>NC_134358.1:136897452-137540912 GCF_048569485.1 Anomaloglossus baeobatrachus
ATACACTGTCCACCCCGAGATCTCGCTGTATGTTCCTTCCATACATCTTATTGCCCCATGTATCAGAAGAAGTGAGTCCAGGATCTTATTATTTGTTTGCCTTTTCTATCTCTCATTTTTCCTCACTTTCTATACAATATAGTATTAGTTTCTGTGAATATTCGCATTGCTTCTTACCTGTCAGGGGAGCTTTGGATTGATATAATATGAATATTAATGACAATACACCCTATGATCAGTAGGATTCTCTTATGGCGCCGTCTTGCTGACAGCCTCCTCTGCTCTCATAGGGAACAATGTAAGGAGGAGGCTTCCCCACACTCCTATCTTGTATCTGGCCCATAGAGGACAATGTGATTACACGGGAGGATGATGCCACCGGGGCCTCTGCTGGGTGTATTACTCCGGGGTCTTTCCAGCTTTATGGGCTCCTATGGCTGAGTAGCCTCATGCCCTCCTGTGCAGGGTGTGGTGCTCTCACTGTGCCCTATAGCACCACAATGCACCCTGCACCCTACATCTCTGCTCCATAGATTTCTATTCACATCCCCAGCGTCTGTTATCAGGGGCAGCCACAAATGCCACAGCAGAGGCTGCCAGGATCCGGGGGCACCGACCACCCCAATCAGGACCAGACTTAACCTCTTCTCTGCCTGGCAGCAAGTCTGCAGAGCTGTGACGGGAAATCGCCATCACCACTAACACAGCAGATTGTCAGTAGCATTCGTTTTTCAATCTATTCGATCTGATTGTATTTACTAGAACCAAAGACGTATTGTGGCTAGGATTTTTTTTTTTTGCTTACAAACGAACACTATTAACTCATACATCTCTGTTAGCTGCTACTCCAAGGACTAATATAATGCACACAATATAAGGGACAATATGGAAAAAATAAAATATGCCCAAAGGTATAATTTAAGGAGAGAAAGATAGATAGATAGAGGATAGATAGATAGATAGATAGATAGAGGGATAGATAGATAGATAGAGGGATAGATAGAGGGATAGATAGAGGGATAGATAGATAGAGGGATAGATAGAGGGATAGATAGAAAAAATAAAATATGCCCAAAGGTATAATTCAAGGAGAGATAGATAGATAGATCGATAAAAAAAGCCAGCACCCCTTTTAATTCAGAAATATCGACCTCTAGTAGCCCATAGCGTGGCTTTCTTTTTTCGAGATAAAGATTTGTATATATACATATGTATACATATTTGTGGAGACATGTTTGTGGGTGTAAATTGAGATGATCTTGTAACGACCCCACTATAATCAATTTGCAATTTTCTCAGCAATCGGCAATCGTCAAACGTGTGTGTGTGTACGTGTGTGTATATATATATATGTATATATATATAAATATATACACACGCACATTAATATATATATATATATATATATATATATATATATATATATATATATACTGTGATTGAAACAGACAAACCTGAGCAAATTGAGATATATATATATATATATATATATATATATATATATATATATATGTGTGTGTGTGTGTGTGTGTGTGTGTGTGTGTGTGTATGTGTGTGTGTGTAAAATCAAAGAACTAAAAATTGATAACTCTTTGAGAATGGGGAAAAGCTCCATAGAGAGGGGACATATAGCTAGGGCTGATGGCACACGGATCCCTGATTCTTCGCTTTTTTGCATTATTTTCATTATTTTGGACCCGCTGCCTCCTTTTCTGAATATATATATATATATATATATATATATATATATATAAATAACATAACAAAAATTCTTTTCAAGTGCAGTAATACAGATAATATCAGTTGACATCCGAGCAGTCTTGTGTTTATTCGATCCTTTCATTTATTACGCTGAGCATTTCTTCATTTTTGCAATTCTAACGCTTTTGTCCTATTTTTTGTTCTATTTTTTTGTTCTATTTTTTTCTCTTTCACTTTAGCGCATTCAGTCGCGTCCGCTATGTGCAGAGCCGAAGTTCCAGCAGCACATCCTGTAATGACTGGATCGGCCTTTAGGGGGCGGGTTTGCGCAGGGATTCCAGTCCTGGCTGGGCAGGCACGTGGCTTTGTGATAGTTTGTGGCTGCTGCATTACAAAGGGCGACAAAGTATTTCAGGGATATGAATCCAGGGGTGATAGTGACTGCAGGAATACCTGATATGCCTGAGAGCAGATTTATCTCCCTGCCTAGTCCGGGACTATCGGTGTGAACGAAGCCGTCTTCACTGATCAGCCCCGTCTTCACTGATCTGCCCCCTCACACATGGCAATACATATTCTCACCTTAATATTATATATTTCTGTCCTTCTCCATCTCACATAATGTGCCTCCTGTCCCCCATCATAAAATGCAGCATTCTTCTGCCTCTAAGACATAATATCTCTTCTTCTGCTATGATTATTCATTCCTCTTCTTCTATTACATAAGATTCCACCTTATTCCATGATATAATTTCTCTCATTTCTCTTTATGATTTAATATTTTCTCCCTTTTCTTCATTGAAATAATAATCTCCCCCTTTTTTCCTATGTTTTTGTAATCTCTCCTCTTCTCATTCTTTAACATAATAATCTCCCCCTTCTTCTTCTTCATCTGCCATAATAAATTCTCCTTCCCCTCCATGAGCTAATAAGACCCCCAATCCTTCCTATATGTCAGTATAATCTTTCTCCTTACTGTATTACTTAATACTTTTATCTCTTTTCTGATATAATGATTTATTGTGAAGCCGCTATGTATAAATACATACCACTAAGTGCAGCACCAGATCATGTTCCAACATTCAATATATGAAATTTATAGTGAATTACTGCTATATCACATGTACTTATAAAATGAAGAACAAATAAAGTATCATTTTTTTTATAATTTTGTCCAGCATGGAAAGTTATGGAGCTTTGTAAATCAGTTTATTAGAAGATTTGTCTTTATTCCCATAAAAAAATGGCTTCCAAACCCCGGCTTTACCCCTGTATATTATCTGTTCATCAGTTTCATTGGTATCAGAACACGCTCAATAAAGCTGTGTTAACATTGGATTTTAGCACTTGGTCAGTGGATCCGTTGGTACCTATATCCGAAGACCCACGAACTGGATTCGGGTGCATGCAATAATGGCGCAGTTGACTATAATGATGCAGATGGAGTCAAGCGGGCTTTACACGGTACGATATTTCTAGCAATTGCTAGCGATATCGAACGCAAAAGCACCCGTCCCCGTCGTGCATGCGATATCGTGTGATCGCTGCCGCAGCGAACATTATCGCTACGGCAGCATCACACGCACTTACCTGGTCGTCGTCGTCGCTGTGACTGCTGAACAATCCCTCCCTCAAGGGGGAGGTGCGTTCGGCGTCACTGCGATGTCATTAAGCGGCCGGCCAATCAAAGTGGAGGGGCGGAGATGAGCGGGACAAACATCCCGCCCACCTCCTTCCTTCCTCATTGCGGACAGGACGCAGGTAAGGAGACGTTCCTCGCTCCTGCGGTGTCACACACAGTGATGTATGCTGCTGAAGTAACGAGGAACAACATCTTTAAACAACCATTAACATTTTTTGGTTTTAGGACGACCTCTCCATGGTGAACGATTTTCACCACTTTGGAGGACGTTTAAGGTCGCTGGTCAGTGTCACACGCTGCGATACCGTTAATGACGCCGGATGTGCGTCACTAACGACGTGACCCCGACGATAAAACATTAACGATATCGTAGCGTGTAAAACCCCCTTGACACTGTGCTCTGTCAGATACAATTTTCAGACGTATATGCCTATCGGAGGTGGGCAGTAAAATGTAGTCAACTATGTCTGGCCATCGACCTCAAGTTCTAACTAATCAGACATTTTAAACAATAAATGTAAGAAAAGTCTGGCACTACCAAGTCGTCAGAGCAACTCCTTTCTTTTTGAGGCAAAATAATCAATCCAAATGTGGACAAAGTCCAACCGCTCAATCACATTATGGTGGTGCTCAACCAATTTCATAGATGATATATTTCCAAGATATAAGAAAAAAGGTAGCGGTGGCACTCACCTAGTGAAAAATATCTTTCTGATTAAATATTAAAACATGCCAAGCTCAGGAGGGGATGCATAAATCAACAATGATTCATGCATCCCCTCCTGAGCTTGGCATGTTTTAATATTTAATAAAGAAGATATTTTTCACTAGGTGAGTGCCACCGCTACCTTTTTTCTTATATCTTAGTCATTTTAAACATATTTGCGTGGGAACAAAATAACAAGTGATTATCACCATAAAAGTGAATGCTCTGACAAAGGGGTACTTTGCACGCTGCGACATCGCTAGCCGATGCTAGCGATGCCGAGCGCGCTAGTACCCGCCCCCGTTGCACATGCGATATCTTGTGATAGCTGCCGTAGCGAACATTATCACTACGGCAGCTTCACACGCACTTACCTGCCCTGCGACGTCGCTCTAGCCGGCGACCCGCCTCCTTCCTAAGGGGGCAGGTTGTGCGGCGTCACAGTGACGTTACACGGCAGCCGTCCAATAGAAGCGGAGGGGCGGAGATGAGCGGGACGTAAACATCCCTCCCACCTCCTTCCTTCCGCATTGGCGGTGGAGGCAGGTAAGGAGATGTTCCTCGCTCCTGCAGCTTCATACACAGCGATGTGTGCTGCCGCAGGAACGAGGAACAACATCATATCTCCTATTGGTGCGACATTATGAAAATGACCGACGCTAGACAGATCGCCGATTTACGACGCTTTTGCGATCATTTATCGGTGCATCTAGACTTTATATTTTGCAACGTCGTTACCGGCGCCGGATGGGCGTCACTTTCGATTTGACCCGATGATATCGCAGTAGCAATGTCTCAACGTGCAAAGTACCCCAAAGTCAAGATCTGATCAATATTATAGAGCAATCAATTTTGATTTTGGCAAGACCAGACAACCAACTAATGTGTATGGGGGTGTAGTGCCCCTGAATACATCAGGGTGCTACAGGGAACTGCATCCTGTCCCCCAGGGTGCAGGGCATACCCCCTATGGTTCCAGGTTCCCATCAGCAGTGTCATTAACATCCGCACTAGAAATCCCAACCATACCTCACACCAGACCTGGACAGACCAGGGCCGCCCACCTAGGGGTCAGGCAGACTAGTGGGAAGGGAGACAGGGCTGTTGAGAGTTAGCCCTCAAAGAGTGAGGAGCTGGGGAGTTGTAGCTCCCAGGGAGGCGACAGCTTGGGTCGCAGACGGTGTTCCGGGACCACTTGAGTCGGGGACCAGTAGCAGCGACATTGGAAAGGGCGCGACGGACATAGTCTAGGAGGACTGTGGGCATCCAAACCCCAAAAGAACTGACTGGTACCGAGGACAGCGGGTTACAGGACCCTAGATCAGGGAAGAGCTTCAAGCACCTTGATAATTGACCTGTGGAGGATAGTCTCTTTATGAACTTTCCCCAAGAGCTCAGAGATTGAAGGCATCAGCACAACGTGGGGGATAGGGTTCTCCAAAATACACAACCCACTAAAATCTCAAGTGCCAGCCATCAAAAGCACAGCTGCCATACACACGGGTAGCGGGGCCCTGTAAACTTCAAGTCGAGGAGCCACTATGGTAAATTAATTTGTGCACGGAGGCAGGGCTCCGGACTTACCAAAGTGACACTGGTGGGAGCGGGACCTGGACGGGCTACCCCCGTAGAGACTGCGGTGCCTATAGACTTGGTTGACCATCTGTGTGAGAGTCTGCTTATTCCCCCTAATCCAGCACCACGACTACCGCAGTGAGTAATCTGACCCCTGCACTCTGCTTTTCAAGGCCAAGCTACCCATTCACTAAATCCCCACTGTCCGGGGCCTTCCCTACCTATGGAAGAACTGACACCTAGCTGCCCCCACACCATCTGCCCTGTTCTCCCTTCGGCAGTGGCGATACTCCCCTTTACCGCAACCCGCATGTGGCGTTACGAACATTTATCCCCTGTAAATACCCCCTTTACAATGACCGCAAGCCCCCAGGTCTAGAGACCTGAAGCCACAACAATCCCGGATCCAAGCAGTTCGACTGTTACAGGGGCTGCACAGGGGTATCCTTGTGGCGCCCCTGAGGCTTCCGTCGCCACAGGAACATTGCACCCCAGCCAGAGGTGTGATGTCCCATCCTGAGTAAGGAAAGGAGTGAACGCCGGTCCACAGGCAAATCTGCACTACACCCCATTGTTAGGTACACACAGGGACCAGGGACAGTGGCAGCTACCCTCCCATGCTGCATGCTGGGAGGGGCCGTAAGACCCATCCCTGCTTCCATAGGGTAGAGCTTAGCAACTGGGTGGGTGGGAGGAGCCAGCCAAGAGTAGAGTAGAAAGAGGAAGGTCAAGTTTAGTCAGTCTGCGGGAGGCAGAGGAGACAGAGAGAGTCTGAAGTTGAAGTGAGAGAGTTAGGAGCTGAAGTAAGGAGGAGAGCTGAGAGGAGTAAGAAGAGTAGTGCTCTACTCAGTCAGGAGCAGGAAGGAGAAAGTGACGCTTCCTGGTGAGGACCCTGGGGCCCGGCTAGGCCCAGATGACACCAAGCAGAACAGAGGGGATTCCAGGGCCACAGACAGCTTTCAGGCTAGTGGCCTGTTCCACAGAACAATCAGGTGGAGGGATCAAGCTGCACACAGGGGACGGTCCCTAGAAACTGGAGGAAGAGAAGTCAATTTCAAAGGTAAAAACCGAGGCCCAGGGTAGTTGCAAGCACCCCGGGCCACAGCCCACAGCAAAACCTCTGAAAAGGGGATAGAACACCCAGTAGGAAAACCCCTGGCCCGGAAGCTGTAGTGGAGGCCAAGACAGGTTCATCCAGTAAAGGCAAGGCTTAGAAGTCAGCTGAAGTCAGGAACACAATAGAGGGGTGCACCAGCTTTCGCCCCCAGATCTACCCAGGATCGGCGGAGGTCCCTGACAGTGGGTTCCAGCAGTCCAACGGCACCAGAGTGCACCAGCCAGGAACTGTGAGTAAAGACCTTGAAACTGCACCTCCTGGTGTTGTCTCCGTTATTTCACTGCATAGACTGCTATCACTACATCGACACTTACAAGCACCAACTGTTTCCCCGGGGCACCGCTCCACCTGTGGCGAGCAGGACCATCCAAGCTGCCATTCCATCAGCCCCGGAGGCCCCATACAGCAGCGGTGGCTTAATAGCCGCAAACCACAGGTGGCGTCCCGAATATAAACTTTAATCACCCCCAACACTGAAGCCAAATTAATTGACTCCCGCCAGGGTCACAGAGTCGGGCCCCGCCACCACTGACGACCCCCCGGACTAGTCCGGTCCGGCACCGGGTGTCCCATAGCCCTGGGGTGGGCGAGTCATCCTGACTTTCCTTGTCAGTTGTTGGAGAAAAAAGGATGGAAAAGTTGGATTTATCAGCTTAATTCTTTTTTTTTTTTTTACCTGGAAATAGGGTGCTGTTCACATGTTCTGGTTTTGCTGGTACCACAGAGGAAAAGTGCCTATACAAGTATTTGGGTCTGTAAATAATAATATTAATAATAACACATTTTATTCATATAGCGCCAACATATTCCGCAGAACTTTTACAATTAGGCATAACTTGTACAGACAATAACAACTAAAGCCTGCTTTACACGCTGCAATGTATCTTACAATGTGTCGGCGGGGTCACGTCGTAAGTGACGCAGATCCGGCATCGTAAGGTACATTGCAGTGTGTGACAGGTACGTGCGATTGCGATTGAACGGTAAAATGTTCATCGCATACACATCGTACCTTTCTCTAGAATTGCACGTCAGGTTGTTCATCGTACCCGGGGTAGCACACATCGCAGTGTGTGACACCCCGGGAACGATGAACAGATCTTACCAGCGTCCTGCGGCTCCCGGCCCACAATGCGGAAGAAAGGAGGTGGACGGGATGTTTACGTCCCGCTCAGCTCCGCCCCTCCGCTTCTATTGGCCGGCTGCCGCGTGACGCCCATGTGACGCCGAATGTCCCTCCCACTCCAGGAAGTGGACGTTCGCCGCCCACATCGAGGTCGTATGGAAGGTAAGTACATGTGACGGCGGGGTTAGTCGTTTGTGCGGCACGTTTAACAAATTGAACGTGCTACACTTACGATGGGGGCGTTGCAAATCGCATATGCTATCGTATGCGAAATTGCAACGTGTAAAGCAGGCTTAAAACTTATTATTATTATTATTATTATTATTATAGCACAATTTATTCCATGGTGCTTTACTTGTGAAAAAGGGGTACACATAATAGGGACAAGTACAATAATCATAAATAAAACAAGGCACAGACTGATACAGGAGGAGAGAGGATTCTGCCCCCGAGGGCTCACAGTCTACAAGGGATGGGTGTGGACACAGTAGGTGAGGATACAGTAAGTGAGGCTGGAGGTGGTCATGTGGATCTGTAGTGGACTGAGGGTTATGGCAGGTTGTAGGCTTGTCAGGAGAGGTGGGTCTTCAGGTTCCTTTTGAAGCTTTCCAAGGTAGGCGAGAGTCTGATATGTTGAGGCAGAGAGGTCCAGAGTATGGGGGAGGCACGGGAGAAATCTTGTATGGGTTTGTGGGAAGAGGAGATGAGAGGGGGGTAGAGAAGGAGATCTTATATGGATCGAAAGTTACATGCAGGGAAGTACCGGGAGACTAGGTCACAGATGTATGGAGGGAGGAAACAGGTTATGGATGGCTTTGTATGTCATGGTTAGGGTTTTGAACTGGAGTCATTGAGCGATGGGAAGCCAGTGAAGGGATTGGCGGAAAGAAGAGGTCGGGCAGTAGCAAGGGGACAGGTGGATTATTCGGGCAGCATAGTTTAGAATATATTGTCATCAGCCAGTATCAGTCTAAGTGCAATTAGCATATGCTACTGGGTGCATGGAGGAAGATGAATAGGAAGGAGAAGATTACGATTAACATTTAGAAAGAGGGAACAGGGGAGAGTTAGGTTAATAAGTTGAGTTGATAGGTCTGTCTAAAGAGATGTCTTTTAAAAGCACGCTTAAAAAGATTGGGGCTGGATTTTAGTCGGATCGTTTGGGGTAGTGGATTCCAGATTACTTGCACAGCATGAGAGAAGTCTTGGAGACGGGACTGGGAGATTCAGAGTATGGAGGATATTAGTCTTAGAGCAACTGCAGAATGAAGGGTACGTGTAGGGTGATAGAAATGAGGAATGAGATATAGGGTAGTGTGGACCTGTGCAGAATGTTTTGGGTGAGAAAGATAAGTTTCTGTTGTATTCTGTAGTGGATGGGCAACCAGTGCAAGGATTGGCATAAGGTGAAAGCATTGGTGAAGCGGCTGGACAGGAATATGACCGTGGGTGCTGTATACAAGACGAATTGGAGAGGAGAAAGTTTGCTTAGAGGGAGACCCATCAGTAAGGAGTTACAGTAGTCTAGACAAGAATGAATAAGAGCCACAGTAAGTTTTTGCAGTTTCAAAAAACATGTACAACACACAGATTGCATCCATGCTTCCATGTGCGCATACCCTTATGGCTCGCTCTCATGAACATATAACTCAAGACAAGTGTTATCCGACGTTTTATCAGATAGCACTCGGTAAAATGTAATACTATGGGACAGTCCGATGAGTGCTTTCAGCATAAGAAAAAATAGCATAGCATGCTGTGAGTGGCAGTGCACATTGGATGGCGCGCACTCAGTCAAGTCTATGGATGGAAATCATATTACTGCACTCGCATGTTATCTTGTGCAGTCCAATTTCTGCGGACTCAAAAAATGGAAAAGACTTACAGAATGGAAAAGAGGAGACATTTTGTTCTCCATCTTCTCACCTGTGAGAGAATCGGGTCACACTAAGCTGACACCCTGATCAGAGTTTAATCGGAGTGTCATTAGTAAAATCCGTCACATTCTCTCATAGAAAGAATCAACGCTTGTGTGACCCCAGGCTTAAGGTCCAGTCACACTAAGCAACTTACCAGCGATCCCAACAACGATAGGGATCGCTGGTAAGTTGCTAGGAGGTTGCTGGTGAGATGTCACACTGCGACGCTCCAGCGATCCCACCAGCAACCTGACCTGGCAGGGATCGCTGGAGCGTCGCTACACAAGTTGCTGGTGAGCTCACCAGCAACCACCAGCGCCGCGTGGAAGATGCTGCGCTTGGTAACTAAGGTAAATATCGGGTAACCAACCCGATATTTACCTTGGTTACCACCGCACGGAGCTACACGTGCAGAGAGCAGGGAGCAGCGCACACTGAGCGCTGGCTCCCTGCTCTCCTAGTTACAGCACACATCGGGTTAATTACCCGATGTGTGCTGCAGCTACACGTGCACAGAGCAGGGAGCAGCGCACAATGCTTAGCGCTGGCTCCTTGCTCTCCTAATTACAGCACACATGGGGTTAATTACCTGATGTGTGCTGCAGCTAAATGTGCACAGAGCAGGGAGCAGCGCACAATGCTTAGCGCTGGCTCCCTGCTCTCCTAGCTACAGCACACATCGGGTTAATTAACCCGATGTGTCCTGCAGCTACATGTGCACAGAGCAGGAGCCTGCACTGACAGTGAGAGCGGCGGAGGCTGGTAACAAAGGTAAATATCGGGTAACCAAGGACAGGGCTTCTTGGTTACCCGATGTTTACCGTGGTTACCAGCCTCCGCAGAAGCCGGCTCCTGCTGCCTGCACATTTAGTTGTTGCTGTCTCGCTGTCACACACAGCGATCTGTGCTTCACAGCGGGACAGCAACAACTAAAAAATGGCCCAGTACATTCAGCAACAACCAACGACCTCACAGCAGGGGCCAGGTTGTTGCTGGATGTCACACACAGCAACATCGCTAGCAACGTCACAAAAGTTGTTCGTTAGCAGCGATGTTGCTAGCGATGTTGCTTAGTGTGACGGGGCCTTTAGACTGGGTTCAGACAAGTGTATGAAGAATCACCCATTATTCATCCAGAAAAATGTACCATCTTCATCTGTAGTGTGAGGTTACAACCTTATACTCTCCGTTTGGTCTACCGGGTAAGACCCTATTTGCGCTCTTTCTCCACAGTTTTTTCTCTGCAAGAAAGGTAGATAAGAAATATCGGAGCAATATGCAGGTAGAAACTAGGGAAGAACTAGCATTAGAAAAATATCAGTATTTTGGTGTGAAGGAGATATACAACAGGACTGCGAACAGTGAGATTGGAGGTCTATAAATACCGTTTTTTTCGCTTTATAAGACACACCGTATTATTAGACGCACCTCAAATTAAGAGAAAGAAAAGAGGTAAAAAACCAAATGGGGGTGAAAATGAGGTCCATTTTATAATCCAGTTGAATCTTAAAGGGGGGGCACCGGAGTGGGGTAACAGGAGGCAAGGGCGGTGGTGTAGTAGGGCGATGCTGCAGGCAGTGTGGTGGGTGTGCCAGCTATGCTTGCTGTGGGCGCTGTGAGGTAGGAGCCATCCATAAAATGTTGGTGGTGTGGGCTTCAAAGAAATGGCACCAGCAATTGGTGCATGTGCAAATTGAGCTCTTCGTTCAGTGAAGAGCCAAGATCTCAGCTGTCCATTTTCCTTACGAGTAATATTTCTGGATTGAAATGAGGTTTATTGTACTAACAGAAAATGTGCAATCCGCATTTAAATAAAATTTGACCGGTGCAAAAGTATGGGCACCCTTATCAATTCCTTGATTTGAACACTCCTAACTACTTTTTACTGACTTACTAAAGCACTAAATTGGTTTTGCAACCTCATTGAGTTTTGAACTTCATAGGCAGGTTTATCCAATCATGAGAAGAGGTATTTAAGGTGGCCACTTGCAAGTTGTTCTCCTATTTGAATCTCCTATGAAGAGTGGCATCATGGGCTCCTCAAAACAACTTTCAAATGATCTGAAAACAAAGATTATTCAACATAGTTGTTCAGGGGAAGGATACAAAAAGTTGTCTCAGAGATTTAAACTGTCAGTTTCCACTGTGAGGAACATACGTAAGGAAATGGAAGAACACAGGTACAGTTCTTGTTAAGCCCAGAAGTGGCAGGCCAAGAAAAATATCAAAGGCAGAGAAGAAGAATGGTGAGAACAGTCAAGGACAATCCAAAGACCTGCAGCATCATCTTGCTGCAGATGGTGTCACTGTGCATCGGTCAACAATACAGCACACTTTGCACAAGGAGAAGCTGTATGGGAGAGTGATGCGAAAGAAGCCGTTTCTGCAAGCACGCCACAAACAGAGTCGCCTGAGGTATGCAAAAGCACATTTGGACAAGCCAGTTACATTTTGGAAGAAGGTCCTGTGGACTGATGAAACAAAGATTGAGTTGTTTGGTCATACCAAAAGGCGTTATGCACGGAGGCAAAAAAACACGGCATTCCAAGAAAAGCACTTGCTACCCAAAGTAAAATTTGGTGGAGGTTCCATCATGCTTTGGGGCTGTGTGGCCAATGCCGGCACCGGGAATCTTGTTAAAGTTGAGGGTCGCATGGATTCAACTCAGTATCAGCAGATTCTTGACAATAATATGCAAGAATCAGTGACGAAGTTGAAGTTACGCAGGGGATGGATATGTCGGCAAGACAAGGATCCAAAACACCGCTCTAAATCTACTCAGGCATTCAGGTATAGAGATACACTGCACACTCAAAATAAATAATATGTAAATTTATTGAAGGTTCAAAAAGCCATGCAGAGGAAAATGAACTTAGAGGCAAAAAAATACTCTGACGTTTCGGCCACCGGCCTTGTTCACAGAGTCTGCTATAGAAAGTGGAGTACAAATAAAGAAATAAAGGTTACAAAATTTGTTCAAACAATGGTTTTTTTACACATGATTTTTTTACAATTTGTACAGAGGCGAACACAGATATCATCAGTGTCAGGGAAAATGACACTGATGATATCTGTGTTCGCCTCTGTGCAAATTGTAAAAAAATCATGTGTAAAAAAACCATTGTTTAAACAAATTTTGTAACCTTTATTTCTTTATTTGTACTCCACTTTCTCTGTGAACAAGGCCGGTGGCCGAAACGTCAGAGTATTTTTCTGCCTCTAAGTTCATTTTCCTCTGCATGGCTTTTTGAACCTTCAATAAATTTACATATTATTTATTTTGAGTGTGCAGTGTATCTCTGTACCTATATCAGTGGGGTTCCCCCCATTCACTAGCACCTCAACCCCGTAAAAAGTGTGCGCGCCCCTTTTTTTCTAATACTCAGGCATTCATGCAGAGGAACAATTACAATCTTCTGGAATGGCCATCCCAGTCCCCAGACCTGAATATCATTGAACATCTGTGGGATGATTTGAAGCGTGCTGTCCATGCTCGGCGACCATCAAACTTAACTAAACTGGAATTGTTTTGTAAACAGAAATGGTCAAATATACCTTCATCCAGGATCCAGGAACTCATTAAAAGCTACAGGAAGCGACTAGAGGCTGTTATTTTTGCAAAAGGAGGATCTACAAAATATTAATATCACTTTTATGTTGAGGTGCCCATACTTATGCACCTGTCAAGTTTTGTTTAAATGCAGATTGCACATTCTCTGTTAGTACAATAAACCTCATTTCAATCTAGAAATATTACTCAGTCCATCAGTTATTAGATATATGAAACAGAAATAGCTGTTGCAAAAACCCAAATTGTTATGAAGAAAAAAGGTTAACATTAATAGGGGTGCCCAAACTTTTTCATATGACTGTATATATATGGATAGTTTGCGCTGGTGATATCAAAGAGGAAACTATCTGAGCAGCTCTATTTAGGTATAGTGTGTATATGGAGCAGCGTGCAACACACATTCTATCAGGGACAGTCACTTGAATATTGCGTCTTTTCTGTCTTCTTTGTTTGCAGCAGCACGGCTTGTGGCCTGCCGTACTATCCTTTTAGTTTCTCCTTAGTTATTTCATTGTGTAGTTGAGTAGTTTATGTGGAGTGAACATAGGCTGTTACACACATTGTCTATGTGAAGCAGCAACATAGACTATCGTACATATTGTTTGTGTGGAGTCTACGCAAACTTTAGTGCGTTCTTTAGTATTGACCTGCTCTAGTTGCGACCGCTAGGCTCTTTTGGGCACTTAGCAGCAGAATACCACCTCTGCATGGTGGACTCCGTTGCGATTAGGATTACTATTTCCTTCCTAATCCACCAACCCCCTAACACACATAAGGCGTGTTATACTAAGAATAGCCTTCATTGCTTATAGCAACCAATCAGAGCTCCTATTAATAACCAGTTAAGCCTGCTTTACACCATACGATCCAGCATACGATATCGTATGCGATCGTACCCGCCCCCATCGTATGTGCGGCACGTTCAATTTGTTGAACGTGTCGCACAAACGAATAACCCCCGTCACATGTACTTACCCGTCCACATGACCTCGATGTGGGCGGCGAACATCCACTTCCTGGGGTGGGAGGGACGTTCAGCATCACATCGACGTCACGCAGCAGCCGGCCAATAGAAGCGGAGGGGCGGAGATGAGCGAGACGTAAACATCCCGCCCACCTCCTTCCTTCCGCATAGCCGGCGGGAGCCGCAGGACGTAGGTAAGATCTGTTCATCTTTCCCGGGGTATCACACACTGCGATGTGTGCTACCCCGGGTACGATGAACAACCTGACGTTCAATTTTTAGGAATTGAACGACGTGCATGCGATGAACGTTTTACCATTCAATCGCAATCGCACGTAGCTGTTACATGCTACAATGTAACTTACGATGCCGAATGTGCGTCACTTACGATGTGACCCTGCCGACACATCGTAAGATATATTGTAGCGTGTAAAGCGCCCTCTACTCTCAGCTCCATTGACTTTAATGTAAGCAGGTTTTTTTTGGTGAATAACTGTAAAGTGCAGGGTTAAATTTTCCTCATAAAGGTAGTCTATGACGTTCCCTGAGTCAAATGAGGTGTCTGTGAAAAATGTTGTGCTTGTAAATACGACGGTACGGATTCCTTTAGCGGACATACATACACTCAGCTTTATATATTAGACTAGCTATAGTACCCGGCGTTGCCCGGAATAGTTACTAAGTCACCCACTCTGCCACCCTCACCATTGAAATGATATTACCTCACACATAAGCTGTCTAATACTAAGAATGTCCTTCGTTGCCTATAGCAACCAATCCAAGCTCCTATTAATGACCTGTAGCAAAATAGAAGCAGAAGTGTGATTGGTTGCTATAGGTCACCTGATAAATATCCAGGTTAACTGTCAAAGCAGCCAATATATTACCTCAAACATCCGGTTTCTGTGTGTGTGTGTCTCTTTCTGTGTATGCATCTCTTTAAGTGTATGCATCTTTCTGTATGTGTGTCTCTTTCTGTGTATGTCTCTCTTTCTGTATCTGTCTCTTTCTGTGTATGTATGTTTCTGTTCTGTGTGTGTGTCTCTTTCTGTGTGTCTCTTTTTGTCTGTGTGTCTCTTTCTGTCTGTCTTTCTGTCTGTGTCTCTTTCTGTCTGTCTGTGTGTCTTTCACTGTCAATCTCTGTGTGTGTGTGTCTATGTCTGTGTCTCCCACTGTTTGTGTCTTTATGTGTGTCTATTTGTGTGTCTGTCTCTGTCTGTCTGTGTCTCTTTCTGTCTGTGCGTCTCTTTCTGTCTTTCTGTCTGCGTGTCTCTGTCTGTGTGTCTCTTTCTATGTGTCTTTGTGTGTGTCACTTTGCCTGTGTCGCTTTGTGTGTGTGTCGCTTTGTATGTGTGTATCTTTGTGCGTGTGTGCCTTTGTGTGTCTCTTTTTGTTTGTGTCTCTTTCTGTCTGTGTATCTCTTTCTGTCTGTGTGTCTCTGTTTGTGTGTCTCTTTCTGTCTCTTTCTGCCTGTGTGTCTCTTTCTGTCTGTGTCTCTGTGTGTGTGTCTGTGTGTGTCTTTTCGTGTGTCTCTTTGTGTGTGTCTCTTTGTGTGTGTGTGTGTGTGTCTGTGTGTCTCTTTCTGTATATGTATCTCTTTCTGTCTGTGCGTCTCTTTATGTCTGTGCGTCTTTCTGTCTTTCTGTCTGTGTGTCTCTGTCTGTACATCTCTTTCTGTGTGTCTTCCTGTGTGTCTTTGTGTGTTGCTTTGTGTGTGTATCACTTTGCATGTGTGTCTCTTTGTGTGTGTGTGTCTTTGTGGGTCTCTTTCTGTCTGTGTCTCTTTCTATCTGTGTGTCTTTCTGTCTGTGTGTCTCTTTCTGTCTGTGTCTCTTTCTGTCTGTGTGTCTGTTTGTGTGTCTCTTTCTGTCTCTTTCTGTCTGTGTCTATTTCTGTCTGTGTCTTTCTCTGTGTGTCTCTGTGTGTGTCTCTGTGTGTGTCTCTCTGTGTGTCTCTTTGTGTCTCTCTTTGTGTGTGTCTCTTTGTGTGTGTGTGTGTCTCTTTCTGTATATGTACAGTTAGGTCCAGAAATATTTGGACAGTGACACAAGTTTTGTTATTTTAGCTGTTTACAAAAACATGTTCAGAAATACAATTATATATATAATATTGGCTGAAAGTGCACACTCCCAGCTGCAATATGAGAGTTTTCACATCCAAATCGGAGAAAGGGTTTAGGAATCATAGCTCTGTAATGCATAGCCTCCTCTTTTTCAAGGGACCAAAAGTAATTGGACAAGGGACTCTAAGGGCTGCAATTAACTCTGAAGGCATCTCCCTCGTTAACCTGTAATCAATGAAGTAGTTAAAAGGTCTGGGGTTGATTACAGGTGTGTGGTTTTGCATTTGGAAGCTGTTGCTGTGACCAGACAACATGCGGTCTAAGGAACTCTCAATTGAGGTGAAGCAGAACATCCTGAGGCTGAAAAAAAAGAAAAAATCCATCAGAGAAATAGCAGACATGCTTGGAGTAGCAAAATCAACAGTCGGGTACATTCTGAGAAAAAAGGAATTGACTGGTGAGCTTGGGAACTCAAAAAGGCCTGGGCGTCCACGGATGACAACAGTGGTGGATGATCGCCGCATACTTTCTTTGGTGAAGAAGAACCCGTTCACAACATCAACTGAAGTCCAGAACACTCTCAGTGAAGTAGGTGTATCTGTCTCTAAGTCAACAGTAAAGAGAAGACTCCATGAAAGTAAATACAAAGGGTTCACATCTAGATGCAAACCATTCATCAATTCCAAAAATAGACAGGCCAGAGTTAAATTTGCTGAAAAACACCTCATGAAGCCAGCTCAGTTCTGGAAAAGTATTCTATGGACAGATGAGACAAAGATCAACCTGTACCAGAATGATGGGAAGAAAAAAGTTTGGAGAAGAAAGGGAACGGCACATGATCCAAGGCACACCACATCCTCTGTAAAACATGGTGGAGGCAACGTGATGGCATGGGCATGCATGGCTTTCAATGGCACTGGGTCACTTGTGTTTATTGATGACATAACAGCAGACAAGAGTAGCCAGATGAATTCTGAAGTGTACCGGGATATACTTTCAGCCCAGATTCAGCCAAATGCCGCAAAGTTGATCGGACGGCGCTTCATAGTACAGATGGACAATGACCCCAAGCATACAGCCAAAGCTACCCAGGAGTTCATGAGTGCAAAAAAGTGGAACCTTCTGCAATGGCCAAGTCAATCACCAGATCTTAACCCAATTGAGCATGCATTTCACTTGCTCAAATCCAGACTTAAGACGGAAAGACCCACAAACAAGCAAGACCTGAAGGCTGTGGCTGTTAAGGCCTGGCAAAGCATTAAGAAGGAGGAAACCCAGCGTTTGGTGATGTCCATGGGTTCCAGACTTAAGGCAGTGATTGCCTCCAAAGGATTCGCAACAAAATATTGAAAATAAAAATATTTTGTTTGGGTTTGGTTTATTTGTCCAATTACTTTTGACCTCCTAAAATGTGGAGTGTTTGTAAAGAAATGTGTACAATTCCTAAAATTTCTATCAGATATTTTTGTTCAAACCTTCAAATTAAACGTTACAATCTGCACTTGAATTCTGTTGTAGAGATTTCATTTCAAATCCAATGTGGTGGCATGCAGAGCCCAACTCGCGAAAATTGTGTCACTGTCCAAATATTTCTGGACCTAACTGTATCTCTTTCTGTTTGTGTGTCTTTCTGTCTGTGCATCTTTCTGTCTGTGCGTCTCTTTATGTCTGTGCATCTCTTTATGTCTGTGTGTCTCTGTCTGTACATCTCTTTCTGTGTCTCTTTCTGTGTGTCTTTCTGTGTGTCTTTGTGTATCGCTTTGTGTGTGTATCGCTTTGTATGTGTCTCTTTGTGTGTGTGTCTTTGTGTGTCTCTTTCTGTCTGTGTGTCTCTTTCTGTCTGTGTCTCTTTCTATCTGTGTGTCTTTCTGTCTTTGTGTCTCTTTCTGTCTGTGTGTCTCTGTCTGTGTGTCTTTTTCTGTCTCTTTCTGTCTGTACTGTATGTCTCTTTCTGTCTGTGTCTATTTCTGTCTGTGTGTCTTTCTCTGTGTGTCTCTGTGTGTGTCTCTTTGTGTGTCTCTCTTTGTGTGTCTCTTTGTGTGTGTGTCTGTGTGTCTCTTTCTGTCTGTGTATCTGTTTCTGTCTGTGTGTCTTTCTGTCTGTGTGTCTTTCTGTCTGTGTGTCTTTCTGTTTCTTTCTGTCTGTGGGTCTCTTTCTGTCTGTGTGTCTTTCTGTCTGTGCATCTTTCCGTGTCTGTCTGTCTATGTGTCTCTTTCTGTCTTACTTTGTGGTTGTCTCAGTGTGTGTTTGTCTCTTTGTGTGTGTCTCTATGTGTGTGTCTCTTTATGTCTGTGTGCGTCTCTTTGTGTGTGTGTCTCTTCCTCTGTGTCTGGGTCTCTCTGTTTGTTTTTCTCTCCATAATGGGATTCTATTATAGCAGATGTTCCCAGCTCCATTGACTTTAATGTAAGCAGGTTTTTTGACGAATAACTGTAAAGTGCGGGGTTAAATTTTCCCCTCACAACATAGTCTATAATGTTCCCTGAGTCAAATGCGGTGGCTGTGCAAAATTTCAAGATTGAAAATGCAATGGTGCGGATTCCTTTAATGGACATACACACATACACTCATACATACATATATACACTAAAATTTATATTACATTTATATTTGTAACATAATATAGTCTTCAAGAAGATCTCTGGAGGATATTGCATTTATTTTTTCTTCACGTCCTCTATGTGCTAAGGAAGTGGATCAGTCAAATTAGATTGTCAATAGACCACAGGGATACTGGGCTGATTTTATTCAGATGTGTATAGGGCCTGAAGGATATGAATTGGTATGATAATTGTTATTTATCACTGTCTACTCCCTGTTTTGTTTTCACACTTATACTATGGCCAGTTTTTTGTTAAAGGACTCCCAACTGCTTCTGTTTTTTGTCTCCTACAGTTTCGCTCCCATTTACACCTCTTTATTGTTTACTCTTGGAGGTGTCAATATACTTAATTTGCTTTGTTTAGATTACAAAATGCTGGTGTAAATTGTTTAACTTTCAAATATCAAGCTCACTCAGAAGGATGTCTAGTTTACTTTTCAAAAGTGAAGATGGAACTGATCTCAAGGAAACTAGTTTTATTGGTCAATTGCTCATAAATTGACAAGGTAATGCGGGCGTCACACGAGACGATCTATCGTGCGATATGTCATCGGGGTCACGGTTTTCGTGAGGCACATCCGGCATCATTTGCGATGTCGTTTCGTGTGACACCTCTGAGCAACTCTGAACGTTCGCAAATCGGTTACAAATCGTGTATCGTCGACATGTCGCTCATTTTTAAAAAGTCGTTTAGTTTTCTTTGTGCCGGTTGTTCATTGTACCCGGGGCAGCACACATCGCTCCGTGTGACACCCCGGGAACGATGAACACAGCTTACCTGCGTCCCGCGGCTCCCAACGGCTATACAGAAGGAAGGAGGTGGGCGGGATGTTTACGTCCTGCTCATCTCCGCCCCTCCGCTTCTATTGGCCGGGCGCAGTGTGACGTCGCTGTGACGCCGAACGTCCCACCCCCTTCAGGAAGTGGATGTTCGCAGCCCACAGCGAGGTCGCTCAGAAGGTAAGTACGTGTGACGGCGGTTTAACGACTTTGTGCGACACGGTCTACTAATTGCCCGTGACACACAAACGACGGGGGCGGGTACGATCGCTCGTGCGATCGCACGATAGATCGTACCATGTGACGTCCGCATTACTTTATTTAACCACTTAGTGACAGACAATTTTGAGCTTAATGACCAAGCCCCATTTTTAAAAATCTGACCAGTGTCACTTTGTGTGGTAAGAACTCTGGAATATCTTCAATCCAAGTGATTTTGAGATTTACTATACCACACAAAATGGTTAATAAATAAAATTACCCATATGTCTACTTTGCATCAACATTAGTAATGAGTAAGCACTAAAATGCTCGAGTGCTTAGTACTCGAATTGAGAAGGTGGAGAGCTCGGAAAGGCTCAACTTAACCAGGGGGGTCATGTGGTCCCCCTATTTTTGATAAACAGCCAAGGTAAAGCAGACAGCTGGGGGATGATATTATCAGGCTTAGAAGGTCTATGGTTATTTGGCCCTTCCCAGTCTAAAAATAGCAGCCCATAGCCACCCCATTAATTGAGACAATTCTGGTGCTTTGCCTGCTCTTCTTGATTGCCCTGGAAGGGTGGCAATCAGGGTAATATTTTGGGTGGTTGATGTAAGATATGTAGAGTCAGCTGGAATCAAGCCATAGTGTTAATAATGTAGATGCGTCTATAAGAATGCTTTCACACATCCGGTTTTTGCTGTTAGGCACAGCGCCGGATGCGTTTTTAGCCTCATTGAATTGTATTAGCGCCGAATTGTGCATTATGCCCTTGCGTTTCATCTGGTGTGCACCGGATCTGGCGAAATTTCTGTGTCCGGCTGCCAGAAAGGACGCACAAGGAAACATTTTTGTCACAGGCAAAAAACCGCACTGAGCCGGATTCGGCGCCGTGCGGCGTGTTGTAAAATGAAAGCCTATGGGCGCCGGATCTGTCGTAATGCGGCAAAAAATGCATTCCACCGACGGATCCAGTTTTTTTAACTGAGCATGCTCAGATGTGTAAATTCCTTTCTGGTTAGAAACTATCTCTTCCTCTGTCTGTCGGTCTCTCTCTCTCTCTCTCTGTCTGTCGGTCGGTCTCTCTCTCTGTTGATGTCGGTCTCTCTCTCTCTCTCGATCGGTCTCTCCCTCTCACCCCCTCTCTGATACTCACCGATCACCGTCACGGAGCGGCACTGCAGAGCTGTCACACTGCTCCGGCGGCTTCTCCTGCTTTGACGCCTATGATTGGTTGCAGTCAGATGCGCCCGCACGCTGAGTGACAGCTGTCTCACTGCAACCAATCACAGCCACCGGTGGGCGGGTCTAAATCTTGCAGAAAAATAAATAAATAATTTTAAAAAACGGCGTGCGGTCCCTGTAGCAATATGTATATGCTGTATGTCCCCTAGGGGCCTCTAGGGGTCTCTCTTCTTGTATGTGTTTACAAGCAAGTGGGAACTCGCTGGTACTGCAGACAGAGTGCAGGCAGCAGAGAGAGATGTTATGGCTGACAATACCACCTAATAAATAGCCTGAAGATCTCCACTGAGTGTGATTACTGAGAGACACAACAACAGAACATGGTGGCAGCTGGGCACAGAACCTTCATGTGACACCTGCAAATCCTCAGAGCTTGTGTGTGAGACTGGGACTGTACAGAACATCATAGCAACTGTGACTACAGATTTCCTGTCATTATACAAGATGGAGACTGGTCTGAAGCCCCCTCAGAAACTGGATGTCTCATCATGTAATCTATCCCAGACATGGAGACACTGGAAAGAGGAGTTTACTCTGTATGTGGATCTGACAGTGGCCCCCAGTGATGACAAACGTAAAGTAAAGCTGTTTTATTACTTAATTGGGGGAAAAAAGGCTGAGAACTAGCCCAGACCTTACTGCCAGACACAGACAGCCTCGTCCTAGCAGAGATTGTGGAGGCATTTGATAAGCACTGTGACCCCAAGAGAAATGAGACTGTGGAGAGATACAAGTTTTTCACAAGACAGCAGGCGGATGGTGAAAATGTGGACAGATATGTGACAGAGCTGAGGACACTGGCTGCAACATGTGGCTTTGGGGAAATCAGGGATAGCCTCATAAGAGACAGAATTGTATGTGGCATTATGGATACTCGCCTCAAAGAACGTTTACTCAGAGACGAAGAGCTGACCTTAGAGAGATCCATGCAAATCTGCAGGGCTGCAGAGCTGACAAAGCGCAGCCTGAAGATGATGGCAGGCACCAGTGATAATAATGATGATGATGAGGTGCATGCAGTATCTATGAGAGGAAAGACAAGACCAAGCTCCCCTATAAGCACGATCCACTGCAAATATTGTGGTAAGAGACATGAGAGAGACAAGACCAAGTGTGCAGCATATGGCGAAACCTGCAGGTTATGTGGCAAGAAGAATCATTTCTCAGCTGTCTGCAGGCACAGCACTGAGAACAGTCCCCCCAATTTTGATACCAGCTAAGGTTAAGCCACACGGCTGAGGGCTGGTATTCTCAGGATGGAGAGCACCACGTTATGGGGAGCCCCCCAGCCTAAATATATCAGCCAGCAGCCGCCCAGAAATGCCGCATCCATCAGATGCGACAGTCCCGGGACTCTACCCAGCTCATCCTGAATTGCCAAGGTGCGGTGGCAATCGGGGGTAATAAGGAGTTAATAGCAGCTCATAGCTGCCACTAAATCCTAGCTTAGTGATGGCAGGTGTCTATGAGACACCCCCCATCAATAAATCGTAGTGAAAGTAAATAAAAACAAACACCAAAAAATCTTTAATTTCAAATAAAAGACAAAAAAACCCCTCTTTCACCACTTTATTAAAATCCCCAAATACCCCTCCAGGTCCGATGTAATCCACATGAGGGTTCCACAACGCTTTCAGCTCTGCTACATCGGAAACTGACAGGAGAGGTCGTAGAACACCGCCGATCGCTGTGAGCTCCATAGAGCGACTGAAGTGATTCGAGCTGTCAGCGGTGACGTCACTCAGGTTACCCACGGCCACAGCTGGATTCTCGGTCCAAACTACTACAACGGATCAGTTTTTTTACATCAGTTTTACCACAATCTGCGACGGATCCGTTGCATCAGGCACAAGCCGGATTGTGCCTGACGGCAAAAACCGGATGTGTAAAAGCACCGTGAGACACCCATTACTAACCCAGTAATAAAAAAAACACACACACAGGAATAAAAAGGTAATTTGAATAAAGACTCCCCCACACTATCTCTCGCTCACCAATTTATTATCAAAACATTTCCCACAAAGTTCCATTATAGTCCACGTTCCCCGAATGCAGCTCCGGTGACTGAATAGCAGCACAGTACAGCTTTGTACAGACACTGGGTAGTGATGGCACCATGTCATTTTTTAAATGATTTATTTGGTTAAAAAATGCTAAAAACACACTTTAGTGTCACATGAAAGACACTAAAGTGTGCACTAAAGGATGCCTTATATGCCTGCTCTAATCTAGGATCTCGCTCTCCCTGAACTGCTTCCCAAGCACAGTGTGTCGAGCATCGTGTCACTGGGTCGTATATAAGACCCGGTGACACGATGTGGCTGGCCAATCACAGTAATGCCAGTAGCCGTCATAGCTACAGCATTACAGGCAATCCCCGCATATTGATTAGCTAACAGCCGCAAAGCATGCGGGCCCGAGATTCAAGCATGGTACTCGACCACCCACGATACTAATCAACATGATTTTTCAAGCATCCTTTTATTTTACAAATTGTATTTTTTACAAACCTTTTCAGTTTTTTGGTGGCAGAATGAACGTATAAACCACAGTTCTAGAAATGTTTGTATTTTTACAATGTTCACCGAGTAGTATAAGTGATATGACGGCTTTATTCTTCAGGTCAGTATGATTGATGTGATACCTGATTTATATCCTGTTTTATCTTTTCCTATCAACATACACTAAAAATGCTTCTTTTTTTTTTAATATAAATATTTTGTTCATCCCCATATTGTGAGAGCTATAACTTTTTGTATTTTTTGCTCAACATAGCTGTATGATAACACCGATTCATTCTTCTGGTCAGTACAAGTATAGGGATATAAGATTATAGCATCTCTTTTACACTTTGCTGCATATGCATAAATGCAATATTTTACAAAAAGTAACTTGTTTTGGCATCGCTATATTCTGAGAACTGCGGCTTTTTATTATTTTTGCTAAAAAAGCCTTATTTGGACTTCACAAAGGCATTTGATACAGTATCACATAATAGCCTTATACTGAACTACGGCAGGGGTCGGGAAGCTACAGCTTGCGAGCCAGAAGTAGCTCTTTTGATGGCTCCATTTTTCTCGCAAATAAATCTTTAATAAAAAATATCGTATTTTCCAGTTTCTAAGACGCACTTTTTCCAGCCAAAACTGGGGGGAAAATGGGGGTGCATCTTACAAACCGCATATGGCTTACTGGGGCGGCAGTGGTCAGTGATACTGTGGGCTTGTGGTGTGTCGCGGCGGCGTGCCCGCAGTAGCCAACGGACTGCGAGCTGCTTTGAAACTCCCGCAGTTGACAAGATTGACTTCAAGAAAATGGTCACAGAGGCGGCGAGTGCGCAGATAGGACTCTGCGGCCATTTTCTTGAAGTTTGTGACGTTGATCTGCGCACGCAATGCAGCCATTTTGTTGAAATTGATCTCGTCAACTGCAGGAGATTCAAAGCAGCCCGCAGTCTGCCAGCTACAGCGGGCTTTCTGCCGCGACATCCCGCAAGCCCGCAGCAGTACCCTCCACACACCCTCTTGAGCCGCGACATCCATGGCCGCAGCATCGCCTACCCTGCCTCTTGGGACCTTCTGAGCTGCTTCACCACTGCCACCGCCCTTCCCTGGTGAGTATGGCTCTCACGGAATTACATTTTAAAATATGTGGCATTCATGGCTCTCTCAGTTAAAAAGGTTCCTGACCCCTAGACTATTGGAAACTATATGCAGATGGGTAAGGAATTGGCTAAAAGATAGAAAACAAAGACTAGTCATTAATGGTACATTCTCTAAATGGGCTATAGTCAGCAGTGGGGTGCCACCGGGATCTGTGCTAGGATCGATTCCTTGTAATCTCTTTATTAATGACCTGGTGGTTGGGTTTGAGAGTTAAGTGTCAGTCTTTGCTAATGTCACCAAACTATGTAGGATATTAAAAATGGACCTTGATAGTACAATATTACAAAAAGATCTGCTTATGGAATGGGCAGATACTTGGAATGGACTGACACTGGGCAAATAAGATTTAATGTTGATAAATGTAAAGTAATGCACCTAGGAGGGAGAAATCCTATTCATGCATATACATTAAATGGAAGTAAACCTGGGACTACAGAACAGGAGAAGGGCTTGGGGATTCTTGTTACAAGTAAGCTGAGCAGCAGCACTCAATGTCAAGCAGCAGCTACAAAAGCAAGCAAGATTTTAGGGTGTATAAAAAGAGAGATTAGATCCCGTGATCCCAACGTATTGTTGCCCCTCTATAAATCACTTGTAAGGCCACATCTGGAATATGGGATCCAGTTTTGGGCTCCACATTTTAAAAAGGACATTTAGAAGTTGGAATCTGTTCAAAGGCAGACAACTAGACTACTACAAAGATTGATGGCCGCCCGTATGATGAGAAATTAAAAAAGCTGAATTTATTAAGCTTAGAAAGAAAACATCTCAGAGGAGATCTCATTTCACTGTATAAACACATGTCTGGTCACTATAAAGGACTGGCACATGACTTATTCCTTCCAAAGACAATACTAAGGACCACGTGGCACTCACTGCAAGTGGAAGAAAGGCAATTAAGGCAGCTAAATAGGAAAGGGTTCTTTACAGTTAGAGCAATCAGACTGTGGAATGCTCTACCACAACAGGTAGCTAAGGTTTTTGAGGGACGATTTCATATTTTCATTCATACCTTTTTTACACTGTGTGCAGAATTATTAGGCAAATGAGTATTTTGATCACATGATACTTTTTATACATGTTGTCCTACTCCAAGATGTATAGGCTTAAGAGTCAACTACTAATTAAGTAAATCAGGTGATGTGCATCATCTCTGTAATCAGGAGGGGTGTGGTGTAATGACATCAACACCCGATGTAAGGTATGCTAAATTATTAGGCAACTTCCTTTCCTTTGGCAAAATGGGTCAGAAGAGAGATTTGACGGGCTCTGAAAAGTCCAAAATTGTGAGGTGTCTTGCAGACAGATGCAGCAGTCTTGAAATTGCCAAACTTTTGAAGCGTGATCATCGAACAATCAAGCGTTTCATGGCAAATAGCCAACAGGGTCGCAAGAAGCGTGTTGGGCAAAAAAGGCGCAAAATAACTGCCCATGAATTGAGGAAAATCAAGCGTGAAGCTACCAAGATGCCACTTACCACCAGTTTGGCCATATTTTAGAACTGCAACATTACTGGAGTATCAAAAAGCACAAGGTGTGCCATATTCAGGGACATGGCCAAGGTAAGGAAGGCTGAAAAACGACCACCTTTGAACAAGAAACATACGATAAAATGTCAAGACTGGGCCAAGAAATATCTTAAAACTGATTTTTCAATGGTTTTATGGACTGATGAAATGAGAGTGACTCTTGATGGGCCAGATGAATGGGCCAGAGGCTGCATCAGTAAAGGGCAGAGAGCTCCACTCTGATTCAGAAACCAGCAAGATGGAGGTGGTGTGCTGGTATCGGCTGGTATCATCAAAGATGAATTTGTGGGACCTTTTCGGGTTGAGGATGGAGTGAAGATCAACTCCCAGACCTACTGCCAGTTTCTGGAAGACAACTTTTTCAAGCAGTGGTACAGGAAGAAGTCGGTATCGTTCAAGAAAAACATGATTTTCATGCAGGACAATGCTCCACCACATGCATCCAAGTACTCAACAGCGTGGCTGGCCAGTAAAGGTCTAAAAGATGAAAAAATAATGACATGGCCCCCTTTTTCACCTGATCTGAATCCCATAGAGAACCTGTGGTCCCTCATAAAATGTGAGATCTACAGGGAGGGAAAACAGTACACCTCTCGGAACAGTGTCTGGGAGGCTGTGGTGGCTGCTGCACACAATGTTGATCATTTACCTGGTGAAAATAAACAAGTGAGATGGGAATATATTTGGTTTTTATTACGTTTCCTAATAATTCTGCACAGTAATAGTTACCTGCACAAAAAGATATCCTCCTAAGATAGCCAAATCTAAAGAAACCCCACTCCAACTTCCAAAAATATTAAGTTTTGATATTTATGAGTCTTTTGGGTTGATTAAGAACATAGTTGTTGATCAATATTAAAAAAATCCTCTAAAATACAAATTGCCTAATAATTCTGTATATTTGAATTTTCGATTGAGTTTTATTATTTTTTTGTGTGTCCGTATGATGAAAAAGCTATATTTTTTGTGTTTTATAGTTTTTTACTGTGTTTACAAAATAAATAATATGACAGTTTTATAGTTTGGATCATTTTTTGTATGTAGTGATACCAATTATGTGTACATTTTTTTTGTTTTTTATTTTACACTAAAGTTTTGTTTTTAGTGGCAAAATAGCTTTTTATGATTTTTGTGTGCTTCTTTTTGTGTTTTGTTTTGTTTTTTACCTTTTTACACATTTTATTTAACTTCTTTTTACTTAGTACCACTTTGAGAAAGAAATATATTTTTTCATTTTGATTGCAGTCATCTATTGTAGTGCATGAGACCTGTTCTTTACTTACTCAGCCTCTGAGATATAACTTGTAGAAGGGTCTAACAGGCTACTGTACCCACAGGTAATCAGATGACTTTGGGTTGGGATAATGTCACGATGGGTGACGTAGAACTGGAGAATTGGGAATGGGACTCCTAAAGTGGCTTCAGGCTAGGATTGTACCTAATTGTCGCTTATCCCAGAGGTACGCCTGATGATGGGGAGGTCTGGACCACCAGCGTAGCACTAACTCTTTAATAGCCTTGGTCTAGTAACCCCTCACCCCCAACCCAGGAGAGGGCCTGGAGTGGAGTGGTTAAGCCCACACAAAAGACAGACAGTGAGAACTCAAAACTCAAACTCACAGCAAACACTCACAGAGGTAAAGAAAAGGGCGGTAATAATAAACAATGCACCAGAAGCTGGATCACCATGCACATAGACTGGAATCGCATAAGCTCTTATTAGCATGAAGAAGCAGAATCCACCATCATTTGATGGGTGGAGGCAGCCGTGATAGACCTCCAGAAACCCATGACCCAAGCAACAATTCACAGGCCAGCAGGAATTAACTCCTGCTGTTTAGCTGTAAGCCAAGGAAAAAGGAGAAGGAAGGACTCAGAACCGATTCTCATGTAGTAAAATCCAAGAATTTTTATTAAATCATATTAAAAACTGATAGCCATACAAAAAGCTCTATGATATACGCCAAAGCATGAGTACTTAACGCGATTCGGACTTAAAAAATAAAAACACAGTTCTTAATCATAAGTAACAAAGCGTTCCAAGAGCCTGGTATATATAGCACAAAAAACTTTCAAAGTAAGTGAAAAGAAAAGGGTGTGTGCAAGAAAATGTCAATGAAAAGGAGGGATGCAACATATCCATACATATACATACAGTGCTTACAAGTAGTATTCAACCCCCTGCAGATTTAGCAGGTTTACACATTCGGAATTAACTTGGCATTGTGACATTTGGACTATAGATCAGCCTGGAAGTGTGAAATGCACTGCAGCAAAAAAGAATGTTATTTCTTTTTTTATTTTTTTTTTAAATTGTGAAAAGTTTATTCAGAGGGTCATTTATTATTCAACCCCTCAAACCACAAGAATTCTGTTTGGCTCCCCTAAAGTATTAAGAAGTATTTCAGGCACAAAGAACAATGAGCTTCACATGTTTGGATTAATTATCTCTTTTTCCAGCCTTTTCTGACTAATTAAGACCCTCCCCAAACTTGTGAACAGCACTCATACTTGGTCAACATGGGAAAGACAAAGGTGCATTCCAAGGCCATCAGAGACAAGATCGTGGAGAGTCACAAGGCTGGCAAGGGGTACAAAACCCTTTCCAAGGAGTTGGGCCTACCTGTCTCCACTGTTGGGAGCATCATCTGGAAGTGGAAGGCTTATGGAACTACTGTTAGCCTTCCACGGCCTGGACAGCCTTTGAAAGTTTCCACCCGTGCCCAAGCCAGGCTTGTCCGAAGAGTCAAGGCTAACCCAAGGACAACAAGGAAGGAGCTCCGGGAAGATCTCATGGCAGTGGGGACATTGGTTTCAGTCAATACCATAAGTAACGTTCTCCACCGCAGTGATCTCCGTTCCAGACGAGCCCGTAAGGTACCTTTACTTTCAAAGCGTCATGTCAAGGCTCGTCTACAGTTTGCTCATGATCACTTGGAGGACTCTGAGACAGACTGGTTCAAGGTTCTCTGGTCTGATGAGACCAAGATCGAGATCTTTGGTGCCAACCACACACGTGACGTTTGGAGACTGGATGGCACTGCATACGACCCCAAGAATACCATCCCTACAGTCAAGCATGGTGGTGGCAGCATCATGCTGTGGGGCTGTTTCTCAGCCAAGGGGCCTGGCCATCTGGTCCGCATCAATGGGAAGATGGATAGCACGGCCTACCTGGAGATTTTGGCCAAGAACCTCCGCTTCTCCATCAAGGATCTTAAGATGAGTCATCATTTCATCTTCCAACAAGACAACAACCCAAAGCACACAACCAAGAAAACCAAGGCCTGGTTCAAGAGGGAAAAAATCAAGGTGTTGCAGTGGCCTAGTCAGTCTCCTGACCTTAACCCAATTGAAAACTTGTGGAAGGAGCTCAAGATTAAAGTCCACATGAGACACCCAAAGAACCTAGATAACTTGGAGAAGATCTGCATGGAGGAGTGGGCCAAGATAACTCCAGAGACCTGTGCCGGCCTGATCAGGTCTTATAAAAGACGATTATTAGCTGTAATTGCAAACAAGGGTTATTCCACAAAATATTAAACCTAGGGGTTGAATAATAATTGACCCACACTTTTATGTTGAAAATGTATTAAAATTTAACTGAGCAACATAACTTGTTGGTTTATAAGATTTATGCATCTGTTAATAAATCCTGCTCTTGTTTGAAGTTTGCAGGCTCTAACTTATTTGCATCTTATCAAACCTGCTAAATCTGCAGGGGGTTGAATACTACTTGTAGGCACTGTAGATGTTCCATCCCTCCTTTTCATTTGCATTTTCTTGCACACACCCTTTACAGGCTCTTGGAACTTTGTTACTTATGATTAAGGACTGTGTTTTTATTTTTTAAGTCTGAAATGTGTCAAGTACTCATGCTTTGGCGTATATCATAGAGCTTTTTGTATGGGTATCAGTTTTTAAGATGATTTAATAAAAATGTTTGGATTTTACTACATGAGAATTGGTGCTGGGTCCTTCCCCCTACTATTTCCTTGGCTTCTACTCCTGGACTGGCCTGTCCAGTGGACCGCGAGCACTCCACAAAGTCCTGGGACGCAGTGATTTGGGTGAGCTGAAAACCTTTTTTCTTCATTCTATGTTTAGCTGTAAGGCAGGGCTCGGAGGTCAAGGAGTGCCATTTGACTTTTGGATCGCAAAATCGTCTGGAATTGTTATTAGTAGGTTGTACCCAATCAAAGATGGCCTGTACCGTAATGGGATCCATCTGAAAGCCTTCCTCAGAAACCAAATGACCCAAGAAAAACTGAATGTGCTGCAACTCAAATTAACACTACTCTAGTTTGGCAAATAAATGGTTGCCACAAAGAACTTGAAGCACCTGCCGAACATGCTCCTGATGCTCCTGACGAGAACCTGAGTAAATCAAGATATCATCCAAGTATATCACAACAAATCTACCCACTAGAGAAAAAAAAATATCATTCATGAAGTTCTGAAATACTGATGGAGCATTAGTCAAATGAGATCACCAAATTTTCAAATTGACTCTCGGGTGTATTGAAGGCAGTCTTCCACTCATCACCTTGGTGAACACGCATGACATTATATGCTCCTTTCAGATTCAGTTTAGAAAACTTTTTGCTCCTGCTAATTGATTAAACAGATCAGGAATAAGAGCTAGTGGGTATGGATTACATACAATGATCTTATTACTCTCTATAAAATCCAAACAAGGCCACAACCCTCTTTTTTTTTTTTTTTTTAATAAAGAATAATTTCACAGCAACTGGTGAAGTGGAAGGCCTTATGTGACACTGAGAGACTCTTTTGAATGTACCCCTTCAAGGCAAGATTTTCAGAAAGAGAGGGGTTAAACAGATGATATTTAGGCAATTTGGCCCCTGTTATATATTCAATAGCATAATCTTGTCACCTATGTGGGGGAAGAACTTCACATTCAGTGTAAGAAAAAACATCCTCAAAATTCTGAATAAAATGTGGAATAAATTTCATAGATGCCAGGGATTTAGCTAAACAATCGGAAAAGCAAAAATTCCCCCAAGATTTTACCTTTTGATTGCGGGGCACTGTTGGGCCGACTGATGCGGTATTCCGAGGTGCCTCCTTGGCAGCTGCATTTTGCCACCTCCGTACAGGGATTCTGCTGTCAACCTGACAACTGGTCACAGAAGGTGCACTGTGACGACTCCCAGCAATCATTTGTACTCGCATCTTTCAGTGTACTTGAAGCACTGACCACCGTCACTTTTGGGTCAGGGCACCGTCAGCAGTGTGATCAGTTCATCCTGGGCATGAGTCTCATGGGAGCCCTGAAATTTTGCCAGTATGGGGCCCTGAAATACCTAGTGGCGGCTCTGCCAGCAGTCAACACATGGCCACTCAACTTATATGCGATTTCCATACCCGTGACAACTAGCTTTTCTTCCTGCTTCTCTCAGTTTTTCAATGAACATTGAGAAAATTAGGAAAAGCAGATAATATGCACATAAAGGTAAGTAAGCAAATTGCAAACTGAATTCTTGTCCTGGGTGCCAGAAAACCTTGATCTTCCTGCAATACTACAAAGAGGGCATCAGAGGCACCAATGCCTGTCATAATTTGTTCCTAATTAATGTCTTTAAGTATATTCCAATTGTTAATGACATATTTTAGTTATGCCGTTCACCAGGACTACGAGCCTTTCATAATAAATGAGTGAAATCTACAGGAATCATGGCTTCCTTTTCACAGGAGAGGACGTTCCCCCGAGACTAGCTCATTGTACCAGAGTGCCTGTACATAGTGTACATCTATGTATCAGTCCCATCAGTGAGATTGAACTGATAAGACCATAGGATTAGCTTCCTCTGCAGGTGTGCCTTTTATTTGTTCCCAGGAGTCACATTGGTTTACTCCACATGGCGTCACATTAAATGAATGAATGAAGCAGGTGTATAGTTCAACAGTTTAGATTACTGTTAGCCATAGCTAAGCACTTTAGCCAATAGCCATTTCTCCACAATTCCCCATACACATGCACATCTGGCTTGACCAAGTGTCTTTTTTTAATGGGGAGAGGGTAAAAGCAGCAAGCTCTTCTACTGTAGAATTAAAGTATCTCATATCTTGAAATTCTGCATGGCTGATTTTCTCCCTGGAAGACCCTCATACACCTTTAAATAGTTGGCCAATTTTGTAAAATCGGAAGATTCTGCCCACTTTTCTCTAATGCAGAGGTCCCCATACTATGGCTCGTGAGTTAGTGATTTGTGACTTCCACCTATCTGCCAGATTGGTAACAATAACACCAGGTCCAGCAAACGGCTATGAAAAGCAAATTTCCAGATGGTGACTTTTGTGAGAAACCATGCACTGATATGGAGGTACATATACTGACCTTGGGGCTGGAGAGAGGAATTACGTATGGTACGTTGCTGGAGATAGGCTGATATTGCCCGTCAGAGGACATGCTTGTGGAAGGATGCTATAGTGTGTGATTGGAGTTCTTGATGCAAGAATACCCAATAGGTGTAAGATGGGAACTCATCAATGCAAGTATGTGTGATTTCAGTGGGAAAACATTTGATGGCATTAAATGGTAATAGGGGTTCCATGTGTCACTATTGTGGAAGAGGGGGGCAGCTGTTTGTCACTATTTGGAGGTCACTTTGGATCTGGATCGAGACCCTCTCTCGGAGACGAATGTGGCTCTCTAGGTAAGACAGATTGGTGACCACTGCTCTAATGTGTACAGTATGAGTCTGAATGGTCAGATGTATGTCTGTAAACTATTAGCCCATTAAAAGTCACGTGAACGAAGACCAGTCTCCAGTCCTGACTTGTATATTTTACCATACCTTAATATTCCCTGTAAAAATGAAGCTTCTAGACCACTTTTTTTAATGTGCTAATCCTCTGTTTTTTGTCACACTAACTACAGGGAAGTACCATGCGCATACCGAAAGGGAAGGGAAATCATGTGTCTATGGAAAGGGAAGATGGTGACCAATGACCAAACTTACAACTGGCCCTTGGGTCCCTCACCACCCTAGATAGTTTCCACACCTATGCGCTGAACTGGATATCTGACCCTAGGTGTCCCTAGTGCTGGGCCCTAAATAGGGGACGGATGGGATGAGCTCTTTGTCAACCCCACTAACCACTATAGACAAGGAGGACACACGGGGGGAAATGCATGAACTACTTATCTACAGATGACTCAGGTAGACGTTCATTAAAGTTTTAAGCAATGATACCACAGAGGAGTACAAGCCACATGCTTGCACCAAGGGCTTGAATAAACTGAAGAATATCACCAGCATCAGTCCAAAGAAAGGAAGGGGTATATAAGCACCAAGAGAATGCTGATGATCAGCAACTGGGTGGAAGATGAGCTCCTGCTGAGTCCAAAAGGGGAAGAGATGAAAATACAGCAGGAAAGCTACCTATACCAATGAATACTGACAGCAGAAACAAAGAAAAGTAAGGGAGCTTATTGCACAGCGAAACGCTCTGACCTTCTATGGTCTGAAACCACATGACTGTCTGTCATCCATGACACATCCGTGACAGTTTTCCTTCCTGAATATTTATGAGTAAACGGACATCTGTTGGTGCTGACCAAAATTGGTCAATAGACTCCAAGGGCAGATGTCATTGTCTTGCCACTGCTCCATCCTTTGCTCAGATGTCATTTTTTTCTCCTTAACTACATAAAAAGTTAAACAGTGAAAACAACTGACAATTTGTCATTATATTTTATTTGCCAATAGGTCTATGATAGCTACATTTATAAAACGTAACATCTCTGCAGTTTTTCCTCATTTACAATCTATAAGGCTAGCCCAAATGATGACCGCTTGCACTCAGTAGCTCCATATATTGCAGATTACCGCAGAAGACAGAATATTCATGTACAGCGCAGGAGATTTTATTGTGTGTGTTGAGGGTTGCTTGAATTTTCAAGTGGTCCTTGTCTACTTTTAAGTCTTTTCTTACATGGATCTCTAATATAAAACATATCAATTTTTTCAAGTGACAACATATTCTGCACACACTTTGGGAGATGATCTTAAAGAAACAAAAGTCTTCATAGACTCTTTATACAATAAAATATATAACTTTTAATTTTTATACGTTTTATTAGTAATCAGCCCACCTATTTGCCAATGACACATAGTCATGAGTCTGTAGTATCCATTACCTCGCTTTCCCTTGCCCTTTACACAGTGATTGACAGGCTATTCCCAATGCAGATACCCAAATGTCAGGTACTTGTCAGAGGTGAGAGGCTTAGGAGAGGTGGGGGAGCGCTCCCCTCCTGTATACACCAGAAGAAAAAGGTATATGGCACACCAGAATGGAGGAGGGTACTCAAGGAGGGTTCCAACCCATAAAAATTATGAAGAACTTGGCACTCTAAAAGCAGCTGTTAATATACCTTTTATATGACCTTTTATCACCACATTAAATGCATACCTCTGCACAAGAATCAATTGGTTGATTGATTTTGCCTTTTCTACTGTTGTGTGTGTGTGTGTGTGTGTGTGTGTGTGTGTGTGTGTGTGTGTGTGAGTGTGTGTGTGTATATATATATATATATAGATATTGTGATCACAGCTAGAGATGAGTGAACCTTTGGAGTTTCAGTTTTGCTGGCAGCAAGCAAACCGAACCTCCACTGGTCCGAACTTTGCCTGAGGAGGTTCAGAATCATTGATTGGCAGTTTGAGTCTCCGCCCACATACAGCTAGTCATAAGCAGATCACTTTCGGGGGAAAGTACACTTCTTTTTCACATTTTTTTTGTTACACACTACATCTAATTATGCTGTTGTTACCCCCAGTGCGAGTTGTTCAAACACTGCAAGCGGCTCACAGTGGGCTGAGCACTGAGCGTACCCGAGCACAACATTGGTCGAGCGAGTTAAGTTTCCAAGTAAAGCATCTGAACTCCGAACCCGAGCTCCGTTTTTTTAAGTTGGTGTTCGGTTCGAAAACTGAAACTCCGGTTTGCTCATCTCTAATCACAGCTTCTGCACTATAAAACAGCTAATAATTAGTTATGTCTATATGAGTTTTAATATGAGATCATTGTTAAAAAAAAATGTTATCGTATTTTTAAACTGCATTATATTGTGTAAGTGGTCACTAGTGATGAGCAAATGTATTCATCACTATTTGCTATTCACAAAATAATGCGGTATTTGGGGTATTCGTAATATAGCGAGTATGGTGTATTCGCCTCTCTATATTCGAATGTCCCGCCCAGCAGCTAATTTGCAGCAACTTTAGGGGTTCACAGCCTGCCTTGTGGCGTCCACTTCAGCCACATTAATACGTTGCAAGTGGCTTTTGGAAATAATTACAAAACAGTACTCTAGCATTCAGTGCTGCCTGATACACTAAACGCACCAGTCCAAGACAGAGGGCACCCCATGCTGTTATTTTAAATTACATTAAATAAATAATTTAAAACAAACGTGGGGTCCCCCCAAATTGGATCACCTGCCAAGGTAAAGTGGAGAGCTGTGGTCTGGTATTCTTAAACTAGGGAGGTCCACGGTTATTGGACCCTCCCCAGCCTAAAAATAGCAGCCGCAGCCACCCCAGAAGTGGCGCATCTATTAGATGCACCAATCCTGGCGCTTCATACCAGCTCATTCCGTTGCCCTGGTGCGGTGGCAAACGGAGTAATATATGGGGTTGATACCAGCTGTGTAATGTCACTTGACATCAAGCCCTGGCATTAGTGATGTCAATAGACGACTAAAAATTTTTTATGTGAAAAATCACTTCCCAACACATTCCCTCTTTAACCTATTTATTGAAAAGTAAAAACAAATCCGGGTCCGGCGTAATCCAATAAGGGGGGTCCCACAACGATCCATACTCACTGTCTCAGTCAATGAAGAACAGAATGTTCCTCATTGGCTGGAACAGCAGTGCGCTGACCTGAGCTAACATCATTAGGTCAGGCCAGGTCACAGCAGGACATGACAAGTGCCGATGTCATGAGGTTAGCTGAGTTCATTACCTGCGGTGATGAACTCCGCTGAACTCATGACATCAGTGCTCGTCACTGAGTACCATGGCTGCCACATTCTCATGCGAAGTATCCCGTGAGCCCATGACGTCACCGCTAGTCACAGTCTCGGGCCACCCATAAGACTTGATATGAGAACGCAGTGTCATGGAAGTCAGTGATGAGCGCTGACATCACAAGTTCAGCGGAGATCATCACAGCAGGTAATCATCTGAGCTAACCTCCTGATGTTAGCACTCATCATCCTAGTATCTGCTCGCACACTGCTGTGTGAATCACTGCGGGGCTGGTCAGGGCAGTGAAACTCAAGGGCACTTTACACGCTGCGATATCGCTAGCAAGCATACCCGCCCCCGTCGGTTGTGCGTCATGGGCAAATCACTGTCCGTGGCGCACAACATCGCTTACACCCGTCACATGGACTTACCTTCCCTGCGACGTCGCTGTGGCTGGCGAAACGCCTCCTTTCTAAGGGGGCGGTTCGTGCGGCGTCACAGCGACGTCACACAGCAGCCGTCCAATAGAAGTGTAGGGGCGGAGATGAGCGAGCGGAATATCCCGCCCACCTCCTTCCTTCCTCATTGCCAGTGGACGCAGGTAAGGAGATGTTTGTCATTCCTGCGGTGTCACACATAGCGATGTATGATCCCGCAGGAACGACGAACAACCAGCAGCATTCACTACCAACGATATTATGAAAAGGAGCGACGTGTCAACGATCAACGATTTTTGACGTTTTTACGATCGTTGAACGTCGCTCCTAGCTGTCACACGCTGCGATGTCGCTAACGACGCCGAATGTGCGTCACAAACACCGTGACCCGACGATATATCGTTAGCGATGTCGCAGCGTGTAAAGCACCCTATAGACTGCAGGGGCACCGATAGACTGAAGCCTCATGGAAGTTCTTCCGTGTGGCCTCAGGGAATCCCAGAAACCATATGTACAGTGCCTACAAGTAGTCTTCAACCCCCTGCAGATTTAGCAGGTCTGATAAGATGCAAATAAGTTAGAGCCTGCAAACTTCAAACAAGAGCAGGATTTATTAACAGATGCATAAATCTTACAAACCAACAAGTTATGTTGCTCAGTTAAATTTTAATACATTTTCAACATAAAAGTGTGGGTCAATTATTATTCAACCCCTAGGTTTAATATTTTGTGGAATAACCCTTGTTTGCAATTACAGCTAATAATCGTCTTTTATAAGACCTGATCAGGCCGGCACAGGTCTCTGGAGTTATCTTGGCCCACTCCTCCATGCAGATCTTCTCCAAGTTATCTAGGTTCTTTGGGTGTCTCATGTGGACTTTAATCTTGAGCTCCTTCCACAAGTTTTCAATTGGGTTAAGGTCAGGAGACTGACTAGGACACTGCAACACCTTGATTTTTTCCCTCTTGAACCAGGCCTTGGTTTTCTTGGCTGTGTGCTTTGGGTCGTTGTCTTGTTGGAAGATGAAATGACGACCCATCTTAAGATCCTTGATGGAGGAGCGGAGGTTCTTGGCCAAAATCTCCAGGTAGGCCGTGCTATCCATCTTCCCATGGATGCGGACCAGATGGCCAGGCCCCTTGGCTGAGAAACAGCCCCACAGCATGATGCTGCCACCACCATGCTTGACTGTAGGGATTGTATTCTTGGGGTCGTATGCAGTGCCATCCAGTCTCCAAATGTCACGTGTGTGGTTGGCACCAAAGATCTCGATCTTGGTCTCATCAGACCAGAGAACCTTGAACCAGTCTGTCTCAGAGTCCTCCAAGTGATCATGAGCAAACTGTAGACGAGCCTTGACATGATGCTTTGAAAGTAAAGGTACCTTACGGGCTTGTCTGGAACGGAGACCATTGCGGTGGAGTACGTTACTTATGGTATTGACTGAAACCAATGTCCCCACTGCCATGAGATCTTCCCGGAGCTCCTTCCTTGTTGTCCTTGGGTTAGCCTTGACTCTTTGGACAAGCCTGGCCTCGGCACGGGTGGAAACTTTCAAAGGCTGTCCAGGCCGTGGAAGGCTAACAGTAGTTCCATAAGCCTTCCACTTCCGGATGATGCTCCCAACAGTGGAGACAGGTAGGCCCAACTCCTTGGAAAGGGTTTTGTACCCCTTGCCAGCCTTGTGACCCTCCACGATCTTGTCTCTGATGGCCTTGGAATGCTCCTTTGTCTTTCCCATGTTGACCAAGTATGAGTGCTGTTCACAAGTTTGGGGAGGGTCTTAATTAGTCAGAAAAGGCTGGAAAAAGAGATAATTAATCCAAACATGTGAAGCTCATTGTTCTTTGTGCCTGAAATACTTCTTAATACTTTAGGGGAACCAAACAGAATTCTGGTGGTTTGAGGGGTTGAATAATAAATGACCCTCTGAATAAACTTTTCACAATTTAAAAAAAAAAATTAAAAAAGAAATAACATTCTTTTTTGCTGCAGTGCATTTCACACTTCCAGGCTGATCTACAGTCCAAATGTCACAATGCCAAGTTAATTCCGAATGTGTAAACCTGCTAAATCTGCAGGGGGTTGAATACTGCTTGTAGGCACTGTAAGTCAGAAACACATGCAGGCATATTCTCCAGGCTCTCCCCATTCAGTTTCATCACTTTCCCATCCATTTCTGCCTTTTCCTCAGGCCCCCAAACCATTTTGTTTGGTCCAGCAGAAAATTACTTGCATTTCCCATTGATTTTGCATTGTACTCACTATTAGTAAATACACGAATATTACAAAGTATTTGTTATGAGTTTAGTGAATATGAATATTACGGCATTCGCTCATCTCTAGTGGTCATATATTGATTTTTAAAGTCTGATGAAGACCCAGAAATAGGGGTTGAAATGTTACAGTATTTCCTTGAACTGCCTGTATAATAAATATCTTTGTATTTATTTTTGGAGTTCCAAGTTCTCTATAACTGAATACACCAGACTCATAAACTCTCCGTTGTATTTGTAATCGCTCTTATTAGCCAAATGTCACATTACGTCTTTGTGCAATTTTGGCTCTTGAGAGAGACAACCTCTTCCAATACTATGCTGCCTTTACATAGGGAAGCATACATAACCTTTTAACAGATTTAATTTAGAATAGCTGAATGCTATTCCCCCTGACTGACCATAGACATCCATGGACATGCATGCTGAAATTGGCTAAGTGTACATGTTTAGATAAAAAAATAGATGGGAAACATAACTGCTGGAAAGTTATTGAGTTGCTTATCATCTGGTAAATGAAACATTATTGCAGGAAAAAATCTTGCATAATTGTAATCCTTGTCTCTATTATTAACAGATGTTGGGAAACATCCCATGCCATACAATGCACATTAGAAAGTTGATATACAATGTAACCCCATAAAGAGGTAATGTTTTTTGAGCCCTTAAAAGGAATCTGTTAGCAGGTTTTTGCTATGAAATCTGACATGAGGTAGAGACAGACGCCGATTGCAGTGATGTATCACTCTGTTTGCACTGGCTGCAGTAGTTATTATAGAGTCAGTTTTCTCTGCTGCAGACTGAGCAGTGCTGAATTGTTGAGCTGTTTCTGTGTACATTGTATAGTGACAGGGAGCTGCTAATCAGTGCTGGGAGAGTGGTTAGGCTACAATGCAGTGGCCAGTTGACCTGTAGTGATAATCTCCTACTGATAAAACACTGCTTGTATTGAAGCAGCAAAACACATTCCAGTCAATGACATATCACTGTAATCAGGGATTCTGCTGCTACATTTTAGTGCTCTCAGATTACATAGCAAAAACCTGGTGACAGTTTCCCTTTAAGTTTCCTTTTAAGTTACCTGCAGATCAATGGTGATCTGGGTCATGAAAACCTCATGGTCTCTCAAAGACTGATCAAAAGTGCACATCACAAAATGCAGGAGTGCCTACTGACCGTCTGTTGAATCGGTACTCTTCTCAGGTGCACACTCAGGCAGGATCTCTGCACTTCTATGTCCTGAGCTGGGAACTTTTGAAAGTTCTTAAGGGCTTAATAATATAATTTTTCTATTTTTTTTTTTTTACGAAAAGTTTAGTTTAGTAAGAATACCCCGACAGTAAGGCTGGGGCCACACAGGGATTACTACGATCTCCTCGCATGACATTCGGCTCACGCTGGCAGTATAGCAGAGCCGAGTGTCATGCGAGTGTCCCTGCGACTGAGGTCCGTTCATGCGAGCGGACCTCAGCTGAGGGGGGCGAGCCGGCACGGAGGAAAGGATGGAGGGATTTATCTCCCTCTCCACCGTAGCCGGCTATTGCCATTCTTGCACTGCACCGGTGTACCGCGAGTGCAGTGCGATTTTTCTCTCGCCCCATTGACTTCAATGGGTGCGAGAGAAACAAGACTCACATTTCCTTTGCAGCATGCGGCGATTGTTTTCTCGGTCCGATTAGGGCTGAGAAAATAATTACTTATGTGTGCTGACACACAGGCCGATATTGGTCCGAGTGGAATGCGATGTTTTATCGCACTCCACTTGCACCGTTTTTCTCGCCGTGTGTCTAATCTAAAGTGTTGTCCAGCTTTATGGTCCAGTTTACAACTTTAAAGGACGTAGGAATATCTCAGTTCCTTGTGTTTGATGGACTTAAAAGAAGGTCAGAGAATAGGTGGCCTCTGTTTGCACTACACAACCCCCAAAGCTGCCGCTCCGTCCCAGAAGCAATGATTTCATTTCCTTACTGTATTCACACTACCTTTCCTTGATGACTCGTGCCTCCCACACTTTTCCTTAATAACTCATTTGTCTCTCGTCTACAGCATTTTGAATTTCCTAAAATAGTATTAGAATTACAGGATCTTGTATTAGTTCCCATATCATTTTTTTAGACAATAGCGTATAAAGTGAGAGAGGAAAACTGAACTTTTGTTTGCTATTGAATCTCAAACAAGTGTTCTCCTGTGTGTTAGCCGTAATCTAATGAATAGTAGAGAGTGCAACATCAGTCAGCATTCTGGGAGTGTAACCACTGAGACTTCTCCATACGAGAACCTTCTACAGGTAATCTGATGTATAAATTATGTATATTGGGTGGTGTTGTAGCACTGAGTTGAGATACACAATAACCAGAAATTGTGAAATACCAAATATTTCTGGGTTAAAGGGGTTGTCCACCACTAGGACAACCCCTTCTCATTCCCCATATCTAGCCCCATTAAAATAAAAAAGCCTATACCCACCTCCCGTACCGACACTCGTGTTCCCAAGACTCATGTGAGTTTGTGAGCTGACAACAGCCTCACTCCCCATCACTGCTAGCTTCACTCTCCCCGTCTTCCAACATATGAGTAATCAACTGGATGTGAGCTGCAGCTGTAGCACTTACTTCCTGTTGATTACTCATACGGCCAAAAATGAGGAAAGAGAAGCTAGCGGTGATTGGGCATGGGGCTCGCGTGACGTCACAACCTGACATGAGCCTTGGGAGCGCGAGCATCAGCACACGAGGTGGGCGTAAGCTTTTTTTATTTTAGTGGTGCCAAACATGGGGAATGAGAAAGGGTTATCCTAGTAGTGGATAATGGCTTTGATTTATTTTATCAAAGTAATTTGCTCAATTAATTTTAGTTTTTCATATTTCAAATGCCTTGTGTACATGGGCATGTTATGTCCCATGGTAATACGAAGTGGCATCTTTGCATTAATGACTCTTCATTGTTTTTTACATAAGCATGCACAATATGTTTTTATAGACATTCTATAAATCTGGATGTAGAAAAGCATTAGAGGTTCTCCCTTAAGAGGCTTTTCTGTAAGAGATGAATAACCCCATGATATGGCACTATACATGCATAACGCCTACAGCCCCAGAGTACTTATTTCAACATAGAGCATATTGCACATAACTCTGATGTGTGTATGGGGCCTTACACAGCCCTTGTGACTCGCCCACCCCAGGGCTATGGGACACCCGGTGCCGGGCCGGACTAGTCCGAGGTAGTCAGTGGTGGCTGGGCCCGGCTCCGTGGCCCTGGTGGGTGTCAGTAGAATATGTGGCTTGAATTAAAGTTTGTGTTCGTGACGCCACCTGTGGTATGCGGCTATTAGGCCGCCGCTGCTGTATGAGGCCTCCGGGGGATGATATGTCAGCAATGGTGGTACTACTCCCCACAGGTGGAGCAATGCCCCGGGGCACAGTTGGTGCTTGTGAATGTCTATGCAGCTGAAATAACAGAGACCACTCCAAGGGTGCAGTTCAAGTTCTTTACTCACAATTCTTGTCGGGTCCCGGGGACCCTTGGACTGCTGGGACCACTGTCAGGGACCTCCGCCGTTTCTGAGTGATTCTGAGAGTAAAAGCCGGTACCCTTCTCTTAGTGTCTCTATCTTCTGCTGTCTTCCTTAGCCTTGCCTTTGATAGGATAAACCTGGCTTGGCCTCCACTACAGCCTCCAGGCTGGGGGGGTCACCTGTCGGCTGATTACCCCTTTTCTGGACGTTCTGCTATGGGTTCTGGCCCGGGGAGTCTACAACGTTCCCTGGGCCTCGGTTTTTACTGTTTGGAGATGATCTTTGCACTCCTCCAGTCTCTAGGGACCGTCCCCTGTCGCAGCTTGATCCCTCCACCGATGTTCTTGTGGACCAGGCCACCGCAGCTCTAAACTGCCCTGGACAGCTATACAGACTGCCCGTGGCCCTGCGACTCCTTCTGTTCTCTACGTGGTGTCACCTGGACCCTCCGAGTCCCAGGATCTTCACCAGGAAGCGTCTCTTTCTGTTTCTCTGCTCCTGTCTCACTTGGAGCTTTCTTTCCTTTCTCTTCTCCTCCTTGCCTGCCTCCTCCTCCTTCACCACTCTCCCTCTAACTTCGACTGACTAACCTAGACCTTCCTCTCTGTGTCTGCTCTCAGATGGCTCCTCCCACCTCCCCAATTGCCCTGTTCTACCCTATAGGAGCAGGGATGGGTCTTAGGACCCCTCCCAGCATGCAGCATGGGAGGGTTGTCTGCCACTTTCCCTGGTCCCAGTGTGTTCCTAGCAATGGGTGTAGTGTGGATTTACCAGGGGACCGGAGTTCACTCTCTTCCTCTCCCAGAATGGGGCATCACACCGCTGGATGGGGTGCAATGACCTGTGGCGACGAAAGCCTCAGGGGCGCCACACTCCCCCACAGCAAATCCCAGCACGTCCTCAGGCTGAAAAACAACAAAAACATGTGGAAGAACTGCAAAACATTTTTGTTATGAATAACATAAAACAATAAAACATTTCTTCCCTTTATGGGAGGCACAATGATTCGAACGTTACGAACTTCTTATAAAGAAAACTCTATGTGTGCACTTCCAGTTCATTGCACGGTTCGGGCACATCCCCCATAATTCTGGTAGGGGGCACAACAGGTGCAACTATATACATTTCTTGGCTACAACAAGTCCAGTAGCCTGGCAGTTCGTTCAGCTTCATTTTAAACGTAAGACACATAAACAACATACCAGCCACTAAGTCCAGTGGCCTGGTAAGACATGACACAAAAACATTCACCGGGGACCACATTCCAGTTCCGTGGCCCGGTACATATAAACATGGGGGTGACATCTTCGAAAAGCATGAGGGGCAGTACAGCAGGAAAGGGTGTCATCTTCGAAAAGAACATTAGGGCAGAACACAAGGGACATCTTCAAAAAGAATGAGGGGCAGACAGGGGCTATATACAGTTCAGCATCTCTTCATCCTTACTCACGAGGGTAGATGCGGGGGTCCCACTCCGGCATTGCTCCTGGCAGCAGGTATGCCGACGAGATTATCGTCTGGGTCCCCTGAGCGCTGGTCCCTGACCTTCTGCGATGTTCTGCAGCCTGGATTGGAGTGGGGCTGCTTGCAGGCACTATACGGCATTGCTGCAGAGGGCTGCTCGTCTGCAGGGGGCTGTTGCCATGGTCTTTGGGGCCCTGCTTTGGCCATGCTCCTTGCATCACACAAGCCATGGAGATCCGGGTCTGTGTTTCTTGCGTGACTGTCGCAGGCCCTCTGCTCAGTTCTGCGGCCTGGGCCTGCCTTGAGGTAGTGCTGCTGCTAGGGGAGATGCTGCGCGCTTGCATCGTGTGGCGCCACTCTGGTTCTTCTGGGGCCGCTTCTTCCCTTAGGATACGCACATGCAGCGCGTACCAGCCACGGCTCCCCATCAGCCGTGTGTACTCCACAACATCACCCGGTTTAGCATCTCTCCCTGGGTGGCCTCTGGGCAGGTGCTCCTCAATGTCGTGTCGGGCCACAAATACGTCTTTGCCCAGACCGGGGTCCCTGATGAAGCCCCAGCCGCCACCTTGACGGAAGTCGACTACTAGGCCCCGTCTCACTGGGCCCTCGGATCCCTTCAGGGCCTTCCTGACCTGTTCCTTGGAGGCCAGATTAGCGGCTTCTTTGGCCTTCCTTTTCTCCTCCCGGACCTCCCGCTCCCTCTGGTACTCTACCACCAGTCTCCGGCAAGTCAGCTCGTTTGCTAGGGGAGTCTCCTTGGGGCGCAGTGGCTGCTGAGGTCCCCCACTTTCAATGGGCGCTGCGTCCCAGTTCACTCCCGGGGATGTCATTCCCAGGAGGCTCACAGGGGGACTCGGTAGGGGGCCCGCTAGCTGTTCGGGGTCCACCCCACCCCAGGCGCTGTCTGCGGGGGTCTCCGGCAGGCCTCCGGTGCCCCACCGGGCGTCAGCGGGGCTGGCGGGGAAGGCCAGTGGGTCGGTGAAGGGGCTAGGCGATGGCGTTTGGCGGGGCCATGGGTCCGACGGGTCGGGGGTTCATTTTGCTCACCCTGCTGCTGCTCCGCGGTATCCATCCACTGACCCAGGCCCTCCGGCACCAGCGGTGTTTCTCTCTGCCGGTCCGCCTCCACTTCCATGTTGCTCAGCCTCCGAGCCAAGGTTCGCATCTCCTCCCGGAGCAGGTCCAGCTCAGGATCCATTTTTCCGGTCCCTGGTGCACCTTGCTGCAGCTCCTCCGCCATGCTGCCGACCTGGGGAATGCTGAGTGGAACACTGCTCGGGTGCTCGACCACGCCACTCGGCTGCACCCTTTCCCTTCTTGGAGGCGGGGCTGGAGGCTGCACTAGTATCTGGCGCCAGACTGGCGCCCAGCCCATCACGACCGGCATCACTCCGCTTGCGATAAGGTACATTTTCTTTATCTGCTGGTCTGGCATTTAGACTCTTTCTGCCAGCCGGCCAGCTTGTCTAGTCGCCATTTCTTCTTCTTCCGCCTTCCATGGCGGGCACCGCTTCGCGCTCTTTTCTTGGAAAAGGGGGCGGGGCTTCTCTTCGCGCCCTTTCTTCTTGCACGCCCCCTTCTTCCCGCGCTCAGTGGCTTCAATGGCGGCAGTTTCTCACAGTAAACACAGGCTATTTCACGATTCTTCAGGCGCACAGTACCCGGTGTAACCGGGCACGAAATCCTGTTCGTGACGCCAAAGTTGACTCGCCCACCCCAGGGCTATGGGACACCCGGTGCCGGGCCGGACTAGTCCGAGGTAGTCAGTGGTGGCTGGGCCCGGCTCCGTGGCCCTGGTGGGTGTCAGTAGAATATGTGGCTTGAATTAAAGTTTGTGTTCGTGACGCCACCTGTGGTATGCGGCTAATAGGCCGCCGCTGCTGTATGAGGCCTCCGGGGGATGATATGGCAGCAATGGTGGTACTACTCCCCACAGGTGGAGCAATGCCCCGGGGCACAGTTGGTGCTTGTGAATGTCTATGCAGCTGAAATTACAGAGACCACTCCAAGGGTGCAGTTCAAGTTCTTTACTCACAATTCTTGTCGGGTCCCGGGGACCCTTGGACTGCTGGGACCACTGTCAGGGACCTCCGCCGTTTCTGAGTGATTCTGAGAGTAAAAGCCGGTACCCTTCTCTTAGTGTCTCTATCTTCTGCTGTTTTCCTTAGCCTTGCCTTTGATAGGATAAACCTGGCTTGGCCTCCACTACAGCCTCCAGGCTGGGGGGTCACCTGTCGGCTGATTACCCCTTTTCTGGAAGTTCTGCTATGGGTTCTGGCCCGGGGAGTCTACAACGTTCCCTGGGCCTCGGTTTTTTACTCCTATCTCACTTGGAGATTTCTTTCCTTTCTCTTCTCCTCCTTGCCTGCCTCCGGCAGGCCTCCTCCTCCTTCACCACTCTCCCTCTAACTTCGACTGACTAACCTAGACCTTCCTCTCTGTGTCTGCTCTCAGATGGCTCCTCCCACCTCCCCAATTGCCCTGTTCTACCCTATAGGAGCAGGGATGGGTCTTATGACCCCTCCCAGCATGCAGCATGGGAGGGTTGTCTGCCACTTTCCCTGGTCCCAGTGTGTTCCTAGCAATGGGTGTAGTGTGGATTTACCAGGGGACCGGAGTTCACTCTCTTCCTCTCCCAGAATGGGGCATCACACCGCTGGATGGGGTGCAATGACCTGTGGCGACGAAAGCCTCAGGGGCGCCACACTTGCTACCCCAGGTTTGCCATTTTTGTGGTCCCCACCAGTTCCATAATGATGATGTTTCATTCATCTTTCACTTGACTGCTGTAGACAATCACAGACCTCAGTGGTCACGTGCCATATATGCCTGCAGGACAGTCATTGGCAACTGTAACGTGAATGGTCACTGCAGGATTCATCCCCATTATCTGCAGCCCTAGACTGACTAGAAATTCGAAGATAAAGTACTCATCACTCCTGTATCTTTCTCTAGCAATTATGTCATCCTCATAACCCTAAGGCCGGCGTCACACGGTACGATATATCGAACGATATGTCGTCGGGGTCTCGTCGTTAGTGACGCACATCCAGCATCGGTAGAGATATCATACCGTGTGACACCTCCGAACGACTGTGAATGAGCAAAAATACTCACCTTATCGTTGCTCGTTGACACGTCGTTCATTTTCATAATGTCATTCCTCCTTCTGCGCGCCGGTTGTTCGTCGTTCCCGTGGCAGTACAAATCGCTCCGTGTGACACCCCGGGAACGACGAACACAGCTTACATGCGTCCCACCGGCAATGTGGAAGGAAGGAGGTGGGCGGGATGTTAAGTCCCGTCCCCTCCGCTTCTATTGTGTGATGTCGATGTGACGCCGAATGTCCCTCCCCCTTCAGGAAAAGGATTTTCGCCGCCCACAGCGACGTCGTCCGGGAGGTGTGTGTGACGGTGGTAAACGACTTTGTGCGCCACGGGCAACTAATTGCCCATGACGCACAAACGACGGGGGCGGGTACGATCGCTCGTGCGATCGCACGATAGATCGTAGCGTGTGACGCTGGCCTAACTGTTTCTGTATCTTGGCGAATTCCATTACTATAGCAATCCAAAGCATTGCTCTGACATTAAGACCCTGGTGCCCACGCTGCAAATTTTGACACAGATTTTGACACAGATTTTCAGAAATCTGCAGCAAAATCTGCATGTCCATTGTAAAGCCAGCAAAGTCTATAAGAATTCAGAAGTGCTGTGCCCACGTTGAGTACTTTTCCCTTGCATATTTGGTGCAGATTTCTTTTTTTCTGCACCAAATCTGCACCAAATATGCAAGGGAAAAATAAGCAATGTGGACACAGCACTTCTGAATTCTCATAGACTTTGCTGGCTTTACAATGGATATGCAGATTTTGCTGCAGATTTCTGAAAATACACATCAAAACTACACAGCGTGGGCACTAGACCTGAGTCTTTCAGGCCTTATAGGCTGGCTTAGGTAGTAGGCCTCTGCCTGAGTATTCAGGTAAAACATAAGATAAAAATAATATGGACATATACCCTGCTGTAAATAAGTAAAAAGCAAAAGGGAATATAAATAATGTCGCGGGCGGAGGAGGGGACGCTACGCTCTCCCACTGCTCGGGTCCGGCTGCCGCTGCTCCGCGGCTGCTGCTGCTCGGTGGCTCGAGCGATGGGCCGGATCCCGGGGACTCGAGCGGCGCTCCTCGCCAGTGAGTGAAAAGGGGTGGTTTGGTTTTGGGGATATTGTCCGTGATGCCACCCACGGTTGTGGTGATTGTATGGACACCACCGCTGCTCTGGACGGGGATCCTGGGAGCAGTGACAGGGAGCAGCTTTGGTTGTTAATCCTCCCCTCCGTGGGTAGGGGGTTGGTTGTCCCGGGGCCCGTTGATGGGGTAGGAATGGATGACAGGCGGGTTGCGGGGCAGCGCTGTGCCGCACGGCACGGAGGTACTCACTCAGTCCAATGATGATGACACAGTTCACGGCAAAACAAGCGGCTGGATGGACGGGTCCCTCGGACGGCTGCGGTGTTGTTGTTCCCTGCAGGTTAGCGGTGACTGTCTCTCCCTGCACCTATCTTCTATGTTGATTCCGATGGGTTCCCACCAGGAACCCGCTCCCCGACTTGGATATGGGCCGGAGGAGCCCCTTTTGCCCGCAGGCGCTGGCCCTGAGAAACGGTTGCCTTGGCGGTGGCGGTGTCTCTCCCACTAGGTTGGACTGTTGCCTTCTGTCGGGACTTGACTGTTTGGGAACCCGGAGGTCCCCTTCACTAACGGATTCGGCAACTTCACGGCGACTCCTAGTCTTGCCGGGGTCCGAAAGGCCCCTGCCACTGGTGCTGGTTTCTCTTTGTGTACCGGTCCGGTACCGCCGAGCCACCACCCGTCCACGGTCCTTACGGTAGACTCCAATCGGCCACTCCTGCAGACGGTCACCACCGTCTGCCAACCTTGCTGATCTGTCCGGGCCACACACCCGGACCAACTTCAGTCTGCTCTCTTGCCACTTCACTACTCCTCACTTTTCCTCCTTCCACTTTCACTGTCCAAGCTAATCTGCTCCTTTTTCCTCCTCCAGGACTGTGAACTCCTTGGTGGGTGGAGACCAACCACCTGGCTCCACCCCCTGGTGTGGACATCAGCCCCTGGGGAAGGCAACAAGGGTTTTGTGTCTGACCTTGATGTGCCTGCAGGGAGTGTGGGGTGTGTTGGTGTTGTTCTCTGTGGCCCCTGGCTTGTCCAGGGTGACACAATAACATAGGATACTTAGTAAATACGTTTTTAATCAAGAAAGCATAAAGTCATCCCACCACAACAAGGTGTTCCCAAATCGGGACGATACCTATACTCTCTAATTCCTTACCATGTTTCAATGTGAATTAGGGCAGAGAGTGACTAGGTCCCGACTATGGACACCCAGCCATGGAATCCAATGTGCTGCTCTAACATTAATTTTTCAGGCCTTATAGACTGGCCTAGGTAGTAGGTCTCTGCCTGAGTATTCAGGTACCTTCCCTAAACCTTGTAAGAAATCCGTCTCTGATATGTGGCGCCCTGGACAAGCCAGGTCGTCACAGAACAACACCAACACACCCCACACTCCCGGTCAGGCACACCAAGGTCAGACAAAAACCCTTGTTGCCTTCCTCCAGGGGCTGATGTTCACACCAGGGGGTGGGCCAGGCGGTTGGCCCCGGCCACCGAGGAGTTCACAGTCCTGGAGGCGGGAAAAGCAGTGAGATAGAGTTTTGGAAGTGAAAGTGGAAGGAGGGAAGTAGCAGTTGAGCAGACAGAAAGTGGTCCGGGTGTGTGGCCCGGATGGATCAGCAAGGTTGGCAGACGGTGGTGACCGTCTGCAGGAGTGGCCTATTGGAGCTTGCCGTAAGAACCGTGGACGGGCGGTGGCCCGGCGTTACCGGACCGGTACACAAAGAGAAGCCAGTACCATCCGGCAGGAGCTTACGGACCCCGACAAGGCTAGGAGTCGCCGTGAATTTGCCAAATCCGTTAGCAAATGGAACCTCCTGGGTTTCCCAGCAGCCAAGTCCCGACAGAAGGCAACAGTCCAACCGAGAGAGGGAAACACAGTCACCGCCAAGGCTAAAGTTCCCAGGGCCAGAGCCTGCGGGCAAAAGGGGCTCCTTCAGCACCCATCCAAGCTGGGGAGCGGGTTACCGGTGGGAACCCATTGGAACCATACACGTTACACAGGTGCAGGGAAAGGCAGTCACCATCAACCTGCCGGGAGGAGAAACACCGCAGCCGTCTGTGGGACCCGTCCATCCAGCCGTTTGTTTTACCGGAGACTCTATGTACATCATTGGCTGAGTGAGTACCACCATGCCGTACGGAACAGCGCTGCCACCGCGACCCTGCACCTCACCAGGCCCCGTAACCCGCCTGCCATCCAACCCTACCCCATCACCGGGCCCCGGGACAACCAACCCCCTACCCACGGAGGGGAGAACTAACATCCAGGCTGCTCCCTGTCATCGCTCCCGGGATCCCCGTTCAGAGCAGCGGTGGTGTCACCAATCTCACCACAACCGTGGGTGGCGTCACAGACAAATACCAAATCCCCACAATCAAATCCCCCTTTTCACTCACGGGCGAGGAACCCCGCTCGAATCCCCGGGATCCGGCCCACCGCTCGAGCCACCACCGAGCAGCAGCGGCCGGACCCGAGCAGTGGGAGAGCGCAGCGTCCCCTCCTCCGCCCGCGACAGATATATCACTGGGTACTCTAATACAATGCAGATCTGTTTTGCTTTGGAATCTCTGCCAAACCCAGCTCAGCTACACTGTTAAGTACTCTGCCACACAACTGATTTGCATTTTATTGGACTCTGTGAAAAATGCAGCTCTGCTATATTGTTGAGTGAACTCTTTGATACCACTGACAGCTCTACATTAAACTCTGGCAAACCTAGCATTGCTTCATTGCTGAGTCAACATGCCATATTGTTGTGCTACTCAGCTCTACTTTACCTGATCGCTGATTCTACTCTGCTTCATCCCATCCTGTGATTTTTATTTGCCATGAGGTTCTGAATATACAGCCTCCTTTGTTCTATCTGGTTGATTCTGCTGCACCAACAACATCTGTCCGTGCCGCAAAACAACCGGACCAAAGGCATCACGGATATTTTCTTATTTTATAATTTTCCTTACTTCTTCACAACATTTGAAAACTCCCATTTGCCAGTGAAGTAATCCAGATATATCTTGGCCTTATTAATGTATAACCTCACCTGTGGCTGGCATGCTCAGAAAGCCTGCTTTATTTATGATGATAAGGATTGTGTTTGGTGACCAGTGCAGTAAACATTTTATTGCCCTAGTAGAAGAGATAGATGCTGCCTTGACTTGGCAATTAAACATATACGTTACATTCCTTCCAATCGCAAATAACCTAAAAATCAGAGATAAGGAAACTAATGGTGGTGAAAAAAATAAACAGCATCTCCACTTGTTGACTGTCTTGTATCAGCCATTGGCACGGGCAATAAAGTGAAGGTTTTCTGTCTTTGTACTCCTTGAAGCAATTTGATAAAGTGGGATATTTAAGCGGAAAGGTAAAACAAACTACAGTTAAGGCCCCTTTACACACTGCAACATCGCAAACGACATCGCTGTAACGTCACCGGTTTTGTGACGTAATAGCGACCTCCCCAGCGACATTGCAGTGTGTGAAACACATCAGCGACCTGGCCCCCGCTGTGAAGTTGCTGATCACTACACATCTCTCAGGACCATTCTTTGGTCCTTTGTTTCCCGCTGTGCAGCATGATCGCTAGAAAGTCTCAGTGTGTAAAGGGGCCTTTATAGCGACTTCGTTAGCGACTTCCCTTTCAAAAAGCTGCTTTACAACGTCCCCAATGACTAGCTAGGTCGTTCTGCAGGTCCGGATCGCTGTTGCGTCATTTTCCAGGTTTGCCTGTTTGACAGCTCACCAGCGACTCACCAGAGACTTTGTAGCGATCCCGGCCAGGTTGGGATCGCTGGTGGGATCGCTAGAAAGTCTCAGTGTGTAAAGGGGCCTTTTGTTTACTGTGGAAACTTTGCCAAAAAGGTGACACTCAACAATACAACCTTTGTAATAAATGTCAGAAACCTGAATCTAACATCTATGTGGCCTGATATATTCCCTCAAGATATCGAATATTTATGGAGATATGGAGTGAACTAGACGGATTTAAAGTGAATTTGGCCACTGACTCATGCTGGCCAAACCACGGGCGGCATGGATCAGAGCCTGGTTGCACAATCGCTCTGGCGTTTAAGAGAATATTTAATTGAAGTTCCAACCAGAGACAATGGCCAGACACTAGTCCAGCTCCGAACCAAACGGCCCTTTCCCTCACTGCTACTGCTAGAGGTGATTGACCGGTCTATCACTGTGGAAGAGGCCTGTCAATCACCTGGAGCAGCGCTGGGAGAAGGCGGCTGGGGCGGTGCCTGACTTGTCGTATCTCTGGCTATGGTCCCTGGCTAAATTTGTAGGTATGTTTTTCTCTGAAACATATCACCATTTCAGAGAAAACTATACCATACTACAATCGTGCAAACAGGTTTTGATTCATACTAACCATGGTTTGGGCAGCATGAATCACGTGACGGGTTCCCTTAACACTGGCCTTATTTACCGAATAGCGATTTGTCAACAGACATCTTACCCAATCTGTGAGCATGCATGCTCCATTGTATAGACAGGGTGGGAGCGGGACAATTCTGAAAGCAGTTTTTTTCGCCGTTGGAAGAAAAGATCAACATTTTGAAAACTACTATGGCTATCCTTTCTTTTTCTCTGTCACCAGGATATAGGCTAAGCACCGAACCATAGCAGAATCACATAGTTTTATTGGAACCCCGTAATCACTCCTTTATAGTAATCAAGGCTGAGATGAATCAGAGCAAAAGTTGATGAAAGTTTGCTTATTTCCACTGTGAAAAACAAATTCTGGAGATGTTTATTTTTTATGTTGGTGACAGGAGCTTACAAGTGATTCAGTAGAAGGAGCAAGCAAAAAATCTGAGTAGAACAAAACTGCAACACAGAGGGTGTGCTGTGGATGGTACTGTAGGGCCCCTGAAGCCATCAGGAGCTACAAGGTACTGCATCTTGTCAAAGATGCAGGGCCTACCCCAGGTACCCAGAAGACCAGTGCCGGTAACAGTAAAACACATTTTAATCCCTGTTTTTCCTTTCCCAAGGACTGGTCGCAGACAAAGGTTGGACCCAATGGATGTCCACCTAGGGGTGGAGCAGATCCAATCCACTAGACAACAACCAGGGGAGGAGGGGTCAGACAGTCAGTGGAGTCAGTAAGTGAAAGTGAGAGGAGATGGATGTCACCGAACTGACAGGAGAGTGTAATGGTGACCTGAGGGCCCAGTCATGTGGTTGCTGGTGGAGTACGGTGGAGTACTCCAGGAACCATAGCACCAACGGGGTACAGAATCCTAGGTCAGGCAAATGCTCCAGGCAGATCTGATAAAATCTGCACAGTGAGGGGACCACCCAGGACCTCACTGACCGTAAAGTTCGGGACACAGTAGCAATGGGAGAACCGGGGAACAGAACCCGAGAAACTGTCCCCACATGGTTCAAACTACCTGTTATACGGACTTTAGACTGAACGAGAACCAGGAGGGACCCCCAGACGCTTGAAGACACGGGGATCCACCAACTAGAGAAAGGTGCAGGGGAACGAAGCCACCAGGTTACCACACTGGCACTGGGACTAAAGTGGGCTTTACACGCTACGATATCGTTAATGGATTATCATCGGGGTCACGGTGTTTGTGACGCACATCCGGCGTCATTAACGATATTGCAGTGTGTGACACTTATGAGCGACCTTAAACGATCGCAAAAGCGGTCAAAATCGTTTGCCGCGGAGAGGTCGTCCTGAAACAAAAAATCGTTTTCTGCTTATTAGCGATGTTGTTCCTCGTTGTGTGTGACACCACAGGAGCGACGAACATCTCCTTACCTGCCTCCACCGACAATAGGGAAGGAAGGAGGTGGGCGGGATGTTACGTCCCGCTCATCTCTGCCCCTCCGCTTCTATTGGATGCCTGCCGTGTGACGTCGCTGTGATGCCGCATGAACCACCCCCTTAGAAAGGAGGCGGTTCACCGGCCTGAGCAATGTCACAGAGCAGGTAAGTGCGTGTGACGGGGTTAAGCGAGGTTGTGCGACACGGGTAGTGATTTGCCCGTGTCGCACAACCGACGGGACGGGTACGATCGCTTGCGATCTCGCTAGCGAGATCGTAGCTTTTAAAGCTCACTTAAGGGGACCAGTGGTCAGGACCAGCACACCGCAGGTTACCAGCACAACAACTGAGTGAGTAAAAGAAACCAGTTACGCTGCAATCTCTTGTGTGGTCTACCTTCTTTCTGCGCCCAACAATATCATCTATCCCCTGGGGCCTCGCCCTACTTGCGGAGGGCCCAACATCCAGGCTGCCATTAACATCAGCCCCAGTAGTGAGAACTGTGCAGCGGCAGCTCCACTAAATAGCAGCAACCCGCAAGTGGTGTCATGACAAAAACTTTTATTTCATCTCCCCAGTAAATATTCCCCCTTTTAAAAGCGACCCTCTAGGGTCACAGAACAGGGCAACAGCCACCCAGTGACATCTCCCCAGCTTTACATCGCCTGAGACCGAGTACCCCATAGCCCTGGGGCGGCACAGTACCACATCAAGTTTAGGTAAACCTGTATATACAGTGAAGGAAATAAGTATTTGATCCTTTGCTGATTTTTTAAGTTTGCCCACTGACAAATTCATGAACAGTCTATAATTTTAAGGGTAGGTTAATTTTCACAGTGAGTGACAGAATATCCAAAATAAAATCCAGAAAATCACATTGTATAAATTAAATAAATGTATTTGCATTTTGCAGATTCACATAAGTATTTGATCCCTCTGGCAAACAAGGCTTAATACTTGGTGGCAAAACCTTGTTGGCAAGCATAGCAGTCAGACATCTTTTGTAGTTGATGATGATGTTTGCGCACATGTCAGGAGGAAGTTTTGTCCACTTCTCTTTGCAGGTCATCTCTAAATCATTAAGATTTTGAGGCTGTTGCTTGGCAACTCAGAGCTTCAGCTCCTTCCATAAGTTTTCTATGGGATTAAGGTCTGGAGACTGGCTAGGCCACTCCATGACCTTAATGTTCTTCTTTTTGAGCCACTTCTTTGTTGCCTTGGCTGTATGTTTTGGGTCATTGTCGTGCTGGAAGACCCAGCCATGACCCATTTTTATTGTCGTGGCGGAGGAAAAGAGGTTGTCACTCAGGATTTTATGGTACATGGCTTCATCCTTTGTCCCATTGATGCATTGAAATAGTCCTGTGCCCTTGGCAGAGAAATACCTACAAAGCATAATGTTTCCACCTCAATGCTTGACAGTGGGGATGGTGTTCTTTGGGTCATAGGTAGCATTTCTCTTCTTCCAAACAACGCGAATTAAGTTAGGGCCAAAGAGCTCAATTATTATCTCATTTGACCACAGCACCTTCTCACAATCACTCTCAGAATCATCAAAGTCTTCATTGGCAACCTTCAGATGGACCTGCACATGTGCCTTCTTGAGCAGTGGGAAATTGCTGGCACTGCATGATTTTAAGCTATTACAGTGTAATGTGTTACCAATGGTTTTCTTGGTGACAGTGGTCCCAGCTGCCTTGAGATCATTCACAAGTTCTCCCCATGTAGTTTTAGGCTGATCTCTCACCCTCCTCATGATCCTGGATACCCCACGAGGTAAGATTTTGTATGAAGCCCCAGATCGATGTCGATTGACATTCATTTTGTTTTTCTTCCATTTTTTTACTATTGCACCAACAGTTGTCTCCTTCTCACACAACATCTTACTTATGGTTTTGTAGCCCATTCCAGCCTTGTGCAGGTATGGGATCTTGTCCCTGAAATCTTTAGAAAGCTCATTGATCTTGCCCATGTTGTAGAGGTTAGAGCCTGACTGATTATTTGAGTCTGTGGACAGGAGTCTTTAATACAGGTGACAATTAAGACATCTGTCTTTAATGCAGGTAATGAGTTGATTAGGAGCATCTAAGTGTCTGTAGGAGCCAGAACTCTTAATGGTTGGTAGGAAATCAAATGGTTATTTCTCTCTGCAAAATGCAAATAACTTTATAACTTTATATTTATACAATGTGATTTTTTGGATTTTATTTTTGATATTTCATTTCTCACTGTTAAAATTAACCTACCCTTAAAAATATAGACTGTTCATGTCTTTGTCAATGAGCAAACTTACAAAATCAGCAAGGGATCAAATCATTATTTCCTCCACTGTATGGTGGTACATGAAGCTCACTTTTTTTAAAAAAAATATAACGGGGGGGTGGAGGGGGTTTCTTAGACATGATGTTTCTTACAAGTGCAAGGATGATAATTTGGGGTAATCAGCAAAGAAAAATACAAATCTGAATATAGCTTGTCCAATAGGGGTCCGTAGCATACTGGTCATGGTGGCAGACCACAAGGCCACTATGTGCCTCTTCCGCCCGTCCAGCATCACACTTTTAACTATATTAATATCGCGGATAGAACCCTCCATAGTTCTCCATATAGTATAATGCACCCCATCGGCCTACATATATTATAATGCACCCCCATAGTTCTCCAAATAGTATAACGCACCCCCATAATTATCTATATAGGAATATGTCCATTGGCCACCAGTCATAAATAATAAATAATTCAATACTCACCTCTCCTCTTTCTCCCGCTGCTCCAGACATGATGGTGTGTGTTCCCCTGCCCTGGAAATCTCAGCACAGAGAGCACATGGTAGTGATGTCATCACGCCTGCTGGCACCTACTAGCATCAATATTTCACCTTCAATGTGGAATGATCCTAAAAAGGCCCTACTTAGCTATGATACACTGTCCCAATGCTTTACCCCTAGCAATTTTGAGGATCTTCAGCTACGTTCCACCTTCATACCTCGCGGCCATGGGAGTTATCTATTACTCACTCTTACCACTGTCTTCCTGCATTTTTCAAACTTTCCCTAATGAACCTCAATAGTATTTCTTCTGTGCGCACATTCATGGCTTGTGGTCTCTGTGCTATATATTTGTGACGCCCTGGCAAAACCAGGTAGTGACACACTAGGCCCCCGCATAACACCTTCCCTCACCTAGGTCACATACAGCCGACCTGAAACCCTAGTCACCCCCCTCAGGGCAAGACAGGCACACCAGTGGGCGGGACCAGGTGGTTAGGAAATGCCCACCTAGGGGTCTAGACAGCCCGGGGCGGAAAAACAAACAGATTGAGTTGTAATTCAAGTTGAGAGGAGTGGAGGCTGGGGCTAGGCATAGCTCCAGCAGAGGAGAAGTTCAAGTTGAACGGTGCCAGGGTCGGAGCCCTGGTACCTTGGCTAGATGGCAGACGGTGGTCGCCGTCAGCAGGAGACGGGAAGACGGCTTGGCAGATCCGAGGTGGACCGGGACAAGGTTGGAGCCCGCCGGTACCGACACCGGAGACCCGACCGGAAACCATGCACAGAGGGAGTACTCGGACCCTGAAGCCAGGACCGGAACCAACGGTCTAGCTAATCAACCAATTGAGGGCAGGATTATAGGTCCTATCCCAACCAAAGTCCCAAAAGCAGACAACCACCCACAGAGAGGGATAGGGCAACTGCCAGGGCCCACAGATTCCATGGTTCAGCGTCAGCGGGCACGGCTCCTGAGGCACACAGAAAGTCGGGAGCGGATTCCCGTGTTCCATACCGGGAAGTCTAAACACACAACCACAACTAGTGCAGAGGAAAAGACGGCGACCACCAGCCCGGGTGGGTGGCCAGAGTACAACCGACCGCAGCGGCTGGCCACCAGCATCTTGGTTTACAAAAAGACTTGTGTACGGCCAGGGCCGTACAACTACGTCCCCATTTTCATTCGGCGTGTTCGCGTGACCCCGGGTCCGGAGGATCCCTCGAGCCACACAGCGGGTTCGGATCCGAGCAGCCCAGCTGCTGCAGGCGTGGGGGCGGCACATATTTGACAGCATTTAGGGACCCTTTGTAGTCTAATAGCTCATCATAATGCACATTTCCACCTGCTTTGGAAGTAGAAGTGAGCCCCTCTAGCTCTTGGGCCTCTGCGCGGCTGTACATGTGGCACCAATGATTTGTCCGTCCCTGATTGAAGTTCTGTCCTCATACAGTATATTTAATTATTTTCTATTTTCTTTTATTTTCTATATTAATATGAGTATAGTGCATGCATCAGCCTATGTTGAGTGGTGGTGCCATATCGCTGCCATTAGGCTGCCAACCTCCACGATTAGTGCTTTGCTGGGTCCAGAATGATTGAGGAAGGTGACAGCAGAGGAATATGGTATATTTTACAGAATCTAACCAGCTTATTTTGTCCAGAAAATCCTTTAAATACATCTGTTTGAATTCATGTGTGATTATCACATATTAAAAATGCAATATATTACCATTACTCAAGTGATACAATAAAATTCTAGTTTTCCGTATATTATACGTCCGTAGTTGAAAGTATGGTTACATTTTTTGTATGAAGAGTGGAAGTTAACTCACGCCTGTGGGATAGGTAATAACTGGGAGATCCACTTCTGGGACCCCACTGATTCAATCTCTGAATACCCCCATCTGAATGGAGCGGAGGTCTAGCATGCGCACCTCCAATCAGCTTATTCTGAATGGGAGTATCAGAAACAGTTGAGCGCAATGCTGAAATGTGTCCGGCTATATCAATGAGAACAAATTGTGCATGCTCCAATTTAGATGGGGCTCTTCAGATCCCTGTTCTCAGGATCAGTGACGACCCCAGTAATCAGCCCTATAGCGATTAAATACAGTATGTATCCCCTGGATAACTTCAATTCTTGGTCAAAAAAGACGTATATCATAAAACCTCAAATGTATTCGTTCTATTAAAATTGCCAGTTGGTCAGACATAGGGAAATAAAGACATCGAGGGAAGGAACAAACTAATGTGTTTCGGCCTAAGCTTTAATCATGGTTGTCTAGGCCTAGGAGGAAACATAATAATAATAATAATCTTTATTTCTATATCGCCAACATATTCCGCAGCGCTTTACAATTCAGGAGTATCCTATACAAACAAGTAACAGTTATAGAAAATACAATAATTAGAGGGAAAAAAAAAGACAACCCTGCTCGTGAGAGCTTACAATCTACAATGAGATGGGGGAAAAGGTACAAGTGCTTATTTGCAATGACAATCCAAAACAGCGCTGTGGAAAAAGAGAAGCGCAGATAGGGTCTTATCTGGTATACAGATGGATAATAAAAGTAAGACAGGTACTCACTTTTTTAAGTTGTGACAGGCACAACTCCTTTGAAGGCATGCAGCAAAATAATTGCAGAGAGTGGTCAGCCGCAGCCCCGATGATTGCAGTCAAAAACACAGGGTAGATAGAGAAGTCGGGTTAAATGCTGCGCTAGAAACCACAAATCCAGGAGATGTGATGAATTCTTTCCTTTATTAACACAGGTCAACGCGTTTCAAAGGCATCTCCGCCTTCTTCATCAGGACAAAGAAAGAAACAGAATAACATATGCCACTGCCACGTAATACATATATAACAGTGGAAGGAGTCGCCGAGTTTCAACAATGACGTCAGCAATCCAGTGACTAATCGCCACGTGGAACAGACAGAAAAAAAGAAGAAGAAAAGAGAAGAGAGAAAAAGAAGAAAAAAAGAAAAGAGAAGAAAAGAGAAGAGAGAAAAAAAAAAAAAAAAGAGAAGAGAGAAAAAAAAGGGGGAGAAAAAGAAAAAAATGTGTGGGGTGTAACCGGTTAAGGACTTAATGAAATTCCTAGGACATATAAAAAGGATTATAGGCTCATAGTGTTGATATGAATAAAAGTGAAGATGTGCAGAAAATATTTCATTTTATTTTTACAATGAAGTGTAGAAGGCAAAAAAGGAATTAATTTAATGAAATTCAATAAAAATAATGATGTCTTGTGAAACAATAAATGTGTCCTATAAAGTGTTTTTTATTTAATTAATTATAGGCTCATAGTGTTGATATGAATAAAGTGAAGATGTGCAGAAAATATTTCATTTTATTTTTACAGTGAAGTGTAGAAGGCAAAAAAGGAATTAATTTAATGAAATTTCAATAAAAATAATGATGTCTTGTGAAACAATAAATGTGTCCTATAAAGTGTTTAATTATTCTGGGAAAAAAAACTAAATAAAAAAACTTTGCATATTTAGGGGCAAAAAGAGCCGTATTTAGCTCTGCTTGGGAACATTATTATATTAGTGACAGTGAGTCAAAGAGGTTGAAGTTGTGCAAGAATGTGTACTTGTGCAAATACGAGCAAACTTCGCTATACAAGTGAACCCGCTCACAGGGGTGAAATAAGTTCAGAGCGTGGGAAAGAAACTAAGCGCATGCGCTTGAAAAGATGACAAGCGAGAACTTCGCTGCTCAGAAAAACCCGCTCCCAGGGGTGAAATGGGTTCAGAGCGTGGGAAAAAGGATCAGAGCGCAAGCGCTTGAAAAATATCTAAGAGAAGTGTAGAGAACAGTTATGTAGTGCCGAAAAAGAATTTCAAGAGAAAAGGGGATCTATAGATGAAAATGTAAAAGGGGATATTCAGTGGTAGACATATAGAAAAAATGAAAATGCAAGTTCTGATAGTAAGGAGAAAAGAATTAGATATAATAACTCGTATACCCATATCCTAATGAAAAAAGGGAGAATAGATATCTGCAGATTTGTAGAGAAAAAAATGTGTTATAAATAGTCATAACAAAACATGACAAAATCAATTACATGAGACGCGTTATAGAAAGCCCTTTTTATATGTCCTAGGAATTTCATTAAGTCCTTAACCGGTTACACCCCACACATTTTTTTCTTTTTCTCCCCCTTTTTTTTCTCTCTTCTTTTTTTTCTCTCTTCTTTTTTTTTTTTTTTCTCTCTTCTCTTTTCTTCTTTTTTTCTGTCTGTTCCACGTGGCGATTAGTCACTGGATTGCTGACGTCATTGTTGAAACTCGGCTACTCCTTCCACTGTTATATATGTATTACGTGGCAGTGGCATATGTTATTCTGTTTCTTTCTTTGTCCTGATGAAGAAGGCGGAGATGCCTTTGAAACGCGTTGACCTGTGTTAATAAAGGAAAGAATTCATCACATCTCCTGGATTTGTGGTTTCTAGCGCAGCATTTAACCCGACTTCTCTATCTACCCTGTGTTTTTCAATGACAATCCAGTCATCTCAAGGAAAAGCGTCGGTTTGTTCCTTCCCGCGATGTTTTTATTTCCCTATGTCTGACCAACTGGAAATTTTAATGGAACGATCAAATTTGCAGTTTTATGATATACATCTATCTTGGCCCGCTTGTTCTAGAGCTGGAATTTCTTTGTTCTAAGCAATCATTGCCATGCCAAGGCATCCGAGTCGTGGATTTGGAACCAGGACCTCACTCAGGAGGGGAGCTGACATTATGTGTTTTAACTTCCATTTTTGGTACAAACCCTTATGTGGGACAAAATGCAAAAAGTAAACATAATAATATATGTTAAACAATGCTGAAATCCTGGGTGCTACCTTATTATTGCCCGTGCACATATTTTCACCCTGTATTGTATAATGAACCATTTTTAAATGGTTACATGATGTAGTAATAACTCCCAAATAACCTTTATCTTTAGAGCAGGGGTGGGGAACCTTTTTTCAGCCAGGGGCCATTTGGAAATTTCTACCAACCTTTGGGGGCCGCACAAAATTATCAATGTGAAAATGACCCTGCTATATTTGGTCAAACAATTAATTAACTTACCCCTACTGTGGCGGCCGGAGCTGCTTCTCTTTGGTGCAGCTGTGATGTTTGGTGATGCTAATAATGTTTCTTCTTACAGCTGCTTTTTTATTTTTGTCTGGGTCTGGAGCGCAGTCAACTCTTTGTGATAAGATTGGTAAATCATATACATCACATAACAGACGCTGTATATACATCACAGGAGACCCTGGAGGCACATATAACACATAGCAGACACTGGGACTGCTGTATATACATCATAGGAGACACTGGAGGCACATATAACACATAGGACACACTGGGACTGCTGTATATACATCACAGGAGACACTGGGGGCACATACATTACACAAGGGGCTGGGGACATGTATATGCCCCCAGCCCCTCCTGTGGTGTATATGCCCCCAGTCCCTCCTGTGATGTATATGCCCCCAGCCTTCCTGTGATGTATGTGCCCCCAGCTCCTCTTGTGATGTATATGCCCCCAGCCCCTCTTGTGATGTATGTGCCCCAGCCCCTCTTGTGATGTATATGCCCCCAGCCCCTCCTGTGATGTATAAGTCACAGGAGACGCTGAGGACATGCACATCACAAGAGGGGCTGGGGCGCAGGCACCACACAAGAGGGGCTGTGGCGCAGGCACCACACAAGAGGGGCTGGGGCGCAGGCACCACACAAGAGGGGCTGGGGCACGGGCACCACTGGGGGAACACAGATATCACTTGCGGAGCCCTGACATCAGTGGGGGGGAGGAGGGACACACAAACCTGGGGTGATACACAGCATTGGAGGCACACAGCACTGAGGGGAGGGGGGCCACAAACCACTGGAGAGGGCACACAGCAGCAGAGGGCTGGTGCTGGACACACAGCAGCGCTGGACTCACAGCACCGGAGAGCAGGCACCGGACACGCAGCTCCGAGGGCCGGGGGGGCATGCAGCTCCGCGGGCCGGGGGGGGGCGGGCACGCAGCTCCGAGGGCCGTGGTGCAGGCAGCACAGAGCACTAAACCCGCCCACAAAGTAAGTCCTCTCTCGCTGGCACTGGCCAGCGGGAGAACGCATTAGTAAGCACAGCAGCACATGTGCGGATTTAAAGGGCCGGCGGCCCACCAGATGGCGGCTCAAGCACTGCCGCCCCCGGGAATCTGCCCAGAGACCGTATAAAATGACATGGCGGGCCGTATATAGCCCGCGGGCCGGAGGTTCCCCACCCCTGCTTTAGAGTCTGACAACTTTCCCAACCAGGTTACAGTGAAGTCAATAAGCAATTTTCCAATTACCTTCCTCAGAGAAGCTTATAGATAGAAAAAGACAACACCTGGAATAGCAGCAAATAGCAGAAGAATGAGAACCGAACATCAAAGTTTCTTTACAAACCTCTGAACTGTAATCAAGGCGGTGAACCTAGGTTAAAGTGTCACAGGAAGGCTACCACAGGTATCATCTATCAGTGTAATTCCCATAGTCAACAAATAAACTGTCATTAGTAAATAAAAGCTCTTCCCTAAACTCATGCACAATATCTTCCTACAATATAACCTCATTATTGCCAATGAAGTTAATTAATAAAATGTTTGTACTGCTCCTTTTGTAATGTAAAATAAGACCGTTGCATAATAAATTGGTAAATTCAAAGACAATTAGTTTTTTTTGATTGCTGCAAAACTTCTTTGATCTATTTTATAGACTAACAGTAAAATCATAAAAAGGAGAGAGGACTAAAGTCCCACTTACTTTGGCCGATTATCAGGTTCTAACGCTAATGACCCATCGTTCACGATAATTGTGTAATGTGAATAGGTTTGACGACTGAACAATGTGTACAAAAACGCTCAATCATACAGCGGGTGAAATAAGTATTGAACACATCCCCAATATTCTAAGTAAATATATTTCTAATGCTGCTATTGACATGAATTTCTCCCCAGATGTCTGTAACAATCCATCCAATCAACACGGGTAAAGAAATCAAACCATAGATGTCCACAAATTATATTATGTGTAATAATGAGAAGTGAGACAGGGAAAAGTATTGCATACGATTATTGAAATTTATTTAACACTTCGTACAAAAGCCTTTGTGGATGATGACTGCTTCAAGATGACTCCTGTATGGAGAAACCAGTCACATGCATTGCTCAGGTGTGATTTTAGGCCATTCTTCCACAAAAACACTCTTCACATCCTGAAGATCCCATGGGATCCTTCTATTAACTCTGAGCTTTAGTTTCTACCATAAATTTTCTCTTGGATTTAGGTCAGCTGATTGGCTACGCCATTTTAGCAGCTTTATTTTCCTACCTGAAACAAATTAAAGGTACCATCACACTAAGCGACGCTCCAGCGAACCCACCAGCAACCTGACCTGGCAGGGATCGCTGGAGCGTCACTACACGGGTTGCTGGTGAGCTGTCACACAGGCAGATCTCACCAGCAACCAGTCACCAGCCAGCAGCGGCGCGTGGAAGCGATGCTGCGCTTGGTAACTAAGGTAAATATCGGGTAACCAACCCGATATTTACCTTGGTTACCAGCGCACACCGCTTAGCGCTGGCTCCCTGCACTCCTAGCCAGAGTACACATCGGGTTAATTACCCGATGTGTAGTCTGGCTATGTGTGCAGGGAGCAGGGAGCCGGCACTGGCAGCGTGACAGCGGTGGACGCTGGTAATGAAGGTAAATATCGGGTAACCAAGGAAAGGGCTTCTCGGTTACCCGATATTTACATTGGTTACCAGCGTCCGCTGAAGCCGGCTCCTGCTCACTGCACATTTAGTTGTTGTTCTGTCGCTGTCACACACAGCGATGTGTGCTTCACAGCAGGAGAGCAACAACTAAAAAATGGTCCAGGACATTCAGCAACAACCAATGACCTCACAGCAGGGGCCAGGTTGTTGTTGGATGTCACACACAACAACATCGCTAGCAACATCGCTGTTACGTCACAAAAGTCGTGCCTCAGCAGCGATGTTGCTAGCGATGTTGCTTAGTGAGACGTGGCCTTAAGAGTTTGCTTGGCTGTGTGTTTAGCATCATTGTGTTGCTGAAATTCCCACCCTTGTTTCATCTTCATTATCCTGGGAGATGGCAGCAGATTATTATCAACAATGTCTCAATACATTTGTTTATTCATCTGTCCTTCAAGTACACGAAGTTTGCCACTGCCATATGCTGAAAAACAGCCCCACACCATGATGTTCCCACCTCAATACCCTGTTGGTGTAGTGCTAAAAGCCTACAAACATGATGTGTATATTATGGCATCCAAAGAGTTACATTTTGGTCTCATCTTGCTTGACAATATTCTACCAGTATTTCACAGGCTCGTCCAACTGTTGTTGATCAACCTTTAAACATTCTTGAACATGCTGTTTGATCAGCAGTGGAGTCTTGAGTGGTGAGGGTACATACTGGCCCTGGAAGTTGAGTGCATTACTTAATGTTTTCTTTGAAATTATTATTATTATTTATTATTATAGCGCCATCAATTCCATGGCACTTTACATGTGAAAGGGGTATACATAATAGGGACAAGTACAATAATCATAAACAGTAGAAGGCACAGACATGTACAGGAGGAGAAAGGTCCCTGCCCGCGAGGGCTCACAGTCTACAAGAGATAGGTGAGGATACAGTAGGTTAGGGTAGAGCTGATTGCGCGGCGCTGTATCAGACTGAGGGTTACGGCAGGTTGTAGGCTTGTCGGAAGAGGTGGGTCTTCAGGTTCCTTTTGAAGCTTGGCAAGGTAGGCGAGAGTCGAATGTGTTGTGGCAGAGCATTCCAGAGTATGGGGGAGGCACGGGCGAAATCTTGGATGCGATGGTGGGAAGAGGAGATGAGAGGGGAGTAGAGAAGGAGATCTTGTGAGGATCGGAGGTTACGTGTAGGTAAGTACCGGGAGACTAGGTCAGAGATGTAGGGAGGAGACAGGTTGTGGATGGCTTTGTATGTCATGGTTAGTGTTTTGAACTGGAGTTGTTGGGCAATGGGAAGCCAGTGAAGGGATTGGCAGAGAGGAGAGGTCGGGGAGTAGCGGGGGGACAGGTGGATTAGCCGGGCAGCATAGTTTAGAATAGATGAAATGATTGAACCTGCTGATTCCAGGTCTTTCTGTTGCTCTCCACAGATGGTTCTTGGGTCTTGGATAACTCTTCTGATAATTCTTTTCACTACTCTGTCTAAAATCTTGCGGGGAGTAACTGGTTGTTTATGGTGAAATTATGTTCTTTCCACTTACAGATTATGGCCCCAACAGAGCTCACTGGAACCTGCAGTAGTGTAGAAATTCTGTAACCAATGCCATCAATATGTTTTGCAACAATAAAGTTGTATTGGTTTTACTTATCATAAGATGTTTCTTGTGTGGCATCTTGGTAATGAGACACCTTTTCATAGGCCATCAGTTGAACCACCTGATATTATTTTTCATTAAGTGTCAGGATTGCTTTCTAATTGATGAAATTTCAGCTGGTTTTATTACTTTCCATAGTTTTTTTACACCTCTCTTTCTGCATGTGTTCAATACTTTTTCACAGTGTCATTTCTCATTATTACACATTTATGGACCTCTATAGTTTGATTTCTTTGCCTGTGTGGATTGTATGGGTTGTTGAATTTCATTTCAATAGCACTTTTAGAAATATATTTACTCAGGAAAATTGGTGACATGTTCAATACTTATTTCACTTGTTGTATATGTAAGACTAGTTAGTGCATCCATCAGTTTCACCATATCACTGCTTTTTGGCTCCGCGGTTAGACCTGTGCTGGATCCAGAAAGATCGGGGAAGGGATCGCAGGTGAGGTGAAATCATTTAGTTGAGCAAAAAAACTCTCATTCAATTTTTTAATGTATATGGAGATTGTTTGCTCGTCAAATGATTAGACTGACAAAAATGAGTGTTAATAAGTATATGTTTGTGTGAACATAGTGCATGATATTCGATTTTACAATTAGACAATTGATATACAACCATGTGTTTATATTTGCATCACTTTAGCAAAATTTTGGTAATTTCAAAGAGCTGTATGCCAAAATTTCATCAATTAGACCTCACTGTATATCTGAGAATAAAAAAAAATAATGTGTATATTTCTATATATAAATATATGTAATTTATACACGTAATATTTCAGTGTGTGTGGGGGGGGGTTCTTTATTAGTACAAAGTAATGCAACAACAGAGAGGATAAAAAGCTTCCGTCTTTTTGTTTTGCAGAATGCTCACAGCAATGTTACTGATACACATAAACATGAGGCTCATGCGGCCATGTCACTGAAAGTAATAAAAAGTGTAAACAAGTATATAAAAGAGTATATTGTGAAACTCCGGTGTCCATCACTACTCTCTATACACTTAGATGGACACAATGAAGGGAAGTTTTGTTTTTGTATGAAACTTCCCTTCAGGGGTACAGCATTCAATGTACTTGTGGAAAACAAACACAAAGGAAAAATAAAAGGAAATCAAAATATCATTTACAAGTTATTAGTGTAACATGCAAGGTAAGACATCCAGTAAAAGGGATTTCTCAATATTATCTAACAGTACGCTCTAATGTGGCAGATTCATTACAGCAATTTGTGACTGAAAATTAGTTTAATTTGGAATGGGGCTATTTTGGTGGCCAGCACATGGATTCTGCAAGCCTCATTCACATATATAAGACATATTCAGAGATGTCTGCAACAAATCTGCAACATGCGACTATATACCAACAGTTCTTAGGCTAATCTCACACATATAATATTACACAGCCATGAAGAAATTATACATGAACCCTGTATATACTGTACAAAGTAGCAGAATATTCAGAAAGTGCACAATTATATCTAAAATTAAAAGTACTCCAATAAAAATCTGTATATATTAAACCAATATTTATATGGTGCAATGTGCATGCGTTCAAATACTTACTGACTGCCATCACTTTCCATTCCAGCGGCATTCATTCTATATCTTCTTCTGAAGAACGTGACAACAATTCAGAATAGCCCGATCACTTAGCATCTTCTGTGTGAACCAGAAGTCGCTTTCTCAATGTAAGTCTATGAGAGCCCCCATGTAAGTCCCATAAGCTTAAATTGAAAAGTTCATGTAAGTTGTGTACACTGAGTTATTGTAAGGCTGCTTTCACACTACATTTTTTTAACATCTGTCATGAATGTTTTTTTAACGCAAAAACGGATCCAGTGCAAATGCGTTTTCATTTCAATGCATTTGCAATGGACTCGCGTCAACATGCGTTCACCTGCGTTTGCGTGCGTTATAGTGAGGATCCAGCGAGTTGCAGTTTTTTAACTTTTTTCAAAAACGCTACTTGTAGCGTTTTTGAGCTGCGTCCAAATACTGCAAATTGCTGGATCCTGACTAAACAGCACGCAAACACAGGTGAACGCTGGCATGCTGATAAACAGGATCCTGCTTGCTCTACTGAGCATGCCCAGAAACCAGCCTGGCGTGATCAGTCCCTCTCTCCCCCTCCCCCTCCCTCTCTCTCCACCTCCCTCACTCCTTCTCCCTCTCTCCTCACCTCCCTCCCTCTCCCCCCCCACCTGAGAGCGGAGGACGCTCGTAACCAAGGTAAACATCGGGTAACCACGGTCTTAGTTACCCGATGTTTATCTTGGTTACGTGTGCAGGGAACCGACTCCTAGCAGCTGCAGACACTCGTAACCAATGTAAATATCGGGTATCCAAGCAAGTTACCCGATGTTTACCTCGGTTACGAGCCTGCACAGCTGTCAGAAGCCGGGCTCCCAGTCTTTCACGTTCAGTTCCCCTCACTCCCGATCACATGACTCCAATGCCCGCCCATAAACTTAAAGTGACAGGATCCTGCAAAATAACACATGCGTTTGCATGCGTTTTTTTGCTGTAAAAGCAGGATCTGCTTTTGCAGCAAAAAACCTTTCATGACGCATGTTAAAAAAACGTAGTCTGAAAGCAGCCTTAGAAGATGGTGATCAGTAAGTATTTGTAAATATCAACATTACACATACATATAGAGATTAAGGGGATGTCCCATGAGTAGTGATGGACAGACCGAGACTGTAAAAGTCCGGATCTATGCGGTTTCAAAGATGCCCGGGTGCCAGACCCGGGCCCGGGATTCTAGATATCGATCCGGATCCATCACTCAGAAAATTGAAAAAAAAATAAATAAAGGAAATTTAAGACTGAAGCAAGCACTTGAGACCTACTAAGGCTCCGTTGCGACTGTACACTGCTCACGTAGCCTCTCCTTCAATTCCTGGGCCGCTCATCATTGCTCATCCATATACACTGCTTTCCCCAACCACTAGCCGTCCTGGCATCTGTGATTGGTTGCAGTCAGACATGCCCCCAGCCTGTGTGACAGTGTCTGACTTCAATTGGGAAGAGCCTTTAATAGCGCCAGGATTATCACATCTAATGGGTGTGACAATTCCGGGCTGTCTGTAGGCTGATATTGTTAGCATGGGGGTCCCAATGATGATGGTACTCCCCAGGCTGAGAATACCAGCCCCCAGCTGTTGGTCTTTATCATGACTGGATATCAAAATTGGGGATTGGAGGGGGAACCTCATGCCATTTTTTAAAATTATTTATTTAACTAATTGAAAAAAAAAAAAAATAAATAAAAAAAAGCCACATGCGGTTCCTCTTATTTTAATACACAGCCAAGATGGGCACACGGCTGGGGGCTGCAACCTGTAGCTGTAGGCTTTATCTGTGCTGGATATCATAATATGGGGAGAGGCTACGCCATTTGCTTTATTTATTTATTTTTATACCATGACACTGAGCCGCAGACAGTTGCACTGCTTTCCCAGCCACCGGCCATCCTGGCGCCTATGATTGGTTGCAGTCAGCTGACACGTTGCCACTTGGGGTGGGGGCGCATCTGACTGCAACCAATCACAGGTGCCGGTAGGCAGGGAAAGCAGCGCATATGAATGAGCAGTAATTAGTGGTCCAGCAAGTGAATGCGAGGCTGGGAGCAGCGTACAGCCATGCCGGAGCCTTGGTAAGTACAACGCGTCTGCTCCGATCCCCCTATCCTTTCTACCACCATTTTTAATTGCTGGATTCTCGTCCCTATAGCCTTACGAGGGGCGATCCAAAACTAATGATAATCGGTTATTTCTATTGCACACAGAAATTAAGATAAAATGTTTTCTTCTCTCTTAGGTACCCACTAGTCCAGGAAAATAAAATCACTTAAATAGGCCACGATTCCCGGGAGCTACATTCATTTGAATATGAACTGCTGAGGAGTGAACATCAAAATGGAAAAAAAATGACGAGCAAAAGAAGAAACGAGTTGACATTTCTATAGCAAATCTCGAAAAGTTCCAAGCAGACAAGGAGAATTTTTTTGTCACGTTTTTTGACCATGGACGAGACCTGGATCTACCACTTTGATCCCGAAACTAAACAACAATCGATGACATGGAAACGAGCCGACGATCCTACGCCAAAGAAATTCAAAGTGTCAAGCTCAGCAGGGAAGGTTATGGCATCCGTTTTTTGTGACGCTGAAGGAATTATTATGGTGGACTATTTGGAGAAGGAAGCCACTATTACGGGCTCCTACTACGCAGAACAAAAAAGAAGATTGCGGGAGGCTATCAAGGAGAAAAGGCGCGGCAAACTGCGGGCTGGAGTGCTGTTTCACCAAGATAACGCGCCGGCTCACAAAGCTGCAGTTGCCATGGCAACCATTCAAGAAGCGGGCTTTGAACTGGTGGAACACCCCCCCTATTCGCCAGATCTAACCCCCAGTGACTTCTTTCTCTTTCCTCGCCTCCAGGAACACCTCTGGGGCAAGAAATTTGACGACAATAGCGACGTGATAACCGCTGTTGGGGATTTTTTTGAGGGTTAAGATCAAGAATTTTTTTGTAGGGAATTCTAAGTTTAGAAAAGAGATGGACTAAATGTATAGACTTGTTAGGAGACTATGTAGAAAAATAACATTTTGTTTTTAATATATTCATTGTGTTTATTATTGATTATCATTACTTTTGGATCGCCCCTCGTATATGGGGACTGGAATCCGTCCGGAAGTGGATTTTAGAAACCGGATCCCCAGTGATCAACCAGTCTCAGTTATCTGTGAGTCCGCTCATCACTAACCATGAGCAAAGTACATTTTAATCAATAGATTTTGAAATAAAAAGAATACATTCTACAACTGGATAGGCTACAAATGTGATGAGATAATCTTATAAATGTGCTCCTGCTATGTACTGTGTAATGGTCATGTGTGATGGTGCAGGAACATGGTCTGAACTTACTACAGCTACTGGGCAGGGCAGGATGCAGAAGAGAGTATGCAGAGAGGACAGCATGGGATCACAACTGATTCTTTTTGAGAGGTAAAACCTTTCCCTGCCTGGGAATAGCAACAGGTTTGTTGTTTAATAAATGAAGCAGCTATAGCTTTTTAACAATTATATCAAAATTATCCTTTTTTCAGGAGCAACAATACTTCTTTTATCTGCTAATTATCACTAATTTGGGATCAGCAACAGGTTTGTTGTTGGGGAAATTAAAAGCAATGGCTTTTAAACAAACTGTCCAAAAATTATCCCTTTTTATGGGAGTAGGAAAAGTTTGCTATATTGGAAATGAAGAAGAAAATGGCTTGTTAAAAGCCACACAAAAATATTTTTTGATAGCAGTTTCAGGTTTACTTACACACAATGGTTAAGCAGGAGATGTGAGTGGCTGTCAACTGTGATAATGGAAATGGCAATGACAGTAATAGCACACTATACATTATAATAAGACCGTCAATGAGATGTCAAATTGTGTAGGGCCACCACTGTCGGCCCTGATAGCAGCAGTTCATTATGGAAAGGCAAGAGAAAGCAGAAATAGTGCAGTATAGAAATAACATAATGAACAGTAAAAAGATGCCCAGCTGGACAGGAGCAAAACAGTTTCGAAAGCAATGAACAGGCAGGCAGATGCTATGGCGGATCTATTCATTGGCATTAGCCTTAAGTGAATGTAAATAGGCACCGATCCATGCCTGATTCATTTTGACAATTGTAAAGTTCTCCACAATTGTGGAGGACAATCTAGTCTGCTTGCATGTGACAAACCTACCTGCCATGCTGAATACAATCTGACAGTAGAGTACTGTAGAGTATTGTGGGGAGGTCGTCATGGGTGAAAGATTAACTCCAGATGCCCTGGAACGCTACATGAGAAGTCTGGCCCTGGAAGTGTGTGGATTTGTGTGACGCTCTGGCAAACCAGGTAGTAACACACTAGGCCCCCACATAACACCTTTCCTCACCTAGGTTACATACAGCCGACCTGAAACCCTAGTCACCCCCCTTAGGGCAAGACAGGCACACCAGTGGGCGGGACCAGGCGGTTAGGAAACGCCCACCTAGGTGTCTAGACAGCACGGGGCGGGAAAACAGTCAGTCTGAAGTAGATTGAGTTGGAGTTCAAGTTGAGAGGAGTGGAGGCTGGAGCTAGGCGTAGCTCCAGCGGAGGAGAAGTTCAAGTTGAACGGTGCCAGGGTTGGAGCCCTGGCACATAGGCTAGGTGGCAAATGTGGCACCCTGGACAAGCCAGGACGTCACAGGTACTACACCAACACACCCCACACCACGGTCAGGCACACCTAAGTCAAACAAAAATCCTTGTTGCCTCCCTCCAGGGGCTGATGTCCACACTAGGGGGTGGGCCAGGTGGTTGGTCCCGCCCACCGAGGAGTTCACAGTCCTGGAGGCGGGAAAAGGAGAGAGTTCAGAGAGAGAGAGAGAGAGAGAGTAGTTTGGAAGTCTAGAAGTGAGGTGGTAAAAGAGGAGTCTGAAGTTGGTCCGGGTGTGTGGCCCGGACGGAACAGCAAGATTGGCAGACGGTGGTGACCGTCTGCAGGAGAGGCCGATTGGAGCGAGCCGTAAGGACCGTGGATGGACGGTGGCCCGGCGGTACCGGACCGGTGAACAAAGAGAAGCCAGCACCAACCGGCAGGGCTTACGGACCCCGACAAGGCTAGGAGTCGCCGCTGAAATTGTCAAATCCGTTTTTTGCAGTTTTTTGGGGTGCAGTTTTGGTCCCAAACCTACATGCATTTACTTCCCCAGCAAAGTCTGAAATTTCATTTTTGTTGTACGCACGTTGCAGCTTTTTTTAGCTGCATCTTTATGGTGACCACACAGATGCAGCATGTCAATACTTTCTGCATATCTGCCAGCGTTTTTGAGCCCTTCCAGTCAACAGATTTGACTTAAAAAACGCACTGGGCAAAATGTCCGTAAAAAAAATGCAGTAAAATGCTGCAAAAAATGCATGCCGAGGGTGCGTTTTTTGAGACCAAAAATGTGCATTTTTGTGGTCACCACAAAAATGCAGCATGCGCACATAGCCTTAAGCTTTTATTTCCTATCTCTATTCCTAAACTGTGAGCTCTGATTTACTACCTTTATCTTGAATCATGCTGGACATTACATTGGTGCTACCTGTGTTGCTGTTTTCCTGTCTGTGTCCGCCAGTGTCTTGAATCACTGAAAAATAGCTGCTACTTTTGCTGCCTGGGTTTTGATACAAATTCTTATACAATATACTAAATGATGTGATTGCACCAAGGCATTGTCTGGAAAACCTCAAGGGAGTCTTCTGTGGCTGAAGCAATCATCTTGTTTGTGCAAGTTGGGGTCAGGTTTTTTTAGTTATTTGTACACATCAAAACACAAATTTTTCTAATTTTCTGTTACCTACAAATTTCATAAAACTTGTCACAGATTCAATTTGCATCAAATGCACTTATCTATAATCATTTTACTTAAGTGCTGCAACCTATCAATGAAGCTGATGGTCTACAGACTTCACTGTTCTGTCAAGATGGCCACTGATAGACTGCAGTGCTCACATGACATAAACAATATCACGCAAGCGTAGACAAACACATCAATCAGAGCGGAGGAGTGGTGCCGGTCTTGGAAGTAAGTTTTTGAGGTTATCTTTAGGCTATGTGCGCACGTTGCGTAAATACATGCAGTTACGCTGCGCTTTGTAGTGCAGCGTAACTGCATGCGTCCTGCGTCCCCTGCACAGTCTATGAAGATTATGCAGGAGCCGTGCGCACATGGCATATTAGAACGCAGCGCTTCGGCTGCTGCCAGAAGCGCTGCGTTCTAAGAAGTGACATGTCACTTCTTCCGTGCGCTTTGCCGGCAGCTCCTGCTCTGTCTATGGCAGGAGCTGCAGGCAGAGCGCATGGAATCGGCTTTTTTTTTTTCTCAACGGCCATTTTCTGCGGCGATTTGAAGCGCACGTGTGCTCTTCAGATCGCTGCAGAAATTTCTGCAGTGACTGTACGCAACGTGCGCACATAGCCTTAGCGCATTTGTGATACTGGAGAGAGTTGTCCTGCAGCGGACAACGACTTTAAGTCATTAAATCAATATTTAGTCCATTTAGAGGGTTCTTAAGCTGGTGTCACACATAACGACGACGACAACGACGTCGCTGCAACGTCACCATATTCTGTGACGTTGCAGCGACCTCAACAGCGACGTCGCTATGTGTGACACATAACAACGATCAGACCCCTGCTGCGAAATTGCTGCTCGCTCCTGAATGCTCCAGGTCATTTTTTGAACGCTGCTATCCCGCTGCGCCATGCTGATAAGCTGATAATCCTTTTGTTTGACACCGCAGCAGGGACGCTACGCTACGTCTGAAACCACACAACGACCGTCGACGTCGCTATGATCGCTACTCCGTCGCTGCTTTTTATAACATGTTTGACAGCTTACTAACGATCATCTATGGTCGCTGCTACGTCACAGAATATGGTGACGTTGCAGCGACGTCGTTGTCGTCGTCGTTATGTGTGACCCCAGCTTTAAGTGCACTGATGATAAACCTGATTTACAACATCTATATCAAAGATTTAAATGACCCTTCAGTTCTTTCATCTCCCCAGATTCCACACTCCCTGCCCTTTTGTAGATATCAGAATTTTCAAGGATGAGGCATAAGATGACCACACACATAAACTATCAAAATGTGAAATCTAATAAGATTATTAAAGTAGTCCACTTAAGGCCCCGTCACACTAAGCAACATCGCTAGCAACATCGCTGCTAACGAACAACTTTTGTGACGTTGCTAGCGATGTTGCTGTGTGTGACATCCAGCAACAACCTGGCCCCTGCTGTGAGGTCGTTGGTTGTTGCTGAATGTCCTGGGCCATTTTTTAGTTGTTGCTGTCCCGCTGTGAAGCACAGATCGCTGTGTATGACAGCGAGACAGCAACAACTAAATGTGCAGGCAGCAGGAGCCGGCTTCTGCGGAGGCTGGTAACCAATGTAAACATCGGGTAACCAAGAAGCCCTGTCCTTGGTTACCCGATATTTACCTTTGTTACCAGCCTCCGCCGCTCTCACTGTCAGTGCCGGCTCCTGCTCTGTGCACATGTAGCTGCAGCACACATCGGGTTAATTAACCCGATGTGTGCTGTAACTAGGAGAGCAAGGAGCCAGCGCTAAGCATTGTGCGCTGCTCCCTGCTCTGTGCACATTTAGCTGCAGCACACATCGGGTAATTAACCCGATGTGTGCTGTAACTAGGAGAGCAGGGAGCCAGCGCTCAGTGTGCGCTGCTCCCTGCTCTGTGCACATGTAGCTGCAGCACACATCGGGTAATTAACCCGATGTGTGCTGTAACTAGGAGAGCAGGGAGCCAGCGCTCAGTGTGCGCTGCTCCCTGCTCTCTGCACGTGTAGCTCCGTGCGCTGGCAACCAAGGTAAATATCGGGTTGGTTACCCGATATTTACCTTAGTTACCAAGCGCAGCATCTTCCACGCGGCGCTGGGGGCTGGTCACTGGTTGCTGGTGAGCTCACCAGCAACTTGTGTAGCGACGCTCCAGCGATCCCTGCCAGGTCAGGTTGCTGGTGGGATCGCTGGAGCGTCGCAGTGTGACATCTCACCAGCAACGTCCTAGCAACTTACCAGCGATCCCTATCGTTGTTGGGATCGCTGGTAAGTTGCTTAGTGTGACTGGACCTTTAAACTAGGGAGCAGATTGATGATTTTGAATGCAGGTCCTACACAGTTTAGTGCATCATTATTTGTAAGTGAAAACAAAGTTGTGGTAGGTAAAAGTTCTGAATATAGTATACCATCAGAGGCGTTACAATTGTGGTCGCAAAGATTGCAGCTGAGCCCAGGAGTGGAGGGGGCTTGCCGAAACCAGTACAAACCTCACATCCAGCTGAAATGTATTATGGCACAGAGCACCGATGGGTCGATGCACTGCAATACATGCTACAGACAAAAAAGAAGCTGCAAGCACACGCTGGTATGCCTGTTACTGGGAGCGCATGACAGTGATGTCATGTATCACATAGCAGGCCCACCGATGTTAGCTGCTTGCCATTGTGTCAGCTACAGAATAGGATACTGTGCAGCGGGGGAGCCAGGAAATGTGAGTGAAATGTTTTGGGGTTCTTCATGCTTTGGAGACAGAATGGGGACTACATATACCAAGAAGTAGCCCAAGATAAAGACATATATACCAGGATATGGACATATATACCAGGATAGGCCCAGAATGAGGACATATATACCAGAATGGCGGAAATACAGTATATACCAGGATGGGCCCAGGATGAGGACATATATACCCAGATGGAGGACATATATACCAGGAAAGGGGCATACATATCATGATTGGGAACATATATACCAGGATGGGGACATATATACCAGGATGGATGAGCTATATACAAGGATGGGCCCAAGATGAGGACATATATACCAGGATAAGGACATATATACCAGAGTGGAGAACATATATATACCAGAATCTATATATATATACCAGGATGGGCCCAGGATGGGGACATATGTACAATGATGGGGAACACATTCACCAGAATGGGGAATATTTACCAGGATGAGGCCTGGGAGGGGAGACATATATACCAGGATAGAGGACATATTTACCAAGATGGGGACACATTTTCCAGGAAGACACCTAGGATGGTGAACATTAGTACAGGATGGGTTACATATATACCAGGATGGGAACATATATATTTGATGAGAGTTATATACCAGGATGGGGACATGTATATCATGGGTGGAGGGGGCCTACTGATAACAGCGCCAACGTCACCTGGATGTGCATCTGCGGACATATTTACTACGATGGGGGACATATTTATTAGGATGAGGCATGGGATGGAAAATATATATACCAGGATGGGGGACATATTTACCAGGATGGGGGACATATTTACTAGGATAGGGGATATATTTACCAGGAAGGGGCCTAAGGATGGTGGACATTAGTACAGGATGGAAGACATATTTACTAGGATAGGGACATATTTACCAGAAAGGGGACCAAAATGGGGAACATTAGTACAGGATGAGGGACATTTCTACTTAATGAAGGGGGGCAAATAATATGTCTTTATAGGGTTTTGAACACTTTTGAACATATACAGGATAATCGGTTACAAACACTTAATTTAACTGTAAGAAAGCACAAAGCAGAGTATGGAAAACAGGAACAATTTTTGGAAGTAGTCTTTGAATGTGCAGATACATAGATAATATACAGTAGGTATTTTATTTTTTATTTTATAAAAGTCTCTGTATGTGTTGTATATTTCTAAGTGTTGGAATATGTTTAGTGCAACAACTCCATTCCTGTCCGATTGTGTAGTTGCTAGTTTTGTGTGCTGTTAATAAAGATAGAAAAAAAAAGGAGAAAGGAGGTCACAGGAAGAGCATGTGACTGTATTCTTCCTTTTCTGTGTTCCATGAGAAAGGATGCTGCCTACATACACTGCAGATAGAGACACACAGAAATGATTTCCTGCAATCTATTAAGTGTACTATGTATGTTCCTGATTGTTCCGGAATAAACCAACCGTTGTTGTTACACACTTGAAGAGTATCTGCTGAATGTGTGGGATGCTTTTGTGACACCCTGGGCAAGCCAGGGGTCACAGGTCATGACATCACCACACCCTACACCCCAGATAGGTACACCAAAGCTAACCAAAAATCCTTGTTGCCTTCCTCCAGGGGCTGATGTCCACACCAGGGGGTGGGCCAGGCGGTTGGCTCCGCCCACCGAGGAGTTCACAGCCCTGGAGGCGGGGAAACCAGGCAGTCAAGCTAGGGAGGAGGAAGTAGAAGGAAGTGAAGTGGTAGAGGAGCTTGAGAAAGGAGTTAAAGTGGAAGACTAAGTGAGAGTAATGACAGAAAAAGTGACAGTTGAGAAAGCCTGAAGTTGGTCCGGGTGTGTGCCCCGGACTGAGAACAGCAAGGTCAGCAGACGGCGGTGACTGTCTGCAGGAGAGGCTGCTTGGAGGTTGCCGAAAGGACCGGGGACGGGTGGTGGCCCGGCGGTACCGGAGCGGTATACGAAAAGCAGTCAGCACCATTGGCAGGGGCCTTTCAGATCCCGGCAAGGCTAGGAGTCGCCGTGAATTTGCCAAATCCATCAGTGAAGGGGACCTCTGGGTCTCCCAACAACCAAGTCCCGATTGAAGGCAACAGTCCAACCGTTAGAGAGAGACACCGCCACCGCCAGGGCACCAGTTTCTCAGGGCCAGCGCCTGCGGGCAAAGAGGGGCTCCTCCGGCCCATATCCAAGCCGGGGAGCGGGTTACCGGTGGGAACCCATCGCTACCAACATCATCTTAGGTGCAGGAAAAGGGACCGTCACCGTCACCTACAGGGGAAAAGCAACAGCAGCCGTCCGTGGGAACCGTCTTTCCAGCCGTGTGTTTTACCGAGAACTGTGTCCCCGTCTCAGGTTGAGTGAGTACCACAGTGCCGCGAGGCACAGCGCTGCCCCCGCGTCCCTGCACCCCACCAAGCCCTGCACCGGCCCCGCCATCCCTCATCACCCACCTCATCACTGGGCCCCGGGACAACTACCCCCTACCCACGGAGGGGAGAACCAACAACTTTGCTGCTCCCTGTCACCGCTCCCGGGATCCCCATACAGAGCAGCGGTGGTGTCAACACAATCACCACAACCGTGGGTGGCGTCACAGACAATAAACTATCCCAAAAACCAATCCCCTTTCACTCACGGGCGAGGAGCGCCGCTCGAGTCCCCGGGATCCGGCCCATCGCTCGAGCCACCGAGCAGCAGCAGGCCGCGGCCGCAGCGGCAGCCGGACCCGAGCAGTGGGAGAGCGCAGCGTCCTCTCCTCCGCCCGCGACAACTTGGCGTCACGAACAGGATCTTACCGCTCTGCCGTTGGGTATAGGTGCGCCTTGTTACCACCGGAGGTGTCCGGCCGTAAAATTTCAGAAGCCGCCATCTTTGGCGCAAAAAGTTCCCTCTCGAGCGTCTTCTCGAGTAGCGGAGGCGCGAAGGCCAAGACCCCGCCCCGATAGAGGAGGGGCCGAAAAGAGGCTGAAGGAGACGGAATGGCGGCTGGCCGCATGTGAGCGCGGCTATAAAAGCAGGGACGCCAGGACCCTGCAGCGATCTTGTTCCTGGGAGAGGCCGCCAGCAACATGTTCATGCCGTGCCGAAGCACCGTAGCCCCCGCGCCTGGAACCGTGGCGTGGGTGGAGATCCGGACCGCGCAGCTCTACCAAAGGCTGCAGGTCAAGATGCAGCTCCTCATGGAGGAGTGGGAGACCGACATGGCGGAGGTTATAGCGACCGTGCGGAGACGCGAGGAGGAAGCTGCGGAAGGGAGGGTGAGTGACCCACGCCCTGATGCCCTGGAAGGGCCGGTCATCGCGGCTGCGGGACCCGGTCCAAACCCTCTCACCCTGCTGCCTCCCTCGCCACCTGTCCCGGAAGCTGTGACCCCGCCACTAGGCCCGCTACCACCGCAACCGGTAGCGATACCCAGCATGCCCGCCCAGGCGGGCCGACCTGTAGCCGGAGCCCGTAGTCGACCGGAGGTGCTGCCATGGAAAGCCCCGAAAACCGAACCGGAGGCGTCCCCCGAGAAGTCCCCCGAGCCGGAGCCGATAGCCCGCTCCGTGCCGAAGGCCCAGCAGCGGAAAGCCCCTGTGCCCATCCCCCACACCTCGGCTGAGGTTGCGCCGGGTTGCCGATGCAAGGCAGCGTCTAAGGCCAAGTCACCACGGGACCTGACGCCCAGAGTACCAGCAGTGGGCAATGTCCAACAGGTCTCGCGGGGCCCGACCCGTGCGCCGGAGCTCGCAGCAGCACCGTACTGGGACAGGGAGCCGGTACCGTTGGGCCTGGAAATCGGTGAAAGAGAAAGAAAGAAGGTGGAGATGGTGGCCCGTACAATCCGGGAGAAGGAGAGCCTGAGACAAGCTACCTTCCGGGTCCGGGGCCCGCTGTATGAAGGGCAGGTGAGGCGGTTTGATGTCCGCCGGGGCTATGGATTTATTTATGAACCGGGCCTGGAGGCCGAAGTGTTTATAGCCCGGCGGGATGTGAATGCTCACCTGCCAGAGGAGCACCCCAGTCGTAACCTGATGCCGGGCGACATAGTGCAGTACACCCGGCACTGTGGGGAGAGGGGATGGTTCGCGCTGGATGCCAAGTTGAGGGGCAGCCAGGAGTCCCGTGTGAGCGCTGCGCCCCCTCCCTCAGGTGATGTCGAGGACTCCGAGTAATGGCAGCGGAGCACCGTTGCACCGTCCCGGTAGGGACCACCAGTGTGTTTTGAGTTTGAAAAGTTCTGCAAGTTGAAAGTTTTTGAAATGATGACAAATGGAAAAATGATTACCGAACAGTAACCAGATTATCTGCAACCGTGATTGAAACCGGTCGTTGCCGGCACCATTGTCCCCGTGGGGACCATCTAGCTGCATAGAAACTTCTATGAACAAGCCCAAGAACTTGCAGGGCAACCACAAACATTAGTGGCTTGTAAATAAAATGTTTTTGTTGCAGCTAAACCGTTACCGCCTCCGGAGAGGTAGGTTGGAGGGAGGGCCCGTAGTGGAGCAGGCTGGGGCCCAGCCACCACAGGAACCGGTGGCTACCCTCTGAAGGGGAAGGACAGATCCCGCTAGGGTAACTGATTCAGGACTGGGGTCAAGGGGTGCTGCCTGGGTTTTAGGGGCAGCATCAGGGCCAGGGTACTTGGGTGGGAGAGAGCGGCAGCCGCAACCGTTTAAAATGTTAGTAACGTTTAAGAAATTAACCTCCCGATGTGGGATGAAGTTATTTTATTTGTATGTTTACCTTTTATATCTTTTCAGAAAAATAAAACCGGTGTTGGACGGGCAGCCCGCGGACGGTCTGCATTTTGCTAAGGGGGAATGTGACGCCCTGGGCAAGCCAGGGGTCACAGGTCATGACATCACCACACCCTACACCCCAGATAGGTACACCAAAGCTAACCAAAAATCCTTGTTGCCTTCCTCCAGGGGCTGATGTCCACACCAGGGGGTGGGCCAGGCGGTTGGCTCCGCCCACCGAGGAGTTCACAGCCCTGGAGGCGGGGAAACCAGGCAGTCAAGCTAGGGAGGAGGAAGTAGAAGGAAGTGAAGTGGTAGAGGAGCTTGAGAGAGGAGTTAAAGTGGAAGACTAAGTGAGAGTAGTGACAGAAAAAGTGACAGTTGAGAAAGCCTGAAGTTGGTCCGGGTGTGTGCCCCGGACTGAGAACAGCAAGGTCAGCAGACGGCGGTGACTGTCTGCAGGAGAGGCTGCTTGGAGGTTGTCGAAAGGACCGTGGACGGGTGGTGGCCCGGCGGTACCGGAGCGGTATACGAAAAGCAGTCAGCACCATTGGCAGGGGCCTTTCGGATCCCGGCAAGGTTAGGAGTCGCCGTGAATTTGCCAAATCCGTCAGTGAAGGGGACCTCTGGGTTTCCCAACAACCAAGTCCCGATTGAAGGCAACAGTCCAACCGTTAGAGAGAGACACCGCCACCGCCAGGGCACCAGTTTCTCAGGGCCAGCGCCTGCGGGCAAAGTAGGGCTCCTTCGGCCCATATCCAAGCCGGGGAGCGGGTTACCGGTGGGAACCCATCGCTACCAACATCATCTTAGGTGCAGGAAAAGGGACCGTCACCGTCACCTACTGGGGAAAAGCAACAGCAGCCGTCCGTGGGAACCGTCTTTCCAGCCGTGTGTTTTACCGAGAACTGTGTCCCCGTCTCAGGTTGAGTGAGTACCACAGTGCCGCGAGGCACAGCGCTGCCCCCGCGTCCCTGCACCCCACCAAGCCCTGCACCGGCCCCGCCATCCCTCATCACCCACCTCATCACTGGGCCCCGGGACAACTACCCCCTACCCACGGAGGGGAGAACCAACAACTTTGCTGCTCCCTGTCACCGCTCCCGGGATCCCCATACAGAGCAGCGGTGGTGTCAACACAATCACCACAACCGTGGGTGGCGTCACGGACAATAAACTATCCCAAAAACCAATCCCCTTTCACTCACGGGCGAAGAGCGCCGCTCGAGTCCCCGGGATCCGGCCCATCGCTCGAGCCACCGAGCAGCAGCAGGCCGCGGCCGCAGCGGCAGCCGGACCCGAGCAGTGGGAGAGCGCGGCGTCCCCTCCTCCGCCCGCGACACTTTCAAAAAGATAGATTATGGCTCAGTGACAAGTAAAGATCAGCGGATCAATTGGTGGGAGCCATACCCATCAGCCAGGTCTGTGGTCTCTGTCTACTGGACAGGAGACTTGTGAATCGCCCCCCTTCCGGGATCCTCAGCTTTTGATAATATAAACCAGCGCAACGTCATCATTGTTGCATGATGCACAGATGAGGTCACATCAGCCCGCCTAATCAAAAGCCATGCAGATGATCCCGGAAGGTAAGTAGTTCGCAGAGCTTGTGTCCACCAATAACAGAGCATTGACCTGGCTGATAGACTGGAGCCCTGCCAATTGTTCCATGTAAATCTGGTGACAAGGGGTCACCCCAACCATTCTACATACATTTAGGAAAGTAGAACACGTCGTACACACGGCATGAGCTCCGTGATTGGCTGCAGTGGTGTCGATGTGATGTCACCACTGAAGCTAAACAATGGATACTGGACCAATGTCAGAAGCACAGCACTGGACCTGGTGTGGGAAATTAAACTGCAGGTTTTGGGGGTTTTTTTTACCACTATACCTAAAGGGAACAACCCATTTAACACCTTTAAAGGACAAAGTAAATTTTTACTTTTGCATTTCCTTTTTGTCCTCCTTTTTTCATGTTGTTATAAATAACATAGATGTATGAGGCACAAGTTATAATTTTGAATGCTGAAATTCTTTTTACCATGCAGAGTAAGGGAAAGTGACCAAAAGAGATTTTCAAGTAGGGGAAATGGTTAAAAAAAATGCAATTCCACCATTGTTTATATGGTTTTATTTTTACAGTGTAAATTGTACAACAAATATGACCCAACATGATTTTCCAGCTTGTACAATCATCGTGATACCAAACATGCTTTTATCTACTATTTCAATGGCTGTAAATAATTCTAAACATGAAGAAAAAACATTGTTTTGTGCCATTTTCAAAGACCCATAACATTTTTATTTTCTCATTAAGGGAGCTGTGTGTCCGCTTATTTATAACTTGGTGAGCTGGTGTCTTTATTTTTACCATTTATTATTATTATTATTATTATTTATTTATAGAGCCCCATTGACTCCATGTTGCTGTACATGAGAAGGGGGTTACATACAGAATGCATATACAAGTAACAATAGACAGACTAGTATAGAGGGAAGAGGACCCTGCCCTTGCGGGATTACATTCTATAGCAGTGATGGTGAACCTATGGCACGCGTGCCTCACTGGGCATGCAGAGCCCTTTGTGCTGACACGCGCGCTATCGCCACACTGAGCCACTTTGTACTGTCGGTGTGGTCGCGCCGACAGTACAAACTGGTGTTGGAGCGGAGGAGACATTACTCCTGCCTCTGACACGCCTCCTCTCCTGAGCCGCAGGCCTGTTGCCTAGGAGACGGAGGGGCGTCAGTAGGCGGCGCCGGCGTCCTGTGGGCGCGCGGGATCTTTCTGAACTGACTGAGGGCGACGCGCAGCGGAGGAGCAGGGGCTGCAAGGTGAGGTTTTTTTTTCTTATTTTCAAGCTGTGTGCGGCTGTGCCAGGACGGGGGCAAACCGACCACGGGGGCAAACCCAGAGCACGGGGGCAAACATATAGAGCACGGGGGCAAACATACAGAGCACGGGGGCAAACACACAGAGTACGGGGGCAAACACAGAGCACGGGGGCAAACACAGAGCACGGGGGCAAACACACAGAGCACGGGGGCAAACACACAGAGCACGGGGGCAAACACACAGAGCACAGGGGCAAACACACAGAGCACGGGGGGCAAACACAGAGCACAGGGCAAACACAGAGCACAGGGCAAACACAGAGCACGGGGGCAAACACAGAGCACGGGGGCAAACACAGAGCACGGGGCAAACACAGAGCACAGGGGCAAACACAGAGCACAGGGGCATACAGAGCATGGGGGCATACAGAGCACGGGGGCAAACATGGAGAGCACGGGACAAACATGGAGAGCACGGGGCAAACATGGAGAGCACAGGGCAAACATGGAGAGCACGGGGCAAACATGGCTGCAAGGATGGGGGAAACATGGCTGCAAGGATGGAGAGAAACGTGCAAAGATGGGGGGGAAACATGACTGCAAAGATGGGGGGAAACATGACTGCAAAGATGGGGGAAACATGACTGCAAAGATGGGGGAAACATGACTGCAATGATGGGGGGAAACATGACTGCAAAGATGGGGGGAAACATGACTGCAAGGATGGGGGGAAACATGCCAGGATGGGGTACATTTAGCAGGAAGGGGAACATGCCAGGATGGGGTACATTTACCAGGATGGGGGATACATTTACCAGGATGGGGGGAAACATGAAAGGATGGGGGTACATGAACATGCCAGGATGAGGAAAATTGCCAGGATGGGGAACATTTAGCAGGAAGGGTGACATTTATCAGGATGGGGTATATTTTTCCAGGATGGGGTACGTTTACCAGGAAAGGGGACATTTACCAGGATAAGGGAACATGCCTGGATGAGGTACATTTACCAGGAATGAGGTACATGCCTGGATGGGGTACATTTACCAGGATGAGGAATATTTACCAGGATGGGGACAAATATACCAGAATGTAGGAAATACATATCAGGATGGGGGACATGTTTACCAAGAAGTAACCAGGAAGGGGGACATAACTGTCGTGGGCGGGGAGGGGACGCTGCGCTCACCCACTGCTCGGGTCCGGCTGGTGTTGCTGCTGCTCGGTGGCTCGAACGGTGGGCCGGATCCCGGGGACTCGAGCGGCGCTCCTCGCCCGTGAGTGAAAGGGGGTGGTGTGGTTTAGGGATATTGTCCGTGACGCCACCCACGGTTGTGGTGAGGTTGTGACACCACCGCTGCTCTGGACGGGGATCCCGGGAGCGATGACAGGGAGCAGCTTGGATGTTGGTTCTGCCCTCCGTGGGTAGGGGGGTTGGTTGTCCCGGGGCCCGGTAAGGGGTAGGGATGGATGGCAGGCGGGTTACGGGGCCTGGTGAGGTGCAGGGTTGCGGGGGCAGCGCTGTGCCACACGGCACGGTGGTACTCACTCAGCCAATGATGAATGCAAAGTCTCCGGTAAAACAAACGGCTGGATGGACGGGTCCCACAGACGGCTGCGGTAGCTCTCCCGGTAGGTTGATGGTGACTGCCTTTCCCTGCACCTTTGTTGTGTTTACGGTTCCAATGGCTTCCCACCGATAACCCGCTCCCCAGCTTGGATGGATGCTGAGGGAGCCCCTTTTGCCCGCAGGCTCTGGCCCTGGGAACTGTAGCCTTGGCGGTGACTGTGTTTCCCTTTACGGTGTGAGCTGTTGCCTTCAATCGGGTCTTGACTGCTGGGAAACCCCGGAGGTTCCCTTCGCTAATGAATTTGACCTGTTTTACGGCGACTCCTAGCCTGGTCGGGGTCCGTAAGCCCTGCCGAATGGTGCTGGCTTCTCTTTGCTCCCCGATCCGGTACCGTCGGGCCACCGCCCGTCCCCGGTCCTTACGGTTCGCTCCAATCAGCCTCTCCTGCAGACGGTCACCACCGTCTGCTAACCTTGCTGTTCCGTCCGGGCCACACACCCGGACGCCTTCTGTCTCCTCTACTATCACTTCCTTCTTCAACTCCTCTCCAAACTCAACTCCAACTCTATCTGTCTTCCTTTTCCCGCCTCCAGGACTGTGAACTCCTCGGTGGGCGGGGCCAACCGCCTGGCCCACCCCCTGGTGTGGACATCAGCCCCTGGAGGGAGGCAACAAGGATTTGTGTCTGACTTTGGTGTGCCTAGCCGGGGTGTGGGGTGTGTTGTTGTAGTACCTGTGACGTCCTGGCTTGTCCAGGGCGCCACATAACTATGTCGCGGGCGGAGGAGGGGACGCCGCGCTCTCCCACTGATCGGGTCCGGCTGCCGCTGCTGCCGTTGCCTGCTGCTGCTCGGTGGCTCAAGCGATGGGCCGGATCCCGGGGACTCGAGCGGCGCTCCTCGCCCGTGAGTGAAAGGGGGTTGGTTTTTGGGATAGTTTATTGTCCGTGACGCCACCCACGGTTGTGGTGATTATGTGGACACCACCGCTGCTCTGTATGGGGATCCCGGGAGCGATGACAGGGAGCAGCTAAGTTGTTGGTTCTCCCCTCCGTGGGTAGGGGGTAGTTGTCCCGGGGCCCAGTGATGAGGTAGGTGATGAGGGATGGCGGGGCCGGTGCAGGGCTTGGTGGGGTGCAGGGTCGCGGGGGCAGCGCTGTGCCTTGCGGCACTGTGGTACTCACTCAGCCTGAGACAGGGACACAGTTCTCGGTAAAACACACGGCTGGAAAGACGGTTCCCACGGACGGCTGCAGTTGCTTTTCCCCAGTAGTTGACGGTGACGGTCCCTTTTCCTGCACCTGAGATGATAATGGTAGCGATGGGTTCCCACCGGTACCCCGCTCCCCGACTTGGTTATGGGCCGGAGGAGCCCTACTTTGCCAGCAGGCGCTGGCCCTGAGAAACTGGTGCCCTGGCGGTGGCGGTGTCTCTCTCTAACAGTTGGACTGTTGCCTTCAATCGGGACTTGGTTGTTGGGAGACCCAGAGGTCCCCTTGACTGACGGATTTGGCAAATTCACGGCGACTCCTAGCCTTGCCGGGATCCGAAAGGCCCCTGCCAATGGTGCCGACTGCTCTTTGTATACCGCTCCGGTACCGCCGGGCCACCACCCGTCCACGGTCCTTTCCGCAACCTCCAAGCAGCCTCTCCTGCAGACAGTCACCGCCGTCTGCTGACCTTGCTGTTCTCAGTCCGGGGCACACACCCGGACCAACTTCAGGCTTTCTTAACTGTTACTTTTTCTGTCACTACTCTCACTTAGTCTTCCACTTTAACTCCTCTCTCAAGCTCCTCTACCACCTCCTTCTACTTCCTCCTCCCTAGCTTGACTGCCTGGTTTCCCGCCTCCAGGGCTGTGAACTCCTCGGTGGGCGGAGCCAACCGCCTGGCCCACCCCCTGGTGTGGACATCAGCCCCTGGAGGAAGGCAACAAGGATTTTTGGTTAGCTTTGGTGTTCCTAGCTGGGGTGTAGGGTGTGGTGGTGTCATGACCTGTGACCCCTGGCTTGCCCAGGGCGTCACATTCCCCCTTAGCAAAATGCAGACCGTCCGCGGGCTGCCTGTCCAACACCGGTTTTATTTTCTGAAAAGATATAAAAGGTAACATATACAAATAGAATAACTTCATCCCACATCGGGAGGTGCATTTCTTAAACGTTACGGAACATTAAAATGGTTGCGGCTGCCGCTCTCTCCCACCCAAGTAACCTGGCCCTGATGCTGCCCCTAAAACCCAGGCAGCACCCCTTGACCGCAGTCCTGAACCAGTTACCCGAGCGGGATCTGTCCTTCCCCTTCAGAGGGTAGCCACCGGTTCCTGTGTTGGCTGGGCCCCAGCCTGCTCTACTGCGGGCCCTCCCTCCAACCTGCCTCTCCGGAGGCGGTAACGGTTAGCTGCAACACAACATTTTATTTACAAGCCACTAAGTTTGTGGTTGCCCTGCAAGTTCACGGGCTTGTCCATAGAGAGTTCCCTATGCAGCTAGATGGTCCCCACGGGGACAACGGTGCCGGCAACGACCGGTTTAATCACGGTACTGACAATCAGGTTACTCCATCAGTTGATCACTTTCATTTTCTTCAAAACTTTTCAAACTCAAAACACACTTACTGGTGGTCCCAACGGGGACAACTGCAGCGGGACTCCGCTGACCTTGAGGCGGCTACCACCGCAGGGGGTCGGCCCACTCAGGGACCGAGCGGTACATGGAGTTCTCCTTCCATCGGCAGTTCAACCCCGAACTGCTGACAGCCGTTAGGAACGGCGGTGGAGGCAGCATACTTGGGACCTCCTCTTCCATCAACGGCATTCTCTCCGGACCCCCGGCCACGGTGCTGGCCTCCGTCTCCCACTCAATCAGGGCTGGTTCTGGGGTTTGGGTGGACTGATCGCGACGTGGCACGGCTGCAGCGGCCCCTTGCTCACGGGCCCCCACTACGGCAACCATTCTGCGCATCTCCGCTTTCCAATCCATCAACTGCTGCAGGCTCTGCGCCCTCACCTTCAAGCAGAACTGGCCGAATTCCCGCTCCAGCTACGCAGCGGTCCTGGCGGGGAGCTCACCCGGGCCGCAGTCCTCAAAGGCTACTCCTCCTCGTTTCCCCCAGAGCTTGGATGCCCGGTGGCGGGTATTCCCGTGCTCCAATTCGAGGACGCCGCCATTTCTCCATCCGCGTCCCCCTTAGCCTCTTTCCGGCCCCTCCTCTATAGGGGCGGGGTTTTGGCCTTCGCGCCTCCGCTACTCGAGAAGACGCTCGAGCGGGAACTTTTCGCGCCAAAGATGGCGACTTCCGAAATTTTCCGGCCGGACACCTCCGGCGGTAACAAGGTGCACCTCTACCCAACGGCAGAGCGGTAAGATCCTGTTCGTGACGCCAAGTTGTCGCGGGCGGAGGAGGGGACGCCGCGCTCTCCCACTGCTCGGGTCCGGCTGCCGCTGCTGCTGCGGCCTGCTGCTGCTCGGTGGCTCGAGCGATGGGCCGGATCCCGGGGACTCGAGCGGCGCTCCTCGCCCGTGAGTGAAAGGGGGTTGGTTTTTGGGATAGTTTATTGTCCGTGACGCCACCCACGGTTGTGGTGATTATGTGGACACCACTGCTGCTCTGTATGGGGATCCCGGGAGCAATGACAGGGAGCAGCTAAGTTGTTGGTTCTCCCCTCCGTGGGTAGGGGGTAGTTGTCCCGGGGCCCAGTGATGAGGTAGGTGATGAGGGATGGCGGGGCCGGTGCAGGGCTTGGTGGGGTGCAGGGACGCGGGGGCAGCACTGTGCCTTGCGGCACTGTGGTACTCACTCAGCCTGAGACAGGGACACAGTTCTCGGTAAAACACACGGCTGGAAAGACGGTTCCCACGGACGGCTGCAGTTGCTTTTCCCCAGTAGTTGACGGTGACGGTCCCTTTTCCTGCACCTGAGATGATAATGGTAGCGATGGGTTCCCACCGGTACCCCGCTCCCCGACTTGGTTATGGGCCGGAGGAGCCCTACTTTGCCCGCAGGCGCTGGCCCTGAGAAACTGGTGCCCTGGCGGTGGCGGTGTCTCTCTCTAACGGTTGGACTGTTGCCTTCAATCAGGACTTGGTTGTTGGGAGACCCAGAGGTCCCCTTCACTGACGGATTTGGCAAATTCACGGCGACTCCTAGCCTTGCCGGGATCTGAAAGGCCCCTGCCAATGGTGCTGACTGCTCTTTGTATACCGCTCCGGTATCGCCGGGCCACCACCCGTCCACGGTCCTTTCGGCAACCTCCAAGCAGCCTCTCCTGCAGACAGTCACCGCCGTCTGCTGACCTTGCTGTTCTCAGTCCGGGGCACACACCCGGACCAACTTCAGGCTTTCTTAACTGTTACTTTTTCTGTCACTACTCCCACTTAGTCTTCCACTTTAACTCCTCTCTCAAGCTCCTCTACCACCTCCTTCTACTTCCTCCTCCCTAGCTTGACTGCCTGGTTTCCCGCCTCCAGGGCTGTGAACTCCTCGGTGGGCGGAGCCAACCGCCTGGCCCACCCCCTGGTGTGGACATCAGCCCCTGGAGGAAGGCAACAAGGATTTTTGGTTAGCTTTGGTGTTCCTAGCTGGGGTGTAGGGTGTGGTGGTGTCATGACCTGTGACCCCTGGCTTGCCCAGGGCGTCACAACTACACAATGAAGGGGAGGGGAGCAACTCATACGTTTTTATGGGTTTTCAGGATGTTCAGACTTTGAAATGTAGATGTGGATTACAGGGTGACACCTGATTGCATTCCAGGCTAAAATCCCTTGTGTCTAATATGCTGCAATTTTTTCCAGAAAGATCAATCCAACTGCTGTGTCTGGAAAGGGCAGGGGCTCAGCTTCAATGTGTGGTAAGCATGCATGAGCGTGATGCCCCTGCTGAACAGAAGAGAAGACGGCAAAGGTAAGGTTACAATCAATTATTTACATAATAGGATTGGTTGGCACTTTGGAAAAAAAAATGGGTTTAGAGATACAGTTTGGGCACTCGGCCTGCAAAAGGTTCGCCATGACTGTTCTATAGGATATTGGGGAGAAGACAGTAGGTGGCATGTAAAGATGCAGGACGCATGCATTTATGCTGCAGTGCAATACGCAACGTGCGCACAAGCCCTTAATGTAAGGCCCCTGCTCCAACTCATATGCTCACCCTCTGACCTCTAAACCTTTTAGCGATACAGCTACCCCACGGCACTATCTTGTGACTGCAACTTCAGACTGGCCGGAAGTCAGAGGTAACGGTCAATAGCACCCCACGCAAATCTATGAAAGCCAAAATGAAACCTTCAAAGACTGGCATTGAAAAGTGACCCACCCCCAACTCGCTCCATGAAACACTGTAGAGATCCGGCGGGTCACAAACTGCTGGAGGCTGATGGGAGCGGCGGTGATAGAAGGCGAAGACAGTGGCAGATGAGTATAAGGCTATGTGCGCACGTGTGTGCTCTGCACCGCACCGAAAATGTGCGCTTCAGAGCGCAGCTGAAAAGCTCCGTTCTGAAGCGCATGGTGCCGGCACAGATTCGTGTGCTCTGCATGCTGCCTCTCCCTATAGACAGCATGCAGAACGCACAGAAGAAGTGACATGTCACTTCTTAGAACGCAGCGATTCGGCAAGCAGCCGAATCGCTGCGTTCTAACATGCCACGTGCGCATGGCCCCTGCACAATCTCCATAGATTGTGCAGGGGACGCAGGACACATGCAGTTACGCTGCAGTGCAGAACGCAGCGTAACTGCATGTAATACGCACACGTGCGCACATACCCTAAGATTTGGAAGGGGAATTTATATTAGAAGCACCACTCTAGCTGTAAATTTTTTTAATTTTTTATTTTTTTTAAAAAAAAGGCTGAAGTGGTGCTTTGAGGAAATTTAGAAATACTGTGTTTTTTAATTACTTGTCAAATAAAAGCCAACTGTCACTATTCCTCCACGCAGTGATAAGGGTGCACTGATCACTGTAAGTTGGTTGCTGGCAGCTCAGTCGTCCAGTCTCATACTGGGAGGTGCTGGATTTCTGCAGGTGTTCTCAGTTATTGCCCAACTATTTAGTTGAGCAGTTTATCCCAGAGAACTGCCTGTCTTAGCCTTCTGTTTAGTGATGCTTGTTAGCCATTGGATATCTGTGCTTTTTGGATTGATCTTTTACTACCAGACTGCTAAATTTGTTTCACCATCCTTTTGCCTTGTTCCTTTGCTCTGATCCGCTACCCTCCAGGTATTTTACCTCCGTACTGTGACCAGATGATACAAAACTATGTAAGGTAGTTAACACAAAGGAGGACAGTTTGCAACTACAGATGGACTTGAGTAAATTGGAGAATTGGGCTGAAAAATGGCAAATGAGGTTTAACACAGATAAGTGTAAGGTTATGCACATGGGAAGGAGAAACAGATGCTACGATTACTTACTAAATGGGAAACTGCTGGGGAAATCAGACATGGAAAAAGACTTAGGCATCTTAGTGAATAAGAATCTAAATTGGAGTGCCCAGTGTCAGGCAGCAGCCACCAAAGCAAATAGGGTGATGGGATGCATTAGAAGAGGTCTGGGGGCACGAGATGAAAACATCATTCTCCCTCTGTACAAATCACTAGTCAGACCACACTTGGAGTATTGTGTGCAATTTTGGGCGCCGGTGCTGAAGAAAGACATTACTGAACTTGAAAGGGTTCAGAGGCGGGCTACTAAAATAATAAATGGAATGGGTGTATTACAATACACGGAAAGGTTATCAAAATTAGGTCTATTTACTCTAGAAAAGAGAAGACTTAGGGGAGACCTAATAAATATGTACAAATATATCAGAGGGCCATATAGAGATCTCTCCCATGATCTGTTTGTACCAAGGACTATGACAAGAACAAGGGGGCATTCTTTTCGATTGGAGGAAAGAAAATTCCTACATCAGCATAGAAGAGGGTTCTTCACGGTAAGAGCAGTGAGGCTCTGGAACTCTCTTCCTGAGGAAGTGGTGATGGCCAACTCACTGAATGAATTTAAGAGAGGAATGGATGCATTTCTTGTTAGCAAAAGTATAGAAGGTTATAAATAGCATAATCTTACAGGTAGATAGAAGAGCGACCAAGATTATTAGAGGAATGGGTGGGCTGCAATACCAAGACAGGTTATTAAACTTGGGGTTAGTTAGTTAGGAAAAACAAAGGCTTAGGGGGATCTAATCACAATGTATAAATATATGAGGGGACAGTACAGAGACCTTTCCAAAGATCTCTTTACACCTAGGCCTGCGACTGGAACACGGGGGCATCCGCTACGTCTTGAGGAAAGAATGTTTAATCATAATCACAGATGAGGACTCTTTACTGTACGAGCAGTGAGACTATGGAGCTCTCTGCCGTATGATGTTGTATTGAGGGATTCACAAGTAAAATTTAAGCAGAGCCTGATCGCATTAATTGAAAAATATAATATTACCAGTTATGTATATTGGATTTTATGACAGGGTATTGATCCAGGGAACTAGTCTGATTGCCGTATGTGGAGTCAGGAAGGAATTTTTTTCCCCATTGGAGCTTATTTGACACATTGGGGTTTTTTTGCCTTCCTCTGGATCAACATGTTAGGCTACGGGTTGAACTAGATGGACTTAGAGTCTCCCTTCAACCTTAAAAACTATGAAACTATGAAACTATGACCATGCCCTTCTCTATCCCCTTAATCTTGAGTTGCTCTCCTGGCACCTCACCCGGGAACGTTCGACTATCCTGTCTCTCAACTGGTCCATGTACTGACTAGGGTCACACCAACTATGTGACTTTTTATTACTGTATAGTCATTTCCCAAATACAACTTCAGCTCAATTATCTACTTTATCTTTTCCATTTGTGATTTTTAGCAGTAGCTTTATCTATACTTTAGCCAGTTTAGCTCTACTCAATCACAAAGATTTAACCTTAAACACCAAGAAGGGTGTTCCCAGGAAGTGCAGATGCAATTTTTATTCAATCTTGTTGGTGCACAGGATTTTGACGCCACTGATAAACCATGATATTAATGATCACACTGTGAAGTACTGTAATCTCTTAGCACAGGAGAGAGTGAAAAGTTCCTTGAGGTGTGTATTAATAGTTCTTCATTCCATGATAGATCATTATGGCTTATCATAAGATTCCTTGAATAAGGAAGTAAAACGTTTCCTCTGCTTCTCATCTGTGGAATAGCCATGGAGGCATTAGTATCAGCTGCTAAGTAAATCATGTTGTGCTATCTATAGCATTGTTGATTTAGCTGGGCCCCCACAACGAACACACCCTAGATTTAGCAGACAAACTGTCTAATAAATCTTAAATATTTTCTTGGGGAAAAATAAGGTAATGGGATGTGTGTTTAGATATAGGTTAGCCTGATGGTTTTTCCTTTTGTTTGATCAGACGGATAGGAAGGTCACCGCTTTTCCCAGGCATTAAGGAAAGTGGATGGATATCCATATGATTTATGAAAAATCACATTTGGGGTATGGTGCTGCCCTTTGAGTCACATAGAATAAAAATGTTAGAAAAATAGCAAAAATAGCTATTAGGTCATCATAATATACTATTACCATATAATTAGTATCAGTACAATTTCTCAAAATTCAGTACATAAATAACCCTACATGATAATTAAGGGGAATTTTAAATTAGAATTAAAAAAAGCAAGTGAGTGGAGAGCCGCATGTATGTTAGTAATACCCATAGAATTGGTGTGCATTAAGGGTGCTTTACACGCTGCGACATCGCTAGCAATTGCTAGCGATGTCGCGAGCGTTAGCACCCGCCCCCGTCGTTGGTGCGATATGTGGTGATCGCTACTGTAGCAAACATTATCGCTAGGGCAGCGTCACACGCACATACCTGTTCTGCAACGTCGCTGTGCCCGCCGAACAATCCCTCCTTCAAGGGGGAGGTGCGTTCGGCGTCACAGCGACATCACAAAACGGCCGCCCAATAGCAGAGGATGGGTGGAGATGAGCGGCCGGAACATGCCGCCCACCTTCTTCCTTCCTCATTGCCGGTGGACGCAGGTAAAGAGATGATCGTCGCTCCTGCGGTTTCACACATAGCGATGTGTGATGCCGCAGGAACGAGGAACAACCTCGCTACGTACGAGACAACGATTTTTGGTAAATGAACGACCTCTCATATACCAACGATTTTTGTCTCTTTTGCGATCGTTTAAGGTCGCTCCTGCCTGTCACACGCTGCGATGTCCCTAACGGCACTGCATGTGCGTCACAAACACCGTGACGCCGACGATATATCATTAGCGATGCTGCAACGTGTAAATAGCCCTTTAGGCTGGGGCCCCAACAGAGTATATTCTCTATGCATATCACACTCTGCATATCTCTGTTATGCATATCACACTCTGATCAGAATTTGATCAGAATGTGATCAAAATGTGAATCGATTTGGCGGATGAGGAAAAGAAGATAAATTACATTTGTCCATCTTCTGCAGTCTATCAGTCCAATAAAATCGCACTCAGATGTTACTCAATGTTTTCCACGGACTCACTGCCTGGCATGGCTGAGTGCGATCTGATATTGTGTCAGATCGCACATGGACTGAAATTATTGTGATGTGAGCAAGCCCTTAGTGGCACCTTGTATATCTGGAGGGAAGTTGGAGCTCCCTGGGAGACGTTGGCTAGGTCGCAGACGGTGGTCTGGGACCGGAGGAGTCGGAGGCCCGGTCGCAGGGTATTAGAGAAGGGTGCTAGACTTAGTTTGGAAGAACGGTCGGCACCGGAAAATCTAGTAAACAAACCAGTACTGAGCACGGCGGGGTACTGGACCCTAGGTCAGGGAGTAGCTTCACGCAACCTGATAATTAACCTGTGGAGGATAATCTCTTTATGAACTTTCCCCAAGAGCTCAGAGATCGAAGGCATCAACACAATGAGCGGGATAGGGCTTTCCAGCTTATGCAGCCCTCTGAGATCCAAAGTGTTAGCCATCGAGAGCACAGCTCCTCTAACTAACTAAAGGGAGCGGGACCCCGAAAGCTTCAGGCTGAGGGGTCACTCAGAACACTCTAAATTAGTGCATGGAGGCAGATCCAGAACCATCAGCAATACCCATGGGGTCAGATTCCCGGACAAGCTCCCCCTGAAGCGGCAGCGGCACCCAGAGACTTGGTTTACTTCTGTGTCAGAGTCTGCTTAACGGTCTCACCAACATCCATACGGCCTGAATGAGTACGCTCTCCCATGAATCTCCCTGCCTGGCCTGCACCATACTCCCCTACACCTCCACGATCCAGAGTCCCAGGTCCTCCCCTACCCGTGGAGGAAATGTCATCTGGCTGCCCCACTCCATCTCCCCCGAGTACTCCCATCGGCAGCGGTGGTACTCCCCTTACCGCGAACCACAAGTGGCGTCACGAATATTAATCCCCTGTAAATATCCTTTCATTTTCGGGTGACCCCGAGCCCCCCGGGTCCGGAGACCCTCAAGCCACGGCAACCCCGGATCCGAGCAGTCCGACTGCTGCAGGGCCGGTATATATATATATATATATATACTGCATATACAGTTAGGTCCAGAAATATTTGGACAGTGACACAATTTTCGCGAGTTGGGCTCTGCATGCCACCACATTGGATTTGAAATGAAACCTCTACAACAGAATTCAAGTGCAGATTGTAACGTTTAATTTGAAGGTTTGAACAAAAATATCTGATAGAAATTGTAGGAATTGTACACATTTCTTTACAAACACTCCACATTTTAGGAGGTCAAAAGTAATTGGACAAATAAACCAAACCCAAAAAAAATGTTTTATTTTCAATATTTTGTTGCGAATCCTTTGTAGGCAATCACTGCCTTAAGTCTGGAACCCATGGACATCACCAAACGCTGGGTTTCCTCCTTCTTAATGCTTTGCCAGGCCTTTACAGCCGCAGCCTTCAGGTCTTGCTTGTTTGTGGGTCTTTCCGTCTTAAGTCTGGATTTGAGCAAGTGAAATGCATGCTCAATTGGGTTAAGATCTGGTGATTGACTTGGCCATTGCAGAATGTTCCACTTTTTTGCACTCATGAACTCCTGGGTAGCTTTGGCTGTATGCTTGGGGTCATTGTCCATCTGTACTATGAAGCGCCGTCCGATCAACTTTGTGGCATTTGGCTGAATCTGGGCTGAAAGTATATCCCGGTACACTTCAGAATTCATCCGGCTACTCTTGTCTGCTGTTATGTCATCAATAAACACAAGTGACCCAGTGCCATTGAAAGCCATGCATGCCCATGCCATCACGTTGCCTCCACCATGTTTTACAGAGGATGTGGTGTGCCTTGGATCATGTGCCGTTCCCTTTCTTCTCCAAACTTTTTTCTTCCCATCATTCTGGTACAGGTTGATCTTGGTCTCATCTGTCCATAGAATACTTTTCCAGAACTGAGCTGGCTTCATGAGGTGTTTTTCAGCAAATTTAACTCTGGCCTGTCTATTTGTGGAATTGATGAATGGTTTGCATCTAGATGTGAACCCTTTGTATTTACTTTCATGTAGTCTTCTCTTTACTGTTGACTTAGAGACAGATACACCTACTTCACTGAGAGTGTTCTAGACTTCAGTTGATGTTGTGAACGGGTTCTTCTTCACCAAAGAAAGTATGCGGCGATCATCCACCACTGTTGTCATCCGTGGACGCCCAGGCCTTTTTGAGTTCCCAAGCTCACCAGTCAATTCCTTTTTTCTCAGAATGTACCCGACTGTTGATTTTGCTACTCCAAGCATGTCTGCTATCTCTCTGATGGATTTTTTCTTTTTTTTTCAGCCTCAGGATGTTCTGCTTCATCTCAATTGAGAGTTCCTTAGACCGCATGTTGTCTGGTCACAGCAACAGCTTCCAAATGCAAAACCACACACCTGTAATCAACCCCAGACCTTTTAACTACTTCATTGATTACAGGTTAACGAGGGAGATGCCTTCAGAGTTAATTGCAGCCCTTAGAGTCCCTTGTCCAATTACTTTTGGTCCCTTGAAAAAGAGGAGGCTATGCATTACAGAGCTATCATTCCAAAACCCTTTCTCCGATTTGGATGTGAAAACTCTCATATTGCAGCTGGGAGTGTGCACTTTCAGCCCATATTATATATATAATTGTATTTCTGAACATGTTTTTGTAAACAGCTAAAATAACAAAACTTGTGTCACTGTCCAAATATTTCTGGACCTAACTGTATATATATATATATAGCTCTAACAAAAATGAAGAGACCACTGCAAAATTGACAGTTTTTCTGATTTTTGCTCTTTATAGGTATATTTTTGAGTAAAATGGAAATTGTTTTTTTTATTTTATAAACTACTGACAACATGTCTCCGAATTTCCAAGCCAAAAAAATGTGTATTTATTTCGTGAATATGAGTAATTGTCAAAATAACAAAAATAATGCATTGCTTTCAGACCTCAAGGAATGCAAAGAAAACAAGTTTAGAAACAAGAATACTAATATTTTAACTCAGGAAGAGTTCAGAAATCAATGTTTTGTGGAATAACCATGATTTTTAATCACAGCTATCATGTGTCTTGGCATGCTTTCCATTAGTCTTTCACAATGCTTTTGGGTGACCTTATGCCATTTCTGGTGCAAAAATTTAAGCAGTTCTTTGGTTGATGGCTTGTGACTATCCATCTTCCTCTTGACTACATTCCAAAGGTTTTCAATGGTGTTCAGGTCTGGAGATTGGGCTGGCCATGGCAGTGATCTACAAAAGGAATGGCAAATGGCAGATGAGGTGAAGTGCACGGCAAGGACAGTTCGCAAGAGGCTCAAAGATACAGTGCCAAACTTACTGTTATTGTGACAAGTTAAGCATGCTGAAGATGAAATGATCTTTCAAAGGCATAAGGTTAAAGATTTACATATTTATTTTGTATTTTAGGCCCCCCAAATTATATTTTCCTCTTTTACCTTTTAAAATTAGCAAAAAAGGAAAATGGGCCGATGCAAACTTAAAGCACCCTGCATGGTTAGTACACAGTAGCACCCCCTTTGGCAAGTATCACAGCTTGTAAACGCTTTTTGTAGCCAGCCAAGAGACTTTCAATTTTTGTTTCAGGGATTTTCATCCAGTCTTTCTTAGAAAAGTCTTCCAGTTCTGTGAGATTCTGGGCTCGTCTTAAGTGGGCTTTACACGCTACAATATATCTAACGATGTGTCGGCGTGGTCACGTCGTAAGTGACGCACATCCGGCATCGTTAGTGATATTGTAGTGTGTGAAACCAACGTGCGATTGCGATTGAACGATAAACCATTGATCGCATACACGTTGTTCAATTACTAAAAATTGAAAGTCCGGTTGTTCAATGTTCCCGAGGCAGCACACATCACAGTGTGTGACACCCCGGGAACGATGAACACATCTTACCTGCATCCCGCCTGCAATGCGGAAGTAAGGAGGTGGGCGGGATGTTTACGTCCTGCTCATCTCCGCCCCTCCGCTTCTATTGGCCGGCTGCCGTGTGACGTCGGTGTGACGCCGAACGTCCCTCCCACTACAGGAAGTGGTTGTTCGCCGCCCACATCGAGGTCGTATGGAAGGTACGAGGGGCGATCCGAAAGTAATGATAATCAATAATAAACACAATGAATATATTAAAAAAAATATATATATTTTTCTACATAGTCTCCTAACAAGTCTATACATTTAGTCCATCTCTTTTCTAAACTTAGAATTCCCTTCGAAAAAAATTCTTGATCTTGACCCTCAAAAAAATCCCCAACAGCGGTTATCACGTCGCTATTGTCGTCAAATTTCTTGCCCCGGAGGTGTTCCTTGAGGCGAGGAAAGAGAAGGAAGTCACTGGGGGCTAGATCTGGCGAATAGGGGGGGTGTTCCACCAGTTCAAAGCCCGTGTCTTGAATGGTTGCCATGGTAACTGCAGCTTTGTGAGCCGGCGCGTTATCTTGGTGAAACAGCACTCCAGCCCGTAGTTTGCCGCGCCTTTTCTCCTTGATAGCCTCCCACAATCTTCTTATTTGTTCTGTGCAGTAGGAGCGCGTAATAGTGGCTTCCTTCTCCAAATAGTCCACCATAATAATTCCTTCAGCGTCCCAAAAATTGGACGCCATAACCTTCCCTGCTGAGCTTGACACTTTGAATTTCTTCGGCGTCGGTTCGTCGGCTCGTTTCCATGTCATCGATTGTTGTTTAGTTTCACGATCAAAGTGGTGGATCCAGGTCTCGTCCATAGTCAAAAAATGTGACAAAAAATTATCCTTGTCTGCTTGGAACTTTTCGAGATTTGCTATTGAAATGTCAACTCGTTTCTTCTTTTGCTTGTGGGTTAACATTTTTGGCACCCAACACGCGGAGACCTTTCTCATATGCAATTCTTTTGCAAGGATTCTTTGAATACTGCCATATGAGATCCCTGTGGCCTCAGCTACATGCCTGATAGTCACTCTTCGATCTGCCAATACAACTTCTTCAACTTTTTTCACGTTTTATTCATTGAGGGACGTGGATGGGCGTCCTTCACGATGTTCATCTTCCGTCGATGTTCTTCCCAGCTTAATTTCCTTGGCCCAGCATGCAACTATGGAATATAGAGGAGAAGAGTCCCCCAATGTTTCCACCACGTCACTGTGTATGTCTTTGGTAGTCATTTTTTTCAAGCAGAGGTATTTGATGACAGCTCTGAGCTCGTTTTTTTCCATTTTGATGTTCACTCCTTGGCAGTTCATATTCAAATGAATGTAGCTCCCGGGAATCGTGGCCTATTTAAGTGATTTTTTTTTCCTGGACTAGTGGGTACCTAAGAGAGAAGAAAACATTTTATTTTAATTTCTGTGTGCAATAGAAATAACCGATTATCATTACTTTTGGATCGCCCCTCATAAGTACGTGTGACGGGATTTAATCGTTTGTGCGACACGGGCAACAAATTGAACGTGCCGCACATACGATGGGGGCGTGTGCGATCGCATACGAGATTGCATGTGTAATTGTAATGTGTAAAGCAGGCTTATCATGCACTGCTCTTTTGAGGTCTAGCAACACATTTTCAATGATGTTCAGATCAGGAGACTGTGAGGGACAATGTAAAACCTTCCGCTTGCAACCTCTGAGGTAGTCTACTGTAGATTTTTGCCGTGTATTTAGGATCATTATCCATTTGTGGAAGCCATCCTGTTTTCAAATTCAGCTTTGTTACAGATTGTGTAATGTTTGCATCAAGAATTTGTTGAAATTACATTGAATCCATTATTCCCTCTACCTGTGACATGTTCTCCATGCTGTTGGCTACAACACAACCACAAAGCATGATTGATCCACCCCCATGTTAATGGTTGGTGAGATGTTCTTTTCTAGAAATTCTGTGCCCTTTTTTCTCCACACATACCTTTGATTATTTTGTATCCAAAGAGTTCTGTTTTAACCTCACTGGTCCACAAGACTTGTTTCCAAAATTCATAAGGCTTGTTTAGATGTTCTTTTGCATGTTTCTGAAGCTGAATTTTATGGTTAAGATGCAGGAGGGGTTTTCTTCTGATGGCTCTTCCATGAAGGCCATATTTGTGTAGGTGTCTCTGAACAGTAGAACAATGTACCACAACTGCAGAATCTGTTAAATCGTCCTGAAGGTCTTTTGCAGTCAAGTGTGGGTTCAGATTTCCACTTCAACGTGAAAACGCTTTGCTATCTTCTTATATCCTTCTCCTTCTTCTTTGTGGGCCTCCACCATTTTTATTATCAGAGTGGTGGGCAGCTGCTTAGCAGAACTAATGGCTGCTGTATTTTGGCGCAAGGTTAGAGGAGGCTGCATTTTTATAAAGATGGGAAATTTACATCACCTGCTCTTTCCTAATGATGATAATGAACAAGCTACAACCTTCACAGGCTAAGGTCTCAAACCTGGATGAAAGTTATCTATTGAAAAAGGTGTGTACAAAGTTTTAAGGAATGAAAGTACGTTACAATCTCTGTTTGTAGGGAAAAATTATATATAAATTTGGTTGCTTTCTTGGAAGTCCATGTGATTTCCTAACTTTCCTCACATAAAGTTACACCCAAAACAATTACCAAGTTGAGCAGTGTAAAAAAAACCGTCAGTAAAACTGACCTAGACTAGATCACTGAGAGATAAAGTGTGCATTATAGCTCGTTGTTCTCTCCATGGCTGGACATGAACTTTTACTTTCCCAGCATCAATTCTGAGGCTTTCAACAACACAAAGGGCCAATTAAAACGTGTTTCCTACAGTCCATGTTCTCTTGGTTCCTGAAGTCCAAGTCACATACAACGTATAGTTCCTATGAAGTTTTCCCCATGGACTTGTAGCCTCCTGCAGAGCTAGTACGGGAAAGGAAATGGCGTATATGTGAAGGTCTCCAGAATTCATGTGTATCTGTTAACACTTTTATTGCCAGTGGGAGTAGATATAAATATATTTATTAATTGGCGCTTGGCATTATTAAAGTAAGTCCTCAAGGTGTGTGGAAAAATCCCTTGTGTGTTTGTACGGGCATCCTCAGCAGAAATCAGAAGTTAACTCTTGATATTTTGAAGCAAATTTGCAGGTTGATTTGCTGCAGGTCTGCACATAAATATGCCCCTATCAGTGGGGGTCAATCCATGTGCAGCTACCCACCACAGTTTCTGGATGGAGCCCATATGTAAATAAATGCAATAAATAATACTTCGTTGATTGAAACATTTGTCAAAATGAACTGAAATGGGGTTTCCAAAATTAAAACTTTATCAGTCAAACTGAAAGTTTTCTAAGAGTTGTCTCATGTAGCTGTACCTGGATCCTGATTCTAAAGTTTCTTCTAAACATGGATTTTGTAAGGAAAATATAGTATTACGTTCTAAATAGTGATTAGCGACCACTACCAAGCTCAGGTGCTCGTTACTCATAAGGAGCAGTTGGATGCTCGGCTGGGCGCAACGCGAGTACCCAAGTATAATGTAAGTCAATGGGAAACTCGAACATTTTTCCGGAAGAGTTCCCATAAAAATACTCAAGTTCCCCAATGACTTCAATTATACTTGGGTACTCAAGTTGCACCCATCCGAGCATCAAATGTTCATTATGTGTACCGAGCACCCAAGCATAGTAATATTACCATCACTAGTTCTAAACATTAAAGACATTAACATTAAACATTGGGCTACCAACTAATACACGTAAAGGTCAGGTCCACAACAGTGGAAGCCACTGACGGACACAGACAGGAAAGGGCAAGAACAGTACATGGGCCTTTTTAAGACAAATAGCTCATCATAATACACAATTCCACCTGATTTAGAGCTGAATATTGACCTACTTACCTCTTGGGCCCCAGTGCAGTTGCACAGATTGCATCAATGATATATATTCGCCATTGGTGGAAGCCATTGATACTTAACTGTTCTCTGCTCTAGCATTCTGACAATGTCCACAGCAGGTGTCACCCCTCTATGATGTTCATATGCCCTAAGAGGTCAGATAAGAAGTTATTGTCTTGATTTGTCCTTATCTAGTGAGAATTCAGTAGCTGTGACTCCCACCATTCAGAGATACAATGGAGCCCCAGTTCTTGTGTTTACTGGTATTAAGGGATGCTTCACACACAGCGAGCTCGCTGCCGAGATCGCTGCTGAGTCATGCTTTTTGTGACGCAGCAGTGACCTCATTAGCGATCTCGCTGTGTGTGACACTGAGCAGCGATCTGGCCCCTGCTGCGAGATCGCTGCTCGTTACACACAGCCCTGGTTCGTTTTCTTCAAAGGCGCTCTCCCACTGTGACACACAGATCGCTGTGTGTGACAGCGAGAGAGCGATAAATGAAGCGAGCAGGGAGCAGGAGCCAGCGTCTGACAGCTGAGGTAAGCTGTAACCAAGATAAACATCGGGTAACCAAGGTGGTTACCCGATATTTACCTTAGTTACCAGCCTCCGCAGCTCTCACGCTGCCTGTGCTGCCGGCTCCGGCTCTCTGCACATGTAGCTGCTGTACACATCGGGTTAATTAACCCGATGTGTATTGTAGCTAGGAGAGCAAGGAGCCAGCGCTAAGCAGTGTGCGCGGCTCCCTGCTCTCGCGGTTATGATCGCTGCTTCAGCTGCTGTGTTTGACAGCTAAGCAGCGATCATAACAGCGACTTACAAGGTCGCTGTTACGTCACAGAAAATGGTGACGTAACAGCGACCTCGTTGTCGCTGTCGCTTAGTGTGAACCAGCCCTTAGCCTCTGTCACTGAAATGAATTGGACCACGCTTAGTGAAAGCAGTGCTGATTTCAGATAGACACAATTTCTCGTTTGATATGCCTACTTGAAAAACCCAAGAAAATCTCATGTAGATTTTCAGGACAAAAGAATTGCAGAAATAAGGTTTTTACAAAAATGTGCAACTATTTTTCATCAGTTTTCTGGCATTGGATGATAAAGTTCTCCTATTGTCTTATTGTCTTGGCAATCCATCTGAAACAGGTTTGAGTTATAGACCGAAACGACCGAAATATTACAATATTTATTTGGATTGCAACTACTAATAAATCCACTTATCTGAAGTGCCAGAATGTTTTGTTTTATACTTATTTTAAAGAAAAGGGACATTACCAGTGTGATGTGTGATGGCCGCTCTCTGCTCTCACTGCAGAGCTGTGTGTGATTATAACTGACACTTCTGCAGGTGCTTCTCAGCGTCAGCCTCCAGCTTGCAGGCAGACAGGTTTGCAGTATTGTTGCAACAGAGCTGAGCTGTGAGACCTGCAGCTGCTAATGTATTAAGGCCCCGTTACATGCAGCGATATGTCGTCGGGGGTACGGATTTCGTGATGCACATCCAGCGTCATTAGCGACGTTGTTGCGTGTAACAGCTACGAGCGAGTGTTAACGATCAAAAATACTCACCTAATCGTTGATTGTTGACACGTCGTTCATTTTCAAAATCTCGTTGGTTGTTGTGGACGTAGGTTGTTCGTCGTTCCTGAGGCAGCACACATCACTACGTGTGGCACCCCGGGAACGACAAACAACAGCTTACCTGCGTCCTCCAGCAATGAGGTGAGCGTGTCGTTAATGCGGCTGCTCTCCGCCCATCCGCTTCTATTGGTCGGCCGCTGTGTGACGTCGCTGTGACAGCGCACGAACCTCCCCCTTAACGAAGAGGTTGTTCGCTGCCCCCAGTGACGTGGCTAGGAAGGTAAGTACGTGTGATGGGTGTTAGCGATATTGTGCGCCACATGCAGTGATTTGTCCGTGACACACAAATGATGGGGGCGGGTGCTTTCGAGCGACATCGCTAGCGATGTCGCTGCGTATAAAGCCCCCTAAAGCAAGTTGAAAAGTTCTATTGTTCTGTGTTAGTTACATGACTGATACTGGTATACCCCTTTCATTAACAATAAGCTGTGGAGGCAGATTCTCATGCAGATCAGTGTCCTGCCCATAGCCTGGAAGATCTCATACATATAAGAAAAATGTGGATATCTCTGGAATAAAACATTGGATTACAGATATCATGGTATCATTTTATTCATCTTCTTATTACCTACTTTCCCTTATAGATAGCTCAGGAGGGTTGAGCTCACTGTCAGATTCCCTTTAAAGTGGTTGTCCCCTTCTAAGAAAACCCCTTCTCATTCTCCATGTGCGCCCCCTAAAAATAAAGCCTATACTCAGCTCCGGTGCCAATGCAATTCCAGAAATGCCTGAACTCGTGTTGCTGGAACCCATGTGACTTTGTTATGACAAGCAAGCCCCATGACCAATCAGTGCTCCCCACTTCCATATGGTTAAATAATTAACAGGAAGTGAGCACCGTGGCTGCCACTCACTTCATGTGATAACACATCACACTAAGAGATTCTTTGCAACACAACAACAAACACTTTATTTGAATTGCAATCTTCTGGACAGGAATGGCCATACAATCTTCTTCTTCTGTCGCTGTTCTGTTGGATACCTTACTTGTCTAGGCCTCACCTTGAGTAATAGCCTTCCAGCAGATGAGTCTAAACTGCTGCTTTTCCCATTTCCTCGCTTCGCGGCTTTGCGACTTCCTGTGTCCTATTATCGCCTCGGATAGTATCCAAGTTGCCAAACACGAGGGGAGCTGTGGGCTCAGGATACAATGACGGAGACCTAGTCCTGGTTTCATGATGGTCCCTAGCACAGGGCTTGTCCTCACTCCAGTAACCTCGCTGCAGAACTTACTCACTTCCTGGCCTGTCTTACTATCCAACCCTCTGCTCTCTGACCCTCCTCCCATCCTGGCTCTCAGTTCCTCGGCCCCCTGGAAGAATCTATATATTGTACATACTAAAAACTTCTCTTACTCTAATACCTAGCTGCTAACATTCCTACTTAACATTCTTATGCTTCACATTATATTACATGACAAATTACACTATGAAATAAACATTTTAGACTAAAATACTGAAAATACAATATGCAATAAAACAAAGCTGTTGGTCGCTAGAGGGTGCAAATTGCTGCATTACTCCAGCTCTGCTACATCCCAGCCATCCACACTAGCAGCAGCAATTAAACATTAGCTTTAATATACATTATATGAGCATTGTAGGAGTGGGGTGATCTGACCACCTCCTACACATTATGATGGTCCTTTGGAGTTATAAGCTACTGATAATTCTAGGGACTTGGCTACCCCTGAATATGGATATCTCTTTGATTTGCCCTGGTGAATTGAGAGCAGAGATACTTATATAAACCACTGTGTAACGCAGGGTTTCCCAGTCAATAAAAGAGGGACATATGGCTCCCATTAGTCACATATATAATCTAATTGATATATTTATGAAAAAGTTGTATGTGAATATTATTATTAAAATGCTACAGAAAACCTATGGCTGGTCCTGGATGTGTCCACTGATCAATTCAGCCAAGTTATCTTGTTAATTGGCCATTTATTGCACATTTGCCTGTGTTGCTGTCCAGTAACTGATATGTTGGTATCTGTTTCCTCTTCCTGTATTTCCCATCTGTTGTCAGCCATACTCTATAACAATTGTCTGAGAAAATACATTTTTGATGGAGATGACTAACATTTTCGAGAAGTGTAGATAGTAATGGTCACTGAAAAGTCACAAAGTTAGATTTTTTTTTGTGTTAATTTTCGACTAGACAAATCCGTGTTAAACTGGATCTACCCTTCCGCTTTTTCAGACAGAAATATTTCAATCTCAGAACATAACCCCGGATGACCTTTCACACGACCCGAGCAAATGCTGACATTGTCACTAGGCCATTATTACACTATTTAGACTATATATGATGCTGCCTATTAAATGTACAACTGCTTTTATATGTTTGTACCCTAAAACTTCTATAACTTACAAAGCAGATCATGCACGTTGTTATCCAAAGAGGAGGCCTAATCCCTGGGGTATCATGGGGGACATAAACGTTCAGACGTTTTATTTTTATACATTTATTATGATGTTGTCAGTCACAGTGTGGTGGTTCTCTTACATGAATGATTATGTTTTATTTGCAAGGTCTACTCTACAGCCATGGTTGGCCTTCAGTTTGTCTCAAAGAATGGTATAAAGTAAAGAAGAAATTGACATGGGTGGAGATTGCAGCTTAGCTCCATTAAAGAGAATAGGAAACTATTTGTAGAAAGAAATGGTCATGTTTTTCCAATCCTTAAAGGGAACCTGTCACCAGTTTTTTGCCCTATAAGTTGCGGCCACCACCACCGGGCTCTTATATACAGCATTCTAACATGCTGTATATAAGAGCCCAGGCCGGGGATATAACATAAAAAACACTTTATATTACTCACCTAACGGTCGCGCAGTTGGCCTTATGGGCGTCTCCGTTGTCCGATGCTGGCACCTCCACGTTCGGCAATCTTCGTCCTCTTTCTGAAGCCTGGGTGCATGACGCGGCTATGTCATAAACGCTCGCAGGTCTTGTGCAGGCGCACTACAATACTTTGATCTGCCCTGCTCAGGGCAGATCAAAGTGCGCCTACTCAGGACCTGAATGCCGGAGAGTGTGGATGACGTAGGACCCGTCATGCACCGCGGCTAGAGAAGAAGGAGAACAAAGATTGCCAACAGAGGTGGCGCCGGCATCGGACAATGGAGACACCCATAAGGCCCACAGTGCGACCGTTAGGTAAGTATTATAAAGTGTTTTTTATGTTATACCCACGGCCTGGGCTCTTATATACAGCATCTTAGAATTCTGTAGATAAGAGCCCGGTGGTGGTGGCCGCAGTTTATAGGCCGAAAAGGTGGTGACAGGTTCCCTTTTAACTACCTCTTTAACCTCTTAATGCCCCATAACAGATATACACGTCATGTAACGGTTCGTGGTGTGTGGAGCAGGCTCAGGAGCTGATCCAGCTTTTGACTCAGCATGTACTGGCTAAATTAAATATGCAGCATCTGACTCGTATGGTAATGTGCCGCCCCCATGCCAGCAGCCGGGCCGCTGCTCGGATCCGGATCCGCGGTGGCTCGAGGGGTCTCTGGACCTGGGGGTCGCGCGGCCACTCGAATGAAAGGGGGGCTATATACAGGGGGGGTGTTTTGGAAAGTTTGTGATGCCACCCAAGGTGCATGGTAATGTGAGGGACCACCGCTGCGGTTGGGCGGTAGCCCGGTGACGATATTGTGGCAGCCTGATGTTTAACCCCTCCGTGGGTAGGGGGTTTTTGTCCTGGGCCCAGTGGATGGTGGGATGGTAGTTGAGTGCCGTTGGGGATAGGAACAGGAGTTTTCAATGTACTCACTCAGTCCTGGAATAACTACACCGACAGCTTGTAAACCAGAATTCTGAGCGCCACTGTAGCTTGTAGGGAGCACGCTTGGGTCCGTGCCCTTGGTGTTGCTGTTAGCCTGTGGCCCTGTCCTTGGCACCTTCATCTCTGTTGGACCCGTGGGTATAAAACTCTTCGGGTCCCGCTCACCCGGATAGCTAACGGAGTGAGCTTGCTCTCAGGGTTCATGCGTAGGATTTCTTTGGACTGAAGTGGGAAAGTCCTATCCCATCGGTGCACTAGTACCCCGATTTTGGAGCGGGTTGGGGATGACACTTGAAGTCTTCACCCCCGTCGGGTAAATTACCGGAACGCATGAAGCTACTTTCAGGCCTGGGGTCCACATACTCCGTCGTGCCCCAGCCCCTGCACGGTGATAGCTCAAGGCCGCCGGCCGCCCTCCTCGACAGTCTGTGCCCCTTGACACTGTCCCCTACGACCGGGGTTCCAGCTCCTACCAGGCCCAGACCAACGTCTGCCACCTAGTACACATGTGCTCTCCTCCGTGGCCTCTCCTCACGAGAGCCACCACTACACCTACTCTCCTTTCACTCTCTCTGCTCCACTCTCCACTGCGCAACTGTCACTTTCCTCACTTTCCTCTCACCAACCCCCCATGTGGGCGGCCCTATTCCCTTCAGGCCCCCCAATGGTGTGTCTGGTAGGTTAAAGTGGGAAGTGTTTCTAGGATTTTGATTGGCTAAACTGTTAGCAACACCAAAGGACCAGGATCCGTAACCAAGGAGGGTGGATACCGTGCAGAAGGGCAGATTACACAATACCCTGTGACGACCTGATAGGCCAGGGCGTCACAGTAACACCTGATGTGTGTGCGTGAGTGCATCCCCCCGCAAGTCCTTGATGCTTTCCACTACAGGTCCTTGCACTCCACAGCGTCCTGTCTGGGGTTTGGTGAGTACGATTGCGAAATCTGTTTTCTCTCTTTTGGGTGTGTCTGCTTTCTTTAATGAAGTGCCCTGTGGTATTCTCTAACTTTTTCAGCTGCATGGACACTTCATTATTGGACCATAACTAGGGCTTATTTTTGGGGTAGGACTTACATTTAAGTCTTAAGGGTGCTTTATGCTGCGACATCGCTAACAATATATCGTCGGGGTCACGTCGTTAGTGACGCACATCCGGCGCCGTTAGCGACATTGCAGCATGTGACACCAATGACCGACGATCAACGAGCGCAAAAACGTGTAAAATCGTTTCTCGTTGACACGTCGTTCATTTACTTAATATTGTTGCTGCTGCAGGTACGATGTTGTTCGTCGTTCCTGCGGCAGCACACATCGCTATGTGTGACACCGCAGGAACGACGACCATCTCATTACCTGCGTCCACCGGCAATGAGGAAGGAAGAAGGTAAGCAGCATGTTCTGGCCGCTCATCTCCGCCCCTCCTCTGCTATTGGACGGCTGCCGTGTGACGTCGCTGTGACGCCGAACAAACCGCCCCCTTAGAAAAGAGTCGGATCGCCGGCCAGAGTGACGTTGCAGGGAAGGTAAGCCCGTGTGATGGTTGTAAGCGATGTTGTGCGCCACGGGCAGCGATTTGCCCATGACGCACAACCAACGGGGGCGGGTATGCTCGCTAGCAATATCAGTACCGATATCGCAGCGTGTAAAGTACCCTTTAAGGCCGCTTTACATGCAGCAATCTCGCTAGCGAGATCGCTAGCGTGCGTACCCGCCCCCGTCGGTTGTGTATCACGGGCAAATCGCTGCCCGTGGCGCACAACATTGCTCGGACTCTTCACACTACTTACCTGCCTAGCGACGTCGCTGTGACTGGCGAACCGCCTCCTTTCTAAGGGGGCGGTTCGTTAGGCGTCACAGTGACGTCACTAAGCGGCCGCCAAGTAGAAGCGGAGGGGGCGGAGATGAGCGGGGTGAACATCCTGCCCACCTCCTTTCTCATTGCGGGCGGCCGCAGGTACGATGTGGTTCCTCGTTCCTGCGGTGTCACACATAGCGATGTGTGCTGCCGCAGGAACGACGAACAACCTGTGTCCTGCAACAGCAACAATATTTGGGAACTGGACAGCATGTCAACGATCAACAATAAGGTGAGTATTTTTGATCGTTAGCAGTCGCTTGTACGTGTCACACGCAACAACGTTGCGAATGAGAACGGAAGTGTGTCACGAATTCCGTGACCCCAACGACATCACGTTAGCGATGTCATTGCGGGTAAAGCGGCCTTTACTCCTAAAAGGAAGAATATTTCTGCTAGGGCTTATTTTTTGTATAGGGCTTATTTTTTGGGAAAACACTAGTTATTGCCTACCTGGACAAAACAAATGTGATTAGCTACTGAAAGGTATTTAAGAATGTATTCAGAATGACATTTACTTGACTATTTTTTTCTTTCCCCTTTAATCTACCTTTATGCTTAGAGAGTGCTAGGCTTGGTGAGGCGTGCTCTGCCTCTGAGATGAGTTGATGACTCCTTCACATTCTTACTTTGCTATCCCCCTTACACCGTTTCACTGAAACACTGAGTGAGATAAACTGCAGCTGCATCCCCCTCCTTCCCCTCAATTTATTTAGTTTACTATTTTATCCCATGGATTTTCCTATCTAGGAGTTTCTACTGTCAGAAACTCCACAATCAGTGAAAGGAGATCTACAGGCTGCTGGAAGGGAAGAAAGATGCCACTATATCCTACTAGGGAATAATATTCAAAGTTTTATGCATAAACATTGATTTATGAAAAAAGGTATAACAGTAGATAAACTTCTCGTTCATGTACTATTTGTAGTAATTTTGTTATACTTGAAGGACGTGTATTATTCTATGTAAAAGAGATCTGATACAATTGGGTGTGTGCCTTATTTATGAGCTGGGAAATACCCCCGCAACCCGCATAGAAGCTTTTAGTAGGCTGGATACAGAGAAAACTGGAGAGACAAAGGAATCTCTATAGGGTATTTTCCGGGGTATATCGACAAATCCAATTGGATTAAATAGGCTTTTATCATGTAGCTTTGAGAGTCACAACTACTATGCACGCATAACATACAGCTGCCACAGCACCCCCATTGTGGATAGCGGGACACAAGGATGAACAGGTAAAAGCTGAGCTGCCATAAAAGTACCATCAAAGTCAGATAGTAGGGATCGTAAACTCACGATCCCTACTATCCAAGTTTGATGGTACTTTCACGGCAGGGAAGCATTCACCCATTCATTCTCCTGTCCTAATAGGTAGAATACAGAAAGATGTAGGCCAGAGGCAGGTAGTGGGAAACTCATAGTATGCACATTAACCTAGTACAAGGAAATATTCATTAGCGGATACTGTATAACATAGAAGAGTCACTGGGGCTGTCTGACCATTCTTAAGGCATGCTTACTTACATTCCTTAACAACTGCTAATGTTTAGAAAATATTCAGGACCAAATATTAGTGATGAGCGAGTATGCTTGTTACTACTCGGTACTTGCACGAGTATCACTGTACTAGGGCTACTCGGCGGGGACCGAGTAATCTCGCGATACTCGTGCTGTACTCGTGGTCTTCATCCCAGCATGTTGGCGCTCTTTTGAGAGCCAGCCCTCATGCAGGGATTGGCTGGCAGACCACTGCAATGCCACAGCCCTGTTAGTTGTGGAATTGCAGTGATTGGCCGGCCTGCACAGTGTGACCGAGCCTTTATACCGGCGGGCGCGCTGTGCTCTGCTCACAGCCATCCAGACAGTGAGTGCAGGGAGAGTGTTGCTGCTTCAGGGAAAGGTTTGCGGCCCTTTATAGTTAGTTCCGGAGCAGGGCTGCAAACAGTGTGACCAGAAGTCCTTCTCAGGACTATTATAGTTGTATACAGGCAGGCAGGGTATAGCCAGGTTGGAGTACAGTAGCAGAGTCCTTCTCAGGACTATTGTTGCTGTATACAGGCAGGGTATAGCCAGGTCGGAATACAGGCTAGTGACCAGAAGAGTCCTTGTCAGGACTATTGTAGCAGTATACAGGCAGGCAGGCAGGCAGGGTATATAGCCATTCCTAGTGGTGACCGTATACCAGCCTTCATCATATCTGGGGCTGGTGTACACAGTCTAAACCAGTCCAGATAGTGTCAGACTTCTCAGTAATTGTCGCTCCTAAAAACCTGTTAGGTTCTTAGTGCGTCCGTGCTTGCATTTAAAAACCGCACGTGTGTGCCTGTCGGTGGCAGCGTACAGGTGCACTTGTGTGTGTTTTTCACAAACTAATATATAACGCACAAGTCTAGTGAATAATACACGTCAGTCAGCAGTGTCTGATAGTGTCAGACTTCTCAGTAATTGTCGCTCCTAAAAACCTGTTAGGTTCTTAGTGCGTCTGTGCTTGCATTTAAAAACCGCACGTGTGTGCCTGTCGGTGGCAGCGTACAGGTGCACTTGTGTGTGTTTTGCACAAACTAATATATAACGCACAAGTCTAGTGAATAATACACGTCAGTCAGCAGTGTCTGATAGTGTCAGACTTCTCAGTAATTGTCGCTCCTAAAAACCTGTTAGGTTCTTATTGCGTCCGTGCTTGCATTTAAAAACCGCACGTGTGTGCCTGTCGGTGGCAGCGTACAGGTGCACTTGTGTGTGTTTTTCACAAACTAATATATAACGCACAAGTCTAGTGAATAATACACGTCAGTCAGCAGTGTCTGATAGTGTCAGACTTCTCAGTAATTGTCGCTCCTAAAAACCTGTTAGGTTCTTAGTGCGTCTGTGCTTGCATTTAAAAACCGCACGTGTGTGCCTGTCGGTGGCAGCGTACAGGTGCACTTGTGTGTGTTTTGCACAAACTAATATATAACGCACAAGTCTAGTGAATAATACACGTCAGTCAGCAGTGTCTGATAGTGTCAGACTTCTCAGTAATTGTCGCTCCTAAAAACCTGTTAGGTTCTTAGTGCGTCCGTGCTTGCATTTAAAAACCGCACGTGTGTGCCTGTCGGTGGCAGCGTACAGGTGCACTTGTGTGTGTTTTTCACAAACTAATATATAACGCACAAGTCTAGTGAATAATACACGTCAGTCAGCAGTGTCTGATAGTGTCAGACTTCTCAGTAATTGTCGCTCCTAAAAACCTGTTAGGTTCTTAGTGCGTCCGTGCTTGCATTTAAAAACCGCACGTGTGTGGCAGTCGGTGGCAGCGTCAGGCTCCATATTGTCCCTGGATAGAGACGTGCATGATGGCCTGTAAACCTGAAGTGCCCATTGTAAGGAAGTGGGTCTATTGTAGTATAGCCCTTAGGCAGGGCAGCCAAAAATTTGGAGGCTCCACATTGTCCCTGGATAGAGATGTGCATGAGGGCCTCAAAACATTGTTCCCATTGCAAAGGAGCGGGTCTCCTGTCGTTGTAATGCCTATTCTGAAAGAATGGGCGAAAAAATTTACCACTGGGGGTATACCTGAAACAACGGCCTAACTATTGTAACGGTCATCATGATGGCGCATGAGGAGAAGGAGGAGCAGTCCAGCGATTAGCCAAAGTCCAGAAGTGTGTTACCATGGGTGAGTGGAGGTACATGGCAAATTCCCGTTACAAACTTTAAATACCGCTGTCATTTGCTGGTGGTGTGGTGAAGTCTGGCCCAATCCAACCCTTGTTCATCTTGATCAGAGTCAGCCTGTCAGCATTTTCAGTTGACAGACGGGTGCGTTTATCTGTAATGATTCCACCTGCGGCACTAAAAACACGCTGTGACAAAATGCTAGCGGCAGGGCAGGCCAGGACTTCAAAGGCGTAGAGAGCCAATTCATGCCACGTGTCCAGCTTGGATACCCATTAATTGTAAGGCACAGAGGAATGTCGGAGTACAGTTGTTTGATCTGCAAGGTACTCCTTGAGCATCTGGGCAAACTTAGGATTTCTTGTGGCACTACCCCGCACCTCAGGGGCTGTGGTATGTGAGGGGCTGAGAAAACTGTCCCACAGCTTGAAGACTGTTCCCCTACCTCTGGCGGATTGGACTTGTGGCCCTCTCGGCTGTACGCCTTGGTTGTCCACTGATTCCTGACCTATGCCACTAGCGTTTTGTGAGGGGAATGCTTTGCCTACTTCCGTGACTATGGCCTTCTGGAACTGCTGCATTTTGCCTGACCTCTCCGCCTCGGGAATAAGAGACATAAAGTTCTCCTTTTAGCGTGGGTCTAACAGTGTTACCAACCAGTAATGATTGTCGGCCAAGATGTTCTTAACGCGAGGGTCACGAGACAGGCAGCTTACGATAAAGTCAGCCATGTGTGCCAGACTCTTAACAGCCATCACTTCAGTATCCTGACCAACACGATGACTGAAGATGCTGTCCTCCTCCTCCTCCTCCTCCTCCTCATCATCTACCCTGTCCTCTGGCCAGCCACGCTGAACCGAGGATATGACTGCATGTCATATCCTCAATTTGGCCAGAGAGTTGCTCCATGTCTTCATCCTCCTCCTCGTCATAGTCCTCCACTGCACGTTGTGATGAGACGAGGCTGGGCTGTGTGTTATCACCCACACCCACTACTGTTTCTTGCTCAAACTCATCGCGCTCCGCCTGCAATGCATCATGGTTGTTTTTTGAGCAGAGACCATTTTAGAAGGCAGAGAAGCGGTATGGTGACGCTAATAATGTCGTCATCGCCGCTCACCATCTTGGTGGAGTCCTCAAAGTTTTGGCGGATGGTACATAGGTTGGACATCCATCTCCACTCCTCAGGTGTTATGTGTGGAGTTTGACCCATTTCCCTACGGCTTAGGTGATGCAGGTACTCAACAACTGCCCTCTTCTGCTCACATATCCTGACCAACATGTGCAGAGTTGAATTCCAACGCGTGGGGACATCACACACCAGTCTGTGAGCCGGAAGATGCAAATGGCGCTGAAAGCCGGCAAGGCTGGCTGAAGCAGTAGGTGACTTTCGAAAATGTGCAGACAGGCGGCGAACTTTTACCAGCAGATCAGACAGCTCTGGGTATGACTTTAGAAACCGCTGAACCACGAGGTTGAGCACATGGGCCACGCATGGACCATGTGTCAGCTGGCCTCGCCTCAAAGCCGCCACCAGGTTCCGGCCATTGTCACACAAAACCTTTCCTGGCTTTAGGTTCAGAGGTGTGAGCCAGTGATCTGCATGCTGTTTCAGAGCTGTCCACACCTCTTCTGCATTGTGGGGTTTGTCACCTATGCAGATTAGCTTCAGCACAGCCTGTTGCCGCTTCGCCGAGCCAGTGCTGCAGTGCTTCTGTGTCGCCCTGGACAAGCCAGGGGCCACAGAGCACAACACTTACACACCCCACACTCCCTGCAGGCACATTATAGTCAAAACACAAAATCCTTGTTGCCTTCCCCAGGGGCTGTTGTCCACACCAGGGGGTGGAGCCAGGCGGTTGGTCTCCACCCACCAAGGAGTTCACAGTCCTGGAGGAGGGAAAACACAGGCAGTGAGAGTTAAGCTAAGGAAGTGGAAGGAGGAAAGTAGTAGAGAGGAGAAAAGTGACAGCAAAGAGCCTGAAGTTGGTCTGGGTGTGTGGCCCGGACAGGACAGCAAGGTTGGCAGGATGTGGTGACCATCTGCAGTGGAGGCCGATTGGAGTCTGCCGTAAGGACCGTGGACAGGTGGTGACCCGACCGTACCGGACCGGTATACAAAGAGAAGCCAGCACCATTGGCAGGGGCCTTTCGGATCCCGGCAAGGCTTGGTGTCGCCGTGAATTTGGCAAATCCGTTAGTGAAGGGGACCTCAGGGTTTCCAAACAGCCAAGTCCCGATAGAAGGCAACCGTCCAACCGTGAAGGGGAGACACCGCCACCGCCAAGGGCAACCGTCTCCCAGGGCCAGCGCCTGTGGGCAAAAGGGGCTCCTCCGGCCCATATCCAGGTCGGGGAGCGGGTTACCGGTGGGAAACCATCACTACCAACACTGAACTTAGGTGCAGGGAGAGACAGTCATCACTAACCTGCAGGGAGGAACAACCGCAGCCGTCCGAGGGACCCGTCCATCCAGCCACTTGTTTTACCGTGAACTGTGTCATCATCATTGGGCTGAGTGAGTACCTCCGTGCCGTGCGGCACAGCGCTGCCCCTGCGACCCTGCACCTCATCAGGCCCCGCAACCCGCCTGTCATCCATCTCTACCCCATCACCGGGCCCCAGGACAACCAACCCCCCTACCCACGGAGGGGAGAAATAACAACAAAGCTGCTCCCTGTCACAGGCTCCCGGGATCACCGTCCAGAGCAGCGGTGGTGTCCACACAATCACCACAACCGTGGGTGGCGTCACGGACAATATCCCCAAAACCCAAATCACCCCTTTTCACTCACGGGCGAGGAGCGCCGCTCGAGTCCCCGGGATCCGGCCATCACTCGAGCCACTGAGCAGCAGCAGCCGTAGAGCAGCGGCAGCCGGACCCGAGCAATGGGAGAGCGCAGCGTCCCCTCCTCCGCCCGCGACACTTCTAGCTTGGGACTGGTGTGGAGGGTAAAGTGGATGAGGATGCGCAGGAGGAGGAGGAGGCTGAGGAGCATGACATTCCGGAGCTGTAGAGTGTGGGTGAAACCCTGACTGAGGTAGGGCCTGCAAAACTTGGTGTGGGAAGGACGTGTTCCGTCCCTCGCTCAGACTGGGTCCCAGCTTCCACAATATTAACCCAGTGTGCCGTCAACGAGATGTAGCGGCCTTGCCCACAAGCACTTGTCCACGTGTCTGTGGTTAGGTGGACTTTGGCTGAAACAGCGTTGTTCAGGGCACGTGTGATGTTTTGTGACACGTGGTTATGCAATGCGGGGAAGGCACACCGGGAGAAATAGTGGCGGCTGGGGACCGAGTAACGTGGGACAGCTGCCATCATCAGGTCACGGAATGCTTCTGTCTCCACCAGCCTAAAAGGCAACATTTCCAGCGCAAGCAGTCGCGAAATGTTAGCATTTAGAAGTGTGGCATGTGGGGCGTTGGCAGTGTATTTGCGCCTGCGTTCAAAGGTTTACTGAATGGATAACTGAACGCTGCACTGGGACAAGGACGTGCTTGATGATGGTGTTATTTCTGCGTGGGCAACTGCAGGTGCAGGGCCGGAGGAGGCTTGTTCGCGGGCAGCATGGACAGGGGATTGGCTCGCATGCACAACAAGCGAAGACGTAGCAGTGACATCAGCAAGCACTGCTCCTCGACTCTGTTGTACATCCCACAAAGTCGGGTGCTTGGCTGACATGTGCCTGATCATGCTGGTGGTGGTCAGGCTGCTAGTTTTGGTACCCCTGCTGATGCTGGCATGGCAGGTGTTGCAAATGGCCTTTTTAGAATCATCTGGAGCCAACTTAAAAAACTGCCAGACTCGGGAAGACCTAACATTTGTACAGGCACCTTGTGTCGTGTTGTTGTTCCGGGGAACGGTTGCCTGACGTCTGCCTGGGGCCACCACCCTGCTTCTTACTGCCTGTTGGGATGCTACGCCTCCCTCCCCCTGTGCACTGCTGTCCTCGCTCTGCATATCCTCCTGCCAGGTTGGGTCAGTTACTGGATCATCCACCACGTCGTCTTCCTCTTCCGCACCCTGCTCCTCCTCCTGACTTCCTGACAATTGTGTCTCATCATCGTCCACCCCTTGTTGAGACACGTTGCCAACTTCGTGAGAACGTGGCTTCTCAAATATTTGGGCATCTGTACATACAATCTCGTCATGGCCCACTTCAACAGGAGCTGGCGAGAGGCCAGAATGTGTGAATGGAAACGTGAACAGCTCTTCCGAGTGTCCAAGTGTGGGATCAGTAATGTCCGTGGACGTGTACTCGGCCTGGTGGTAGGTAGGAGGATCAGGTTCTGAAATGTGCGGTGCAGTATCACGGCTACTGACACTTGACCGTGTGGAAGACAGAGTGTTTGTGGTGGTGCCAATCTGACTGGAAGCATTATCCGCTATCCAACTAACAACCTGTTGACACTGGTCTTGGTTCAAGAGTGGTGTACTGCTGCGGTCCCCAAGAATTTGGGACAGGACGTGCGAGCGAGTAGATGTGGCCCTTTGTTGTGGCGAAATTAGAGCTTGCACACAACCTCGGTCTCTGCCTGCACCACCATCACGTACACTTCCTTGTTCGTTGCCAACGCCCTTGCGCATTTTGCAATGCTGTGCTGATGTGTATTCACTAGACTTGTGCGTTATATCCAAGTTTTTGCAAAACGCACACAAGTGCACCTTAACGCTGCCACCAACAGGCACACACGTGCGGTTTTTAAATGCAAACACTAAGAACCTAACAGGTCTCTATCCAGGGACAACGTGGAGCCTCCCAATTTTTGGCTGCCCTGCCAAAGGGCTATACTACAATACACTCACTTCCTTACAATGGGCACTTCAGGTTTACAGGCCCTCATGCACGTCTCTATCCAGGGACAACGTGGAGCCTCCCAATTTTTGGCTGCCCTGCCAAAGGGCTATACTACAATACACCCACTTCCTTACAATGGGCACTTCAGGTTTACAGGCCCTCATACACGTCTGTATGCAGGGGCATTGGTGAACCTCACAATTTTGGACTGCCCTGGCAAAGGAAAATACTACAAAGACTCACTTCCTCAAAATGGGCACATTAGACTCAAGAGGCCTTCATGTACGTCTCTTCTCAGGGACATCGGAGTGCCACACAATGTTTTACGTAAAATCTTTCATGTATTAATCTCAAAAAGTAACATACACCAGCTCTATCTCACTATTGGGTATGTGCCCTTAACATTTCTGCCATGAAAATTCATTTTGGTGTCATTTTGGAAGGTTTTCTGGTGAGTCCGTAAAAATGGCGTAAAACGCGGACAAAATTGTTCACAGCTGTGACTTTTGAGTGATAAATGCTTCAAGGGGTCTTCCCCATGCTGTTGCCATGTCATTTGAGCACTCTTCTGAGACTTTTGTGACATTTTTAGGGTTTCTACATGCTGCCGGGGGTCATTTCATAAAAATACTCGGGTCTCCCATAGGATAACATTGGGCTCGGTGCTCGGCCCGAGCCTCGAGCACCCGAGCTTTTTAGTACTCGCTCATCACTACCAAATATCATTAAAAAATGTTTTCCCAAAATCACTAGTTGTCAACTATTAACAGGATAAGGTATAATTTGCTGATTTCTGGATATCCCATCTGTAGTCCCCCCCAGTGATATCAAGAATAAGACCCTAGATCCCTGAAAACAGGGACCTGCAGAGCTTTGTCTCAAATGTAGCAGTATGCTTGGTATCTGCAGCATTCATTGTCAAAGGGACTGTTGTAAATAGAGGACTGTGTGAAGACGTAGCTATGCAGAGCCACATTTTGGGGTTCCCAGAGCATTGATCCCAGGATTACTGGAGATTCCAGTGGTCAAACCCCTTGAGTTCTCCAGAAGGGTAGGGGATAACTTGCAATTTAAGCATGACTCCTCTAATGTGTTTTACACTATCGCATTCTAAAGGTCCCCTACATCAGGGGTGGACATATCATTAGTGCAACCTGTGGAGGTGTACAAGGGCCTAAGAGGTAATGGGCCCCATTTCTACCTCCAAAGTCAGTGTAATTGTGCATTTTGATGTTATTGATAGAATTAAGTGAGTACTTAACTATTCATACTCGCGATACTCATAACGATTACTGTCTAATACTCGCGTATTCATTCCGAATAGCATGTGCAATGCAAGTCAAAGGGGAAAAACTCGCAATGTAATGAGTAACCCGAATGCCGTATTATTCGTCCGAGTAATGAATAGTGAGGAATTCAGGTTACTCGTTACTTTGCGAGTATTCCCCATTGACTTGCATTGCACATGCTATTCGGAACGAATACGCGAGTATTAGACAGTAATCGTTATCAGTATAGTGAGTACGAATAGTTAGCTACTTGCTCAACTTTAGTTATTGGACTGCAAAGGGCCCATTTACAGTTTTTTCACTGGGGGCCCTTTTCCATCTATGTCCACCATATTAGATAAGAATCGGGTGAACCATCAGATTTCAGTCTGGCAGTTGCATCCATCAGTCTCCCCATAGAGAACACATCAACGCTTCATTGAGCCAAGTGTTCACGTGTATGAGTCAGGAGACATAGCGTTTGGCCAATCATTATATAAGATGTATGGGCATCTCACAGAACCACATTTTTTATATTTTATTGTCTAACAATATTTTTTATTTTCCTTCTTTGTTGGAGATATTGGCCATCTGTTTAGAAACATAAATAACCTGGTGTCTTTTCAATAATCTAGATTATATGGGTAAAATGACAAATTAACAAACCTTCCCCAAAGAAATCTATTTCAATTCATATAATTTGTACTATAATACAATAACATTTACTGTGGAGTATAATCCTGTTATTCTCCTTCGAGTCTACCACATACAGTAAGTAAACGCTAATGGTTGAATGATGCAGCTATTATTGTCCAAAATAAACATCCTATATAGGATTTTAAGATGATTTCCCCTACCTGGTACCTATGTGGCATCTGTACATGACAGCAAGGCTCGGCTGCACCAATTCTATACATTTTAACTATGTTTAAGAGAAGACAGGGACCTGGCACTGAATGCATAAATGAATTATTTTAGTAGGATAGAGAAACTACCATTTTCCATTATGTGAGCACAATATGACATTGAGCAATATCATTCTAGATTGGGCATACATTTAATCCAAGTTGCATTATAAATACGTGAAAGGTGAGGAGCTTTATGTGTTTTTGTTATTTTTTATTTCAACATTTTCATAGGAAGACTGTGATTACTTTTGAGCTTGTGAACCGAACATCTACACTTGTTGCAATTTTTTCTTTTTTTATTTTTTCATTGAACTTACAAATATTTGTTTCCATTCCATAGGACAAATATTTTTTGGTTAGTACAATGAAAAAAAAATAAAATAAAATAAAATAATATATATATGTATATATATATATTGCCACCAAAATGGCAAAGGGGATGATCCATATCAACATGTATCACTTATCCACAAACGTTCAACCATTAAAAATAGAGAATCACAAGAATGGTATTTACAGTCAGTCCCCTCTGTGAATGCAGAGGGGATCACATCCAGTTAGGGCTAAACATATTTGGACAGTGATACAAGTTTTGACATTTTAGCTGTTTACCAAAACATATTCAAGATACAGTTATATAATCAATATGAGCTTAACGTGTAGGCTGACAGCTTTAATTTGAGGGTATTGACATCCTAGTTGGAGTAACTGTTTAGGAATTAGAGCTCTTAGATGCAGCTGACACTTTTTCAAGGGACCGAAAGTAATTGGACAATTATTTCTAAACCTTAATAGCTTTAATAGACTGCATGGGCTATTCCCTCATTAATTCATCATCAATTAGGTAAAAGGTCTGGAGCTGATTCCTGGTGTGGCATTTACTTTGGAACCTGTTGCTGTAAACCAACAACATTTAATCAAAAGAGATTTCAATGGAAAAGAAACAGACGATCGTTCAGCTGAAAAAAAAGACGAAATCCATCAGAGAGAGCAGAAATGTTAGGGGTGGCTAAATCAACAGTTTGGTACATTCTGCAAAAAAAGAATGCACCGATGAGCTTGGGAACTCAAAAAGCCCTGGACATCCATGAAAGACAACAGTGGTGGATGATTGCAGAATCCTATCCATTGTGAAAAAAAAACCCTTCACAACATCCACCCAAGTGAAGAACACTACAAGAAGTAGGTGTTTTAGTATCTAAGTCTACCATAAAGAGAAGACTTCATGACCGGAAATAGAGAGGGTTCTCCAAATGGTGTAAACCTGTGATACCTGCCTAGAGCCGTGGACTCAGGATCGGTGAAACAGGTGAATAGAGGTAACCGCCCACAAAGCAGGAACCTGGACGCCACAACCCTTTAACCCCTATACAGGGATTTGGAATTATGATAGGGCCCAAGTGATCACTGCCCGCAGAAGATTGCAGTCCTCAGAAGAGCAGTAACCAGGCAGGGTCAAATCCAGAAGGTAGAACATGGACAAAAATCATCAGGCGGGAGAGTGGTCAGATATCAAGCTAAGGGTCAAAACCGGAACTTGCAGCGAAGTACAGAAACGGAAGGCAGAAGAGTGGTCGGGTAAACAAGCTAAGGTCAAAATACGGGAATACATAGAAACAGCACGGCACCAGAGACTAGCAGGGATTTACAGGACTATATCTGGCACCTGCCAGCAGAAGGGAGAAAGCATAAGAGGGGTGTGGTGCCTTCCCATTGGCCCCAGATTAAAGGTAGCTACTCAGCTGGAAGGCACACACCACTACAGTCAACCAGTGGTTCTGCAGGTCCTAGTGAATCCCAGCCTAATAGATGAGCATAGACTGCGCCCAGCAGAGCCATTGACTGCTCCCCAGTCCCCAGCGCCGCCCCCAGTGGTGACACGGCGGCGTCTGGTGATTGAAGCAGAAGTCGACTCCAGTGGAGACGTGACAAAACCATTAATTAGCCTTAAAAATAGAAAGGTCAGATTTGACATTGCCAAAAAATATTTAAAGAAGCCAACCCAGTTCTGGGAAAGTATTTTTGCACAGATGAAATGAAGATCAACCTGTACCTGAATAATGGGTAGAAGAAAGTATGGAGAAGGCTTGATCCAAAGCACACCACATACTCTGTAAAACATGGTGGAGGCAGTGTGATGGCATGGGGATGCATGGCTTCAGTGGCCCTGGATCTGTAGTGTTTACTGATTATGTGACTGAAGACAAAGCAGCCGGATGAATTCTGAAGTGTACAGGGCTATACTTTCTATTTAGAGTCAACCAAATGCAGCAAGTTGATTGGACAGCGCTTCACAGTACAGATGGATAATGACCCAAAACATTCTGTGAAAGGAACCTAGGAGTTTTTTAAAGGAAAGAAATGGAATATTCTGCAGTGGCAGAGTCAATCACCAGATCTCAACCCCACTGAGCTGAATTTCACATACTTAAGACAAAACTTAAGGCAGAAAGACGGACAAACAATCAACAACAGAAGGCAGCTGCAGTTAAGGCCTGGCAAAAGATGACAAAGGAGGAAACCCAGCATTTGGTGTTGTCCATGACTTCCAGACTTCAGGCAGTCATTGCCTGCAAAGGATTCTATACATGCATTAAAAACGAACATTTTATTTATGGTAAAGTTACTTTGTCTAATTACTTTTCAACCTCTGAAATGAGGAGGCTTTGTAGAAAAATGGTTGCAATTCCTAAACGTTTCACAGGATATTTTTGTCCAACTTCTTTAATGAGATCTGAAAGTCTCCATTTCAATTGCATCTCAATTGTTTTAATTTAAATAAATAACGATGGCGTGCAGAGGCCAAACCACAAAGATTCAGTCAATGTCCAAATATTCGTGGAACTAATTGTATGCTCACTACAGACCCATTCACAAAGGGAACTTTGTGGCACCCGTTCTTGTGGTTGGTGATGTTCCAGTAGTCAGAACCCTGAACGATCCGAAATTGATCCCATTTTGTATGGGTCAATGATAGATGTTGTTTGTCTGCTGCTTGGAGCCACGCCAATCAGCTGATCACCATAGTGCCTTTATCTTAAGCAATTTTCACCATAAAACTGTCCTTCGTGACCTACAGCTTTACAATTAGGGTGGTGTCACACACAGCGACGGCGACAACGACATCGCTGCTACGTCACCATTTTCTGTGACGTTGCAGCGACGTCCCGTCGCTGTCGCTGTGTGTGACATCCAGCAATGACCTGGCCCCTGCTGTGAGGTCGCCGGTCGTTGCTGAATGTCCAGCTTCATTTTTTGGTCGTCGCTCTCCCGCTGTGACGCAAACATCGCTGTGTGTGACAGCGAGAGAGCGACGAAATGAAGCGAGCAGGGAGCAGGAACCGGCATCTGGCAGCTGCGGTAAGCTGTAACCAGGGTAAACATCGGGTAACCAAGGGAAGACCTTTCCCTGGTTACCCCATATTTACCTTCGTTACCAGCGTCCGACGCTCTCGCTGCCAGTGCCGGCTCCCTGCTCTCTGCACATGTAGCTGCAGTATACATCGGGTAATTAACCCGATGTGTACTGTAGCTAGGAGTGCAGGGAGCCAGCACTAAGCGGTGTGTGCGGCTCCCTGCTCTCTGCACATGTAGCTGCAGTACACATTGGGTAATTAACCCGATGTGTACTGTAGCTAGGAGTGCAGGGAGCCAGCGGTAAGCAGTGTGCGCGGCTTCCTGCTCTCGGCACATGTAGCACAGCGACGCTTTATGATCGCTGCTGCTTCTGCTGTGTTTGACAGCTAAGCAGCGATCATAACAGCAACTTACACAGAAAATAGTGACGTAACAGCGACGTCGTTGTCGCTGTCGCTATGTGTGCACCCAGCTTTAGATTTCAGACGAGTGCTATCTGTGGTTTTCACAGCTAGCACTTGTAATCATGATATCCTATGGGGCTCTGCACGTATATCTGTTTTTTTTCCTTGAACCAAGTGGTCCTAAGAAACCATGGGTCACATATTCAATTTTGTATCGGATCAAAATTGGCAACGCAATCCTATGGTTCCATGAAAATCATTCGACCACACTAGAATGACACCCAAGTGCAGTCCGACTTTCATAGACTGACGTAATTAAGGAGGATAAACTTTTGTCTCTACACTCCTATGAGAAAACCTAATCCCACCCTGATCAGACTCTGACCAGAATCTATTCAGAAAAATCTGACCGTCTCTGTTGTATGAAGGGAAAACGGTCACATGCACCTACCCCAAGATATCTTCTGCATTTTATCTGTCAAGGAATGTATCTTTGTTGAAAAAGGGTGTGGATTAGGTGAAAAAGGTTTGGTCAAACGCCCGACCGTTTGCCTAAGAACACTCTAAATTTTGGATCACAATTCTGGCACAAAGTAAGGCATCTATTATTATGTGTAAAACTAGTCTGCACAGTCTAAACCTGCACAAAATATAGTATATTTCACAGCAAGAAACACTATAATAAATCTAATTTAAAGAGGATCCTTCACAAACAAAAATTCAGAACTTCTCTGTGGGCATTTGCTTCTCCTCTAACGCTGGCCAAACAAACAGCCACATCCACATAGACATTCCCTGGTTTACAGTATGTGTCAGGTGGTGGTCGAGCTCCTACCCCTGAAGACACCAAATGTGTTCTTAAATATTTATATATGTGTTAAAATATAAAATAATGTTATACAGGAATGTATAGTGTAATGTATTGTAATGTATAAGATGTAGCAGAGTTGAGAATGTTACTATGTAGAGGAGTAACAGTACTGATGATGTAGTATATGTGTATTTGTATAAGGTATAATGTTATGTAGTATATAATGTAGGATGCTTAATAGTGATGAGCGAGTACTAAAAAGCTCGGGTGCTCGAAGCTCGGGCCGAGCCTCCCAAGATACTCGTGTACTCGGCCCGAGCAACGAGCCCAATGTTATCCTATGGGAGACCCGAGTATTTTTGTGAAATGACCTCCCGGCAGCATGGAGAAACCCTAAAAATGGCACAAAAGTCTCAGAAGAGTGCTCAAATGACATGGCAACAGCATGGGGAAGACCCCTTGAAGCATTTATCACTCAAAAGTCACAGCTGTGAACAATTTTGTCCGCGTTTTACGCCATTTTTACGGACTCACCAGAAAACCTTCCAAAATGACCCCAAAATGATTTTTCATGGCGGAAATGTTAAGGGCACATACCCAATAGTGAGATAGATCTGGTGTATGTTACTTTTTGAGATTAATACATGAAAGATTTTACGTGAAAACATTGTGTGGCACTCCGATGTCCCTGAGAAGAGACGTACATGAAGGCCTCTTGAGCCTAATGTGCCCATTTTGAGGAAGTGAGTCTTTGTAGTATTTTCCTTTGCCAGGGCAGTCCAAAATTGTGAGGTTCACCAATGCCCCTGCATACAGACGTGCATGAGGGCCTCAAAACATTAAGTGTCCATTGTCAGGAAGTGGGTGTATTATAGTATAGCCCTTAGGCAGGGCAGCCAAAAATTGGGAGGCTCCACATTGTCCCTGGATAGAGACGTGCATGATGGCCTTTAAACCTGAAGTGCCCATTGTAAGGAAGTGGGTCTATTTCAGTATAGCCCTTTGCCAGGGCAGCCAAAAATTGGGAGGCTCCACATTGTCCCTGGATAGAGCCGTGCATTATGGCCTGTAAACCTGAAGTGCCCATTGTAAGGAAGTGGGTCTATTTCAGTATAGCCCTTTGCCAGGGCAGCCAAAAATTGGGAGGCTCCACATTGTCCCTGGATAGAGCCGTGCATTATGGCCTGTAAACCTGAAGTGCCCATTGGAAGGAAGTGGGTCTATTTCAGTATAGCCCTTTGCCAGGGCAGCCAAAAATTGGGAGGCTCCACGTTGTCCCTGGGTAGAGACGTGCATGATGGCCTCAAAACATTAAGTGTCCATTTTAAGGAAGTGGGTGTATTTCAGTATAGCCCTTAGGCAGGGCAGCCAAAAATTGGGAGGCTCCACATTGTCCCTGGGTAGAGACGTGCATGAGGGCCTCAAAACATTAAGTGTCCATTTTAAGGAAGTGGGTCTATTTCAGTATAGCCCTTTGCCAGGGCAGCCAAAAATTGGGAGGCTCCACATTGTCCCTGGATAGAGCCGTGCATTATGGCCTGTAAACCTGAAGTGCCCATTGTAAGGAAGTGGGTCTATTTCAGTATAGCCCTTTGCCAGGGCAGCCAAAAATTGGGAGGCTCCACATTGTCCCTGGATAGAGCCGTGCATTATGGCCTGTAAACCTGAAGTGCCCATTGGAAGGAAGTGGGTCTATTTCAGTATAGCCCTTTGCCAGGGCAGCCAAAAATTGGGAGGCTCCACGTTGTCCCTGGGTAGAGACGTGCATGATGGCCTCAAAACATTAAGTGTCCATTTTAAGGAAGTGGGTGTATTTCAGTATAGCCCTTAGGCAGGGCAGCCAAAAATTGGGAGGCTCCACATTGTCCCTGGGTAGAGACGTGCATGAGGGCCTCAAAACATTAAGTGTCCATTTTAAGGAAGTGGGTGTATTTCAGTATAGCCCTTAGGCAGGGCAGCCAAAAATTGGGAGGCTCCACATTGTCCCTGGGTAGAGACGTGCATGAGGGCCTCAAAACATTAAGTGTCCATTTTAAGGAAGTGGGTGTATTTCAGTATAGCCCTTAGGCAGGGCAGCCAAAAATTGGGAGGCTCCACGTTGTCCCTGGGTAGAGACGTGCATGAGGGCCTCAAAACATTGTTCCCATTGCAAAGGAGCGGGTCTCCTGTCGTTGTAATGTCCATTCTGCAAAGAATGGGCGAAAAAATTTACCACTGGGGGTATACCTGAAACAAAGACCTAACTATTGTAACGGTCATCATGATGGCGCATGAGGAGAAGGAGGAGCAGTCCAGCGATTATCCAAAGTCGAGAAGTGTACCCATGGGTGAGTGGAGGTACATGGCAAACTTTAAATTCCGCTCTCATTTGCTGGTGGTGTGGTGAAGTCTGGCCCAATCCAACCCTTGTTCATCTTTATCAGAGTCAGCCTGTCAGCATTTTCAGTTGACAGGCGGGTGCGTTTATCTGTAATGATTCCACCTGCGGCACTAAAAACACGCTCTGACAAAACGCTAGCAGCAGGGCAGGCCAGGACTTCCAAGGCGTAGAGAGCCAATTCATGCCACGTGTCCAGCTTGGATACCCAATAATTGTAAGGCACAGAGGAATGTCGGAGTACAGTTGTTCGATCTGCAAGGTACTCCTTCAGCATCTGGGCAAACTTAGGATTTCTTGTGGCACTACCCCGCACCTCAGGGGCTGTGGTACGTGAGGGGCTGAGAAAACTGTCCCACATCTTAAAGACTGTTCCCCTACCTCTGGCGGATTGGACTTGTGCCTCTCTCGGCTGTACGCCTCGGTTGTCCACTGATTCCTGACCTATGCCGCTAGCGTTTTGTGAGGGGAATGCTTTGCCTACTTCCGTGAGTATGGCCTTCCGAAACTGCTGCATTTTGGTTGACCTCTCCTCCACGGGAATAAGAGACAAAAAGTTCTCCTTGTAGCGTGGGTCTAACAGTGTTACCAACCAGTAATGATTGTCGGCCAAGATGTTCTTAACGCGAGGGTCACGAGACAGGCAGCTTACCATAAAGTCAGCCATGTGCGCCAGACTCTTAACAGCCAGGACTTCAGTAGCCTGACCAACAAGATGACTGAACATGCTGTCCTCCTCCTCCTCCTCCTCCTCCTCCTCATCTACCCTGTCCTCTGGCCAGCCACGCTGAATCGAGGATATGACTGGTGTGCATGTCATATCCTCAATTTGGCCGGAGAGTTGCTCCATGTCTTCATCCTCCTCCTCGTCATAGTCCTCCACTGCACGTTGTGATGAGACGAGGCTGGGCTGTGTGTTATCACCCACACCCACTACTGTTTCTTGCTGCAACTCATCGCGCTCCGCCTGCAATGCATCATGTTTGTTTTTCAGCAGGGACCGTTTTAGAAGGCAGAGTAGCGGTATGGTGACGCTAATAATGGCGTCATCACCACTCACCATCTTGGTGGAGTCCTCAAAGTTTTGGAGGATGGTACATAGGTCTGACATCCATCTCCACTCCTCAGGTGTTATGTGTGGAGTTTGACCCATTTCCCGACGGCTTAGGTGATGCAGGTACTCAACAACTGCCCTCTTCTGCTCACATATCCTGACCAACATGTGCAGAGTTGAATTCCAACGCGTGGGGACATCACACACCAGTCTGTGAGCCGGAAGATGCAAACGGCGCTGAAAGCCGGCAAGGCCGGCTGAAGCAGTAGGTGACTTTCGAAAATGTGCAGACAGGCGGCGAACTTTTACCAGCAGATCAGACAGCTCTGGGTATGACTTTATAAACCGCTGAACCACGAGGTTGAGCACATGGGCCACGCATGGAACATGTGTCAGCTGGCCTCGCCTCAAAGCCGCCACCAGGTTCCGGCCATTGTCACAAACGACCTTTCCTGGCTTTAGGTTCAGAGGTGTGAGCCAGTGATCTGCCTGCTGTTTCAGAGCTGTCCACAGCTCTTCTGCATTGTGGGGTTTGTCACCTATGCAGATTAGCTTCAGCACAGCCTGTTGCCGCTTCGCCGAGGCAGTGCTGCAGTGCTTCCAGCTTGTGACTGGTGTGGAGGGCACAGTGGATGAGGATGCGCAGGAGGAGGAGGAGGCTGAAGAGCATGACATTCCGGAGCTGTAGAGTGTGGGTGAAACACTGACTGAGGTAGGGCCTGCAAACCTTGGTGTGGGAAGGACGTGTTCCGTCCCTCGCTCAGACTGGGTCCCAGCTTCCACAATATTAACCCAGTGTGCCGTCAACGAGATGTAGCGGCCTTGCCCACAAGCACTTGTCCACGTGTCTGTGGTTAGGTGGACCTTGGGTGAAACAGCGTTGTTCAGGGCACGTGTGATGTTTTGTGACACGTGGTTATGCAACGCGGGGACGGCACACCGGGAGAAATAGTGGCGGCTGGGGACCGAGTAACGTGGGACAGCTGCCGCCATCAGGTCACGGAATGCTTCTGTCTCCACCAGCCTAAAAGGCAACATTTCCAGCGCAAGCAGTCGCGAAATGTTAGCATTTAGAACTGTGGCATGTGGGGTGTTGGCAGTGTATTTGCGCCTGCGTTCAAAGGTTTGCTGAATGGATAACTGAACGCTGCGCTGGGACAAGGACGTGCTTGATGATGGTGTTCTTTCTGCGTAGGCAACTGCAGGTGCAGGAGTGGAGGAGGCTTGTTCGCAGGCAGCATGGACAGAGGATTGGCTCGCATGCACAACCAGCGAAGACGTAGCAGTGACATCAGCAAGCACTGCTCCTCGACTCTGTTGTACTTCCCACAAAGTCGGGTGCTTGGCTGACATGTGCCTGATCATGCTGGTGGTGGTCAGGCTGCTAGTTTTGGTACCCCTGCTGATGCTGGCACGGCAGGTGTTGCAAATGGCCTTTTTTGAATCATCTGGATCCAACTTAAAAAACTGCCAGACTCGTGAAGACCTAACATTTGTACAGGCACCTTGTGTCGTCGTGTTGTTCCGGGGAACGGTTGCCTGACTTCTGCCTGGGGCCACCACCCTGCTTCTTACTGCCTGTTGTGATGCTACGCCTCCCTCCCCCTGTGCACTGCTGTCCTCGCTCTGCATATCCTCCTGCCAGGTTGGGTCAGTTACTGGATCATCCACCACGTCGTCTTCCTCTTCCGCACCCTGCTCCTCCTCCTGACTTGCTGACAATTGTGTCTCATCATCGTCCACCACTTGTTGAGACACGTTGCCAACTTCGTGAGAACGTGGCTGCTCAAATATTTGGCCATCTGTACAGACGATCTCCTCATGACCCACTTCAATATGAGCTGGCGAGAGGCCAGAATGTGTGAATGGAAACGTGAACAGCTCTTCCGAGTGTCCAAGTGTGGGATCATTAATGTCCGAGGAGGACGTGTACTCAGCCTGGTGGTAGGAAGGAGGATCAGGTTCAGAAATGTGCGGTGCAGTATCACGGCTACTGACACTTGACCGTGTGGAAGACAGAGTGTTTGTGGTGGTGCCAATCTGACTGGAAGCATTATCCGCTATCCAACTAACAACCTGTTGACACTGGTCTTGGTTCAAGAGCGGTGTACTGCTGCGGTCCCCAAGAATTTGGGACAGGACGTGCGAGCGACTAGATGTGGCCCTTTGTTGTGGCGAAATTAGAGCTTGCCCACGACCTCGGCCTCTGCCTGCACCACCATCACGTCCACTTCCTTGTTCCTTGCCAATGCCCTTGCGCATTTTGCAATGCTGTGCACTGCTGACGTGTATATTCACTACTTGTGCGTTATATCAAAGTTTCTGGAAATTGCACACAAGTGCACCTGTACGCTGCCACCGACAGGCACACACGTGCGGTTTTAAAAACCAAGCACGGACGCAATAATAACCTAACACAGGTTTTAGGAGCAAAAATTAAGAACTCTGACACTATCAGCCACTGCTGACTGACGTGTATTATACACTACACTTGTGCGTTATATAATAGTTTGGTAAAAACGCACACCAGTGCACCTGTACGCTGCCACCAACAGGCACACACGTGCGGTTTTAAAAACCAAGCACGGACGCAATAATAACCTAACACAGGTTTTAGGAGCAAAAATTAAGAACTCTGACACTATCAGCCACTGCTGACTGACGTGTATTATACACTACACTTGTGCGTTATATAATAGTTTGGTAAAAACGCACACCAGTGCACCTGTACGCTGCCACCAACAGGCACACACGTGCGGTTTTAAAAACCAAGCACGGACGCAATAATAACCTAACACAGGTTTTAGGAGCAAAAATTAAGAACTCTGACACTATCAGCCACTGCTGACTGACGTGTATTATACACTACACTTGTGCGTTATATAATAGTTTGGTAAAAACGCACACCAGTGCACCTGTACGCTGCCACCAACAGGCACACACGTGCGGTTTTAAAAACCAAGCACGGACGCAATAATAACCTAACACAGGTTTTAGGAGCAAAAATTAAGAACTCTGACACTATCAGCCACTGCTGACTGACGTGTATTATACACTACACTTGTGCGTTATATAATAGTTTGGTAAAAACGCACACCAGTGCACCTGTACGCTGCCACCAACAGGCACACACGTGCGGTTTTAAAAACCAAGCACGGACGCAATAATAACCTAACAGGTTTTTTTGGGGAGCGACAATTACAGTACAGACAAGTCAGACACTATCTGGACTGTTTTACACTGTGTACACCAGCCCCAGATATGAAGGCTGGTATACGGTCACCACTACCCTGCCTGCCTGCCTGCCTGTATACTGGTACAATAGTCCTGACAAGGACTCTTTTGGTCACTAGCCTGTATTCCAACCTGGCTATACCCTGCCTGTATATAGCAACAATAGTCCTGAGAAGGACTCTGCTACTGTACGCCGACCTGGCTATACCCTGCCTGCCTGTATACAACTAGAATAGTCCTGAGAAGGACTTTTGGTCACACTGTTTGCAGCCCTGCAACTGAAAAAGCTATAAAGGGCCGCAAAGCTTTCCCTGAATCAGCGACACTCTCCCTACACTCACTGTCAGAATAGCTGTGAGCAGAGCACAGCGCGCCGGCCTATATAAAGGCTCGGTGACGCTGTGCAGGCCGGCCAATCACTGCAATTCCACAACTAACAGGGCTGTGGCATTGCAGTGGTCTGCCAGCCAATCCCTGCATGAGGGCTGGCTCTCAAAAGAGCGCCAACATGCAGAAATGAAGACCACGAGTAAAGCACGAGTATCGCGAGATTACTCGGTCCCCACCGAGCAGCCCGAGTACAGTGATACTCGTGCGAGTACCGAGTAGTGACAAGCATGCTCGCTCATCACTAATGCTTAATAAGGTATTATAGGTATGTAGCTGAAAGGTTAAATCTGCCCAGCAACAGACAGTTGACAGTTGGGATCTTGGGATTAGCCTATAGGAGAGGAGCTAGTGCTGAGGGAGAGCAACGGTTTCTATGGGAACATCAGTTAGAGCCCAGCCTGTGACAGAAACAGACCTCAGGTCTGAGGATCAGCAGAGCCGCATAGTATGGGTGATTTGTGACAGGGAAGTAAACCAAGAATCATGGAAGTGAGAAGGTCCGGAATCCGGTACCCATATAAGTCTATGGGAACCAGAATCTGGTGATTTAAAAATATTGGTGGAAGGGATAAGTGTAGTATCCAGGGATATGGGGTACTCGGTCCCGGGCAGTGTACGCCTTGGGAATGTCACAGTGGTGGCCGTTACCCGGTTTTCTGCCCTGTGCACTTTTTGTAATGGGGATATTTACAAGGGATTGGTGAATAAAGTTTATTCGTGACGCCACTTGCGGTGTTGCGGCTAAGTATAGGCAGCCGCCGCTGCAGAATGTCTCTACTGGGGCTGATGGTATTAGCCGCTAGTATGGTAGTCCCTCTGCAAATAGGGTATTGCCCCAGCAGGTGTATGGTGCGGTGGGCGTCGGAAGAAGGGAGTCCAGACAGGTATTCAGTGCAACTGGTTTACTCACTTGAGATGTTAACTGGTTGCCTGAGGACAGCTGGTTTCAACTCCAGGTCCCCTTCGTCCCAGTGCCAGTCTGGTTTTCTGGTACCTTCCTCCCCTGCACCTGTCTCTGGAAAGTGGGTCCCCGTGGTATGGAACACTAGGGGTCCCCGTTCTGTGGTTTGTCCACTTCTATCCGCCTGACGGTAGCATGAACCCTGTGGGGTTGGAGTCTCTGGTCCTGTCCCCGATTTTCCCCTTGCTACTAAGTCTTCAGATTCTTCAGGGTCAGCAAGGTCCTTGATGGTCCCCTTTGCTGTGCAGATGTTAACAGGTCAACTTGAAGCTCTTTCCTGTCCTATGGTCTTGTACCCCATCAGTGCGTAGTTCAGGGAGTATTCCACTGTACTCCACCGGCAACCACTTCTCCTCGGTACCAGGTCACAGTCAACCCGAGTCAGTACGTTGCTCAGTCACACCTTCACACTCCTGCTGTACACTCTAAACTGACTACTCTCCACAGTATGCCCCTCCCACCTGGTCAACTAGTGGACTGGAATGGCTCCACCTCTAGGCGGCCATCCATGGGTCCCACCCTAGCTAAGCACCATTGTATGGGGGAATGTTGGGGAAAACTGGGATTACCTGGGTTTTTGGTGGTACAGGCACTTGGGTTCTGGGTCCCTAAGGGGGTAGGCCCTGCATCCTGGTGAGGATGCAGAACCTTGTAGCACCCTGATGGCTTCAGGGGCGCTACATAAGGGAATAGGAGCGCGCACCGTTTACTCACCAAATCTCCATGTCATGGCGGCAAACTCCAACCAGGTCATGCATTCACCTCTGAAGCTGCGTGGGTCTATATCGTGCACTAAAAGTAAAGGTAGATGCTAGAATGTATGGGAGTATGGTGCCCCTGAGACTTCAGTTGCCACAGAGGTACTGCATCTGAGGTACTGCATCTATCCAGAGGTGTGGTATTACATCCTGGGAATAAAGGAGATAAACACCGGTTCACACAAAAGCACAACACCCAGGCTTAGTAACACCTCATCAGACATGGCAAGGTTGTGATTATACTCGAAGCCAGGCTGGTGGGGTGGAGTCTTAGGAGTGGGAATACAGTAATACAAGTGTGAACAAAGTGTGAAGTGTGAAGTTAGTGAGTAGTTGGTGAGAGGACCAGTGGAGGAGCGAAGAACCAAGGCCTGGAGCTGGTATACAGGTGGAAGGACTTGGCTGCAACACGGGGACTAATCCCTAGGCTAAAGGAGAAGAACCTACGTACTCCACCAGTAAAACCAGCGGCTGAGGTGACTTCAAGCACCGAATCCACAACCGCACACAAATTCGCTGGGAGGTGACCCAAAACAACCAAGAAATCGAGCTTCACGCCACCCAACAGGGTCCACGAGCACTGGCACATGGTTCAGTGAGCGAGGGCACAAGGCAGAAGGGCGAAGCAACTGCAGGAAGACGGCCAGGAAAGGTACACATAAGAAGGGTGCACCGGACTCGACCTCCGAACTACCCGGGATCGGCTGGAGCCCATCACAATGAAACCTCAGCATTCCAATGGTTACCCTGAAACCTGCTACAGTGAGTAAAAACCTTGAGACTGCATCCCTGTGTCACTCCGTTATTTGCCTGCGCCCGCCATCATAGACTACTAGCACCCCCATCTGCCCTGGGACACAGCTCTACCTGTGGAGAGCTACACCATCTAAGCTGCATCACCATCTGCCCCAGAGAGTCCCATTCTGCAGCGGCAGCACCTCACTTGCCGCATACCACAGGTGGCGTTACGAATAAACTGTCATCATCCCCTTTATATTTAAACAACACCGCCGGGGTCACTGAGCCGGGCCACGCCACCGCAGCGCCCCAGGAACAGAACCGCTGCCCGGTAACGAGTCACCCCAAGGCCCCGATGCGGGCGTGTCAACTGCCTTTCAGGAATAATGTAATTTTTCACGTGATTGGGGGCGCGTGTTCAAAATGCAGCCCACGATGTGTTCTCCTCTGCTCAGCCTGAGCATCCTGCTTCATGAAGCAGGAAGCTCAGGGTGAGCAGTGCCCGCAATGTGTACTCCTCTGTTCAGCCTGAATGGCCTGCTTCATGAAGCAGGCCGCTCAGGTTGAGCTGCGCTCGTGATGTGTACTCCTCTGTTCAGCCTGAGCGGCCTGCTTCATGAAGCAGGCAGCTCAAGATGAGCTGCACCCGCGATGTGTACTCCTCTGCTCAACCTGAGTGGCCTGCTTCATTAAGCATGAATTGTCCACTGGGAGGCCCAGGATGAGCTACGCCAGTGATGTTACCTTGTCTGCTCAGCCTGCACCCCACCGGTGCATAAATTGTGTAGCGGGAGGCCCAGAATGAGCTGTGGCAGCGATGTTTCCTCCTCTGCTTGTCTGAGCCTCAGACAGCATCTATGAGCAGAAGCAGTCATGCATTGTCAAACAGGTCGGGGGTACGTCTGACTGCAACCAATCACAGAGACCAGGCCGGCCAGTGGGTGGGGAAAACCGTGCATATGAAATGAGCGGCCCAGGGAGGCCGCAGGAGCAGCGCACAGCCGGCTTGGGCCTTGGTAGGTATGAATCGCTTCCTTCATTCTTATTTCCTTTATTTTTAGTTTTAATTTCTCGAGTTCCGGATCAAACATCCGAGCAACTTTGAAACTGCCCATCCCTAGTTATCAGTCATCAAATGTTCAGTAAAACTAAGTTTTATATGACCTTGTGGTCTCCCTCAATTAACTGTGTACCATCTGGCCAAAACCATCGGCAACATGAGGCATGCAAAGGGGTATCGCCTCCATAGTGCAACACCACACACCCAGCCAGGAGCCCCATTTTCATGTAGCGTGCCGGTGTGCGGCAGACAATTACCTCACCCATGACTACCACCCTGTGACACATTACATATGGCTAGTGGGTTGAAGAGAACATTTGTATCTTTATTTCCAGGCGATATACCTTTGGTTTGGAGGGGCACCGAATAAAAATAAAAACTGTCCCAGGAACAGTTGAGCAGTAAACGTTGGAGGAAGTAATCAATTTAAATAAAAAAAATTGTGCAAGGTCCTCTGGGAACCAATCACCAGGTCTGAGAGCAGCATAAGGCCTCATTCACATATCTGTGTTTGAACACACAAGTGAAAAAAAATTGTACTGGTGTCAATGGTATTTGGCATCAGAATGACATCCGTGTGTTTTTGCTACCAGTGTTTCACCAGTGTTTTTTATAGATAGGTCAATAAACTAAGAAATTGCAAAGTTTCTCCTATAATTTTCAATGTTAAATACGGACACGGACAGCACATAAATGGCAGACCATAGACTTGTATCCATCCTGTCATCCATCCTGCTGGATAAAGATGGAGATTTCCCCATGTGTTTTGCATGGACACACAGTCCAGGTAAAAACATGAACAAGTAGATAGCACTATAGGTATAATGGATATGTGTGGTATCTATGGAAAAAAAAATAGATACAACACGTACGTGTCACACGCAAGTTTGAATGACTCCTAATGTAGAGATGGAGACCCAAATTCCACAGATGTGTCACTTACAGGGCTGCTTAGTATAGTTTTTATAAAACCATTGCTTTATCAGCAGTAGATTATCACTAGAGGACTGGTAAACCTACTGCCAGATAGTCCAACTACGCCCCTACCACTGATTAGCTCCTTTCTGCCTATGCACAGTGTACATGTGCTGCCCCCGTGCCAGCAGCCTGCCGCTGCTCGGACCTTCCGGTTGGTGGCTTGAGGGTCTCCGGACCCGGGGGGTCCCGCAGACACTCCGAATGAAAAGGGTGGGGGGTGGTGGATGTAGGACGTATATGTATGGGCTGAGCCGTATTAAGTTTGTGACGCCACCCACGGTGTGTGGTGAGGTTGGACACTACCACTGCAGTAACGGGGCACCCGGGGGAGATGTTATGCAGCAAGTTGTTAACCCCTCCGTGGGCAGGGATGATGGCCCCGGGACCCGTTGGGGTTTTGGTGCAGGGAGAGGGGCGACCGGAGGGTGCTGGTGTACTCACTATTAAGGAAACACACGAGTCTCTGGTAAACTAAGGTGATGGTGGTCGGTGCCCACAGCCGGCTGCGTTCTGGTTCCCCCACCCGGCTGGTGGTCTCTGTCTTTCTCCTGCACCTTTTTAGAATGGTGGACTGCCTGTGCTTGCAACTTCAGGAGTCCGCTCCCGGCTGGATGTGGCCTAAGGAGCCCTTGCCCACAGACACTTCCCCGTGAAATCTCTGAGCCTTGGCGGTGGCCTTTTATCCCCCTCGGTGGGCTGTTGTCTTCTAATAGGGACTTTGGGTGGGACAGGACCTCTAGTCCTGGCCTCAATCAGTTAATTAACCGGTTCCAGTCGCTTCTGGTTCTGGCTTCAGGGCCCGGGTACCCCCTGTGTGCTCCGGTTTCCGAGTCGGTTCCCCGGGTTGGTACCGGCGGGCTACAACCCTGTCCCGGTCCACCTCGGTTCCACCGAGCCGTCTTCCTGGCTCCTGCAGATGGAGATCGCCGTCTGCCTCCTAGCCAAAGGCACCAGGGCTCCTACCCTGGCGCCGTTCAATTTGGGGTATTCGCCTCTGCTGGAGCTGGTCACAGCTCCAGCCCACTCTCCTCTCCAACTTGAACTCTAATGCTTCTCTCTTTACTTTCCCGCCCCGGGCTGTCTAGACTCCTTGGTGGGCATCTTCCAACTGCCTGGTTCCACTCCCTGGTGTGTCCATCTAGCCCTGAGAGGGGTGACTAGGGTTTAAAGGTTGGCTGCTGTTACCTGTGAGGGAAGGTGTTGTGCAGGGGCCTATCTGTGACTACCTGGCCCGGCCAGGGCGTCACATACACAAAAAGCAGCCAGTCAGTAGTTGGCCGGGGTTACACAGGACTCATCATTCAGAGAACTGGTCGATCTGAAGCATATAAAACAGACATTTTATTAATAATATAACATGCAGACCAGTAAGTTATACATCACTAGATTCAAGGTCTCTGCCCCTACATAATACTGCAGCATTGTAGTGGTTATTTAAGTGTAAGCTCCCTGCCCCCCGTATTACACTCACCTCATCTTCATCTTTTTCCAGCGTCGCTCCAATTGGATTTGTGACCGGCCAGCAGCTCCAGTGTTTCATGGAGGTCACAACTCAATGTAAGTCTATTTGAGCCTTGTTATGCCTCTCATAGAGTTACACTGTGTGCTTGTTACGTAACTTCAGACTTCCATCCAGTCAATAGTTATTGGCACAAGATGGCGCCGTGGGACTGAAGCAGTGCTGAAAAAGGATGAAGATGGCAGCAGGTGAGTAAAATAGGATTCTTACATTTAAAGCCCCAATCCAGCGCTGAAAAAAGAAAACGCTGGAGTGGTTTTTAAATACACAAGACACATAGTTATGTAAATTATGTACTGGTAATTTTCTTTGCATCTTATTCTCTCGATTTAAGGAAAGGAGACAAGTCTTTGCTTGAAAAAAGAAAAGTCAAAGTAGGGTTTTTTTTCTCCTCCACGGATTTTGTTTCTTGCTTGTGACCTTGGGGATGAAGCACAATAGCCTGCTGCATATGATGTCCCTGACTCCCAAGAGGGGAGTTTAAGACATTTATACAGGGAGTCTGGCGACCAAGTGCTGCTAAGTGTCTCAGATGCTGACTGCAAACTGAACAGTTTGTACAGCAGCCATGAGGACAGGAAGCGCTGAGAGTTTCTGCAGCAGTGGTTGGCCTGAGATAATACCATTGTATAACCAGGCTGCGCAGCCTCTCCCAGTGCTGAGAGCCCAGAGCCTGGCGTCTGGCTTCTTGGAATTGTGCCAGTCTTAGGTTCTCCTGTCTGGGGGGTGCGCGTCCCCTCCTAAGCAGCTCCACACACAGCGCAGCCACACCTCACCTTGTAGAGGAAATCTGGCGAAGGCTCCAGACTTTATGACTTCTTCTTTACAAGTCCAGTTTATTTTCCCCCCACTTTCATCTGATGACATTCTCACAGGTCTCACTGGGACCTATTGAAAAATGACATATAATAAGTGATGGGAGAAACACTAATATCCTGATGCATGGCCCTGCGCTAACCGGAGGCTCATTCACTTTCAAACAATGATACTGAGCTATGAACTCATCAGGCCTCACACAGCGGGCATTTAACGCCGTCTCAGCCCTGAGGACATCCGAGAATTGCTCCCTAATCTGGCAGCAACTTTATCTGCTGAATCAGCATGTGTGTGTCTTACTCGAAACCTATACGCTAGAGAGAGAATATATATAGCCATGAACTTGATATTAAACTTATAATCACAGGTACACTGGGTATATCAACATTCATATCGGAAGGCCTATCACCAAGGCTTCTGACCATAACAAGTATTAGTATTATATAACATTGTAATCCGATAAGTTTATGCAAGTTTTTATTTTATCACTATGTGTTGGTATTTTGTGAGCACTGTTTGGCAGTATCTACTTGGTATTGCAAGGCACTGCTGATTAGATGCTGTACAGTGTATTATTTTGCAGAGTAAGGAGGTGATAACACCATATAACATTACTATTTAAACACTTGTAGTTGACAGTTATTTGACCCATGTATACACTGACAAGTAAAAGGGTAACAATGTTTTGAACTTTTTGACTTTCAGGCTCCATATCTTATCATCCACTACATCTTTGAGCGTGAAACTACCTTCATTTTATAGACAATCATCTTTGCTATCTCATACATAGCTTAGACTTGCAACTATTTAGCATATTATTAGTTGTACAGATTCTGGTCATGTTACTACATTCTTACTGTTTTGCTCCTAGTGTTTGACATTCTTCTTCTTCATGTATGTTACAAATTACAACCTGTTCTCACATTCCCTAATAGCTCAGAGTATTATTCCCAAGTGAAAGATCTCTGGCTCGAATCAAGGAGCAATCATGAAGAAGATTTCCCAAGATAAGAGAAAAAGCATCATTCAGCTCATCGAAAGCGGTCTGTAAGCCAAGAAAATTGCCAAACTGAATAATGAAGTCCGTCCATCCATTCAAAAGCCAAGAGGTGAATGTTCAGGCAAAATATTGAAAACAAAAACGGGATAATTGTGGTGTACTCTACTCTGCTGTACAAAGAATCACTCCAACTAATAAAGCAATGTGGGTGGTTTATTCTACTGTATACGCGTTCCAAAGAGATATCCCTTCTTGTTCCTCAGGAAAATCCACCAAACTTGATGGAAGATGGAAGTCTTCCAGTAGGACAAGAACCAGAAGCATACATCGAGATTGATGAAGAAATGGTTCAATGATAATGAAGTAGAGGTGCTGGATTAGCCCCCTGTCCCCAGATCTCAACCCAATCAAAGACTTGTGGGCAAAGTTGAAGAAAAAGCTGTATACATACCCAAGTGAGAGGAACAGTATGCACCAACATTGGGAACATGTAGAAGAGACCTGTAATCAGATTTTGGTTGAGACTAGTGATGGGTGACTAGCAGATTAACCGGGACTGGCAGACCTAACCGGATTAAAAAAAAATCCGATTCTGGCCCAGAATTGATCCTGGTTATCTGGCAGGAGTCTATGGAGACCAAAATCCGGCTATTTAAAAATGGTGGTAGAAGGGGAAGGGGGATAGGAGCAAGCGGGCTGTACTACCAAGGCTTCAGCGCGGCTGTAACTGCTCCTGTGAGGCACTCATTTACCTTCATACATATGCATTGATTGTCTCGCCCACTGGAGTATGTGATTAGTTGCAGTTAGACGCGCCCCCACCCTGAGTGTCAGCGTGTCAGCTGACTGCTTCCAATCACAGATCCTATGTGCGTATATTGTGGTATAAAAAATAAATAAATAAAATATTTGGCATAGCATCCCCCATATTATGATATGCATCACAGATAAAGCATACAGCTACAGGCTGCAACCCCCAGCCATGCACTTATCTTGTCTGTGTATCAAAATAAGAGAAACCAAATGCAGCTTCTTTAAAAAAAAATATTTAAGTAAATAATTTTGAAAAATTGGCATGCAGTTCCCCCCAATTTTGATACCCAGCCATTATAAGGCCAACATCTGGGGGCTAGTAATCACAGGCTGGGGAGATCCTTGGTTATTGGGGCCCACCAGCCTAAAAATAGCAGCTTGCAGCCTCCCACGATTTCTGCATCCAGTAGATGTGACAGTCCTGGAACTTTACTCGGCTCTTCCCGATTGCCGTGGTGCCACTAAGCCCCCCCTATTACTAATTTGTAAGTGAAAGTAAATAAACACAAACATCAAAAATTCTTTTATATGAAGTAAAATACAAAATAAAACCCTCTTTCACCACTTTATTAACCCCAAACACCCCTGCAGGTCTCACATAATCCACACGAGGACCCACAATGATTACAGCTCTGCTACATCTGAAGCTCACAACAAGTGCCATAGAACATGACTGCACGCTGTGAGCTTCAGGTGAGACTGAGCCGCGTGATCAGTGGTGACGTCACTTAGGTGATTTGTGGTCACAGCTGGATGTTCCCACGGTCCTCCACCTGTGATCGCAGATAACCTATCCTCAGGATACTTCATTAAACTACATGACCCCACCTAAAATTAGAAAGTGGAAGATTAACTTTAGGCACATTTGCTATGTTTAAACATACTTGAAATTTATTTATCAAAGATAATGCGACACTTGGTGCAAATGACAACAATGCAGCCATAAACATGATGAATTTCTCCCTATATACATTCTCTACTAAGAACAGCATCAATAGACTCAGCAATGAGATAATAATGGAGAGACAAATATAAAAAAAAGTACTTCTAGAAGTGTGGAATTTAAAATCTCATCTCTTATTTTGATTTTCCTTCTTCTAGGGCTGCTATAATTAAATTTTAATATAATTTCAGAAAAGCAGAAATAGACAGCAAAGAAACAATGTCCGATTTAGATTTGTTCCAATCTACAAACAAAATCCAAGGTCATCTGCCACCCACAAAACTAAATTAAATCACGTATACAATCCTTTATAAGAATTTTTGAACCAACAAAATCTCCCTAAAAAAATTTGAAAAGAAAGTGATGTATGAAAGTATGCTGTATGGAAAATGTAAAACGAAAGTGAAAATAAAACAAGTTTAACTTTTTGCCTACATATTTCAGTATTTCATTTTTGCAACAGTACACCACATAACTATACTGTTACAGCGTTTATAGGCAATATTCTCACCTTGGTTTTACATAGTCATTTTTGTCCAGGGAGAATTCATGTGCTCTAATCCAAAATTTATAAATACATTATTACAGTAAATCAAGACATTCAACTATGCAGGTTTAAATCGACAAATTCAGCGGTGGACATATCATTGGTGCAACCTGTGTAGTCTCACAGGGGCCCAAGAGGTAAGGGGCCCATTTCTACCTTCAAAGCAGGTGAGATTATGCATTATGATGAACTTTTGGGCTGCAAAGTACCCATATAGTGTTATTGCATAGGGGCCCTCTTCTGACTGTGACCTCAATGGTGAAATTGGAGACACATACACAACACACTAATATTATGGGCAGGCTGTTGTTACATTATCTTTTGTCCGTAACGTAAATCCTGTTAACACTTGTGGTTGATGTCATATTTCCCTGGAGTTGGCTAAGTTTGTCAACAACGTTTATTAAAAAATTAAACATTATCCTTGAGTACAAAATACATGCTAAACCGAATTGTAACACCGGCAACAGAACTAATACGATGATAGAATGATAGAAAATAAACCTAATATCACAGATAAGAATGTGTTAGCTGCTATCAACATCAATCACACCAGCACTGCTGGGTGCAACCATTCCGGCAGTAGCTGAACCAAATGCAGGTCACATTTGTCCTCCTTTGGGTTTGGCAAGCATATTTGTGGGGAGAAAGCAGAGGGTATAATGGAGAATATATCATTACTCATCTCAATCATCACAGGATGATGTAACCTCTGACAGCGACACCATCAGCTGGAGTATGTATGTTGAGCAGGTGATGCCACAAGTGCTGTTAGCTGAGGAGGCTTTACAGCGCCTGAAAAGTTTTGTCACACTATCGGCAAGTCATTGGTCTCGGCTTCTTGAATGTAGAATTCTTTTGGACATTGCCTCCAGACAATTCTTTGGCATTCTGCAGGCTCTGCAAGAGGAAAATAGTCTGTGGACATTCCTGTATATACAGACTAAGAAATATTGCTATCCATCAGCACACTAGGGACATCACTAGAGTTGAGCGATGTGGGCGCTTTTGGGTGGTGTTCGAGTCGTTCGACGAACTCGAACGTTTTGCTTCAACTTCGGCAGTTTGAGTTACCGTTCGATAACGGCTCGATCACCAAAAAGCGTAGCTAGTTACTAGCTGGCTTTTCACTGTAATACTGTGAGTCACTGTTAATAATGATATTATCAAAATTCAGTGTATAGTGTGCGGGGGGGGACGAGGTTTAGATCAGTGCTGCTGCTGAGTGCTGAAAGAATGGCCATCACCATTTTTTTTTCCTAACCGCGCATAGAGTGGGGCGGGCCAGGTTGTTAGCCAATCACAGACACACACACACACAGCAGATTTTGCCGTACAAGCAAGGGCATGTGTCATAGGCTGTGTATGTCACATGTCTTTGCCCTATAAGATCCGGCCATTTTCCCCATCGCCGCCATTATCTCTCTGCTGCGGGTGGATGACAGTCACCGCTCCCACTCCCTCTGCTACTGCTGCTGTGTGCACTATAGACATACAGTGCAATCTACACATCGCTTTAGGGATTAGGGACACTTGTAATTTCAGCCCTTTTCAGGGCTACATTACAGCTGTTCACAGCCATTGTTGCTAGGCAGGTCTGTGCCAGCGCTGTGCAGGGGTTTATATCACAGCGTCTGGCTACATAAGCTCAGGCACTTCCTTGGGGCATAGTTTCATTGTCAGGGATCGAAAGTGAGGCTTCCTCTGCTGACAAGCAAGCTACACCACCTCTGCATTGTACAGCACCTGTACATTTTTGGTACGCAATTTTTATTGAAAAAAGTGCAGGCAGTTTTAGGGGCATACTTTCATTGTCTGGGATACTACGTTAGGCTTCCTCTGCTGACAATTTTGCTATACCACCTCTGCATTGTACACCACATCTCCATTTTTGCTACCCAATTTTAATTGCAAAAAGTGCTGACATTTTTAGGGCCATAGTTTCATTGTCTGGGATACTACGTTAGGGTTCCTCTGCTGACAATTTTGCTATACCACCTCTGCATTGTACAGCACCTGTCCATTTTTGCTACGCAATTTGAATTGTAAAAAGTGCAACCAGTTTTCGGGCCATAGTTTCATTGTCTGTGATAGTCAGTGTTGGTTCTTCAGCTGTCAATAAAGCTAGACTACCTCTGCAATCTACACCACCTCTTCATTTTTGCTACGACATTTTAAGTGTCCAATTTGTTCACAAACAAAATGAGTGGCAAAAGGACAGATGCTGGTGGAAAGGGGAACAGGCATGTTGGAAAGGGAAAAAAAGTTTGTGTCCATGGGGTAGGTGGTAAAGCAACAGTAACATCTGCTGAAGAAAGGCCATCTTCCAGCAAAAGTAAGATGTCTACTACTTTCCGTGGACAATCTGATGGGATCCCTTTTTTACGGAACCAAACAACTCTACCAAAGGTAGATGATGCACAAAAAAAGCACATGCTTGAATGGATCTCAAGTGCTCCATCAAGTGGCTCTCCTCCACATCAACTTCAACATCCCAAAGACTCCAGTCCTCTGAGTTGTCACCCCAATCGCACTTGCTTTCTAACAGCTCTCAAGTCTCCACCTGCCCTGCAGAGTATGGTGTAACAGAGATGGTTGAGTCTGCAGAGCTGTTAAGTCACACTATAGCCTGGGAATCAGAGGTCTGCTCCCAAGCTACAGTGAGTCCAGACCAGGAAATGATCTGCAGTGATGGCCAGAAGCTTTGTGAGTCAGATTCAGGCCCTGATGAAGACGTTTCTGAGCATAATGTAGACCCTCATTCCCAAACTGTAACTCCTCTAGGTGAAGAGGAACATTCTGATGACGATGAGACTCAGATACCTGATTGGAATGACAACTTAACTATTCGGTCACGGCAGGAAGAGGTTAGCTCTGAGGACGAGGGGAGTGCAAACACACAGGGTGATGATGAGGTTGTAGATCCCACTTACTGTCAACCCACAGTCAGGCACTCGATGAGGTCAGCAGAGGCGGTGGAGGAGGATGCGACTGACGACAAGGTTAGCTTGCGCCTTCCTGGACAGAGACCGAGTACTGGAACCACGTCAACAACTGCATCCTCAGCCACAACTCTGCCTCTGAGCACAAGTAGGGGTGGCTCTGCAGGTAACATGGGCTCTAAGCCTTGCCTAGCCTGGTCCTTTTTTGACATCACAAAGGATTTCCCAACTCATGTTATCTGTAATATTTGTTGCCAATCTCTACGTAGAGGCCAAAACCTCACTAGTTTGACTACTTCGACCATGAACCGTCACATGGATATCAAGCATAAGTCCCAGTGGGAAGCTCACTGTGCTACAATGCAGCCTAGCGGAGCGCTCCAACCACCGTTTGCCCCTTCAAGTGCATCCTCTATAACTGTGAGGACAGCAGTCACACATGCTTTGCGTCGCAGACCTTCCACCTCTTTAACCGCAACAGGCAGTGTGATTGGCAGGTCGTCAGTTGTTTTGGAAGTGGAAACAGCTGCTGGTGTTGAGCTCTCTTAGACACTGACAGCACCAACTTTGGATGAAGGGAACATTATGTCTTCGCCTGCACTTTCCTCACAGACCAGCAGTTTTCCAGGGACACCCTACTCAACGCCATCTCAGCACAGCAGCCAGCCCTCGGTCCCTCAAATGTGGACAAATAAAAGACCATTTCCTCCTAGCCATGACAAAGCTAAGAGGTTGACTATCACCCTCTGCAAGCTGTTGGCTACAGAAATGCTGCCTTTCCGCCTGGTGGACACAGAGGATTTTCGAGACCTTATGTCTGTCACAGTGCCCCAGTACCAGATGCCCAGTCGCCACTACTTCTCCAAGAAAGGTGTGCCTGCTCTACACCAGCATGTCGCACACAACATCACCGCTTCCTTGAGAAACTCTGTGTGTGACATGGTGCAATTTCACCATCGATACTTAGACTAGTAAGCATGGACAGGGACGTTACATGTCGCTGACTGGGCACTGGGTAACTATGGTGAGAGATGGAGAAGGGTCTGCTGTACAAGTCTTGCCGTCCCCACGAGTTGTGCGTCAATCCTCTGTATGTAGAAGTTCCTCCACTGCTTCTGCCTCCTCAACCTCGTCTGGGTCCTCCACCTCTGCTCAAAGCCTGTCTGGTCAGGCCACCCAAGTTGTAACTGCGCACAAGGAATCACGCACACCTCCTTACTATGCTGGCAGCAGAGCTCAACAGCATCAGGCGGTCTTTACGTTGAAATTTCTGGGAAATAAGAGTCACACAGCTCTGGAGACCGAGTTTCGTAAATGGTTGTCTCCACTCAACCTGCAGCCATGGAAGGCCGTGTGCCACAATGCTGCAAACCTTGGTGCGGCCCTTCGCTGGGGCAAGGTGACACACGTGCCTTGTATGGCTCACGTGTTGAACCTTGTGGTCCAGCAATTTTTAACCCACTATCCCAGCCTAGATGGGCTTCTGCACAGGGCACAGTCACTATCTGCTCCCTTCCGCCGTTCAAACGGCGCAGCTGACTGACTTGCATCGCTACAGAAGTCTTTCGGCCTGCCGATTCACCACCTAAAATGCGATGTGTCGACACACTGGAATTTGACTCTCCACATGTTGCAGAGACTGTGGCAGCACCGCAGAGCCCTGGTGAAATACGTTATGACGTATAGCCTGGGCCAACGAGATACAGAGGTGGGGCAGATCATGCTGATGGAGTGCTCTCAGATCAAGGACCTATGCACCCTTCTGCACAGTTTCGACATGGCGACGAATATGTTTAGCGCTGACAATGCCATTATCAGCATGACAATTCCAGTCATTTACATGCTGGAGCACACTCTAAACAGTATTCGGAGTCAGGTGGTGGAACAAGAGGAAGGGGAGGAAGTACAGGAGGATTCATATGCGGAAGGGATACCAAGATCTACAAGGTCCAGACGTTCAGCATCACCAAGGCGGCAGGCATTGGACGGTGAGGGAGAGGGATTAACAAGGGCGCATGGTAGCAGCTAAACTGTTGAGGAAGGTGCAGGAGCCCAGGAAGAAATGGAGGACGAACTGGCGATGGGCATGGAAGACTCAGCAGATGAGGAGACCTTGATCAAATTTCGGTTGATGAGGTTGGGGGGAGATGTCAGAGGAAGGAAGCACGGTTATCACCTCGCCGACACAAACACAGCAAGGACTTGGTCCGCATGGATGCGCAAGACACATGAGCGACTTCTTGTTGCACTACCTACAACATGACCCTCGGATTGTCCGAATTAGAAGTAATGCTGACTACTGGGTTGCCACACTCTTAGATCCCCGGTACAAGTCAAAATTTGCCGAAATAATTCCAGCCATAGAAAGGGACGCACGTATGCAGGAGTATCAGCAGAAACTGTTATGCAATCTTAGCTCAGCTTTTCCACTAAACACCAGTGGCGCACAGACTGAATCTCATAGTTGTAACTTGCCAACTATGGGACTGTCGAGTCATCATCAGTCAAACCGTACCAGCAACACCATATCTGGTGGTAACACCAATTTTATGGAATCGTTTCATGATTTTTTTAGACCATCCTTTGCAAGGCCACAAGAGACAAGAAGTCTGACACATAGTCAATGGCTGGAGAGGATGATACAGAAGTATCTCCAAGTGAATATAGATGCCATGACTCTGCAACTGGAGCCTTGCTCATTTTGGGCTTCCAATCTTGAAAAATGGCCTGAGCTCGCCACTTATGCCTTGGAGATCTTGTCATGTCCCACAGCCAGCGTTCCCTCGGAACGTGTCTTCAGTGCTGCTGGGTGTGTGCTGACAGATAGGTGCACGCGTCTGTCCAGTGACAATGTGGACAGACTAACGTTTATCAAGATGAACAAGTCATGGATCCGCAAGAACTTTTCTACTTCTGTCATCCTGGGGAGAGTAAATGCTTGTGGATTTGGAATGTGCTTCATGCAAATCAACCTGTCAAGTTTGCAACTGGGGGACAATTGATGCCACTTAAGTGGTGTCTGTGGCCCAATTTTTTGAAAAAAGGGAGACTCTGGTTTGAGTCCCCTTGTTGTTTTTTTAAAAATGTTCCAAGATGAACAAGTCATGGATGAGCAAGGACTTTTCTACCCCCGGTGTCATCCTGGGGAGAGTAAAGGCTTGTGCTTCATGCAAATGAACCTGTCAAGTTTGCAACTGGGGGACAAGTGATGCCACTTAAGTGGTGTCTGTGGCACAATTTTTGGAAAAAAGGGAGACTGGTTGGAGTCCCCTTTTTTTGTTTTTTTAAAAATGTTCCAAGATGAACAAGTCATGGATGAGCAAGGACATTTCTACCCCCGGTGTCATCCTGGGGAGAGTAAAGGCTTGTGGATTTGGATTGTGCTTCATGCAAATGAACCTGTCAAGTTTGCAACTGTGGGACAAGTGATGCCACTTAAGTGTAAAGAGTAAAGGCTTTTGGATAATTTTGGTAATTAACCCGATGTGTACTGTGGCTGTGTGCAGGGAACAGGGAGCTGGCACTGGCAGTGTGAGAGCGGCGGACGCTGGTAACGAAGGTAAATATCGGGTAACCAAGGGAAGGGCTTCTTGGTTACCCGATGTTTACCGTGGTTACCAGCGTCCGCAGAAGCCGGCTCCTGCTGCCTGCACACGTAGCAGAGTACACATCGGGTAATTAACCCGATGTGTACTGTGGCTAGGTGTGCAGGGAGCCAGCGCTAAGCGGTGTGCGCTGGTAACCAAGGTAAATATCGGGTTGGTTACCCGATATTTACCTTAGTTACCAAGCGCAGCATGCTTCCACGTGTAGCGACGCTCCAGCGATCCCTGCCAGGTCAGGTTGCTGGTGGGATCGCTGGAGCGTCGCTTAGTGTGACATCTCACCAGCGACCTCCTAGCAACTTACCAGCGATCCCTATCAGGTTATATCGTTTTTGGGATCGCTGGTAAGTTGTTTAGTGTGACTGGGCCTTTACACAAGACCAATCTTCTTAGATCTTAGAAAATCTCAAAGAAGTCAGGCTCTCCTGCAAGATAAATTCTTGTAGAAATATTTGCATGATGGAACATTAGAAAATCATTTTGATAATAGTTGGAGCAATTCTTATGTTAATAAAAACTACAGATGCTGTATATTGATGTGAATTTTATATTCGTCTATTAGATACTGAAGATTACATTTCATTTTAAGGTGATTATTCAGGGCATGTTCCATTCAGTTACATATGGAAGTTAGAGGATAATCTTTTTCTTATTTGTAAGTTACAGTGCCTTGCAAAAGTATTCGGCTCCCTTGAATTTTTCAACCTTTTCCCACAATTCAGGCTTCAAACATAAAGATAAAAATGTAAATGTTATGGTGAAGAATCAACAAGAAGTGAAACACAATTGTGAAGTTGAGCGAAATTTATTGCTTATTTTAAACTTTATTAAAAAATAAATAACTGAAAAGTGGATAAGCAATATTATTCATCCCCTTTAAGTTAATACTTTGTAGCGCCACCTCTTGCTGCGATTACAGCTGTAAGTCGCTTGGGGTATGTCTCTATCAGTTTTGCACATCGAGAGACTGAAATTCTTGCCCATTCTTCCTTTGCAAATAGCTCGAGCTCAGTGAGCTTGGATGGAGAGCGTTTGTGAACAGCAGTTTTCAGCTCTTTCCACAGATTCTCAATTGGATTCAGATCTGGACTTTGACTTGGCCATTCTAACACCTGGATATGTTTATTTGTGAACCATTCCATTGTAGATATTGCTTTATGTTTGAGTTCATTGTCTTGTTGGAAGACAAATCTACGTCCCAGCCTCAGGTCTTTTGCAGACTCCAACAGGTTTTCTTCAAGAATGGTCCTGTATTTGGCTCCATCCATCTTCCCATCAATTTTACCCATCTTCCCTGTCCCTGCTAAAGAAAAGAAGACCCAAACCATGGTGCTGCCACCACTATGTTTGACAGTGGGGATGGTGTGTTCAGGGTGATGAGTTGTGTTGTTTTTATGCCAAACATATCGTTTGGCATTGTGCCCAAATAGTTTGATTTTGGTTTCATCTGACCATCACACCTTCTTCCACATGTTTGGTGTGTCCCCCAGGTGGCTTGTGGCAAACTTTAAATGGAACTTTTTATGGATATCTTTGAGAAATGGCTTGCCCCTTGCCACTCTTCCATAAAGGCCAGATTTGTGCAGTGTACAACTGATTGTTGTACTATGGACAGACTCTCCCACCTTAGCTGTAGATCTCTGCAGTTCAGCCAGAGTGATCATGGGCCTCTTGGCTGTATCTCTGATCAGTCTTCTCCTTGCTTGAGATGAAAGTTTGGATGGACGGCCGGGTCTTGGTATATTTTCAGTGGTATGGTACGCCTTCCATTTCAATATGATCCCTTGCACAGTGCTCCTTGGAATGTTTAAAATCTTGGAAATCTTCTTGTAACCAAATCCGGCTTTAAACTTCTCCACAACAGTATCATGGACCTGCCTGTTGTGTTCCTTGGTCTTCATGATGCTCTCTGCGTTTTAAACTGAACACTGAGACTATCACAGAGCAGGTGCATTTATACAGAGACTTGATTACACACAGGTGGCTTATATTTATCATCAGCAGTTATTTAGGACAACATTGGATCATTCAGAGATCCTCAATGAACTTCTGGAGTGAGTTTACTACACTGAAAGTAAAGGGGATGAATAATATTGCACGCCCCACTTTTCAGTTTTTTTAAAAAAAAGTTTAAAATAAGCAATAAATTTCATTTAACTTCACATTTGTGTCCCACTTGTTGTTGATTCTTCACCATAACATTAAAATGTTAACCTTTATGTTTGAAGCCTGAAATGTGGGAAAAGGTTGAAAAATTCAGAGGAGGCGAATACTTTTGCAAGGCACTGTATCTCTTAGTTATCTGCACTTTAGAAATATTTTGCCCTTGCTCTAAAAGAAATAAGCTTTTTATGTCTAAACTTCCTAATGAGGCTATGATCGACTTGTGATTATATATAATATCAGTCAATCAGGAGAGGTCAGAGATGCATGGGGAGGTCAGCAGCCAAAACCTTCCACAATTTCAGACACATGTAGGCAGAGTATCTAACAGTACAAACCATAGATTGTAGGAACCCACTGTGTGGGCCAAGATATACACAAACATTGAATACATTAATTTTAAACTGTATTACTGCCATATATTCTTTTAAAATTGAGGGACACAGATTGGCCAGTGTGTCCTTCAATCAGTCATGGCAAGGTTTGATGAGATCCATTCCTAACTCTTTTATTTTAATCAGACTCACCCCACCTCGGTCAAGGCCCACAAATATAAAATAGGATCCAGTAGGGCAAGTAGGATCCAGCACTAATTATAAACAGGCCAAGAATGAGGGGGTCTTAATAGAAGCTTGAAATCTTTTGTATTGGGGAATTCCTTACAATATGAAGATTTACAAGTAAGGATCCTTCACATTTTCAAGAGGGAAATGTAAATAAAAAGGATTCAATAAAATGATATACATCAATAGGAATGATACAGATAAATTGTAGACATTCTATGTAACAAACTGTGTTAAAGTCTGTATAACTTAACCCTAGAACGCGCAAGCATAACAATCTACCGTAGAAAACAAATGACCTAGCAGGCCTGCGAGGCCCCAGGTATGCGTTCTAGGGTTAACATGGAAGTACATTCAGCATCTTTAAATGAATTAATTTGTAAGTTTGGGCGTAATACTGTGGTTTGGTAAAATAGAGCCGTTCTTTGTGGTTGTGTACAGCAACAGCTGCCATTGATCAAATCTCATTGATGATGTCAAGACTTTACCAGATGATCGGTAAGGTCATAGATGAAAGGATTGAAAAAATGATCATCCGTAATCTAACTTGCATGGGGCAACAGTCTTATGTTTGCACTTGTCCTTGAAGTTCGAAACAAAAGAAGTCTTTCATTGATGTCTGCCCCTTCTGTTAAGTCAGTGAGGACGGTTTACCCTTTTTCACCTCTGTAGATATTTACATTAGTATTAGTCATATTAATCAATATTTATTTTGCTGGGAAAGCTCTTCACTTCTAAACCATATCTGTAAATTTGGTGAGCAATGTAATTAAGACTGATCTAAATGAAATTCTACAGAAATAATAAAAATACATAACACTACAGATTTTTTTATGGCCATTGAGTATTGGAACAGTTTCAATAGTTTCAGCGTAAGGTTTCATGGTTTCCGCATACGGAACTATTTAGCAAGTAAGCCGATTGTTGTACTGTCCATGGCCAACTACATTCAACATTATTCCATTCAAGAGTGAATGAACTTTAGTCAAGGTACTAACTACTACCAGTCATAATGGTCTTTTCCTAAGCTGGTCCACAATGTCATCTAGAGTACTATACCAAAGATTTTGACAGATAAGGCAAAAATGCTGTAAAGAACGAATGCTTACAAAAGTAGAAATGTTTATAATTTATTTTTATTAATTAACAAAGAACAAAATTAATGAGCAGAAGAGAAATCTTGAATCAAATTTGAGGTGATGATCATCCTTTTCCTTCAAAGCAGCATCATTTTTTCTAAGTACACTTGCACAAAGTTAGGGATTTTGTAGAATTATTGTTAGGTGTAACCAATTATACCAAACCAGTTAAAGTAATCATCATTTTTATACTTAATATGTGGCTATTTTTCTGGTCATATGATACACCTAGTCTCCCGGACACTGGACGTCTCATTGCGATCTTGACTCTGTGGAGCGTTTTACGTTCCACTATCTTGCATGGAATGCATTTGCATTCCATCGATAAGCACATAATCTGGTCACTCGGTATGTTTACTATTACTGTATTTCACTTCCGTATTCTCCCTTGCGACGTCAGCACATTATTTGGATCGCCTATGTCCTGGCTTATTCTACTTCCGCGTTGCGGTCCTGGCCTCTCCTTCAACAATATACCTTATAAAAAGTGTGCTGACACTGGTATCATCAGGTATATCCTCAGGCACCTGTGCCCATTTGCTCCTGGGATGTAACATCTGTCATCCTGGATTTTTCTGTTCCTGTACCCTTATGAATACCGTGTACCCTATGGGGGGAAACACGTCGGGACTACCATTCGTGATATCTGATGTCTGAACCCCGCTTTTCAGTTAGGTAACTTTTTATTATTAAGGGCATAAATTGTTTAGATTTTACCTGTCTGGGTTTAACTACTGGTCATGTATTATTGTTACATCTAATACCTGTTGGTGCACTTTACATTTGGGTTCAGGGTGAAATAGGGAATTGCAGGGATTCCTGATGGTGAATGGGGGAGTCACCGTGTTCTGTTCAGACTGATGCTTCTTGGTCAATGTAAAGGTTTTCCAAAATTTCTGGTGATCAACACAGTCAAAGGCTTTTCTCTTGTCGATGAAGCAAAAATAGAGGTCCTTGTTGTGGTTTTTTTGGCCTTTTTCACTACTGTCACGCTAGGTACAGGGAAGTACCAAGCAAATGGCGAAAGGGAAACCTTCTGTATAGGGAAGAGGGAGATGTTGACCGCTGACCAAGCCTACCTCTGGGCCCTGGGTTCTCTCAAACATCACCACCTATGTGCCGAGGTAGGGGGCAGATGGGATGAGCTGTACGTCAGCCCCACTAGGCACTAAAAGACACACAGGGATAACAAAAAAGGAGAAATTCTCAAACCACTTATCTCTAGTTGTCTCAAGGAGAGGATCTGCAACAACTACCAAGATTCTAAAGATGTATGCAAGTCTCCTGCTTGCACTGAAGACTTGATAAAAATGAATAAAATATCACCAGCACTGAGTAATAGGAAGTGAAGGTATATATAGACAAGGAAAGTACTGATGAACAGCAGCTGACAGACTGAACAATGAATGCCCCAGGGTCCTAAAAGGAAAATGAAAACCAAGCAAGAATGATAGAAGGTCAGGGAGCAGTTTGTGCAGTCAAATGCTGTGACCTTCTATAGCTGGACATCACAGGACTTCTGTCACCCATGACAGTACCCTCCTTCTACAAGTGGTCTACGGACATAGAAGGTCAGGGAGCAGTTTTTATAGCCAAATACTGTGACCTTTTATGTCCAGACACCACAGGACTGTCTGTCACCTGTGACATAACCGTGACAATTACTCATCTAACATTAGCAATCACATCTCCTGTTCCTTTGCCTTTTATGAATCCTGTCTGTTTCTCTGGCACCAGTTTTGAATACATATCGAGATTAAAAAACACTGTTTGCAACCTTTTTTTGATCAAACTGTATCAATCCGAAACAACTGATGAATGGCTGATGGGAATGATCCAATAAGGGACTACTTTTTGGAAACCTTCCCACATTTCAGTAGCATGATGAAAGGAAAAACAATGGATGACTGGATATATATATATTCATGAACTCACTGGCTACTATGGGTAACACTAACACTTTTGTGTACTAGCTTTCATAAAAGAGCCTTATTGTCAATAGTTGGCTTGGCTATAGAACCTCATACAGTACGATCTGGCTCATACCTAATATTGTATCACTACAACCTGATCTGATGGAGATGGCATAGCACCTGCATCCAGTCCCATAATTTTCACGGACATATTTTAGCCTGTTCAGTTTTGGAATGACAAGACCATTTTTTTTTACAGAAGGGTTGCCAAAGTAGGCAAGTATAAAAAGGCTAGGACAGTTTATTCTATGGTGGGCATGCTGACATTCACATGCGGTTCACTGAATTCACTTTGTGGCCTTCATAAATATTGCTTGCTGTAATTACCGTCAGTGAAATTAATTGAATTACAGGCTTTTCAACAAAGGATGAATCAATCATCAGGCTACAGACTCATTACTTTGCCAGGTCATCAAGACCTTCATTCATCACATGCACAATTTGCATGGACAGTTATGGGTTGGGTTCTGTGCTGTTTACAGTTGGAGATGCAAGATAGTTTTCCTGTGTGCCTTTAGCCAAGAAACCGAAGAAAACATTTGTACTGGGATACACTATACACATATACATTGTCTTCCCTGGGTCTCCATCTCCTTGCCACATAACAAGACATTGCAAGCCATCACAAAAAAATACTTTCACTATGTTGTGTTTATTAAAAAAAAATAAAAAAATATATATATATATATATTTTTATTTTTATATATATATATATATACATTAATGCAGAAAACTCCACAAAATCGGTACAAACCAAAACACAATGAATGTTCTGCATTTCATATTTCAATGTAGCTTTTAACCCCTTCCCCCTGGGCTATTTTCCGTTTTTCATTTTTGTTTTTTCCTCCCCTTCTTCCGAGAACCATAGCTTTTTTGTTTTTTTTATTCACCACATTTACTATATGGTAAAACTGACATGTCGGTATGATGCCTCAGGTCAGTATGAATTCGTAAACACCAAACATGTAGTTTTACTTTTATCTATATGGTGAAAAAAAAATCAGAAGTTTGTTAAAAAAAAGTAGAGCGCTTTTGTCGCCATTTTACGAGACCTGTAGCGTTCTCATTTTTTGGGATGTGGGGCTCAGTGATGGCTTATTTTTTGCATCTTGAGCTGACATTTTTAATTATTTAATTTTTATGTAGATTTGCTGTTTTCATCGCATGTTATTGCATTTTAAAGAAATGTTGCGGCGACCAAAAAACGTAATTTTGGCATTTGGAATTATTTTTGTTGCCATGCCGTGTACCAATCAGATTAACTGATTTTATATTTTTATAGATTGGGTATTTCTGAATGCGATGATACCAAATATGTGTTTTTTTAATTTTTTTAACGGTTTTCTTTTTAATGGGGCGAAAATGGGGGGGTGATTTGAAATTTATTTTTTTTATTTTTCATACTTTTTAAAACTTTTTTTTAGATTTTTTTATTTATTTTACTAGTCCTCCTAGGGGACTTTTTCACTGCACAGTCCAATCGCCTGTGCATGTCTGCTGATTCCTGCCATGGCCTTTTAGGCTATGTGCCCACGCTGCGGATTTACCGCGGATTTTGCCGCGGATTTGCCGCGGATTTACCTCGGATTTTCCGAAAATCTGCAGCAGCGGCACTTCCAAGCTATTTCAATGGCATTTTGGAAATGCTGTGTCCATGCTGCGGATTTTTCCGCGGCGGATTTGCCGCGGATTTTGATCTGGAAAAATCTGCAGCATGTCAATTATTGTTGCGGATTTTGGTGCGGATTTAGGGTATAGAATGGGGGAAAAAAAAAAAATCCGCATCAAAATCCGCGGCAAATTCGCGGTAAATCCGCGGCAAAAATAAGGTGCGGATTTGCCGCGAAAGTCGCGGATTTTCATGCAGAAAAATCCGCAGGTACATTCTACTGTGGACACATAGCCTTAAATTCCACCTTGAGTGTTTGACAGCATACTCTAAGAGGTTAACAAGCGGGGTTGGATCTCTGATTCACCTGTGCCTGTTAGCCACACATGTCTGCTGATCTGAGCAGCAGACATGTGTGGAGAATACAGCGGGCTGGCCACTGGAGACGGCAGTAACCGGAGGCAGGTGACCACCAACGTACTAGTATGTCCTTGGTCATTAAGGGCTTAAAGTAACATCTTGTCGAAGCATATGTAATTCCAAAAAATGGCACTAAAAATAACTTTTTTTAAAAACTGCTCTATGTATATCCAGCTTAGTATAATACACTGTAAACTACCAACTATCACCCAACAATACTTACATCCTGCCTGCATCCCTATACTTACCCATGTTCATCCATTACTTTTTTTTTTACAAAAATTGGATCTAAAAATAGGTAATAGTATACAAATAAATATTAATATTTGGCCATGATATAAAAAACATGAATAAAAAATAAAAATTGTAAATGTTCACTAGGAGGGGGTATGCACAAAAACATGTTTGTGTTGTGTAAACTTGTATTGCTCCAAATATATTTTTTTTTTGTTTGGTAGTAAAGAGCAGCCCAGAGGAATACACAGGCATTCTAAGGGTCTGTATGCACTGGGAAAATGTGTAAAATACGCACCCTCTAGCAGAATTCCGCACCCACGGCAAAACAACACACCAAAAACGCACTCAAAATCCGCATGCGGTTTTACCACGGTTTGTTGCGGTTTTGGTGCATTTTTTCCGCAGGTTGGTCTCTGCAGTTTTTAACCATTATTTAATGGAAAAACTGCAGGTACCTGTGGAAAGAAGTGACATGCTACTTCTTTTTGCTACAGAAATTCTGCAGCAAAATATGTGGGGAAGAAAAACGAAGAGTGCGCACAGCATTTTGAATTTCTCATAGATTTTGCTGGGAAGGGACTGCAGGATGGTTATGAACAAAAACTGCACTTTTTCTGCAGCAAAAAACGCGGCAAATCCACGGCAAAAAACGCAGTGTGCGCACAGGGCCTGAATTGGATTTTCAAACTAAGAAGACATGCCTCAACAGGTCTAAGAGATCTGTTTAAAGGGAACCTGTCACTACTTTTTTGGCCTATAAGCTGCGGCCACCACCACCGGGCTCTTATATACAGCATTCTAACATACTGTATATAAGAGCCCAGGCCGGGGGTATAACATAAAAAACACTTTATAATACTTACCGAACAGTCGCGCGATTGGCCTTATGGGTGTCGCCGTTGTCCGGTGCCGGCGCCTCCTCTTTTGGCCATCTTGGTCCTTTTTCTGAAGCCTGGGTGCATGATGCGTCTACGTCATACACACTTGCCGGTCCTGCGCAGGAGCACTACAATTCTTTGATCTGCTCTGCTCAGGGCAGATAAAAGGGCGCCTGCTCAGGACCTGAATGACGGCGAGTGTGTATGACGTCGGACCCGCCATGCACCACAGCTAGAGAAGAAGGAGCACGAAGATCGCCAAAAGAGGCGGCGCCGGCACCGGACAACGGAGACGCCCATAAGGCCCACATCGCGACCGTTAGGTAAGTATTATAAACTGGTTTTTATGTTATACCCCCGGCCTGGGCTCTTATATACAGCATGTTAGAAATTTGTATTTAGTTTGTATTGTAAAATCTGGGGGCAGATGAATTTTACTTAAGTACCATTAACACAGTGATAGCATGTGTTACCTTAGCTTCTTGCCTAGTATGCATGAGATAGCCAAGATTATTGTCTATAAAAATGAAGGTGGTCTCATGTTCAAAGCTGTAGTGGATGGTGTGTGTGTGTGTGTGTGTGTGTGTGTGTGTGTGTGTGTGTGTGTGTGTGTAGGCCACGGGAGACAGCATCAAGAACTGGGAATAGAGCAGTGCAGCTAGCAAGGTGAGAGTGCCGGCGTCCACGCTGGGGAAGAGGGACAACACAGCACAAAGATGACGGTAAAGGCATTAATACCCCCTTTATGCTCCCCCCTTTTCCAGGAGTCTCTTAAGGAGGAGAGGGGCATTAATATTCTTCCTTGGCTCCCATGACCTCTCCTCAGGATCAAACTCCTTCCAATCCACCACGAATAAAGTTTTACCTCAAAACTTTTTTACAGTGTGAATGGCTTTTATCTCAAAGGTATCTTCATCACTGACCAGAGATAGCAAGGTACTTGGATCCCTGTAGTAACGGCTCAGGATGATGGTTTGAGGAGGAACACATGGTAGAAGTTGGGGATACGTAGGGAAGCCAGGAGCTTTAATTTGTGGGACACCTCTTTGATCAGATGGAGCACCTCGAAGGGACCGATAAAGTTGAGACCCAACTTGTGGGATGGCAACTTGAAATGGACGTATCTGGAAGAGAACCATACCTTGTCTCCGGGCTGGAACAAAGTAGCGTCTAGGCATCTCTTATCAGCATGCCTCTTTATTCGGAAGGAGAACTGCTCCAGGGAGGATTTGGTCTCTGCCCGAATCTCAGAAATCATCTTGACGAGAGCATCAGCTGCTGGATTGCCAGAGGGGATTGCTACAGGGAAAAGGATTTTGGACTTCTCTTCATACACAATGTGAAATGGAAATTTAGTGGAGGATTTGCTAACTTGATTGTTATACGAAAACTCTGCCCACGGAAGGAACTTGACCAGATGCTGTGAAGCTCATTGATGAAGTGTAGCAGGAAATTTGTCAAGATCTGCTTGACCTGTTCTCCTTGACCATTGGACTGTGGATGGTAGGCAGATGAGAAGTCCAAGGTGACATCCAGCATCTTACGGGTGGCCCTCCAGAACCGGGACATGAGCCGGACACCTCTATCAGACACAAAGTGCTATGGTAAACTGTGCAGCAAAAACATGTCCTGCATGAAGAGCTCAGCGAGCACAGGTACTGAGGGCAAACTAGACAGTGGGGGGAAATGGGCCATTTTGGAGAACCTGTCCACCATTACCCAGATGACAGTGCAGTCAGAGGACTTCGGCAGGTTGGTGATAAGGTGTCCACACCACACAGCACAATATCAATCGTCTCTGATTATTGCATGTTTGCTGTGTTTTTATGTGTTTTCCCAGATATTTGATAGGTTTGGAGCAGATGTGAATCCGGGTTTTTAGTACATTTTAATACTACAGAAGAGCTTTTATTCGGTGTTAAAAAATGGGACAGCACTTTTCTCCACAAAGAAGCCTCTAGAGGAAAAAACACCATATGCACACAGTTCAGCAGCATCTTTAGATACACCGAAGGCGGAAAGTTCATGACGTCTCATCCACTTTGCATGGACATTTTCTCAGTGTTCATATGTAGCAATCCTGCATTTTCTTCTGTTGGTTTTGGATGTGATTTTATGAACTTTGGGGTTTTGATGCTTTTTTTCTCTAGAGACTTCTATGTGGAACTTAAAAAAATGCATGGAAAAAACTTACTTTTATAAGTGCAGAATCAAAGCTTTTCTGTACTTTAAAAAGACTTAAAAATGAGGCGTCACATCTGCAGCAAAAACTCACGAAAAGGGGAAGAGGTATAAAAAATGCAGCAAAAATGGAATAATCAGAGAAGATTGTTATTAAGTAGTTTGCCGACCGCAAAAGAAAACAAAAAACAAAGGATTTCTGCAATGTGTGAACATGGCCTTACATGCACAATAAAGGAATACGTCACATAGTGAAGCTTATATAAAGATGAGAACGTTCTGGCAGCTATGGATGAATGATCAGTCCTGGGTAGCTTCTGAATGCCCCTTACTACCAAATGGGTGTGACTTGGGGTGTGGCTAGGGACGTGGTCAAGATCATACTTTGCTCTTCTTTCCCTTCTTCAAAAGTTGGGAGGTATGCTAAACCAGACCTACATGGTCACTAACTTTAATGTGGTTCACGTCAGTTTTTCTGCATGAAAAAATATTCACAATTTTGACTTCAAGAAAATTCTTATTGTACCTTAATTTGATTTTTTTTTCATTTGCTAAGCTCCTGATGAGTGACCTAAATTCTCTCAAAGCCAAAAATGATGTTCACAGTTCTCAACAATAAGAGGCAATAATGTTTTATCTCTGTCAGGGCTGTCACGTAGTCACAGTAAATAAAGTAGTTCTCTACTTCCCTGCTTTGTTACATTGCACTGCACTTCACTGGGGGACCGCAGACTGCCTCTTAGACTTATTTATGTCTTGTCTAGAGGGGACACAGTGTCAGGATATTCAGTAAATGCCTTTCTCTTAACATATCTTGTCTTCCCTTTCACAAGTTTACAGATGACATTCTAGCAATTCCTGAGCATCCCCCGGCAGTCAAAGACCACTGTGCTCGGGAAAGTCAGTGTTATTTTTAGTCATCATGACATATGTTACCTAATTCTCAATAACATTTTTTGTAAGCATATATTTAGCTATAAGTGTTGTTTTTATAGGTAACACAAAAATAATTCTGGGCATAGACAGTTTACAAAAGGTGCAATTGCCCATGAGCCTCCAACCTATCGGTTCCGACTTTTTCTGTAAGTTTTAAAAAAATATAAAGTTTATCTTCAACAATACAAAATATTTTAACAAATTTTAGAAGAGATCAGGATTTTTAATATTTCTAACTAAAATCACATTAGATTAAAGTTGAGTAAAGCGGGCTTTACACGCAGCGACATTGCTAGCGATGTCGCGAGCGTTAGCACCCGCCCACGTCGGTGGCGCGTCACGGGGTGATCGCTGCCGTAGCGAACAATATCGTTACGGCAGCGTCACATGCAATAACCTGTTTACCAAATGTGGCCGCCGAACAATCTCTCCTTTAAGGGGGAGGTTCGTTCGGCGTCACAGCGGCTTCACTAAGTGAACGCCCAATAGAAGCGGAGGGGCGGAGATGAGCCCAGCCACCTCCTTCATTCCTCATTGCCGGCGGCCGCAGGTACGATGTTGTTCCTCATTGCTGTGGTGTCACACCTAGCAATGTGTGCTGCCGCAGGAACGACAAACAACCTGCGTTCCAAACGAGGAACGATTTTTTAAAAATTAACGACGTGTAAACGACGAACAATTTGACACCTTTTTGCGATCGTTACTGATCACAAAAAGGTGTCACGCACAACGACATTGCTAACGATGCCGGATGTGCGTCACCAACACCGTGACCCCGACCATATCTCGTTAGCGATATCGTTGTGTGTAAATGGGCCTTTAATCTGACTATGCCAACCATTTGATGTGTATGCGGAGCCTCACAACTCCCTCCAAGACAGATACTGTCGGAGAAGAGAAGGGCAATTTGAATTCAGACTCCAAATCCATTTGTTCGCAGAGGTGTGTGTTACAAATTTTCTTTCCTCTCGCCTATAAAACCATCTGGCTATACAGGCACCTTAAGAGCCCATTCATTTGACTTTACTACTAACTAGAAGAAATAGTATAACCAAACTTAGATTTTTATTGCCATAGGGAAAGAAGGATAAGGTGCAGCCAGATATCTGTAGCAACACTTACATGCTTGTTGAGGGAAGACCCAGATATGTAAAATTTAACTGTTAGAAAGTGGCTAAATTGACATTGGATAAACCTTATGTTTTTCACAGGGTCAGACCATCCATCTGTAATAGGGTTGTTCAACTTTAACCAATGGTAGATGTTGAGGAAAGGAGGATAAGGCATATTGGATTCTAACATACCCGATCTTTTGTTCTCAAAGAAAATAATCCAACAACTACTCAAGTCCAGCAGCTCTATAGAAAATACAGGTGCAACTCGTTAAATTAGAATATCAACAAAAAGTTAATTTATTTCACTTATTCAATACAAAAAGAGAAACACATACATTATGTGTAGTCATTGCACACAGAGTGATCTATTTCAAGTGTTTATTTCTGTTCATGTTGATGATTATGGCTGACAGCCAATGAAAACCCAAAAGTCATTATCTTAGAAAATTAGAATAATTACCACAAAACACCTGCAAAGGCTTCCTAAGCATTTAAAATGCTCCCTTAGTCTGGTTCAGTAGGCTACACAATCATGGGGAAGACTGCTGACTTGACAGATGTCCAGAAGGCAGTCATTGACATACTCCACAAGTACGGTAAGCCACAAAAGGTCATTGATAAAGAAGCTGGCTGTTCCCAAAGTGCTGTATCCAAGCATATTAATGGAAAGTTGAGTGGAAGGAAAAAGTGTGGTAGAAAAAGGTGCACAAGCAACTGGGATAGCCTTGATATGATTGTTAAGAAAAGGCCATTCAAAAATTTTGGGGAGATTCACAAGGAGTGGACTTCTGCTGGAGTCAGTGCTTCAAGAGCCACCACGCAGAGATGTATCCAGGACATGGGCTAAAAGTGTTGCATTCCTTGTTTCAAGCCACTCATGACCAATAGAAAATGCCAGAAGCGTCTTATCTGGGCCAAAAAGAAAGAGAACTGGACTGTTGCTCAGTGGTCCAAGGTATTGTTTTCAGATTAAAGTAAATTTTGCATTTCATTTGGAAATCAAGGTCCCAGAGTCTGGAGGAAGAGTGGAGAGGCCACAATTCAAGCTATTTGAGGACTAATGTGAAGTTTCCACAATCAGTGATGGTTTGGGGAGCCATGTCATCTGCTGGTGTAGGTTCACTGTGTTTTATCAGGCCAAAGTCAGCACAGCCGTCTACCAGGAAATTTTATAGCACTTCATGCTTCTCTCTGCTGACAAGCTTTTTGGAAATGGAAATTTAATTTTCCAGCAGGACTTGGCACTTGTCCAAACTGCTAAAAGCACCAATACCTGCTATAATAACTACAGTATCACTATGCTTGATTGACCAGCAAACTTGCCTGACCTAAACCCCATAGAGAATCTATGCGGTATTGTCAAGAGGAAGATGAAAGACACCAGACCCAACAATGCAGATGAGCTGAAGGCTGCTATCAAAGCTTCCATAACACCTCAGCAGTGCCACAGGCTGAACGCATCCATGCCACGCCGCATCATTTTTTCAGTTGGTCTTATATAATATTCTATGTTTCTGAGATAATGACTTTTGGGTTTTCATTGACTGTAAGCCATAATCATCAACATTAACAGAAATAAAAACTTGAAATAAATCACTCAGTGTGTAATGACTCTATACTGTATAATATATGTGTTTCCCTTTTTGTATTTAATTACTAAATTAAATTAACTTTTTGATGATATTCTAATTTATTGAGATGCACATGTAATATGACCAAACCTAGATTTTTATTGCCACAGGGAATGAAGGATAAGATGCGGCCAGATATCTCTAGCAGCGTTTACATGCTAGTTGAGGGAAGAACCAGATATGTAAAATTTAACAATTCGAAAATGGCTAAATAGAGATTGGATGAACCTTCTGTTTTTTAGAGGGTCAGGCCATCCATATGTAATTGGGTTATTGAAGTTTAACCAATGGTAGATGTTGAGGAAAGGACGATAAGGCATATTGGATTTTAATATACCTGATCTTTTGTTTTCAAAGAAAATAATCCAACAACTACTTGAGTCCAGCAGCAGTTTATACCCCTCGCCTTATAGAAAAAAAATGCATCTTTGAACTAGCAACATATGTATGGGGTAGAGGTTGTGTGGGTAATTGTAACAAATCAGGGACTCACTTTGTCATAAGGAGGCTATGAGTGACAGCTCAGCTGCCCGATAGATGGCAGGGGCATGCTGGACTATCAAGATTCTGCATGACAGAAAAGCCACCCAATCTGGGATTGGAGCAGGCTTGACTGTTCTCATGCAAACTGAGGATTGCTTTCTATAGTTTTCACCCTTTTGGGTGATTATCTGATATATGGCTGAATGGCAGTGGTCAGATCAATGCCAGTTGTAGCTTTAAGGTGGTGTCTGCCTTGTTCCTGTGTTCAGTCTGTGATACTGTATATCATTGCCCGACGTCTGACCTTGCTTATGATTACCCATTTGCCTAGCCCCTTTGTTTAGATCTGCTACCTTCTTGGAATTTTGACCGCAGACTGTGACCTGACTATGTTTTTGTCTTAAAAAGGAAAGTCCACAGCACTTTGGTTAAAAGACTTATGTGCCTGTAAAACAGCACAATCAGCACCTCAGGAGCGCACGTCCAAGATCAAGGGATCACTTGAAATAATATACCAATAGTAAGGATGACAGCGTTCCTCTGGGTGAAAAAACATGCAATTCTTTATTCCATCAGTTGTTTTACAGCAATGTTTTGACCTGGTGGTCTCTGTCAAGCATGTTTTTGTCTTGTCTTACCCATTTTGGTTATTACGAGCCCACCTGGTATCTGTCCTTGGACCTCTTGACCTCTTGACCAGCCAGCCTCATGGCTAGTCTGCGAGTATTGACTAGCATCATGTTACAACTGGCCATTACATTTTGTAGTTTTTATTTTCACCATCATGTGTCCAGTTCACATACTTTGTGATCAGGTAACAAATCTATTGGAAACTTTATCCAGGTTTTGACTAGAATAGTTGCAATCACAGTTGCAAAGACAGTTTTATGAAGGCTCCGTATAGCTCTCCACTGATGGCTATAACTGTGATATCTGCACCTCCTGAACCTGAAGTCTTCTGACTGGCCCGTCCTGAAAAATGTTCAGGTGAAAAAAGGGGATTCAGGGAAAACAGTAAATTTATTTTTTACTCTACGACAGCTTTCTTCAGGAGATAAACAGGTAGGAATAATTATGTCCCCCCTATGAAGGTGGTGAATTTCAGATTTGGGCTTTTTCTTTGTCCCCACAATCCCCATAATGGGTTTCTGTCCACAACCGTGAAACATGAGGGGCGGGGACTCGAGCATGGTGCTCGAGCACCAGGGATACTTGATCGAGTGTCAAGTGTGCCTGAGCACTGCAATGCTCAATCGAGTATTGAGCAGTGGCGAGCAGGCTTATCCATGACTGGTGGTGTCCTTTACTTTGACATGCACATACAGGCTTGCATTCTGAGCCTGCATCTTCACTGTTTGTCGGGTGATCTGATCGGAGATCCGCCCACGGCAGTTAAGCCCAGTGTCGTGATTGTAGGGCGCCAATGGGTTTTCATTACAGTTGGGCGTCAGCTGATAACTACTAAATACAATAAAAAGCAAAAAAAAAATAATTGGCACCAGGACTTCACACATCTACAGGTATTGGATATAATTTTTCTAGTGATTGTATATCTTAGTCTCTTGCCACTTGGCCGGTATTGTATTCTTGGTCTGATATTTGACCAATCACGGTATGATCATATATATATATATATATATATATATATATATATATATATATATATACTGCCGGTTTTCGCTTCTTTTAATAGTCTTTGCAGAAAATTAGCAATGTGACTATACATTTTGTATAGGCGTAATTTGCTTGTAATTTTACACCATTTACTCACTGTTCCCTGCAAAGTGTTGCAATATATATACAGTATAGACCAATTGTTTGTACACACCTCCTCATTCAAAGAGTTTTCTTTATTTTCATAACACTGAAAATTGTAGATTCACATTGAAGGCATCAAAGCTATGAATTAACACATGTGGAATGAAATACTTAAAAATTGTGAAACAACTGAAAATATGTCTTATATTCTAGGTTCTTCAAAGTAGCCACCTTTTGCTTTGATTACTGCTTTGCACACTCTTGGCATTCTCTTGATGAGCTACAAGAGGTAGTCACCGGAAATGGTTCTCACTTCACAGGTGTGCCCTGTCATGTTTAATAAGTGAGATTTCTTGCCTTATAAATGGGGTTGGGACCATCAGTTGTGTTGTGCAGAAGTCAGGTGGATACACAGCTGATATTCCTACTGAATAGACTGTTAGAATTTGTATTATGGCAAGAAAAAAGCAGCTAAGTAAAGAAAAATGAGTGGCCATCATTACTTTAAGAAATGAAGGTCAGTCAGTCTGAAAAATTGGGAAAACTTTGAAAGTGCAGTGGCAAAAACCATCAAATGCTACAAAGAAACTGGCTCATATGAGGATCACCCCAGGAAAGGAAGACCAAGAGTCACCTCTCCTGCAGAGGAAAAGTATATCCGAGTCACCAGCCACAGAAATTGCAGGTTAACAGCAGCTCAGATTAGAGACCAGGTTAATGCTACACAGAGTTCTAGCAGCAGACACATCTCTAGAACAACTGTTAAGAGGAGACTTTGTGCAGCAGGCCTTCATGGTAAAATAGCTGCTAGGAAACCATTGCTAAGGACAGGCAACAAGCAGAAGAGACTTGTTTGGGCTAAAGACCACAAGGAATGGACATTAGACCAGTGGAAATCTGTGCTTTGGTCTGATGAGTTCAGATTTGAGATCTTTGGATCCAACAACCGTGTCTTTGTGCAACGCAGAAAAGGTAAACGGATGGACTCTACATGCCTGGTTCCCACCGTGAAGCATGGAGGAGGTGTGATGGTGTGGGAGTGCTTTGCTGGTGACACTGTTAGGGATTTATTAAAAATTGAAGGCATACTGAACCAGCATGGCTACCACAGCATCTTGCAGCAGCATGCTATTCGATCCGGTATGCGTTTAGTTGGACCATCATTTATTTTTCAACAGGACAATGACCCCAAACACACCTCCAGGCTGTGTAAGGGCTATTTGACTAAGAAGACGAGTGATGGGGTTCTACGCCAGATGACCTGGTCTCCACAGTCACCAGACCTGTACCTAATCGAGATGGTATGGGGTGAGCTGGACCGCAGAGTGAAGGCAAAAGGGCCAACAGGTGCTTAGCATCTCTGGGAACTCCTTCAAGACTGTTGGAAGACCATTTCCGGTGACTACCTGTTGAAGCTAATCAAGAGAATGGCAAGAGTGTGCAAAGCAGTAATCAAAGCAAAAGGTTTGAAGAACCTAGAATATAAGACATATCTTGAGTTGTTTCACACTTTATTGTTAAGTATTTCATTCCACATGTGTTAATTCATGGTTTTGATGCCTTCAATGTGAATCTACAATTTTCAGAGTCATGAAAATAAAGAAAACTCTTTGAATGAGAAGGTGTGTCCAAACCTTTGGTTTGTACTGTATATACAGTATATATATATCTATATATACACAGTACAGACCAAACGTTTGGACACACCTTCTCACAAATTTTATTAAAATTCAAAAACATTTTTTTAAAATAGATACGGCAAAAGGTGCTTCAATGCATAATAATATATACATCACAAGCGCACTAAATAGACGTGCAAATAGGACTACTAAATAACAGCAGCCAATACAATTATTGCTGCAATTAACACAAATATATCATATACTGTAAGCAATAAATAATTCATACAGGTATATACTATATACAGTACAGACCAAAAGTTTGGACACAACTTCTCATCTCTAGAACAACTGTTAAGTGGAGACTTTGTGCAGCAGGCCTTCATGGTAAAATGGCTGCTAGGAAACCACTGCTAAGGACAGGCAACCACCAGAAGAGACTTGTTTGAGCTAAAGAACACAAGGAATGGACATTAGACCAGTGGAAATCTGTGCTTTGGTCTGATGAGTCCAAATTTGAGATCTTTGGATCCAACATCTGTGTCATTGTAGAAAAGGTGAACGGATGGACTCTACATGCCTGGTTCCCACCGTGAAGCATGGAGGAAGAGGTGGGATGGTGTGGGGGTGGTTTGCTGGTGACACTCTTGGGGATTTATTCAAAATTGAAGGCATACTAAACCAGCATGGCTACCACAGCATCTTGCAGCGGCATGCTATTCCATGTGGTTTGTGTTTAGTTAGACCATCATTTATTTTTCAACAGGATAATGACCCCAAACACACCTCCAGGCTGTGTAAGGGCTATTTGACTAAGAAGGAGAGTGATGGGGTGCTATGCCAGATGACCTGGTCTCCACAGTCACCAGACCTGAACCCAATCGAGATGGTTTGGGGTGAGCTGGACCGCAGAGTGAAGGCAAAAGGGCCAACAAGTGCTAAGCATCTCTGAGAACTCCTTCAAGACTGTTGGAAGACCATTTCCGGTGACTACCTCTTGAAGCTCATCAAGAGAATGCCAAGAGTGTGCAAAGCAGTAATCAAAGCAAAAGGTGGCTACTTTGAAAAACCTAGAAAATAAAGCATATTTTCAGTTGTTTCACACTTTTTTTAAGTATTTCATTCCACATGTTTTAATTCATAGTTTTGATGCCTTCATTGTGAATCTACAATTTTTAGAGTCATGAAAATAAAAAAAACTGTTTGAATGAGAAGGTGTGTCCAAACGTTTGGTCTATACTGTATATCAGAAATGTATTAGTTGTATTTCAGTCATATCAAGCTGTCATAGTGTTTGGATTAGTCTTTCCTTATTTACAGTTTTTACATTCCAGTGCTGGTGCCGCACTTAATTTGTCCTTTGACTCTGCATAGTTGGGATCATATAGATTCCGGATGCAAAACCTGCACAATAAAGAAACAAGACACAAGAAGTCTTCGAAAATTTGGTACTGGAGAAGGATGTTATCAATACCAAGGATGGCAAGATGAACTGACAAATTAATTTTGGAACAAATCAAACCAGACATGTCACTCGAGAAAAGATCATCAAGCTATGACTTGCCTACTTTGAACACATTATACGACTAAAGCAATTACTGGAGAAGGACATCATGGTTGGAAGAATAGAAGGAACTAGGCGAAGGTGTGTGTGTGATCTGCTTCTCCTGCACCTGTGATGCCTTCACTTAGTGGGGGTTTAGCTGTATCCTGCTAGAGCATCAGTTTTTGGCCAGGGCGATGTACACACTGCAGCCCAACTTGCTGTGAGTAATACTTGATTTTTGGAGGACATTATCCTCTTATTGTTGCTTTTTTTATATTTAGTGTAGGGACCTACAGACATGAGGTCCCTTGACGAGGGTGTAGGCTTACGTTTTATGGCCATAAATACCAACAAAAACCTCATATTTTTTTGTTTGTACAGGATACAGCCAGGCCCCTTTCTGTTGGGCCTTGCATTGTAGAGTGTCTGTCCGTGCATGATATACAGTGGAGTACGGCTTGGCAGCCCGCCTGATCTAATAGAAGGGCGTTACCTAATAGGCTGCGGGTTTGTGACTGTGTCATCTGCATGTGAACAGCGCTCTATGCAAGCCACTTGTGTGCAGTTTTATCATCTAGCAGTCACCTCCCCTCCATTCCATGAAGGTGTGTGTGTGATCTGCTTCTCCTGCACCTGTGATGCCTTCACTTAGTGGGGGTTTAGCTGTATCCTGCTAGAGCATCAGTTTTTGGCCAGGGCGATGTACACACTGCAGCCCAACTTGCTGTGAGTAATACTTGATTTTTGGAGGACATTATCCTCTTATTGTTGCTTTTTTTATATTTAGTGTAGGGACCTACAGACATGAGGTCCCTTGACGAGGGTGTAGGCTTACGTTTTATGGCCATAAATACCAACAAAAACCTCATATTTTTTTGTTTGTACAGGATACAGCCAGGCCCCTTTCTGTTGGGCCTTGCATTGTAGAGTGTCTGTCCGTGCATGATATACAGTGGAGTACGGCTTGGCAGCCCGCCTGATCTAATAGAAGGGCGTTACCTAATAGGCTGCGGGTTTGTGACTGTGTCATCTGCATGTGAACAGCGCTCTATGCAAGCCACTTGTGTGCAGTTTTATCATCTAGCAGTCACCTCCCCTCCATTCCATGAAGGTGTGTGTGTGATCAGCTTCTCCTGCACCTGTGATGCCTTCACTTAGTGGGGGTTTAGCTGTATCCTGCTAGAGCATCAGTTTTTGGCCAGGGCGATGTACACACTGCAGCCCAACTTGCTGTGAGTAATACTTGATTTTTGGAGGACATTATCCTCTTATTGTTGCTTTTTTTATATTTAGTGTAGGGACCTACAGACATGAGGTCCCTTGACGAGGGTGTAGGCTTACGTTTTATGGCCATAAATACCAACAAAAACCTCATATTTTTTTGTTTGTACAGGATACAGCCAGGCCCCTTTCTGTTGGGCCTTGCATTGTAGAGTGTCTGTCCGTGCATGATATACAGTGGAGTACGGCTTGGCAGCCCGCCTGATCTAATAGAAGGGCGTTACCTAATAGGCTGCGGGTTTGTGACTATGTCATCTGCATGTGAACAGCGCTCTATGCAAGCCACTTGTGTGCAGTTTTATCATCTAGCAGTCACCTCCCCTCCATTCCATGAAGGTGTGTGTGTGATCTGCTTCTCCTGCACCTGTGATGCCTTCACTTAGTGGGGGTTTAGCTGTATCCTGCTAGAGCATCAGTTTTTGGCCAGGGCGATGTACACACTGCAGCCCAACTTGCTGTGAGTAATACTTGATTTTTGGAGGACATTATCCTCTTATTGTTGCTTTTTTTATATTTAGTGTAGGGACCTACAGACATGAGGTCCCTTGACGAGGGTGTAGGCTTACGTTTTATGGCCATAAATACCAACAAAAACCTCATATTTTTTTGTTTGTACAGGATACAGCCAGGCCCCTTTCTGTTGGGCCTTGCATTGTAGAGTGTCTGTCCGTGCATGATATACAGTGGAGTACGGCTTGGCAGCCCGCCTGATCTAATAGAAGGGCGTTACCTAATAGGCTGCGGGTTTGTGACTGTGTCATCTGCATGTGAACAGCGCTCGATGCAAGCCACTTGTGTGCAGTTTTATCATCTAGCAGTCACCTCCCCTCCATTCCATGAAGGTGTGTGTGTGATCTGCTTCTCCTGCACCTGTGATGCCTTCACTTAGTGGGGGTTTAGCTGTATCCTGCTAGAGCATCAGTTTTTGGCCAGGGCGATGTACACACTGCAGCCCAACTTGCTGTGAGTAAGAATAGAAGGAACTAGGCGAAGAGCAAGACCAGCAACCCGATGGATAGATAGTTACTATAAAGATAACAGTGGAGAAGACCCGAGTGGACTTATCTAGAATTGCACAAAATCAATCTTCCTACAGAGCATTCATTGATCAACCAATTTGCCATGGATTGAGAATCAGCTGAAAGCCGTTAAATAATAATAATAATAATAAAAATAATAATAATAATAATAATAAATTCCAAGAAGAAAAACATGTAATGTGCTTACTAGACATAAGCAGATATTTGAAAATTCAAATTCACCAGTTTGCTGTACTTGGTCCAAAGAGATAGATTCAAGGTAAATAAACTTCAGTGAGAACAATGTGATCGGCAGTCTAAATCGGACATATCCAATCGACATCTTTCCCGACCATCAGTCAGTTGGTGCCACCATGGACACTAGACCATTGGCCAAACCAGTCAATATCGGCTGGTTCAGAAAGCTTAGTTTAACGTGTATGAGAGCTCTTACCAAGTGACTCAGTAGTGTCACGTGTGACAGACAATCATATGGTTTCTGGTCGCAGAAGGTCACAGGGACGTGCTTACATGCTATTCAATGCAGCACCACCAGCGGTGGTACGCGTACCTGTGTCCGCGGTGAACACTGAACTGAATGTCCCGCACTTCTGGTCATGCGCGCTAGACCTGTCTGAAGCCAGGACGCGTACACCCGGCTTCATACTGCGGATGACTGGAAGTGTGGGGCATTCAGCTCAGTGTTCACCACGGACACAGGTACGCGCACCACCGCTGATGATGCTGCATTGAATAGCATGTTAGCATAGCACGCCCCTGTGGGCTTCCTATCATGCTAAGAGGGCGGCTAGTTGGGGAAGTAAAACCCTCACAACTAGTCGCTGGCCTCATTAGCATATTATAAAGAATCTTTAGAAATACTTTTTCTAAAGATCCCTTTATCTATGCTAGTGTATACAGAGACGGTTAAGGCCCCGTCACACTAAGCAACATCGCTAGCAACATCGCTGCTAACGAACAACTTTTGTGACGTTGCTAGGGATGTTGCTGTGTCTGACATCCAGCAACAACCTGGCCCCTGCTGTGAGGTCGTTGGTTGTTGCTGAATGTCCTGGGCCATTTTTTAGTTGTTGCTGTCCCGCTGTGAAGCACAGATCGCTGTGTGTGACAGCGAGACAGCAACAACTAAATGTGCAGGCAGCAGGAGCCGGCTTCTGCTGAGGCTGGTAACCAATGTAAACATCGGGTAACCAAGAAGCCCTGTCCTTGGTTACCCGATATTTACCTTTGTTACCAGCCTCCGCCGCTCTCACTGTCAGTGCCGGCTCCTGCTCTGTGCACATGTAGCTGCAGCACACATCGGGTTAATTAACCCGATGTGTGCTGTAGCTAGGAGAGCAAGGAGCCAGCGCTAAGCAGTGTGCGCTGCTCCCTGCTCTGTGCACATGTAGCTGCAGCACACATCGGGTTAATTAACCCGATGTGTGCTGTAACTAGGAGAGCAAGGAGCCAGCGCTAAGCGGTGTGCGCTGCTCCCTGCTCTGTGCACATTTAGCTGCAGCACACATCGGGTAATTAACCCGATGTGTGCTGTAACTAGGAGAGCAGGGAGCCAGCGCTCAGTGTGCGCTGCTCCCTGCACGTGTAGCTGCGTGCGCTGGTAACCAAGGTAAATATCGGGTTGGTTACCCGATATTTACCTTAGTTACCAAGCGCAGCATCTTCCACGTGGTGCTGGGGGCTGGTCACTGGTTGCTGGTGAGCTCACCAGCAACTCGTGTAGCCACGCTCCAGCGATCCCTGCCAGGTCAGGTTGCTGGTGGGATCGCTGGAGCGTCGCAGTGTGACATCTCACCAGCAACCTCCTAGCAACTTACCAGCGATCCCTATCGTTGTTGGGATCGCTGGTAAGTTGCTTAGTGTGACTGGACCTTTAGGCAGGAATTATCAACATGCACCCAGAAATGCTTGGGGTTTTGGGTGCACATTGCACCTAACAGGTTCCCTTTAACAAAACATGAGTCCAATTGCTATCCATATTCAACTATCTTTTTTGATTAAACTAAAACACAGCAGCTGGATTGCACTTGCATTCCCAAATTAATGTGCAGTATACTAGATCATTTAATTTCCATTTTATGAAACTAAGAAACTAATACTGATTTATAAACTTAAATTACTACTGGATGTGTGAACGTTGCCTAAGAGTTACCAGTTTGGGGCACAATAGGTAACATTCCAGATCACAGATTGTTTTTGCCATATATCATCAAAGTGATATAAATTTTTGCAAATATGGTAATGAATATTAAGTCATTCATATCTAGAAAATAGTATTAGATTAGCAGATTTTTAGAAAAAAAATAATATTTGGATGCAACTGATCTAATATATTATTTTAGGCTTTATATTAGATGTGCCATCTTCACCATCATAATGCGGGGTCATACAACAATTTCAGTAATAGCTGTATCATTCAGTGCAATATTAGACAAAGGATAATGGAGGTATGTATTACACTTTGCTTAATTTTTTGTAACAGTCCATAATATGTTATAATTGATGCCAATTTTTTTTGCCATAAATGGTAATTACAGGTGTGTACAAGTGAAATGCACAGAAATTAAAGGGTTGTCTCATCAACGCAAATGGGCAAAATTGGAAAGTGCTTATAAAAACAAACAATTGCGATTTACATCATATTCAAAATCCCTCTGTTCTTAAGAATGGAGAAATGTTTAACTCTATATTTTATACTCGAACCTTGGTTACATGTCACTGCTGCAGTCTATCAAAGCTGGGTGGTTTACTAGCCAAGGAATGCATGCTCTTATGCTCTGTGATGGGGCTCATTCAGGCATCCAATTTTTACACATATGAGAAAAACGGACCACTTTGAGGGATCAGACATTGATCAGAGTGTGTGGCCCATCAGATTTTCTTGTACGTAGAAAAAACAAAGTTTCTCCACGTTCTCCATTCTGACTGTCTGTAAAAATCGGACAGTGGAAATGAAGTGCAGCTTAATTTTTTCACATGCCCAAAAGCCTACATTTCTGATTTTGATGTTTCCACGATTGTACACAGGTCTGTAAAAAACCACACACATGTGAAAGGCATCTTAGACTATCACAGGTAGGTGTGCTATCCATAAAAAGCATGGATAGCACTTGTACAAGAAAATTGGACCTCTGAATAATGCCTTATGCAGTTTGCAGGCGCTGTATTAAAGCATTAAAGCTCTCCAGATCACTGGATCTAGCCAGATTCAATGCGTGTGCTGTAGAGGCATGGTAGAGTGCACAACAATGGCGCTGGTCCGAACTGTCATTCAGGAGTGCACCACAGCTGGGAAAGCTAGGAAACGGTGTGCTCTCAAACGGAAGATTTCCCAAGAAAAGAGGAACAGCATCATCCAGCTCGATAGCAGTCTCTGCCAAGAAAATTGCCAAACTGCATCATGTGGGTGCCATGACAGTTGGAAGAATAAAACATGAAGTCTGTCCATCCATTGAAAAGTCCATAGGTGGACGTCCAGGCAAAATATCTGAGTCAGTTCATCACAAGGTCTATCACTTGTGGCATGTTTACATATTTTAGCTTTGCAGAGTGCTTAATATGTTTGTAACTTTATTGAATTATCAGCGTACACCTGTTCACACCTAGTGAATGTGCAGATCAGCCTTTTTATATTAGTATAATATTCCTTTCTGACTGAGCACTCCACCCTTCAGCCAGAGCGTGTTTCGTGAACTAGATCCTTCCTGCCCATTACTTGTAGGTTTTTTAACCTGGAACCCGGATAGAGACATATTATGCTAGTGTCCCAACAAAGAGAGGTACACCTTGTCATGGGCTGTTGGGCTTACACGAATTGGCCAATTTGTAAACCAAGTATCCCATTTTATTTTTCATTTAGCAGTAATGCAGTGCCAAAATTCCTATATTTCATCTTTACATATTTTAGCTTTACATATTTTTCTAACTTTGTTGAATTTTCAGTGTGCAACTGTTCACACCTAGTGGATGTGCTGGTCAGTCTTTTTATATTAGTTCTGGCATTACAAACGCGGCATTGGATGTGGCTCATATGTTTTATAGTAATGAGATCACCGACATCCATGCAAGTACTGTGTGACACTCTTTACACAAGTCTGTAATAGTGGCCTGAAAAAAGGTGAAGAAGCCTTGAATTCAATATCATCATAAGAAGCATCGTTTTGAGTTTGCAAAAAAGTACGAAAAGTGAACAGTAGAAGTGTGGAAACGGGTGTTTTGGTGTGATGAGATGAAAGTCAATATACTAAACTCTGATGGATGCAAATATTTCTGGAAGAAACAAAGGAAAAAGAGACTAAAGGCCACTTCACACATAACGAGATCGATTATGAGATCGTTGCTACGTCACAGTTTCTGTGACGCAACAACGACTTTACTAGCGATCTCATCATGTTTGACACGTACCAACAATCCGCCCCCTGCTGTGAAATCGTTGGTCGATGCTGAACAGCCTGGGCCATTTTTGGCTCATTGGAGTCCTGCTGGGCACGATGGATCTGTATGTTTGACACCTACCTATGATTTCGTTAACGACCTAGATTAGAACTTTAGTGTGGCACGTAGGCGTGTAGTTGCGTCCCCATTTCCGCGCCCCCTCTGCACCGATTGGTTGGTGCTGATAAACACTCAGGAACGAAGGAGGGATGAATCTGGGTGCAGATGCAGCTTCGATCCGAAAAGCAAGCAAGCAACCGGGTACAAAGTACGAATGAATCAGGGTGGAGTCGCAGGTTCAATTCTCAAAGCAAAGCTCAAAAGAAGTGACAAAGGATGACGCGATACAAAAGTTACCTTTTAGAGCCGCCCACCCGCCCAATCAGAACACAGTATTGGCCACCAATCGGAGAGGAGGGGTGTGGAAAAGGTGACGCAAATGCACGTCTACGTGGCTCACTGTGTTTCACTACGCCCCTAATCGAGATCGGAATCGTTACCACAGCTGTTGTGTGACAGAGTCCCGACGATTTACAAGATCGTTATACAGGTCGCATGCTCGTTCCTAAAGTCGGTGTGTGTGACACCTCACATACGATTTCACCAATGACTCAGCAACGATCTGGGAACTGTGACGTAGTAGCGATCTCGTTCACGATCTCGTTATGCTTGACTGGACCTTTAAGGGATCAAGAAATTGAAGGAACTGTCAAGTTCAGTGGACAAAGCATGATGATATGGGGCTTTTTCACAGCCAAGAAGATGGGTATGAAAAGGACGATATAGTGTTGCAGCAGGACAATGACCACAAGCATACATCGAGATTGCCAAAGAAAAGGTTCAATGACAATGAAGTAGAGATGCTGGATTGGCCCCCACAGTCCCTAGACTAAAACCCAATTGTAAATTTGTAAGTAGAGTTAAAGAAAAAGCTGCTTAATTCTGATAGAGAGCATGCCCAGAAGGATACCAATAGTATTGAAAGCCACAGGTGGATTTACAAAATACTAACAAAATAATAAAAATTACAATTTAAATTTAAGGACCAAAACAGTAACAATACAGTGATATGAGAAGAATCTGCATAACTAATCAGATGCTAAATAATCGCAGGTCAAATTTATGTATAAGATAGCCAAAATTATTGTCTATAAAGGTCTTCTCACTGAAAAGCTGTAGTGGATGGTGAGATATGGAGGCTGAAAGTCAAAAGTTTAAAACATTGTTACCCTTTTGCTAGTCACCGTATCTTTTTTATAGGACAACACTGAAGAGATATCACTTTTATACAATGTAAAGTAGTCAGTGTGCAGTGTCCTCTAAATAACTGTACAAACACACAGCTATTAATGTCTAAACCGCTGACAACAAAAGTGAGTACACCCCTAAGTGATAATGGCCAAATTGTGCACAAAGTTTCAATATTTTGTGTGGCCACCATTATTTTCAAGTACTGCCTCAACTCTTTTGGTCATGACGTTTACTGGAGGTTCACAGGTTGGCACTGAAATCCTCTTCCTTCCGTCATGACAACATCAAGGAGCTGGTGGATGTTAGAGACCTTGCACTCTTGTACCTTCCATTTGACCATACCCCACAGATGCTTAATATTTAGGTCTGGAGACATGCGTGGCAAGTCCAGCACCTTTACCGCTGGTTTCTTTAGCAAGGCAGTGGTCATTTTGAGGTGTGTTTGGAGTCGTTATCATGTTAGAATACTGCCCTGCAGCTTAGTATCCGAAGGGAGGGGATCATGCTCTGCTTCAGTACCATAGTATATGTTGGCATTCATAGTTCCCTTAATGAACTGTAGCTCCCCACAGCTGGCAGCACTCATACAGCCCCAAAACATGACACTCCAACCACCACGCTTGACTGTAGGCAATACTCACTTGTCTTTGTACTTCTCACCTGGTTGCCGCCACAGACGCTTGACATCACATAAACACAAATGAGTTTATCTTGATCTCATCAGACCACAGTACATGGATCCAGTAATCCATGTTCTTATTCTAAAATATTCAGCAATTAGAATCACCAGTTGGTGAGTCTATAGGGACAATACTCACAGACTAGATCAAGAAACAGCACCAGTGAGAAATAAATATAAAACTTAGCTTTTAATTATACTTCAATAAAATTACGTGAAATCTAAAAAATACAGTTCAGATTGCCCTATAGGCAGCCAGGGTACCGTATTCAACCCTATATCAGGTAGCCCCTGGGTGATTACCACAAGGGGATAACGATTATGTGTGTAAAGAGTAATGCTAAATCTATTACTCAATGCAGTGACGGTAACCAAAGGGGGAGGGGACAGTGGTCCAACAAATGATATACACAATGTCTATATCAACCCCATATCCATTACCAGCAGAGTATAGCTTATTGCCTTTTTACTGATTAATAAGGCACATCAAACACACAAAGAGAAAATTGGAATGGTCTCACCCGTTTAGATGATCCTCCAAGATTATAGTCAGCATTTTCATACAGGAGGGGTCACGGCAAGGGCTGGATGTCGGGTTTTAAATAAAGCTTACCCTAAGCCCCTTTGACTCCCGTCCTTACAAGGACGGTCCACAGCTGAACCTATGTCCTCATATATAAACAGTCCCACATACCTCCCGACGCGTTTCGTCACCGAGATGTGACTCCTCAGGGGACCGGGCATACAAGAATTGCGGGCCAGATGTACTGTGGCACTTGCAGAGTCCCACCACCAAATGCTGCAAATGCACTCTGCAAGTGCCACAGTACATCTGGCCCGCAATTCTTGTATGCCCGGTCCCCTGAGGAGTCACATCTCGGTGACGAAACGCGTCGGGAGGTATGTGGGACTGTTTATATATGAGGACATAGGTTCAGCTGTGGACCGTCCTTGTAAGGACGGGAGTCAAAGGGGCTTAGGGTAAGCTTTACTTAAAACCCGACATCCAGCCCTTGCCGTGACCCCTCCTGTATGAAAATGCTGACTATAATCTTGGAGGATCATCTAAACGGGTGAGACCATTCCAATTTTCTCTTTGTGTGTTTGATGTGCCTTATTAATCAGTAAAAAGGCAATAAGCTATACTCTGCTGGTAATGGATATGGGGTTGATATAGACATTGTGTATATCATTTGTTGGACCACTGTCCCCTCCCCCTTTGGTTACCGTCACTGCATTGAGTAATAGATTTAGCATTACTCTTTACACACATAATCGTTATCCCCTTGTGGTAATCACCCAGGGGCTACCTGATATAGGGTTGAATACGGTACCCTGGCTGCCTATAGGGCAATCTGAACTGTATTTTTTAGATTTCACGTAATTTTATTGAAGTATAATTAAAAGCTAAGTTTTATATTTATTTCTCACTGGTGCTGTTTCATGTTCTTATTCTGCGTGCCTTCAGCAATATGTTTGAGGGCTTTGTTGTGCATCATATATTACAGAAGCTTCCTTCTGGGAAGACAGCCATGCAGACTAAGGCTATGTGCACACAGTGCGTTTTTCTCGGCGTTTTTGCGCGTTTTTTGGGTGCGTTTTTGGCCTCAAAACTGCATGACTTTGCTTCCCCAGCAAAGTCTATGAGTTTTCATTTTTGCTGTCCCCACACAGCGTTTTTTTTCAGCTGCGTTTTTGTGGTGACCACAAAAACGCAGCATGTCAATTATTCCCGCATTTTTCACTGCGCTTTTCATCCATTGAGTTCAATGGGATGTTGAAAGACGCAATGAGAAACGCAAATAGCTGCGTTTTGGTGCGTTTCTAAGACCAAAAACGCAGCTATAAACGCAGGAGGTGGGTAGTAAAGTGACGTGTACAGGAAGAGGATTCCTTCTGTCAGTATATACAGAAGCGTGAATCCTCCCGGTACCGTCACCGTCGCTTCCATCTCCCGTCCTGGGCATGTATGCTGCCGTGCGGCGCCATGTCTGGGCGGGAGGTGGAAGCGGCTGCGAAATCAAAAGTGAACAGTAGAAAAAAAAAAGTCAATACTCACCTGTCTGCAGACTCCCAGTGCCATGCCCGCTCCCATCTCCTCCCGGTACCGCCGCTCCGGCTGTGTGCAGACGGCCGGGAAAGCTCCGATGGATGCAGGACCTGGCGATGGATCACCTGATGCAGTCACCTGACGCATCAGGTGATCGTAAGTATCGCGGTGACGCGGGCGCCCGGCCGGTATCAGCGGATGCGTCAGGAGACTTCATCCCTGACCGGCAGCTGCTGCAGCGATCGGACAGGATCAGACTCCCGCCCCATCGCTGCAGGAGCTGCCGGTAATCAGCACATAAGTGAGTATTATTTTTTTTTGCACCGATGCATCAGCTGATTGTATAATCGGCTTTTATACAATCAGCTGATGTGTGATGTGATTCAGGCACTTGATCCTGACACATCATCTGATCGCTTTGCCTTCCAGCAAACCGATCAGATGATATTGGATCCGGATTGGACGGCGCGGGACCCTGACCCAGGATTACTGCGGAGGGGGGTTTATTTCAATAAAGATGGAGTCACTAATTGTGTTGTGTTTTATTTCTAATAAAAATATTTTTCTGTGTGTTGTGTTTTTTTTTATCTTTACTAGAAATTCATGGTGGCCTTGTCTAATATTGGCGTGACACCATGAATTTCGGGCTTAGGGCTAGCTGATAATATACAGCTAGCCCTAACTCCATTATTATTACCCAGCTAGCCACCCGGCTTCAGGGCAGCTGGAAGAGTTGGATACAGCGCCCTGCACTGTGGATTCCAATCCCCAGCTGCCTAGTTGTACCCGGCTGGACTCAAAAATTGGGCGAAGCTCACGTAATTTTTTTTTAAAATTATTTCATGAAATTCATGAAATAATTTAAAAAAAAAGGGCTTCCCTATATTTTTGGTTCCCAGCCGGGTACAAATAGGCAGCTGGGGGTTGGGGGCAGCCCGTACCTGCCTGCTGTACCCGGCTAGCATACAAAAATATGGCGAAGCCCACGTCATTTTTTTTGTTTGGGGGGGCAAAGAAATCCTGCATACAGTCCTGGAAGGAGGATGCTGAGCCTTGTAGTTCGACAGCTGCTGTCTGCTCTCCTGCATACACTATTGGATGGAGGATGCTGAGCCTTGTAGTTCTGCAGCTGTCTGCTCTTCTGCATACACTAGTGGAGAATGAAGAACACATTGAAGAAGGAAATGACATCCGACCTTTTTTTTTGTTCACTGATAAAAAACGCATAAAGACGCAGTGAGCAAAAACGCAGCAAAACGCAGCAAAAAAACGCACCAAATCGCGGCAAAACGTGCGTTTTTTGCCGCGTTTTTTCGACGCAGGTGCGTTTTTGTGCGTTTTTAGCGGCCAAAAACGCACAAAAACGCAGCGTCAAAAAGACGCACTGTGTGCACATAGCCTAATTTGATGCAGTAGGCAGCATATAGTCTGAGGTAACAGGCTTACCCACCACCCTTTTAACCTCTGCAGCAATGCTGGCATCACTCATACCTCTATTTGAGAAGATAAGTTTTGGATATGACGTTGAGCACGTGTACTCAACTTGTTTTGTCGATCATGGCGAGGCCTGTTTTGAGTGTAACTTGTTTTGTTAAATCGCTTTGTGGTCTTGGTCACAAAACTGCAGCTCAGTTTCAGTGTGTTCGCAATTTACATATATCTTAGGCCATATTTATGAGGAGCCATGTTGAACTTCCAGTGACCAATATGAGAGAGTGATAACACCATATTTAACACACCTGCTCCCCATTCACACCTGAAACCTTGTAATAATAATGAGTCACATGACACTGGAGAGGATAATGGTTAATTGGGCACAATTTGGACATCTTCATTTAGAGGTGTACTCACTTTTTTTGGCAACGGTTTAGACATTAATGACTGTGTGTTGATTTATTTAGAGTGCACACAAAATTTACACTATTTGGCCTGACTCACATCAAGCTGGTGTCACACACAGCGACAACGACAACGACATCGCTGCTACGTCACCATTTTCTGTGACGTTGCAGCGACGTCCCGTCGCTGTCGCTGTGTGTGACATCCAGCAACGACCTGGCCCCTGCTGTGAGGTCGCCGGTCGTTGCTGAATGTCCAGCTTCATTTTTTGGTCGTCACTCTCCCGCTGTGACACACACATCGCTGTGTGTGACAGCGAGAGAGCGACGAAATGAAGCGAGCAGGAGCCGGCACTGGCAGCTGCGGTAAGCTGTAACCAGCGTAAACATTGGGTAACCAAGGGAAGACCTTTCCCTGGTTACCCGATGTTTACGCTGGTTACCAGCCTCCGCTCTTGCTGCCAGTGCCGGCTCCTGCACTGTGACATGTGGCTGCAGTATGCATCGGGTAATTAACCCGATGTGTACTGTAGCAAGGAGAGCAAGGAGCCAGCGCTAAGCAGTGCGCGCGGCTCCCTGCTCTCTGCACTGTGACATGTAGCTGCAGCACACATCGGGTTAATTAACCCGATGTGTACTGTAGGAGAGCAAGGAGCCAGCGCTAAGCGCGGTTCCCTGCTCTCTGAACATGTAGCACAGCGACGTTATGATTGCTGCTTCTGCTGTGTTTGACAGCTAAGCAGCGATCATAACAGCGACTTACAAGGTCGCTGTTACGTCACCGAAAATGGTGACGTAACAGCGACGTCGTTGTCGCTGTCGTTTAGTGTGAACCCAGCATTAGTGTACAGCATCCGATACGAGATATGCTAATAATACTCGGCTCAAGCTGTGCTGCGAGCGTGAGCTGAGTGTCATGTTACTGTGATCTCATTCTCTCACAGGGGGGACAGATCACAGGTATGGAGAAGAGGAAGACATTAATGTCTCCATTTTCTCCACTACCTGTCTGTATATCAGACTGAACTTGGATGTCATCGTAGTGCAATCCAATGCTTCACACACACCCATAGACTTGTATGGGTGCGTGTGATTTGAAACACACTACCAAATGCGAGCGTGAGTGTGAGTCATCCATATAAAATGCAAATGGGAGCGAGCCCTAATACAAGCTGTACACTGACTACTTTACATTGTATCAAAGTGTCCTATCTTGAGTGTTGTCCCATGAAAAGATATAATAAAACATTTACAAAAATGTCAGGGGTGTACTCACATTTGTGACATACTGTATATAATCTGAGATAGTTAAGTCTAGATAACCTCTTTAGGATTATTTTTTTTAAACATATATTTTTCTTCATATTTAACATAAAATCATTTAGTTGCTTTAAATTGTGCACGCTGCTGGTGATATTTATAGTAAATGTAATCATTTTCCTGAGTGTTTTTTGTAGTCATATTGAAGGCTTGTAAAGCGGTCCTGGATTCCCCGCCAGTAGCAGAGGTAATTTCCATGTAAGGGATTTTAATGCGTTTGGCATGTTTCAGTCAGTACAGTGTCACATTTTCTGTAGTGATAAGACTATGAGCAGGAAGCTGCGAGAGGTCAGGAAGGAAGTACTATGGGGCAGAGTCGTAAGAGCGGTCAGGTCCCATGTGTTCACTCTCCTAAAAAATATGAAAGTCCTAGATTTATAAAACTAAACAAACTTCTACATTTGAGCTTTAAGCTCAGTCGTTCACAACGTCTTTATTAAAATAAGAGATGATTTGTGCAATTTCCTTATTTTTTAAAGCGTTTCTCTGAGCGTGGGCTCTCACAATGAAAATGAGATTGTATGCGGCAATTCAAATTGACCCTGCACAGTTCAGAGGAAATAGCTCTAAATACTAAATGTGATCCATTATGTTACATCTGACATGGATTTGACTTAGCTAATAATGGCCCATCTCCAAATGTCACCTGTTTCCTAAAGAGTAAAAAAGAATTAGATTACAATATTTATCAGAGAAGAAATCGTAAAAGTGTGCAGCGTATCAGAAATAACAGAAAAATAACAAACGTAACAATGTATTAGTAAACTTCTGTGCGAGACATGAAAAATAATGTGGCAATTCTTATGATTATTTACAGATATAGCATAACTAGTCTCGCAGAATTTTTCCACAAATTAGGTGTTCATGATGCAAACCTAATTTATCATGTACTTAATTCTTGGTCCTATCTTATGGGTTTTAATCAGTATCTGGAAGAAGGTGTAGTTTTATTATTATTATTTATTATTATTATAGCGCCATCAATTCCATGGCGCGTTACATGTGAAAGGGGTATACATAATAGGGACAAGTACAATAATCATAAACAAACTTGTATATAAACAGACTTGTACAGGAGGATAGAGGTCCCTGCCCACGAGGCCTCACAGTCTACAAGGGATGGGTGAGGATACAGTAGGTTAGGGTAGAGCTGGTTTCCGAGATTTTACTTATTTTTCTCTGGGGTAAGAACTTACAGGCAGGTAGTTGCTAACTACCTGCCTGTTCTGCCCCTGTTTTGTTATGGACTGCTCCTGTTGGCGATTCTGTGCCTTCTCGTTATGTCATGTCATGTCGGATCCCTGCTGTCTAACTGTGGGAAGCTGGCGGTCTATCAGAAAGACTTCAGTAATGAAGCCCGGTCGACAGAGTAAACCAGCCGAGGAAGTGTGTCTCTGGTGACTGAAGGTCAAATGAAGCAGCATAATTGGTAGCAAGAGTGGTCCGGGACAATTCATTTTGCTCCAAGCATGGGAAGTTTTATTGCTATCATAAAACTTCAAAGGATTCAAAACAAAAAGCCTCTTCTGGGCACAGAGGTATAGCGGGCACGTATCTGTTAGTGTGGCTCACCCAAGCAGATTACAATCTATTCTCGTGGAGTAAACTTTCTACAAATTAGGGGTACGGTCATACCAGTCTCAGTTTCCTCTTCAGCCTGAGCTCCTGTAGCTTCCAGCAACAACAGACAGACGTTCGTGCTGACAGATCTGACTAAACCACCTGGTAGCTCAGCAGTTCCCACACGTTGCATTCTGCTCAATCCCTAGCAAACTCAGAGACACAGGTGAACACTTGACCTGGACCTTAGTCAAAGCTAGCCTGGTGCATGTAATCAAGACCTGCAGTGCTGAGAATTATCCTACTCCTCCCTGGCTTTGCTGTACAGTATATGAGACTTGGAAGAGAAAGCCAGTCAACTCCTATGTAAGATATACAGTTAGGTCCAGAAATATTTGGACAGTGACAAAAGTTTTGTTATTTTAGCTGTTTACAAAAACATGTTCAGAAATACAATTATATATATAATATGGGCTGAAAGTGCACACTCCCAGCTGCAATATGAGAGTTTTCACATCCAAATCGGAGAAAGGGTTTTGGAATGATAGCTCTGTAATGCATAGCCTCCTCTTTTTCAAGGGACCAAAAGTAATTGGACAAGGGACTCTAAGGGCTGCAATTAACTCTGAAGGCGTCTCCCTCGTTAACCTGTAATCAATGAAGTAGTTAAAAAGGTCTGGGGTTGATTACAGGTGTGTGGTTTTGCATTTGAAAGCTGTTGCTGTGACCAGACAACATGCGGTCTAAGGAACTCTCAATTGAGGTGAAGCAGAACATCCTGAGGCTGAAAAAAAAAGAAAAAATCCATCAGAGAGATAGCAGACATGCTTGGAGTAGCAAAATCAACAGTCGGGTACATTCTGAGAAAAAAGGAATTGACTAGTGAGCTTGGGAACTCAAAAAGGCCTGGGCATCCACGGATGACAACAGTGGTGGATGATCGCCGCATACTTTCTTTGGTGAAGAAGAACCCGTTCACAACATCAACTGAAATCCAGAACACTCAGTGAAGTAGGTGTATCTGTCTCTAAGTCAACAGTAAAGAGAAGACTCCATGAAAGTAAATACAAAGGGTTCACATCTAGATGCAAACCATTCATCAATTCCAAAAATAGACAGGCCAGAGTTAAATTTGCTGAAAAACACCTCATGAAGCCAGCTCAGTTCTGGAAAAGTATTCTATGGACAGATGAGACCAAGATCAACCTGTACCAGAATGATGGGAAGAAAAAAGTTTGGAGAAGAAAGGGAACGGCACATGATCCAAGGCACACCACATCCTCTGTAAAACATGGTGGAGGCAACGTGATGGCATGGGCATGCATGGCTTTCAATGGCACTGGGTCACTTGTGTTTATTGATGACATAACAGCAGACAAGAGTAGCCGGATGAATTCTGAAGTGTACCGGGATATACTTTCAGCCCAGATTCAGCCAAATGCCGCAAAGTTGATCGGACGGCGCTTCATAGTACAGATGGACAATGACCCCAAGCATACAGCCAAAGCTACCCAGGAGTTCATGAGTGCAAAAAAGTGGAACATTCTGCAATGGCCAAGTCAATCACCAGATCTTAACCCAATTGAGCATGCATTTCACTTGCTCAAATCCAGACTTAAGATGGAAAGACCCACAAACAAGCAAGACCTGAAGGCTGCGGCTGTAAAGGCCTGGCAAAGCATTAAGAAGGAGGAAACCCAGCGTTTGGTGATGTCCATGGGTTCCAGACTTAAGGCAGTGATTGCCTCCAAAGGATTCGCAACAAAATATTGAAAATAAAAATTTTTTTTTGGGGTTTGGTTTATTTGTCCAATTACTTTTGACCTCCTAAAATGTGGAGTGTTTGTAAAGAAATGTGTATAATTCCTACAATTTCTATCAGATATTTTTGTTCAAACCTTCAAATTAAACGTTACAATCTGCACTTGAATTCTGTTGTAGAGGTTTCATTTCAAATCCAATGTGGTGGCATGCAGAGCCCAACTCGCGAAAATTATGTCACTGTCCAAATATTTCTGGACCTAACTGTATATGGGGGAGGTTTTAGTGGAACTTTTCTCTCCATATTTGTTTATACTATCAGCCAAAAAGTCATAGTTTAGAGACATAAGTATGAGAAATTCTGACTTATATTTTCAAAATTGCCACTAATAACCTGTTTGCCAAATGTTTGTGTGTAAAAATTAGTAAATATATTTGAGTTAATTAGAAATCTACTCAAATGTTACAAAAAGATACATTTGCCAAAATTGAAGAATTTTTTTTGGTCCTTTTCTGCCATTCTGGAAGCCATTTTTCTAAAATGTAAAAAAAATCATCTGTTAAAGAAAATTTTTAAAAAAATCCTTATATGCGCTTCACCGCTAACCTCTATAATCCCACTGCTCCTCACTGTCACTCTACTGAGCCTTGCACCATCTTGTGATCACTGCACTAAGCACTGAATCCTTGTGTCTCTCACGATAGGCCAGGACTTCCAGCTCTGATGAGGCCTAAGACGGTTCTGTGATATTGTGACCTAAAGCACTTGGGTAGAAACTTCTTGAACCTCATCAGAGCCAAAAGTCCCTGCATAATGTGAGAGACCAGGGGATTTCAGTTAGAGTGACAGAGTTCAGAAGATGCAACAAGAACCGGAGAGGTAACGGTGAAGAGTAGAGGGGGTGGAGAGGTGAGTGGTAAGGTAGGGATCAGGATTTTTTTTATTTTTTACATCTTACATTTATTATCCTCTGGTTAGAGAATTCAGAGAGACATCAGAGCATAATGGGGATATCTGAAAAGACTAACTTCTCTGCAAGTCAAATTTTTGATGAAAATTTCTTTAAACAGGCAAATTTGAATTGTGCCTGATCCCCTCATCATCTCTAGTTGTATGGAGATACTATCACAACTGACCAGGAGCAAGGAAGGGGATAAGTGGTGCCTCACCGGATTCCAACAGTACACAGGTGCCTGGAACAAGTGGCTGGATACCACTCATAAGCAGCAATGAAAACAGGAGAAAATTCCGGCACCAGGCATCTCTTCAGTCATTAGTGAGAACAAGGAATCGGCTGTGCTGAATCACAACATCAAGTTCCTTGCTTCTCTCAATATCTACCACTGTGGGAAAGTGGGGGCATTCACCTGCACATCAGATGGTCGCCCGATCCCACCAAATCAACAGGTTTGCTAACAATTAGTGTGGTCAGCTTAATTTTGACGGATTCCACGCATGACGAGTCGCCCAAGTGTTCACAACTTTCTGTCTAATCTAATCTCATATTTGGTATCAACAAAAAGTTAAGTAATATAGTTATTGAAAAAAACTTCTGTCACATAATTAGGCCGAGTTCACATGTCCAGTAATCATCCGTTGGAACGGATCGAGCAGTAATCTCTTGACAAAAAAAGTTGTTCAGGTACACCTTTTTTTGTCCTAAAAAGAATTATTTCAACTAGATCCATTTTTTTTAACATTGAAGTCTATGGAAAATGGATCTGATAATTAGCCATCCATTTTTCTTTTATTTGAAAAGAATCCCTTTTTTGCTTACCGGATCAGTTTTAAATGGAACAGATCCATTTTCAATAGACCTCAATGTTAAAAAACGGATCCAGCTGAAATCAAATTTTTATACCTCGAAAAAAAGTTGTTTCTGCAGAAATTTTTTTGTCAACAAATTGCTGCTGGATCTGTTCTAAAGCTGGTGTCACACACAGCGACAACGACAACGACGTCGCTGCTACGTCACCATTTTCTGTGACGTTGCAGCGACGTCCCGTCGCTGTCGCTGTGTGTGACATCCAGCAACGACCTGGCCCCTGCTGTGAGGTCGCCGGTCGTTGCTGAATGTCCAGCTTCATTTTTTGGTCGTCACTCTCCCGCTGTGACACACACATCGCTGTGTGTGACAGCGAGAGAGCGACGAAATGAAGCGAGCAGGGAGCAGGAGCCGGCGTCTGGCAGCTGCGGAAAGCTGTAACCAGCGTAAACATCGGGTAACCAAGGGAAGACCTTTCCCTGGTTACCCGATATTTACCTTCGTTACCAGCCTCCGCTCTTGCTGCCAGCGCCGGCTCCTGCACTGTGACATGTGGCTGCAGTATGCATCGGGTAATTAACCCGATGTATACTGTAGCAAGGAGAGCAAGGAGCCAGCGCTAAGCAGTGCGCGCGGCTCCCTATTCTCTGCACTGTGACATGTAGCTGCAGCACACATCGGGTTAATTAACCCGATGTGTACTGTACCTAGGAGAGCAAGGAACCAGCGCTAAGCGCGGCTCCCTGCTCTCTGCACTGTGACATGTAGCTGCAGCACACATCGGGTTAATTAACCCGATGTGTACTGTACCTAGGAGAGCAAGGAGCCAGCGCTAAGCGCGGCTCCCTGCTCTCTGCACATGTAGCACAGCGACGTTATGATCGCTGCTTCTGCTGTGTTTGACAGCTAAGCAGCGATCATAACAGCGACTTACAAGGTCGCTGTTACGTCACCGAAAATGGTGACGTAACAGCGACGTCGTTGTCGCTGTCGCTTAGTGTGAACCCAGCTTAACAGGTGATTATGAACATACCTTTATCATTCCAGTATTATGTCACCAAGCTTTTCTCCACAAATTCAAAATTGAGGAATATAACATCTAAAACTAAATCTATAATTTTGATGTCATCAAAACAACACTAAATAAATTGTCCAATACCTTATTAATTCTTCTTTTTTTTAATGGGGTTGATTGATGTTATAAAAAAATGGCAGTATTTTTTCAGAAACAGCGCCTCTCTTGTCTATAGGCTGTGTGTCTTGGGGTATGTAATGAGAGAACAGGAGCTCCTAGGCTGCCCCTCAGACTCGAGACCCTTCGCTGTCTTTTATCTCAGAGCTAGACGGTAGCCAGGTCTAAGCCCCCAGCGTGACCCTGACTCCTGTCCGAGCCCTGATCTTGCTCCCGCACCCTGATCTTGCTCCCCCCACCCTGGGTCGGAAATCAAGTAACAAAATCCCACAGAAATGACATGGCCAAGGGAGAACAAAAACTTGTACACACTGCACTCAAACACAAAGGAGAGACAATATGTGCTCAGGGGAATAAAGTAAAGGGTAGGAAGTAAACACACAACAGGGGAACTTTCACACCATGCAAAATAGCAACTAAAGATCACCATGAAATGGATCACCACTAAGACCGAGATCGCTGGAGCTCTGCAGAAGCTATCTTCAGGGATCTCCTAACACACTCCCAGCTTTAAATAGGAAGAGACCAGCTGTGGATCGTAATGAGCAACCTGACTCTCAGAAGAGTTGCACACCGCTCCAAAAAGGATTAACTCCAGAATGGCTGGGAGCAATGAACATAACTCGGCCGACGCCCAGCAGAGCTGAGTATTTAAGAGAAACCAGGTTGCCTGTCGGACTCTGCAATGTGAACAATTGTCCAACGCTGTTGCTGTAATCCACGAGTGAGGATACAGACAGTGCATTACTCTGTGTCTGGTATTGCAATATATGTATCAAAAAACTTCAGCACACAAAATAGGAAAAAAGGGTCGACAAGACTTTAGATTGCTTGTGAATTTATTGGAAAAAATAAAAGAAGTGACATCCAAAACTGAGTGGAAAATATGGCACAAGGAAATTCCGTCTGACGTTACAGCGCATCAGTGAGTCTTCATCAGGGGCAGAATTGACCGGTGAGAAGGCGTACAAGGTGGTTAAGGATGCTGATTTATTTGGTTATAGATATGGAATTATATGCCAGCATTAATAGAAAAACATGGAGACCTTAGGGGATGTATTCTTAGTAACAATTCTTAAGGGCAAGGAATTTCTGGAAAAATTCAACCGTAGGTTACTCGCCGTGATCCATGGGCCTACTCTCTAGCCTAGTATTGCAATATAGCCCCTTATGGAAATAAAAGTCGCACTGACAAATTAAAAGTGGTACCAAACAGAGAAAAATTGGACCATTGAGGAGTCATTAGCATTGAAATACAGAGGAAGACTCTTACTGACTACTACAATAGATGGGGATGAAATGTGGCATTTTACAATAACTATATTTGTTGTATTAACCTACATACCAGTTTTTAGAAAAGTCAGGAATGTCTAAAACACACTTTTCATAAAGGACTCAAACAGGACAGAGATAAAATAAAAAAAAAATATGTGCACTCAGTAGCATTCTTGCCAGAGGGAAAAAATGGCTTTGTTATGGGGCTTGAAATATGGTAAAAATACTCTTAGGAACAGATCATTATTCTCCAACTACTAATTTAACTGTGAGTGGGGGATGTTTTTGTTGAAGTGAAATGTATGTGTTGGGATGTCGCAGATTTAAAAAAGGAAATGAAGAAAACATTCACATTATTACCATGTAGCTAAAAATGGCACCATGATGGAACAGCTAGAAAATGTTATCGCATAATATTTCTGGATATTCCTGTAGATCAGTAGCTGGAGACTTGACCCCGCTCTTCCTTTCCCATTGATCTCCTAGCGTGGACTGAATTCTCCGGCACACGGGGGCAGCTCGAGTGTGTTAGATGTTGTTTACATTAGTGATGGCGCACACGATGAATGTGTTTGGAATGTATTTGGCTTCTGATCAATAGATTCTAATCTAAAAGTCATCACACTCTTCTTTATTCTATGTGAAACTGTCTTTCATGTTGGCGATATTATCCACCGCTTCTGTGATATACCAAAGAACGGTTCATCATTAATCTGTTTCTTCAGATCTCAAGTCACAGGCCTGGGAATGGAAGTGTCCATTGTCGTTGGCATTCTTACTCTTATCACATGCCTCACTCCACTCTGTATTACAATTTCAGCACGCTTAGTTCTTAGCAGCGCAATGATCTTGGATATGCTCATTACACCCAGACAGTTGGGCACCTTATTGTATGAGACCTTATTGTCTTAAATATTCATACTTGCAAAGATGTGACCTTCACATCATCTATTTCATTGTATCTTTTAACCTTTTCGATCCCTTATATACAGGTAGTCCTCGACTTACGACGTTGATCCGTTCTTACGCGGCGGCGTAAACCGAATTTCGATGTAAGTCAGACCATACATTCATACACTACTGTACCATAATAACAGTACAGTACTGCAAACACTTAGCTTGAGAGGCAGCTGCAGAAGGTGCTGGAGATACTGGGGACGGTATCAGATGAGTCTGGCTTACGTTTGGGAGCCATAATGAAGGGTGTTATGGTGTGCAGAAGACTCGTTTTCCTCTGTACAGCACTGGACAAGAGCGTCATATAAAGCGTCGTAACCACGAAACGATGTAACTCGAGACCGTTGTAACCCGAGGACTACCTGTATACTTATCAGTGATCCTCAACCATTTGTATTGGAGCAACCCATGTGGCTTTTAGGCGCATTAATTCTGGTGGGTCTACTATTGTACGGTAGTGGCATTAGGCATGTTACAATTCTAGTGAAAATTGGCATTAGGGTCCAATTAGGTAAAGACTAGGGTAATGTGAGTATGACTTTGTCATGTTTTTAACAGTTTTTCCCCTTTTAAGGCTAAGTTCACATTTCCGCTAAAATCTATCAGTCACAATCCGCTGCTCTTGTAAACAGCGGAATCCGTTTAGCGGATTCCACTGCTCCCATAGACTTGTATGAGCAGCGGATTGTGACTGATGATGCTGCGTTGCACCCTCCGCCCGACTGATCAGTCGTGGAACGACTGACCGCCGGGCGGGAGGAACGCAGCATGTAACGTTTTTTGAGCAGCGAGATCCGTCGGATTTCGCTGCGCATGCTCTCTGGCTCCCTGCACACGTCACCAGCTTTGGTTGGTTACCCGATATTTACCCTGGTTACGGTGCAAGGAGCCAGCGCTAAGCGGTGTAGGCCCGTAACCAAGGTAAATATCGGGTAACCAAGGTAAACATCGGGTGCTTTGCTGTTACCCGATATTTAGGCTGGTTACGTGTGCAGGGAGGCCGACACTTCCCCGCTCGGCCCCGCCCCCTCCCGCACTCCGCACATGTATGTACACACACACACACACACACACACCTGTCCCCAGCCATGCAGACAAGCACTGACACCCTCGTCTGGCCCCGCCCCCTGCTCGGCTCCGCCCCCTCCCGCACTTTGCATGTGCACACACACACATACATACATACATACATGCACATACACACACTCACACATACACTCACCTGTCCCCAGCCATGCAGACCGCAGCACTTCTACTGACATCCTCAGCGCCTGGCCCCGCCCCCCGCTCGGCTCCGCCCCCTCCCGCACTTTGCATGGGCACACACATACATACATACATACATACATACATACATACATGCACATACACACACTCACTCACTCACAGATACACTCACCTGTCCCCAGCCATGCAGACCGCAGCACTTCCACTGACATCCTCAGCGCCTGGCCCCGCCCCCCGCTCGGCTCCGCCCCCTCCCGCACTTTGCATGTGCACACACATACATACATACATACATACATACATACATGCACATACACACACTCACTCACTCACAGATACACTCACCTGTCCCCAGCCATGCAGACCGCAGCACTTCCACTGACATCCTCAGCGCCTGGCCCCGCCCCCCGCTCGGCTCTGCCCCAGAACTCCGCCCCCCGCACACAACGGAATCCGACAAAGAATTCTGTTCTTTGTCATCCGTTGTACAGCGTTGAACAGCGCATCAGTCACATGCGTCAAGCGACGCATGTGACTGATACAAATCAACGGAAATGTGAACTTAGCCTAATACACAGTCTGGCTCACCTTCACCCATATAATGGGTTGTATCAAGTACATTTTATTCTTGTAACCTACTGCTAGCCTAAAATATAATAGTTTGTATTACTGGCTATTACTTCACATATACATTTATATGTTTTCTATGTCTCACAATTAATGTGAGACAGCTATGAGAACATTTCTGGACACACATAAAGGTTGCAAATGGTCAGCGCCACGCTGTCATCAAATTAGCAGTGGGAAATCCAGGAGCAAATATACGTCTTTTGCACAGGGATTCTCTGCTGTTGATTTCAGGTAAACAGCTGTGACTTTAGTCCATATCAGCCAGATAAGCTCCTGTGACATCAAAAGTGATTATCAGTCAGGTAAGCTCCTGTTTTTGTGTTTTCATCAGGCATTCTTCAGTGATATCCCAACCATGTTCCCATCAGGTCATCTAGTCATATAACAAGTGAGTTGTATTTGCGTAAGCTGCTGTGATCTCAATAATGTGTTTCTGTTGTGACATCACAAGTGGGTTTCAGTCAGATAAGGTGCTGTGACATCACAAGTGACTTTTACGTAAACTGGACTGATATTATTGGTGGCATTCAGGTAGGAAAACAGCAACCTTTGTGACAAGACAAGTGTCTTCAGAAGAAGGTAATGCTGTGACATCACTGTAGCGATGGCTTAAGAACCACCACTATGCAGGATTTAAGTATGGTACTTAAGTGGAGAATACTGAAACAAGGGTAGGTTTATTAACAGAAAGAAAAATAACTTTATGCAAGTAAACAGGGGGAATATGCTGGCAACAGTTAAACTTTGACAAAACTCCTAGCTGGGGAGCGTGGATGATATGTCACCCCAACTATTACACAGACTACTGTAACAGTGAACCCAGCAAGTAAAATAGATTCGCAACTACACAGCAATCGCGTCCTCACTGGCCTTCGCTGCTCAGGCCTCACAGATACCGCGCCTTAGCTACAGAGGACTACATTACACCCTTCCAAATGTGCACATATCAACCTAATTAGCTTTCTAGTCTTGTTGTTTTTGGTAAAGGCCCAGTGCGTTTGTTTTTTGTTTTTTCTTGATCTGTAAAAGAAAATTAAAATTCTTGCATACCTTTTTTTACTAGTCCAATTTATATGCCACAACAGTACTGATTGTTTTGTTGCATTTTTCTTTCCATGTGTGTACCCACCTTACATATTTCTTGTCAAAACAGGGGTGAGAATTTAAACCAAAAAATATACATTAATAAGGATGATCGAATACCTCAAATATTCGGGAACACCCATATTCGCCGAATAGGTTGCCGCTATTCGACTATTTGCCCATCCATCACAGTGAAACCCCAGCACTCCAAAGGCAGTCACTGACATGTTGTGTTACCTTGGAACCTGCTACAGTGAGTAATAACCTTGAGACTGCATCCCTGTGTCACTCCATCATTCCCCTGCGCCTCCCGCCCTACAACCCCTGCCATCGACTACTACTACCCCATCTGCCCTGGGGCCCAGATCTACTTGTGGAGAGCTATACCAACCAAGCTGCGTCACCATCGGCCCCAGAGGTCCCCATCCCGCGGCGGTGGCATCTAACTTGCCGCATACCACAGGTGGCGTCACGAATAAACTGTCATCATCTCTTTCCTATTTACTAAACAACACCGCTGGGGTCACGGATCTGGGCCTCGCCAAATTGGCGTCCCAGGAGCTGAACTGCGGCCCAATAACGAGTCACCCCAGGCCCCGGCACGGGCGTGTGAATAGGAGATTATGATTTTTGCTATTTATAGCAATAGTGTAATATTGCTGTATATGAACCGCCCCACGGGCTCTGCTGCAACCGCTGAGCCGCTCGGATCCGTGCTCGTACTGCGGGTGGTGGCTCGAGCCTCTCACGGACCTGGGGGTCACGTCGCTCTGCACTACACACGGGGATTTGGGTGAGGAAGTCCACGGCCGGGGCCGTGGTGGTTTGGTTTGGGATGTTAGTTCGTGACGCCACCCATGGGTCGTGGTGATTGTAGACACCACCGCTGTGGTGAAGGTATAGGGGCTCCCAGGTGCGGGGTAATGGCGCAGCTAGGTGTTGACCCCTCCGTGGGTAGGGGGTGCTGGTCCCGGGGCCCGGTAGGCGAGGGCCAGGGTGCAGTGTGAAGTGTTGCGATGCAGTGCGGTGCCTGATGGCACTGGTGTACTCACTCTGACACAAGACACTGGAGTCTCTGGTAAACCAAACGGAGTGATGAACGAGGTCCGCAGCCGGCTGCAGCTACTCCCAGAATAGGTTGGTGGTTTCCGCCTTTCTCCTGCACCTCTGTGAATAAATGTTTGACTCCTATGCTTAGACACCGGTAGTCCGCTCCCCGACTTGTATATGCCGTAGGAGTCCGTTTGCCCACAGACGCTGGCTCTTTGGGTCTCTATGCCTTGGCGGTGGCTTTACCCTGTATGGTTGGGCTGTTGTCTTCTAATGGGGCTTGTGTGGGATAGGTCCTTAAGTCCAGTCCGCAATCAGTTGTTTCGACTCGGCCCTGTCGGTTCAGGGCTTTGTACGGGGTCTGAGTACCCTGCCTGGTGCTCCGGTATCCAGTTGGCTCTCCAGTTCGGTTCCGGCGGGCCACTACCCTGTCTCGGTCCCTTACGGTTCCACCGGTTTTCTTCCCGGTCTCCTGCAGGCGGCCACCACCATCTGCCTCCTTGCCAATGGTGACTGGGCTCCGACCCAGCCACCTGGTAGTCTCTTAGCAGGCCTGGACACAGGACTGCCTGTGAACTTGACTGCTCTACACTTGTACTTGAATTAGACTCCGTGTGTTTTCCCACCTCCAGGCCTGTGAACTCCTCGGTGGGCGGAGCCAACTGCCTGGCTCCGCCCCCTGGTGTGGACATCAAACCTGGAGGGTGGTGACAAGGCTTTTAGTTTGGCTGGTGTTACCTAACCGGGAGGGGGTGTGGTGTTGTGTGTGACTACCTGGGACAACCCGACTAGTCCGGGGCGTTACATATGTAGTACGAGCGATCAGATGATCGCAGTTTCAAGTCCTCTAAGGGGACTAACAAATACAATAAAAAGTGGGGGAAACAGGTAAAAAAAAAGACTAAACATGAAAATTGTGCTCATTCTTCTTTCCCCCATTTAAAATAAAGAGCTTAAAATTGCTAAATACACATATGTTGTATCGCTGCAGCCATAAATGTCCGCTCTATCAAAACATAAAATTAATTGAACTTATCGGTAAACGCTGCAAGCAAAAAATATAAAAATGCTCTTGTTATTCCCCAAACAGGGATCCTTTTGCACCAAACCATGTGAACAAAAACACTGCTTCTTCTTTGGTCCCTATATAAATATATAAAAAACATCAACAACATCAACAAAGCAGACATCTGCCTAAAAAGGGATAGTTTTTGGACTATTTTACATTTTAAGTAGCATAAAAACAAGTATTGTTAAATGGGATGTTGGTTATCACTGGTTACCCTCCGTTTTCTCATAGCCAGATATAGTATATTGAGATCACGTGGACATTACTAAAATTGCATTTACATTAAAAAGCTCAAAAGGGTTTCAATAAAATCATAGGAGAACTGAGAGTGTTATTGAGATTTGCCATGAATTTATCGTTAATCTAATTTTTGGAAAAATTAGTTGAATCTGACGAAGTTGAATGTCAAAAGATTTGTTCATCTGGAGGACCAAATCATACAGTAGAGATGCTAAAATCATCCAGCAATGCCGTGTAGCAGAGCAGACAGACGTAACGGTGGCACAGAGGACTTTTTCACTCATTAAAATTAATGTAATACATTTTATTCCCTCTGAGAATGTTAACAGGAAAAAGCAGTAGTTGACTGTTGGCAGCGAAAGAGACATTTATACAGATTATAAACATAATAATCTATTACCCCTGAAAATATATAGCTCTAGAGAACAAAAGATATTAAGTAGCGCCCATAACTGTGACCACGTACATGGCAGGAAGAGATCAAAGACATTTTAATGTTTGCTACGTGAGGAAAACTAGTGAAACCACTTTGCAAGGAAGAATCCAAAATAGAGAGAGTAATGTGTTTATCCTTGTTTTGTTTTAGTGGCTAGAGAGTAGGGTGGCAGCCAGCACCTCCGGAGAGCGAGTGGCACCACTGCCATCCCCGACGCTCGGAGAGGGTGGGTTTCTGACAACTCCTTTGTAATCAATTACTGTGTAATCAAGTGTTCTAATTTTAGTTATAGAAAACCATACTGTGTGGACGTGAGTTGCTTTCAGGACATTGAACAGATAGAGAACAGATACAGAAAATGATTATTAAAGGGTAAGGTTATTTACTCAACGGCCATAGACAAGATGGCTCCATATGAAGAGTTTAGTACTTATAATCAGGGGTAGATTTAGGCTATGTGCGCACGCTGCATCTTTGTGGTGACCACAAAGATGCACATTTTTGGTCCCAAAAAAATGCTCCCTCGGCATGCAATTTTTGCTGCTTTTTACTGCTTTTTTTACAGTGTTTTTGGCCAGTGCGTTTTCTAAGCTAAATCTATTGACTGGAAGGGCTCAAAAATTCTGACAAAAATGCAGAGAGAATTGACATGCTGCATCTGCGTGGTCACCACAAAGACGCAGCCAAAAAAAACTGCAACATGCGGACAGCAAAAATGAAATCTCATAGACTTTGCTGGGGAAAGAAATGCATGGAGTTTTGGAACCAAAACTGCACCTAAAAAATACGCAAAAGCACAGCAAAAAACAGTGTGCCAATTAGATTAGATTAGAAGGCACGGGGCCCCTCCCCAGCATGATGTATCATGTGACATTTTCAAAAGCAAACAAATCATTACAAAGAAACAAATAATATTAATATTAATAATGTCAACAATATTATCAGCAAAATGACAATAAAATTGTATATCACTCCTTTTACAATTCAGTGCTACAACATCTAATCAATGTTCACAGTATTCACAGTAAGATTCAGAATCTTTAATACCTCGCGGAAATAGCTAACTATATGAATGAATTTGCAACCATCTTGTTAAACTCTCCTACTTCCCCCCCTGCACCCCCCTCTGCTAAAACCCACTCCCACCTAGTCACCTTCAACCCCTACCTCCAATCCTCTAAGGCTATGTGTCCATGGTAGAATGTTGCTGCGGATTTTTCTGCATGAAAATCCGCGGCTTTCCCACAAAATCCGCACCTTTTCAAAGGTGCGGATTTGCTGCGGATTTACCGCGGATTTACCGCGGAATTGCCGCGGATTTTGGTGCGGATTTTTTTTTTTCCCAATTCTGAAGCCAAAATCCGGATCAAAATTCGCAACAATAATTGACATGTTGCAGATTTTTCCGGATCAAAATCCGCACCAAATCCGCCGCGGAAAAATCCGCAGCATGGGCACAGCATTTCCAAAAAGCCATAGAAATGGCTGGGAAGTGCCGCTGCTGCAGATTTTCGGGAAATCCGCGGCTTTTCCGCGAGAAATCCGCGTCAAAATCTGCGCATTTTCCGCAGCGTGGGCACATAGCCTAAGTGTACCACCTAATTTCTCAGAGTGCTACCACGCCGTCTCCTTAAATGGTGACATTAAGCGTTCTATTTCCTCCAAATTGTAGTAGGTTATAATAAATGCCCTCCACTTTTTGAAGTGACGACCCAATCGTCCTGACTTCCTTCCAGCATCAAGGCCCTCTAACTCCATCAGCCATTTTATGTGGATTATTATTATATTATTATTATTATTCTTCGAACGAGGGTACTTTTGACTCTAACCAATATTTTAGTATCATCCTCTTTGTTGCAAATATGATTACATGTAATAGTAAAGGGGGATGTCTACTCCTCCTCCCCTTGACGTTCACCTCTTCCCACGCATGGAACAGAACCAGAGTAAGGGAGAGAAGGCGTTTGATATCCCAGAGTTTAGCAACACACTTTGACACTTGGGCCCACAGTGGCTCAAGGTGGGGAAACAGCCACAATCCATGGTAGAGATCCGTAGCTTCTAAATTACATTTCGGACAACGAGTAATCCTCTCAGGATTCTCAGGCTTTCTGGGCAAATTGAATGCATAGATCGCCCGATGCATCACTTTATATTGAGTCTCCCACCACTACTCATTCAGTATTGCTTTTCGTAGGGCCCTCCACCCCTCCCTGATCTTTGTTCCAATGTCGGAATCCCCTAGTTGCTTTTCCCATGGCTTAAAGAAACTCTCTGGCTGATAGCCAGTCAACTGGTCTTGCATTGCCCCATATAGAGATGAAATTGACGAGGACGTTCGTGCCAACTTGACCAGGCCGTCAAATGTATTAAGTGACGCCTCCAGCGATATGTCTTGTAATTGAACCATAACCTTATGCTTCACCTGATCATACTGGATTATTTGGTTAGGATTCAACCCATAATTACCTACCAATTCTTTCCTTCCCAACCATCTTGGCTCAGAAGGAAGAAAAAGATGGGAGACCCTCTGTATACCTTTCCGCCTCCATTCTTAAAATAGTTTATTGCTAATTCCCTGGCTGAACCCTGGATTATCCCATAGGGGTAGCTATTTAGATATTTTATATGCCGACTTGTAATGCTTCCTCACTGCCCTCCAGGCTGCTATCGTATCCTTAAACAGAGAGGACTGTTTCATTTTTTGGGGTAGATTAGCTTGACTGGTGTGTAGAAGGGCCTTTAAATCCCATGGAAATGCATAATCTCTCTCAACTCCAAGGGACACGTGTTTCTGTGAGCCAGGAATCCAATCCATCCAATACCTGGACAAACAGGCCAGATTGTATCCCCTAACATTTGGTAGGTTTAATCCCCCATTATCCTTTGATGCAGTCAGCTTCCTTATACCAATGCAAGCTCATTTCCCCCTCCACACAAACCTCGAGAAACTTCTATTAAGAAGTTCAACATCCTTATGTCACAAGAGCAAAGGTAGAGTTTGGATATCATACATCAACTTAGACATAGGCATCATCTTAATTAATTAATTGTGCTTTGCCCATGATGTTCAACAGGAAGTCCTACCATCTCTGGAGGTCCTGAACTATTATGATCCCCTTTTGATAGCTCATGCGATAGGTCATAGGATTAATACAGAGGTGCACATCAGCAGATGCAAAATGAGAAAGACAGCACGCTGCCCAACCTTTTCCCCTTACATAGCATATTAATATACATAATAGACCAGGAGTGGGAAATTAATTTTCCTGAGGGGCCACATGGGAGACCGTGACTGTTGTGGAGGGCTGAAATTTATTCTACTCAATATTTATATTATTAATAATTATTGTTTTATATTAATATTAAATGTATCACTTAATATTGAGCAGAATTAAGTACGCCCCCTTTGTACAGTGTGAGCCCAACACAGCCCCCTTATATACACCATGAGCCCACACATAGCCCCTGTGCACAGTATGAACCCTTACATAGCCACTATATACAGCACGAGTCCCCAAATAACTAGAGATGAGCGAACATTAGGCTTAAGGCTCAAGGTTCGGAAACTGAGCTTCAAAAACAAGGTTCGAGTTTGAGGTTCAAGCAAGTGACGAGTATAAACCTCTCAAGCGAGAGAGGTATGAGTGAAGTACAGCTCTGTGCGAGCCATGTGCAGTGTTTGATCAGCTCACATATGTGGTTAAATCACCGTGATCAGATGTAGTGTACACACATAAACCCCCCCTCAAAAAAAAACCCTGCCCCGGAAGTGTTTTCCATATGGCCATTAGCAAAACACTTCAGGTTCAGCAGGGTTAATAATTTTTTATTTTTTGGGGGGTTGTGTGTGTACACTACACCTGATTAAGCTGATTTAACCACAAATGTGAGCCGATCAAACACTGCATGCAGCTCGCACACGGCTATGCTTCACTCATACCCAAGCATAGCGCTGCTTACTTTAGAGTTTTATAGTCATCACTTGCTCGAACCTGAATCTTGGGTTTTTGAAACTCCGTTTCCGAACCTCGAGCCTAAGGTTCGCTCATCTCTACATATAATCCTTATATACAGCATGAGCCCCCACATAGTCCCTATATATAGGATCAGCTACCCACATAGGCCCTATATACAGCATCACTTCAATACACATATATGTAAAAAAACACATACTCACCTTGCTTCAGTTCCCTCGGAACTCTGCTCCATTCCTTGGGGCTCCACTTCTTCCTCATGCCGGCATGTATCTGCTAGCGCCAGCGCCAATTGATGACATCATTGTAATGGCAACAGGAGCTCACCTATAGTTGCACTGTTGTTCTGTATTGCCAGCAGCATAGGAAAGTTGGAGATGTGCACCAAGGGAACGGGAGAGAGGTGAGTATGTGTTGCTGCACAATCATTACAAAGAGGGCAATTTGTCCATGGGCCCCCAGGAGACCCGGACCCTGGGCAGTAGCCAAGATTGCCTCCATTGTAATCCACCTATACTTATAATAATAGGCTGGACACTGTATTACTTTCAAGTGATTGTCCAGGGTTAGAAAATATTGGGGGTTTTTTCCCATAAACAGCGCCACTCTTGTCCATGGACTGTGTCTAGTACTGAACCTCAGCTCTACCCACTTACTTGAGTTATTCTATACCCATTTATCACCTATCCACTAAAAAGCTTACGAACAATGAGAGTTTCAAACACTTGGACCCCTAACCGTGCGTGGGAACAAGGATTCCATGTCCCATGAATGGAGAGGTAAAGAGGAAAAATATCTGTAAGATGTGCTCATTTACTAAAAAATTCAAAGAATTTTCTGATTACCAAGAAAAAATAATATTTAATCTATGACCATATGACATGTGATACATCGTATATGTCATTAAGTCTGCCGATATGTAATCTAATGTATGATGGCTGCACAACATGTCCCTTCAGAATTTCGAAACATATCAATGACATTTTTATCAAAAAATTCTTTATATCTAATGCAGCTAAATACTTTTTTGATGTCCAGTCTAGCAAACTAAATAGTTTTTGTTCCTATGGAATTGAAACAGTTAAAAGGCATGTCAGAGGGAGGAATGCTAGAAAGTAGTGATGTGCGAGCACTACCCTCTTCAGGTGCTCGGTACTCGTAGCGACTAGTGATGGACGAGCACTACCATGCTAGGGTGCTCGGTACTCGTAACAACAAGTGATGGGCGAGCACTAACATGCTCGGGTACTCGGTACTCGTAACGACCAATAATGTGCAAGCACTACCATGCTCAGGTGCTCGGTACTCGTCATGACTAGTGATGAGCAAGCACTCCCATGCTCGGGTGCTCTCTACTCGTAAAAACTAGTGATTAGCAAGCACTCCCATGCTCGGGTGCTCTCTACTTGTAACAACTAGTGATGAGCAAGCACTACCATGCTTGGGTGCTCAGTACTCGTAACGAATAGTGATGGGCGAGCGCTACCATGCTTTTGTGCTCAGGTGCTCATAACAAGCAATTGGATGCTCGGACAGGTTTGATTCATGTACTGAGTATAATGGAAGTCAAGGGGAAACTTATTAAAATCTTCACGGAAAAAATGCTCTAGTTCCCCATTTACTTCCTTTATACTCGGTACACTAGTCAAGCCTGTCCGAGCGTCCAACTGCTCATTACGAGTACCAAGCACGTATGGTTAGTGCTTGTGTGGCGCCCCTGAGGCTTCCGTCGCCACAGGTCATTGCACCCCATCAGCGGTGTGATGCCCCATTCTGGGAGAGGAAGAGAGTGAACTCCGGTCCCCTGGTAAATCCACACTACACCCATTGTTAGGCACATACTAGGACCAGGGAAAGTGGCAGGCAACCCTCCCATGCTGCATGCTGGGAGGGGTCGTAAGACCCATCCCTGCTCCTATAGGTTACAGCTTAGCAACTGGGGGGTGGGAGGAGCCATCTGAGAGCAGATAGAGAAAGGAAGGTCAAGTTTAGTTAGTTACCTCAGGGAGTGAGAGAGTGAGCATGTAGTTGGAGAAGAAGAACGAGAGAAAGGAGGGAGGAGGAGGCCTGCTGGAGGCAGGCAAGGAGGAGGAAAGAAAGACAAGAAAGAAGGAAAGAAAGCTCCAAGTCAGGCAGGAGCAGAGAAACAGAAGGAGACGCTTCCTGGTGAAGATCCTGGGACCCAGAGGTCCAGGTGACACCACGTAGGAGATAGAAGGAGTCGCAGGGCCACGGGTAGTCCTGGAGGTACCACGAGCAATCCTTGTTAGGTACCGAAGAGAGGGCCTAGAGGCGCCACGGGTAGTTGCAGGCTGCGGTGGCCTGTTCCACATTAACATCGGTGGAGTGATCAAGCTGCGACAGGGGACGGTCCCTAGAGACTGGAGGAGTGCAAAGACAATCTCCAAACAGTAAAAACCGAGGCCCAGGGAACGTTGTACACTCCCAGGGCCAGAACCCATAGCAGACTTCCAGTAAAGGGGTAATCAGCCGACAGGTGACCCCCCAGCCTGGAGGCTGTAGTGGAGGCCAAGCCAGGTCCATCCTAACAAAGGCAAGGCTAAGGAAGACAGCAGAAGAAAGAGACACTAAGAGAAGGGCACCGGCATTCACTCTCAGAATCACCCAGAAACGGCGGAGGTCCCTGACAGTGGTCCCAGCACTCCAAGGGTCCCTACAGAGCTCTGACAAGAACTGTGAGTAAAGAACTTGAACTGCACCCTTGGAGTGGTCTCTGTTATTTCAGCTGCATAGACACTTACTAGCACCAACTGTGCCCCGGGCATTGCTCCACCTGTGGGGAGCAGTACCACCATTGCTGCCATAACATCATCCCGGAGGCCCCACACAGCAGCGGCGGCTTAATAGCCGCATACCACAGGTGGTGTCACGAACACAACCTTTATTCAGCAAGCCACATATTTTACTGACACCCACCAGGGCCACGGAGTCGGGCCCAGCCACCACTGACTACCACCGGACTAGTCCGGCCCGGCACCGGGTGTCCCACAGCCCTGGGGTGGGCGAGTCAACTTTGGCGTCACGAACAGGATTTCGTGCCCGGTCACACCGGGTACTGTGCGCCTGAAGAATCGTGAAGAAGCCTGTGTTTACTGTGAGAAACTGCCGCCATTGAAGTCACTGAGCGCGGGAAGAAGGGGGGCGTGCAAGAAGAAAGGGCGCGAAGAGAAGCCCCGCCCCCTTGTCCAAGAAAAGAGCGTGAAGTGGTGCCCGCCAGAGAAGGCGGAAGAAGAAGAGATGGCGACCAGATAAGCTGGCCGGCTGGCAGAGAGAGTCTGAATGCCAGACCAGCAGATAAAGAAAATGTACCTTATCGCAAACGGAGTGATGCCGGCCGTGATGGGCTGGGCGCCAGTCTGGCGCCAGATGCTAGTGCAGCCTCCGGCCCCGCCTCCGACAAGGGAAAGGGAGCAGCCGAGTGGCGTGGTCGAGCACCCGAGCAGTGTTCCAGGCAGCATTCCCCAGGTCGGTAGCATGGCGGAGGAGCTGCAGCAAGGTGCACCAGGGACCGGAAGAGTGGATCCCGAGCTGGACCTGCTGAGAGAAGAAGTGCGAGTCCTGGCCCGGAGGCTGAGCAGCGTGGAAGTGGGAGCGGAGCGGCAGAAAGAAACGCCGAGGGTGCCGGAGGATCTGGAGCGGTGGATGGATGCCGCGGAGCGGAAGCAGGGTGGGCAACCAGATACCCCATCCGGTCCGGACCCAGGGCCCCGCCACGCGCCCCCGCTTAGCCCCTTCACTGACCCTCTGGCCTTCCCAGCCTACCCCGCGGACGCCCGGTGGGGTACCGGAGGCCTGCCTGAGACCCCCACAGACGGAGATTGGGGAGGGGTGGACCCCGAACAGCTAGCGGGCCCCCTGCCGAGTCCCCCGGTGAGCCTCCTGGGAATGGCATCCCCGGGAGTGAATTGGGACGCGGCGCCCATTGAAAGCAGGGGACTGCAGCGGCCGCTGCGCCCTAAGGCGACCCCCCTGGCCAACGAGCTAACGTGCCAGAGGCTGGTGATTGAGTATCAGAAGGAGCGGGAACTCCGGGAGGAGAAACGCCGGGCCAGAGAAGTCGCTAATCTGGCCTCCAAAGAGGAGGTCAGGAAGGCCCTGAAGGGATCCGAGGGCCCAGTGCGACGGGGCCTAGTAGTGGACTTCAGACAAGCTGGTGGCTGGGGCTTCATCAGGGAGCCCGGCCTGGGCAAGGATGTATTTGTAGCTCGAAGAGACATCGAGGAGCACCTGCCCAGAGGCCACCCAGGGCGCGATGCCAAGACGGGTGATGTGGTGGAATACATACGGCTGATGGGGGACCGTGGATGGTATGCGCTGCATGTACATATTCTGCGGGGAGAAGCGGCCCCAGAAGAGCCAGAGTGGCGCCGCACAGTGCAAGAGCGTAGCATCTCCCCTGCCAGCAGCACCGCCTCAAGACAGACCCAGGACACGGAACTGAGCAGAGGTCCTGTGACAGCCACCCAGGAGACGCAGACCAGGATCTCCATGGCGTGTGTGATGCAGGGAGCCCGGCCAAAGCAGGGCCCTAGAGACCACAGCAGCAGCCCCCTGCAGACAAGCAGCCCTCTGCAGCAACGCCGTGCAACATCTGCAAGCAGTCCCACTCCAAACCAGGCTGCAGAACAGCGCAGAAGGTCGGGGACCAGCGCCCAGGGGACCCAGACGATGATATCGTCAGCGTACCTACTGCCAGGAGCAATGCCGGAGTGGGACCCTCGCATCTACCCTCGTGAGTAAAGGAGAAGAGATGCTGAACTGTAAATAGCCCCTGTCTGCCCATCATTCTTTTTGAAGAAGTCCCTTGTGTTTTGCCCCTCATTCTTTTCGAAGATGACACCCTTTCCTGCTGTACTGCCCCTTATGCTTTTTGAAGACGTCACCCCCATGTTTATGTGTTACCGGGCCACTGAACTGGAGTGTGGTCCCCGGTGAATGTTTATGTGTCATGTCATACCGGGCCACTGGACTTAGTGGCTGGTGTGTGGTGTATGTGTCTTATGTAACCAGGCCATTGGACTTAATGGCTGGTTGATTATGTCCCATTGATGTTTGAAAGGAAACGAACTGCCAGGCTACTGGACTTGTTGTAGCCGAAAATGTATATAGTTGCACCTGTTGTGCCCCCTACCAGAATTAAGGGGGATGTGCCCAAACCGTGCAATGAACTGGAAGTGCACACATAGTTTCTTTATAAGAAGTTTGCAACGTTAAAGTGCTTATGCCTCCCATAAAGGGAAGAAATGTTTTATTGTTTTATGTTTTGCATACAAAAATGTTTTGCAGTTTCTTCACATGTTTTTGTTGTTTTTCAGCCCGAGGACATGCTGGGATTTGCTGTGGGGGAGTGTGGCGCCCCTGAGGCTTCCGTCGCCACAGGTCATTGCACCCCATCAGCGGTGTGATGCCCCATTCTGGGAGAGGAAGAGAGTGAACTCCGGTCCCCTGGTAAATCCACACTGCACCCATTGTTAGGCACATACTAGGACCAGGGAAAGTGGCAGGCAACCCTCCCATGCTGCATGCTGGGAGGGGTCGTAAGACCCATCCCTGCTCCTATAGGTTACAGCTTAGCAACTGGGGGGTGGGAGGAGCCATCTGAGAGCAGATAGAGAAAGGAAGGTCAAGTTTAGTTAGTTACCTCAGGGAGTGAGAGAGTGAGCATGTAGTTGGAGAAGAAGAACGAGAGAAAGGAGGAGGAGGAGGTACCCGCTGGAGGCAGGCAAGGAGGAGGAAAGAAAGACAAGAAAGAAGGAAAGAAAGCTCCAAGTCAGGCAGGAGCAGAGAAACAGAAGGAGACACTTCCTGGTGAAGATCCTGGGACCCAGAGGTCCAGGTGACACCACGTAGGAGACAGAAGGAGTCGCAGGGCCACGGGTAGTCCTGGAGGTACCACGAGCAATCCTTGTTAGGTACCGAAGAGAGGGCCTAGAGGCGCCACGGGTAGTTGCAGGCTGCGGTGGCCTGTTCCACATTAACATCGGTGGAGTGATCAAGCTGCGACAGGGGACGGTCCCTAGAGACTGGAGGAGTGCAAAGACAATCTCCAAACAGTAAAAACCGAGGCCCAGGGAACGTTGTACACTCCCAGGGCCAGAACCCATAGCAGACTTCCAGAAAAGGGGTAATCAGCCGACAGGTGACCCCCCCAGCCTGGAGGCTGTAGTGGAGGCCAAGCCAGGTCCATCCTAACAAAGGCAAGGCTAAGGAAGACAGCAGAAGAAAGAGACACTAAGAGAAGGGCACCGGCATTCACTCTCAGAATCACCCAGAAACGGCGGAGGTCCCTGACAGTGGTCCCAGCACTCCAAGGGTCCCTACAGAGCTCTGACAAGAACTGTGAGTAAAGAACTTGAACTGCACCCTTGGAGTGGTCTCTGTTATTTCAGCTGCATAGACACTTACTAGCACCAACTGTGCCCCGGGCATTGCTCCACCTGTGGGGAGCAGTACCACCATTGCTGCCATAACATCATCCCGGAGGCCCCACACAGCAGCGGCGGCTTAATAGCCGCATACCACAGGTGGCGTCACGAACACAACCTTTATTCAGCAAGCCACATATTTTACTGACACCCACCAGGGCCACGGAGTCGGGCCCAGCCACCACTGACTACCACCGGACTAGTCCGGCCCGGCACCGGGTGTCCCACAGCCCTGGGGTGGGCGAGTCACTTGCTCATCACTATTAGAAAGGCATTACTTAAAGAGCTTGGCTACTACTTTAACATTGATGTCCTTTCCTTAGGATAGATCATCAATGTCTGATCGGCTGAGGTCCGACACCCAGTATCCCCTCGATCAGCTGCCCTGTCTTCCAGGCAGCCTCTTTAAATCTGAAGCTGAAGAATATGTAATATTTTGACAAATTAATATTGTGGTTTCAATTGTATTTCACCTCTTTGTAATCCATGATTGCAGATAATGTCATTTCCTGCAGCAAACCATATGGCATGATTAGAATTGCAATATGTACGCTTCACTTGCCACTTTAGATATTTGAACCTTGGATTTTACTCTACACTTGAAATATTTTTTATCTGTATGCTAGACCACGGGGTTTTTTGGAATTGGAATGGAGAAGTAGGATACATAAGTAACTATCGTTCCATTTACTGTGTATATGAGTGGTAGTCACACAGACACAAAGAAATGAAAGGAAGTCATATACAGGAGGTGAAATAAGTATTGAACAATTCACCAATTTTCAAACTAAATATATTTCTATATATGTGCTATTGACATGAATTTCTCACGAGATGTCGGTAACAACTTATCCAATCCACAGGCAAAGAAACTAAACTATAGATGTCTGAAAATTAAGTCATGTGTAATAATGAGAAAAGACACAGGGAAAAAAAATTGTACACTCTTAGGCGGGCTTTGCACACTACGACATCGCAGGTGCGATGTCGGTGGGGTCAAATCGAAAGTGACGCACATCCGGCGTCGCAGTCGATATCGTATTGTGTAAATCCTTTTTCATACGATTAACGAGCGCAAAAGCATCGTTATCGTAGCATCGGTGTAGGGTCCGACATTTCCATAATTTGGCAGCAGCGACAGGTACGATGTTGTTCCTCATTCCTGCGGCAGCACACATCGCTGTGTGAGAAGCCGCAGGAGCGAGGAACATCTTCTACCTGCGTCACCGCGTCTCACGCCGGCTCTGCGGAAGGAAGGAGGTGTGCGGGATGTTTACGATGCTTTACGATGCTTGCGATGTCGCAGCGTGCAAAGTACCCCTTAGGCCTGTTTCACACGTCAGTGATTCTGGTACATATGTGCTAGTTTTTATACGTACCAGAATCACGGACATATGCAGACCCATAAAAAAAATCAATGGGTCTGCGCACACATCAGTGATTTTTCACTGGCCGTGTTTCCGTGTGCCATACACGTGTGCCTGTGTACTCCGCACAGAGAAATGTCAGTTTTTTTCTGGCATCACTGATGTCCCACAGACCACACTATGGTGTGATCCGTGAAACATGTACCAGAAAAAAAGTACATTGAAAATAAAATTATTTATATACCTTTTCCAGCACCGCTGTTTCCGGCCTCTGCTGGCTGCTGCTTCCTGTCCGGCTAATTACTGTCATGCATATGCATTTATACACAGCGCCGCGACCCGGAAGTAGCTGCAGAGGTGACAAAGCGTCGGCCGGGGGCAGCATCGGGAGAGTTCAGTACCACAGACAGCAGGAGAGTGGTCAGGTGAGTTTATCTCCATGTGCAATCACTGAGCACGGATCATGGATTGCACATTGGCAACCCACGTGTGCCATTAATCATGGCCCACGGAGGGACATACAGTATGTGTTTTTTACACGTCAGTGAAAAATGTCTGTTTTTCCACTGACGTGTAAAACAGGCCTTTGTTGTTGATGACAGTGTCAAGACAACTCCTGTATGGGGAAACTGGGCGCAAACATTGCTCAGGTGTGATTTTTGCCCGTTTTTCCACACACTCTTCAAATCCCGAAGGTTCTGTGGGCTCCTTCTATGAACTCTGAGCTTTATTTTATTCCATACATTTTCTATTGGAATTAGGTCAGGTGATTGGCTGGGCCATTCTAGCAGCTTTATTTTCTTTCTCTAAAACCATTTGAGAATTTCCTTTGCTGTGTGTTTGGGATCATTGTCTTGCTGAAATGTCCACCTTTGTTTCTCTTCATCATCCTGGTAAATGCAGCAGATTTTTATCAAGAATGTCTCAGGACATTTTGTTCTTTCATCCTTCCTTCAATAATATAAAGTTTTCCACTGCCGTTTTCCGAAAAATGGCGCCACACCATGATCTTTCCACCCCCAAGCTTCAATGTTGGTATGGTGTTTTTGGTGTGATATGCAGTGCTTTTTGGCCTCCAAACATGGTGTATATTATGACATCCAAAGAGTTCAATTTTGGTTTCAGCTGACCAGACTATGTATTCTATTAAATATTGTTATATAATTACTTTGAATGGGAATGATTTGTATTACCATACACAGCCAATGGACTTTAGTGGCGTTGTTTCTTGGCTAAAAAGGGAGATTTTTTTTTTCTATTTCTGGAAAATCCCATTAATGAAAACTGGCACAGAAAAATCAAAGTTCTACCCTGATGTTATTCTAATATGGCCTGTTTTGTAAGCTAAAAATTAAAAACAATAAGGTTCCTTAAATCACAAATAGCTAGTTTTTTAATTACAAAGAATAGAATTAAATCAGTACTGGTAAAAAAAAATGTAGTTGCAAACCTCACAATAATTACCTATACGTACAAAGTATATAGTCCAAAGAAAGAGTCAGCACTCCAACAGCATTCAGCTCGAGGACATTTTGTAGCCAAAATGTGGCACATTGACACTGATGGGTGAATAAAATAAGGTTTTTCCCCACTTGAATGACAGCATGCTGCTTCTTTTTTCTCGGAATATAGTTTTTGGATGATAGAGTTTACCTTATAGTAGCAGTTTTACTTACACCTCTGAAACAAAGCAATAAAAGAAACCCAGAAAATCCTTGCTGTTATTTGATATAGTAAGCAAATCAATGTCTTTGCCAAGTTGCCAAGTGTGAGTCTGATGGGGGATTTGTGTGTGTGAGGAACTAGTAGCTATTAAGCTCATTAAAGAGAGGGAGCTGAAACAATATACTGCTTCTTCCTTGTACTAAAAGTGTAGACTGGAACAATACAATAAAACTGAATTTGTTACATGAGTAGTATAAGACGTAGGAGAGAAAGCCAGATTACCAGCCGGTAGAAGTAGAAACACAAAGAAGATGACTAGTGTTGAGCGGACAAGGATCCGCAAAATCCGGATCCGCACGGTTTGAGCACCCGATCCGAGTCCGACCAGTACCTGGGATTCGGGATGCACGATCCGGATCCGGTATTTTTTTTTTCTCTTTCTCTCTTTCTCTTTCTCTCTCTTTCTCTCTCTTTCTTTCTCTTTCTCTCTCTTTCTCTCGTCCCGGATCCGGCTCCCCATTCATTTACATGGCTGCGGATTCTGGACGGATCCGGACTTCGGGGGCAACCCGATCCGGATCCGCCGGACCCCGATTATGACCGACTCACTCAACTATAAAGATGACTAGTAATATACATCATCTTATGAGTTCTCACACTGGACCATCAGTTCATTATTGTGACTTCACTGGTCAGACTCACAAGTCTTATTTTACAGATTTCATTGAGTAAAAGTGATCAATTGATTGTCCTCCATGTAATCTTCTCCATACAGTATTCCTACTAGACATAGCATGCCAATATGCCACAGCTTCATCATACAAAGATACATGAAGCCTATTGATTTATGGTCAAAACAAATTAGAGAGTAAAACACACTATAAAATACAAATCCTTCCATCTGTATCGCAACTGAGTGACAACCATGATGGACACAACAACAGAAGGGGTTATTATGCAGCTTTAATAGCTTCTCAAATGGATCACCTGATTGGTTATGCAGTGATACATCCCATTTTTAATATTGCTATAGCTACAGATGGAACTTACATTAAATCTTGCTACAGGACATTTGCAGACACTGGAGAGTTTTGATACCTGCTTCCTCGTGAATTTGGAGGCAAACGATGGGTGGTAGCTTTCTCTTTCCGCCATGTCAATGTAGTGTAGCTGTAAGAGGGTGGCTGGTATAAGACATCCATAGTCCGTGCTCTACTACATTGGGAGGCATGTATCGCCTTCTGATGGTAAGCTAGAACAGAACGGAACCAGTTAAGATGGAGCGTGTTTCCTCACAGGAAGGATTACCAGGGAGCATCATGTCAGCTGACAACCGTTGCGCAGTTGTAAAATATAAAAGTGTCAGGAATTGGCACCTATACTACCTGGGGAAAAGACAAACAAGCCAAAGAGCAGGCCCATCTCATCTTCAGTGGAAGCATCTGGAAATGTGCTGAGACCAAAGAAGGCATAAGTCCCACAGTCCTCTGAGGAACCCGAAGACCCAATACCCCATTCCACCATCAAGGAACAGAAAGATCAAAAATCCTATTGCACCCTCAATGAACCTGAAGATCAAAAACCCCATACCATAACCAAGGAACCCGAAGATAAAAAAAACCCCATTCCATAACCGAGGAACCCAAAGACCAAACACTCGGCCAAGCATCGAAGTAAGAATACCGAGTATCAGAAAAAAGAAAGGAAGGACAGCCAACTTCCCCAGGCCAACTTCCACGTGACACAGGACGTCACTTCCCGCTCAGTTGTACGGTACCAAGAGAGTAGTTATCTGTCTAATGAATTAACTCAGTGGAGACTTTTAACATTATTAAGTTAGAGCTAGGGAATCACTCACACAGATAGATTTGCTTGGAGTCTAAGTTTGCTTGAGACTTATTAACTGTAACTATAAGTAGTCCGATGGCGACGTCTCCATCCAGAAAGAAGGATTGGGATTTAGATAATATAAACCTGATTTGTACACTCTCAGTTTCTAACTTTATTTTCTTCTCATTCCCCTGTTCCCATACAGTAAATATAAATCTTGTTAAGTCACAGTGAGTCGCCTTCTTTACTTGTTACATACCTGGCCTAACTTTATATAGTTAGTGGTCCTTTAACTTGAACTCTCAAACTGTTTCCATCTGTAGTTCTGGGAACATTCAGTACCTTTACTATCTTTTTGCATCCTTTTTCTTATTTATACAAGACAATGATCTTATGTTTTAAGATTTTGGACCAGGCTCTCAATAACCCAAGAATATTAGTGAACTTGAAGGAGTGGGCTAAGGTTCCTCAGGAACACTGCCAGAGGTTAGTGTCTGGCAATGCATGACTTGTGCAGCAGATTGTAACAGCCAAAAGTTATCATGAAGGGATTAGTCATTAAAGAGAATTTGTCACCTCCAAAAATGCATATTAAACTTGCTGTACTGTGATAAAAGGAACTTAGCCTCTATAAAATATCATAATAGCACTGCATATTTTAGGTAGAGACCCATGCTTATTGCCCCCAGCCTAAAAATAGCAGCCTGCAGCCACCCATGATTGCTGCATCCATTAGATGCGGCAATCCCAGAACTTTACCCAGCTCTTCCCAATTGCCCTAGTGTGGTAGCAATCAAGGTAATATGGATTAATAACATCTCACAGCTGCCACTAAACCCTAGATTAGTAATGGGAGGAGGTCAATGAGAACGCCTCCCCATTACTAATCTGTAAGTGAAAGTAAATAAACAAAAAAATCACTAAAAACTCAAATCCTTTATTTGAAATAAAAGACAAAAACACCCTCTTTCACCCCTTTATTAACCCAAAAAGTACTCCTGAAAGTCCTACGTAATCCACACGATGTCCCACAACGATCCCGACTCTGCTACATCTGAAGTCACAGGTGGCGGCGGCCATAGAACATAACTGGCTGCTGTAACTTCAGGCAGAGAATGAGACCCACGACGAGCGGTGATGTCACTCAGGTTAGTTGCGGTCACAGCTGTAGGTTCTCGCGATCCTTCAACTATGACCACAGGTAACAACCTCAGCTGACTTCATTAAACTTAGTGATCTAAGATGAGGTTACCTTGGATCACAAGTGAAGGACCGTGGGAACCTCCAGCTGTGACCGCAATTAATGTTGCTCATTGTGGGGCTTAATCTCTGCCTGAAGCCCACAGCATGTGGTCATTGTTCTATGGCCACGTGCTGTACTTCCAGATGTAGCAGAGCTGGAATCATCCTTGGATCTCGAGTGGATTACGCTGGACCTTGGTGCTTTTGGAGTTAATAAATTTGTGAAAGAGGGTGTTTTTTTTTGTTTTTTATTTCAAATAAAGGATTTTTTCAGTGTCTGTGTTTATTTCTTTTCACTTAAAGAATAGTAATGGAGTGGGAGGCTCATAGATTCCTCCAATTACTAATGTAGGTCTTCGTAGCAGCTGTGAGCTGTCATTAACCCCTTATTACCTCGATTGCCACTGTACCATGTCAATCAGGCAGAGCCTGGGAAAGTTCTGGGATTGTAGCATCTAATGGATGCAGCAATCCTGTGCAGCTGCAGACTGCTATTTTTAGGCTGGGAATCCCAATAAGCATAGGTCTCCCCAGCCTGAGAATACCATCCGCCAGCTGTCGGGCTTTATCATGGCTGGGTATCAAAATTGGGGGTGACCTGCAAACCAGGTGTGTGATTGCAAGCAGTCAGTCATGCTGTAACACATCATTTAATTAAGTAATAATAAAAAAAAAGCTGCATGCGGTTCCTCTTATATTGATACACAGCCAAGATAAGCATACAGCTGGGGGCTGCAGCCTGCACAATATGGGGAGACCCTACACATTTTTTTTTATTTATTTATTTTTACACCAATCCACAGTGATGCGCAGACAGGGTCTGTGATTGCAAGCAGTCAGACGTTGTCACACAGGCTCAGGGCGCATCTGACTGCAACCAATCTCAGACGCCAGAACTGCCGGTGAGCGGGGAAAGCAGTGAAAATGGATGAGCAATAATGATCGACCCTGGAAGAAGAATGAGCGACCTGGAAGCAGTTACAGCTTCTATCACCATTTTTAACCCCTTCACGACCATGGACGGATCTTTCCGTCATGGATCGTGTCCCGGTAAGCCCCGCCCCCTGCCGCGAGCAGGCGGCGTGGATCGGCACACATATCAGCTATTTTCAACAGCTGATATGTGTGCCTACATGTTCCGAGTGGAATCGCATTCCACCCGGAACATTAACCCCTTAGATCTCGCTGCCAAAGTCTGGCAGCAAGATCTATATGCGCGCGGCCATGTTTTCTACTTACTGCCGCCCCCTCCGGACGTCACGTGAGTGATCACGTGACGTTCGGTGGTTGCCATCGTAGCACAGGGTCATGTGATGACGCCTGGTGCTATGAAGTTTCACTTTCATTCTTCCTCGGCACGGAGCAGAGGAAAAAAGAAAGTGACTATTTCTGCTGTTTACAGCAGTATAGCTGTGATCAGCAGATAGCGATCAGCAATCAGATTGCTGATCGCTATAGCCCCCTAGGGGGATTAGTAAAATAAAATAAAAAAAGTAAAAAAAAAGTTTTATAAAATTAAAAAAAAACAAAAAACCTAAAAGTTCAAATCACCCCCCTTTCCCCCCATTGAAAATTAAAGGGTTAAAAAGTAAATAAATATACACATATTTGGTATCGCCGCGTTCAGAAATGCCCGATCTATCAAAATATAAAATCAATTACTCTGATTGGTAAACGGCGTAGTGTCAAAAAAATTCCAAACGCCAAAATTACGTCTTTGGTCGCCGCAAGTTTTACGCAAAATGCAATAACAGGCGATCAAAACGTAGCATCTGCGCAAAAATGCTACCATTAGAAACATCAGCTCGAGACGCAAAAAATAAGCCATCACTGAGCCATAGATCCCAAAAAATAAGAACGCTACGTGTTTCGGAAAATGGCGCAAAACGTGCGCCACTTTTATTGGACAAACTTGTGAATTTTTTTTAACCCCTTAGATACAAGTAAATCTATACATGTTTGGTGTCTACAAACTCGCACCGACCTCAGGCATCATACCCATACATCAGTTTTACCATATAGTGAACACCGTGAATAAAACATCCCAAAAACTATTGTGCCATCACACTTTTTTTGCAATTTTTCCACACTTGGAATTTTTTTGCTGCTTTCCAGTACACCATATGGTAAAACTTATGGTTTCATTTAAAAGTACAACTTGTCCCGCAAAAAACAAGCCCTCATATGGCAAGATTGACGGAAAAATAAAAAAGTTACGGCTCTCGGAAGAAGGGGAGCAAAAAACAAAAACGCAAAAACGGAAAGTGCCCCGGGGCTGAAGGGGTTAAGCCCCGGATTCTGGTCCCCATAGAATTATATGAGGACTGGCGTCCAGCCAGATTTTTTGGGACAGAAACGATTTTATTTTTGAAGTCCGGTTAGTCACGTCAATCCTGGATATCTGCAAGTTCGCCCATCACTGCTCATGACTGGAAGAAGTTGTAGTGTAGTGTAGTGTCTTAGTCAAATGGAAAAGATGGGAAAAGTGAACATTATCAGAAAGAAAGTCAGCTGTAAGTCACCATCCATAACTGTAGTGTAATCAATTACATGTTCTGCAGAACTGGTATCTATCATTATATGGTCACTGTATGACAGTAATATCAGTGTTGGTCTTTGTGTAGAGATTTATTGTTACCAGCCCAGTCATCTACTGAGGTTCCCCTATACCCATGATTAGGGTGCTCCACCGTAGTTGTAATCAGTGTTACATGGTTAGTGCCCATTCAGATGTTTTCCCCCCTGAGTTGAACCCCTAGATACACCTCTGCTAAAATCCTTTCCTCCACCTACATTATCTGTTGGGGGAAAGTTGGGAGGCTCAAATAGACAAGTCTACCTTCATCTGCCAAAATAAACTTTTTTTTTTCCTTGAGGGAAAAATAAGAGCAAAACTTCATCCATGGGAAGCAACAAGCAATGAGAACTTTGATAGATCTACAAATATTAACCTATTTACTCATTAAGTTCCCTCTAAATAAACATCAGGAATAGATGAAAGGAGAAGGTGTTTAATTAAGCAATGCCTTAAATTTTTATGCTTTATCCATGATTAGCAGAGAGCCAGCATACGACCTTCTACTGTAGATCATGCAGATTTCAATTGTCTTAGGTGACTTTCCCATTATGCTGCAATCCCAACAAGTCTATGAGATGTTTAGAGATCAGCTCTGTCAACAATTTAGCACAATACACACATAGTTCTTTGTATGGACGGGAAAAGCTAAGAATCATTAATGCAACCCTGCTGCTACGATTGTGATATGGCACAATACTGAAAGTTCCTAATTTGCTAATTCACAGTTATTCTCTTTAGACATTTTGCATTCAATAGCCGGTGAAGGTAATGATACATCTTTCGCTTTCGCTCTTTGCAGAGCAAACATTTGTCTTCTTTGCTCTTTAATTGCTTTGGAAAAGTACAAAGTAGAACAGGCAAATGCAAAATACCCAATGAAAGCAATAAAATGGAAATGACACCAAGATATTTACTGCAGGTAAAACAATTTCCATTGAAGGCTGTGAAGTTAGCTAAAGTACTGCAAATGTGACAATTCCTAAGCTTTAAAGAGGACCTGTCACCAGGCCAAAAGTATATGGTGGATTTATAAAAAATAAAGTAGAATTATCAGGGAAGCGACAAGAATAAAATAAGATCAAAAACTGACAACGTTTGATCTGGTGATAATTGCTCTTTAAATCACATATTCTTAAAAGAAAAAGATTAGAGTATTGCACCCATAGAAGGAAAAATTGCAGAAAACTTGCCCATTGGCTTTATCTCCTTTGCTCATTGGAATACTCATTCGAGTCAAACATTCATGTGTATGGGAGAAACTGAGATCAGCGTTGGCCAAACAAACCAATCTATGTAGGATATTAAAAACTGACCTTGTTAGTGCAATATTACAGAACGATCTGGATAAGATGTCAGAATGGGAAGACACTTGGCAAATGAGATTTAATGTTGATAAATGTAGAGTAAGGGGTGCTTCACACACAGCGAGCTCACTGCCGAGATCGCTGCTGAGTCACGCTTTTTGTGACGCAGCAGTGACCTCATTAGCGATCTCGCTGTGTGTGACACTGAGCAGCGATCTGGCCCCTGCTGCGAGATCGCTGCTCGTTACACACAGCCCTGGTTCGTTTTCTTCAAAGGCGCTCTCCCGCTGTGACACACAGATCGCTGTGTGTGACAGCGAGAGAGCGACAAATGAAGCGAGCAGGCAGCAGGAGCCAGCGTCTGACAGCTGAGGTAAGCTGTATCCAAGATAAACATCGGGTAACCAAGGTGGTTACCCGATATTTACCTTAGTTACCAGCCTCTGCAGCTCTCACACGCTGCCTGTGCTGCCGGCTCCGGCTCTCTGCACATGTAGCTGCTGTACACATCGGGTTAATTAACCCGATGTGTACAGCAGCTAGGAGAGCAAGGAGCCAGCGCTAAGCAGTGTGCGCAGCTCCCTGCTCTCTGCACACACAGCTAAGCGGTGTGCGCTGGTAACTAATGTAAACATCGGGTAACCATACCCGATGTTTACCTTAGTTACCAGTCTCCGCAGCTTCCAGACGGCGGCTCCGTGCAAGCGCAGCGTCGCTTGCAAGTCGCTGCTGGCTGGGGGCTGGTCGCTGGTGAGATCTGCCTGTTTGACAGCTCACCAGCGACCATGTAGCGATGCAGCAGCGATCCTGACCAGGTCAGATCGCTGGTCGGATCGCTGCTGCATCGCTAAGTGTGAAGGTACCCTAATGCACCTAGGACGGAGAAATCCTATAACTGCGTATACATTAAATGGAAGTAAACTCGGGACTACAGAACAGGAGAAGGGCTTGGGGATTCTCATTACAAATAAGCTGAGCAGCAGCACTCAATGTCAAGCAGCAGCTGCAAAAGCAAGCAAGATTCTAGGGTGAATAAAAAGAGAGATTAGATCCTGTGATCCCAACGTATTGTTACCCCTATATAATTCACTTGTAAGGCCACATCTGGAATATGGGATCCAGGTTTGGGCTCCACATTTTAAAAAGGACATTCAGAAGTTAGAGGCAGTTCAAATGCTGCTAAGTAGACTACTACAAGGAATGGAAGGCCTCCCATATGATGAGAGGTTGAAAAAGTTGGATTTGTTTAGCTCAGAAAAAAGATGTTTCAGAGGAGATCTCATTTATATCTATATATTTATGTGTGGTCAATATAAAGGACTGGTACATGACTTATTCATTTCAAAGACAATACTAAGGACCAGGGGGCATACATTGCGAATGGAAGAAAGGTGATTCTGGCAGCCAAATAGGAAAAGGGTTCTTTACAGTTAGAGTAGTCAGACTGTCCAATGTCCTACCACAAGAGGTAGTAATGGCAGATACTATAACAACTTTTAAAAAAGGGCTGGATGATTTCCTCAGTGCACACAACAATGTTGGTTATAAATGATTTAGTGATGAAATGTATAATTGGTGGAGGAAGGCTGAATTAGATGGATTTAGGTCTTTTTTTAACCTAAGTAACTGTGACATTTGTTCATCAGCTACTTAAAATGGAATTCATTCTAATTAATGAATGCCCAGCCAGTCTTCTTTATTAGTGACTGTGCCCCTTAAGTTACTTCTGCCTTGTGGATGATTGGAACTGACCCAATTACATGTTCCTATCTAATAACCTTGTAAAATTAAACTGAAAAGCACTTTTTTGCCTTTGGAATTGGCAATGGCAAATTAAATTAGTAATGAGTAATCTGGCCTGGTGGAATTCATGTCTTGGGAGAAAGTGTATAGTCAATTTACAATGTCAGAGATGTTCTTGGCTAGTGACACAAGAGTTCTATGTGCCCATCAGTTCGGAGAGGTATCTTTTTATTTCGAAAGGTAAAATGTTTCTCTAACCAAAACAGAAATCAAATAATATAACCCTTTAAAAGTCATTTTTTTATTAAATTTGCGCTAAAAATCCAATAACTCAGTGCAAATAATAATAATAACATGCCTCTCCAACTAGACTCCTTACCAGCTTTTAAAATATGCTTTCTCTGAAACTCTGCAGCATTTCAGAGTCAAACATACCTGGTTGAAATCATACAGGCAGTTGCTAATATATGCTGCTTGTGGTTAAGGAAGCATATATCACCTTTCCTGTCAAAAAACAATATAAACTTGCAGATATGGGATAAATCTGCAGGTTAATAGCTTTCTAAAGCTGTGTGGCCACTGCACTGAAAGCCCAGCTGACACAAGGAAATTAACTTTATTCTTCCCAGAAGCCTCCGACTTTCAGTCATGGAAGTGCGGCCGCTGTGGCTTCAGTAGCTGCTCAGCTTCTTGATATTTTAGGCCATTGATATTGCCTTCCACCTTGCAAATGTTTCACACACCTCCATACTGATTGTAACCCCCAGACCATGATCTTTCCACCACCAAACTTAACTGTTTTCTGGATGTATTTTGGCTCCAGTAGGTCTCCTGCAGTATTTGTGGCGGCTGTGGTGTAATTCAACTGAAGATTCATCAAAGAAATCCACCTTCTGCCACTTTTCCAGCATCCATCTGTTTAGTAGGCTGTGAGACTTGGCAAATGCCACACAGTTTTTTAATTGCCTTTTGTTTAGTGCTGTCTTCTGGGCACTGATTCGACCATGGAGGCCATTTTGAGACAGAATCCTACAAATTGTTCTAGTTCACACAGGGAATTGAGGTGACCAGGCCTTTTGGAGCTCTGCTGCAGTGGACGAGGGGCTGGCTTTGGATTTTCTAACCAACAAACGTTCCTCCTGAGCAGTTGTCTTGTGGGGTCTGCTGGAGCTGGGCTTGTCAAAAACATCTCCAGTCTCTTAAAATCTTTTTTTAATTCTTTGTACTTGATGCTGAGACATATTAAAGGTGCCAGCCACTTCTGCAGTGGATCTGGTCTTCAGCCTCTTGATAATCAAGGCTTTGGTCGCAGGATGGATTTTTGGCATGTTGTCAGAGGTCAAGTTGCAGTTCAAGTGAAGGTCTGGGGTTCTGGGTTTCTTTTTATACACACCCACTAATTAACCGATCATTTAGTGAGCACAAGTGAGGATGTAAACTAGGATTGGGTGCATTATATGACAAGGCAACAAAACCTTTGTCTTGCCAAAATCTGATCTTTCTGTGTTCATTAAATGATCAATATTTCAGCTTTGCAGCAACTTTATTTTCATAACCTAAACCAAATTTGGGAGGGTTTCAGCTTTCAAAAGAGTAATTTATAAAACCAATGGATGAATTTTAAGTCAGGTTATAAGCTTCTATTTACATAGCATTTGGGAAAAGGAAAGGTTCCCTTTGAATAATTAAAAAGTATGCAGTAAGCTAATAAGCTCCCTAATGGTGGCGGATGGCAGAAATCATTTTAGCATTTAACTTTATGCACAATTATCTGGAGAAAGTGTTACTATACAGAAGTAAAGCAGCACAGAATGTGGGGCCGTATTGCAACAAGCAATGAGCTCAGAGCAGCAATGCTAATGATGCACAGGTTTTCATATACGTTGTAAGGGTCAATAGTCATTTATTTGCCTCGTTAACCAAGTACCACATTTAAAATGAATAGTTTCTGGCCCCGTGTAAATACGCAGAACACATGTTCATTATCGTGCATGATATGCATATTATTCTAACCGTGCACAAGTGTGATAAAACAGCTTCACTTTTTCTGGAAGTCTCGTCACATTGCTGCTTCATTTCATGCGTTATCTTTGTTTTCCTTTTGTCGGACAACAGTTACAGACCATTCCGACAGAGCTCCTTCCATAGCAATGCAATGACTAATTTGTCTAAGTGGGTAATGGCATATGATTATAATAATTGGATTTATTTATTAATTTTTAATACCTATTACCAAATCCAAATATTATACATCATGATTCATGAAACTCTGTTCTTCTTTCTTTTTATAGAAATGGACTGGACAGAATGGTACAGATACTGCAGTCCAACAAGTTGTTTTATCTAAGTGGCACAACTTTTTAGAGAGATCCTTTCTGCCAGTATCTGAGATTTTAATTTCCACAGTAGGTTTTTTTAATCAAGTTCAACCTTGCCAAGTTGCTGTCATCCCATGCCTTGTCCTTCAGTCCATCCCTTTCAGTCTTTTTTTTTTTTTTGCAACAGACAAGTAAGGCCTGCGCCACACATCCGTGCCTCCGGCACGTGTTTGTCATTTTTTACACGTACCGGCGGCACGGAGACATGTACAGCAATGCTACCCTATGGTAGCAGGCACACACACGTAAAACCACACGGAACGTGTGTCCGTGTGCGTTTGTACGTGTGTGCGATTTTCAAAGCGCTGACATGTCAGTGTTTTCTCCGGCAGCACGGGTGTTACACGGCCCGCACCCGTACCACACGGGTGTAGTGTGGATGCGGTCCCGTGTGACACGCGCCGGAGTAAACACACATGTCAGGGAAAAAAATAAAAAACATTAACTCACCTTCTCCAGCCCTCCTGTCTCTGCCGCTGCTGCCTCTTGCTGCCGACCGCCGCTCATTATTCTCATTGAATATTCACTTCACTGCCTGGCAGCAGCAGCAGCAGCGGGGAGACAGGAGGGCTGGAGACCGAGGATCAGCACCACGGACAGCAGCGCGGACATCAGGAAGGACCAGGTGAGTATAATAATTACCGGTTCTACGTGTGCTATCGCGGATAGCACACGTAGAACACACGTGTCACGCACGTACCAGAGACACGTACTTACCTGCACGCAACACGCAGGGGAAATACGTGTCTCTCGGCACGTGCGTGAAATTCACGTGAGTGTGGCAGAGGCCTAAGGCTGGTTTCACACTACGTTTATTTAACATCCGTCCATAACGTTTTTTTAGCGGAAAAACGGATCCAGTGCAAATGCGTTTTCACTTCAATGCATTTGCAATGGACTCGCATCCACCTGCGTTCGCATGCGTTTGCGTGCGTTAGACACAGGATCCGTACTTTTGCGTTATTTTAACATGTTTCAAAAACGCTACTTGTAGCGTTTTTTACCTTTGTCAAAATAACGCATCACACAGGATCCTTCACATTGCGCCGCGAGCTGCAATGCATTTCAATGAGCGCCGGATCCTGCCTAGCAGAATGCGTTGAGTTGCGTTGTAACAGGATCCTGCTTTTGTACTGAGCATGCCCAGAAAGTACTGAGCATGCCCAGAACCAGTCTCGCGTGATATGTCTCTCTCTCCTCCTCCCTCACCCTCTCTATCTCTGTCTCTGTCTTTCCCCCTTCCTCTCCTCCCTCTCCCCCACCTGAGAGCTGCGGACACTCGTAACCAAGGTAAATATCGGGTAACCACTTCTCTTAGTTACCCGATGTTTACGTTGGTTACGTGTGCAGGCAGCCCGGCTACTAGCAGCTGCAGACACTCGTAACCAAGATAAATATCGGGTATCCAAGGCCGATGTTTACCTTGGTTACGAGCGTCTGCAGCTGTCAGATGCCGGCTCCCAGTCTGGCACGTTTAGTTCCCCTCACTCCCGATCACATGACTCCAATGCCCGCCCCTAAACATCCAGTGACAGGATCCTGCAAAATAACACATGCGTTAGCATGCGTTTTTTGCTGTAAAAGCAGGATCCGCTTTTGCAGCAAAAAAACATTCCTGACGCATGTTAAAAAGACGTAGTGTGAAAGCAGCCTAACTTGTCTCCTAGTGGCTGCAAGCAATGCCTACATACATGCAGCAGGTCTCCCTGGTACTATATGTAGTCACCATGCTACCACTTGTCTCCCACTGTCTACTTCCTATGAGTAAGGCCCCTTTCACAAGTGCTTATAAAAAATGTATGTGTAAACTCAGTACAATTGTTCAACTGTGTTCTCCATGAGTGTTTTCCATGAGTGTGCCATCCGTGTGTTATCCATATGTTATCCTTGTGTCATCCATATATTATCCTTGTGTCATCCGTGTGTTATCCTTGTGTCATCCGTGTGTTATCCTTGTGTCATCCGTGTGTTATCCTTGTGTCATCAGTGTGTTATCCTTGTGTCATCAGTGTGTTATCCTTGTGTCATCAGTGTGTTATCCTTGTGTCATCCGTGTGTTTTCCTTGTGTCATCTGTATGTTATCCTTGTGTCATCAGTGTGTTATCCATGTGTCATCCGTGTGTTATCCTTGTGTCATCAGTGTGTTATCCTTTTGTCAGTGTGTTTCCTTGTGTCATTCGTGTGTTCACCTTGTGTCATCAGTGTGTTATCCTTGTGTCATCAGTGTGTTATCCTTGTGTCATATGTATGTTATCCTTGTGTCATCAGTGTGTTATCCTTGTGTCATCAGTGTGTTATCCTTGTGTCATATGTATGTTATCCTTGTGTCATCAGTGTGTTATCCTTGTGTCATCAGTGTGTTATCCTTGTGTCATCAGTGTGTTATCCTTGTGTCATTCGTGTGTTCTCCTTGTGTCATCCATTTGTTATTCTAGTCATCCGTATGTTATCCTTGTGCCATCTGTGTGCCATCCATGTGTTATCCTTGTATCATCCATTTATGATCCGTGTGTCATCCATGTTTTTGCAGTATGGCTAAAAAAAAAAAAGATATTTCAAATGCTTCCTCTACACTTTCAATGCTAAAGGCGTAGCCCACACGGATGGCAAATGATGCCGTCCATGTGCTGTACATGTTTTCCACGGATCCATAGATTTGCATTGGTCCTTGTCACCCATGCTGCCAGAAAAAAAAAGACTTGTCTCCATGTGGTTGAGACGGATACACGGTCCATGTGAAAACACGGACATGTGAGCTGCCTTATAGATTATCATTGAAGTTTGTATGCCAAGTGCAAAATCTGTAAAAATACCCACCATCTACCATGTGTTTATTTTTTTTAGATATATTTTTTTTATTTTTCTTGTGTCATGACTCTTCTCTGCAGAGCATCTTGCACACTAGATGATGTTCTGCTGTTTTTCTGGTCTACTGAGCTGGCAGTGTCACGATTTCTCTGTGCAGAGCATCTTGCACATTAGGAGATGCTCTGCTGTGTTTTACCGGGCTACAGAGCTCGCAGGTTGATTGATTGCTCAAGTGTTTCATCATTCTGGTAATTGATCTACTTCTTTACTGAGCATGCTCCCACAGAACCTTGCCAGTCGTACATTCTGGTTCTGTTGTTGTGCTGTTAGCCCGTGTTTCTGCTAGTGTTCTGATCTTTGCTTTTTGACCCCAGACTGTTGTTTGACTCCTCTCTGTCCACTCCTTGTTCCTGTCAGGACCTCCTGACTTTAGACCTCAGACCATGTCTCAGTTTAGTCCCTGAATTTATTACGTGCCTTTCTGGAATTCTGTCCCCTGGACTGTGACCTGACTACGCCTCTGTGTACTCCCTGTATCCATACGTGTCCTCCTGTTACCAGACCCCGGCTTTCCTGACTACTCTTCTGTTTGTACAACCCGTAAGTAGTGACTTCATTACAACTTGCTTATATAGTGCCATTAATACCAAAGTGCTTCACAGACATCATCATCATCACTGTCCCCACTGGGGCTCACAATCTACATTCCCTATCAGTTTGTATTTGAAGTTTGGGAGGAAACCGAAGAACTTGGAGGAAACCCACACAAACACGGGGAGAACATACAAACTCGTTGCAGATGTTGTCCTTGATGGGATTTGAGTCCAGGACCCTGCAAGGCTAATGCTAACCAATGAGCCACCATGCTGCCCTCTAATATTGGCCTCTTATGTAGCAGAGGGGCCATTGAATCACCTCTAGGCTCTTCTGCTCATGTGTAGCTGCCACCCCTGCATACCCTGCAGCTGTGTCCACAAAATGTTCTATCTACACCTATATATTACATAGGAGTCTTATTCTATGGCTGGTAGAAACTTTTAGTTGTCCAATTTGCTGGCTCAAGCAGGTGGCTCTAATTTATGGTTTGCAATGGAATATTATCCTATCACCCAATTGTGCAAGTTCGCTATTCCAGATCCCTATTTTGACCACGCGGCTTCCTTAGTATGAACCGTGGCCAAACCTCCTAATGAATTTCATTCAGCATGTTGTGCTCTTATTTGTTTTTGTACAATACAAAATGAAAAGACAAACGCACAATACATCTAAGAAACTTAATGACCCTACTATATTCAAATTGTCTCTCCAGTAAAGGAGACAAACTCTAGCACAGCGCCACCTATTGGAAGTAGCGATCCTAAAAGTCACAAGTGGATTTTCGACAATCCTTTGCAATATGACTCAGGATATATAAGCCAGATCAGAATCCCAATTTGCAGACACGGTGTTTCGGGGTGCTTGCCCCTCGTCAGTGCAAAGTATGGGGGTGACCCTACTATAGGAATTTGTTTATGGAAATATTGCTTGAAGAAATCCTAAGCACAGGGCTAATAAATAACCCCATTAGACTTCAAGATGTGTACGATAATCTGCAAAAACAATCTTTGCCGTGTGCAGAACATGGTGTGGGCACACTGTACCTATTCTACAAGACGGGAAGGGAATTGTATTCAGCTGGGAGATTGAGGCTGTTAAGGGTGGGTGGTTTCCTCAACATACACTGTCGGAGGAAGAAGGTGGACAGACTGCAGCAGGGCCCATAGAATAGAATGGCATTCAGAGAATAGAGGGTGATATACAACTAATTGTGCAAGTATTATCCAGTATTCTCTGGGGAGGAACAAGGGGAGGTGGGAAGCCAGCCGAAGACTGTAATAGATTAAGATCTCCATTTTTATTTTTTTTTTTCATTTTCCTTGCTCTTTAGCTGCCGGCTGGAGCAACGCCTCACCCACTCCCTACCTATGAACTGTCAGCAAGCCAATACTGGGCACCACGGCCAAGTAAGTGCTGATGACATGCAAGCAGATTTTTTTTTCTAAATTCGCCTTCCTGCCTTTTTGTAAGAAAAATAAACTAGATCAGCCCCAGCAACAAACATGACAGGAAAAATAACAACACTTGTGCAGTACTGATATTGGAACAAGGCTGGTCCCCTGCCTCGCACTGCAGAAAACCCCCCAGACAGCTGTGGAGGCCGAGATTAAGGAAAGATTGGGCGCAAAGACGCATTTCAAAGGTCAGTATCATAATGCTAGCCACAATATGATACAGCTACGAAATTACTGTGGAAAGACTCAAGACACAACAATATGCAAAGAAAAGCACAAAAGGCTGAATAAGTTTAATCCTTTATTTAGTGATTCTGATAAAGAAATCATACCGGTACAGAGACAACCAAAGCACGCAATGTTCTTAATAGGGTTGGTCATCCTGGGCATACGTGAAAAGCACTTTGCGGCTTGTGATTGGTTGCAGGGGTCACGTGCTTGTTCAGCGCCTCATCAGTACAACATCTAATGATGCGCTATTCAAGTCACCTGCCCACTGCAGCCAATCACAAACCCAGCCCTGTGACAGATGAATGATGATGCCATCCCTCCCATAGCAGGGACAAGATCGCAGTGCCGCCTATGCCACATCCATGGTGCTGATGGCAAGTAAATATGGCACCTTATGTTATTTTCACAGAACCCAAGTTGGAAACAAGATGAATCTACCACTTTAGGTCAACAATGAAGGTATCAATTTGATCTACACATACAAAGCAATAAGCCCAGACTCCTGGGTTCATTATCTGCATGGAGTTTGAAGGTTCTACCTGCGCTTATGAGGATTTTCCATTAACATTCCACTTTTCTACCAACACTCATGGCAAATTTACTATCATAGACAAAAAGTTGCTATGTTACCCATTGCTTTAAAGTCAGCAACTGAGAGTTACATAGGACTTCAGCACTGTACGTTAATGAATATTGAGGTTACCAATATCGGTATAGGTTTCTGAGGGACTGGCCAATCATCTAATATCTATGGGGGCTTCCCAAATCTCTACCAACGTATGAGGATCTCTTTGTTCTACAGTTATATAAGTCTCTGCTGGATGACTCTGGCAGTAGCTTACTCTACGCTCCCTATACAGAAATTTGGTGTCTAGGACAGGCGAGAGAGAGATCTATCAGCAGTACAGCCGATACTTATCTTAGAATTATAAAGTCTTTAGAGTAATTCTAACTTGCCACAACCTACTCTATACCACTAATATAGAGTGGATGAAGAGCATCGACTGGTAGAATGCCAAAGAGAGTGGCTAAGCCTAGGTTCACATTTCCGTTGTTTTGCATCAGTCACATGCGTTGCTTGACGCTTGTGACTGATGCGTTGTACAACGGGTGACAAGAATTGGAATTCATTGTCACGAGAAAGCGGATTCCGTTGTAAAACGAGTGATTGTTCACAATAGCCGGCAGCCGGCTTTTGAGAGCGATCAGCTGTTCTCCCGGCCGCCGTCTTTTGAGAGCGATCAGATGATCTCCTGGCGGCCAGCTATTGTGAATGATCAGCTGATCGCTCTCATAAGCCGGCCGCCGGGAGATCAGCTGATCGTTCGGCCACCGAGAGAGCGCATGCGCAGCGAAATCAAAAAGATTCCGCTGCTCAAAAAACTTTACATGCTGCGTTCCTGCCACCCGATGGTCAGTCATTCCACGATTGATCAGTCAGGCGGCGGATGCAACGCAAGGGCATCAGTCACAATCCGCCGCTCATACAAGTCTATGGGAAACAACGGAATCCGCCAAATGGATTGCATTGTTTAGCAGAGCGGCGGATTGTGACTGATCATAAACAATAGAAATGTGAACCTAGCCTTAATTAAATGAATGGAATTGAAGGTTTCCGTCTCGTGAACTTTTTGTTGCATTTTATTTCCAGCAGAGAAGCACAGAATAAAAACATTGGGAAAATGCAGCAAAATCGCTGTTGCATATAGTAATATAATACAGTTGAAAAAAAGACAAATGTCTATCAATCAAGGGAAGGGAAAGGGAAGGGGCACAAGTGCAATCATAATGCATGACCCAGTCCACTACAAGAGAGCTAATTTTTCCCTTCTCATATGAATTTTTGATCCACTGGACTAAACATTCAGAAAAGAACTTTACATTTACGTAAACTTTTATGTTCTTTTCTTTAAAAAAATCATTCAAGCTCTTTCGGAAACCTTCAACAGTTCTCGCTCATGGGGTAGATTACAGAATACTTGTATGTAAAGGCAACCTAATAAAGCTGCTTGATAATTTATCTAGTCCCCCTACGTTACCATGGAACATGAAAGCATGATCGCAGCCAGAGAAGGTGAAAGAATGGCCCATAATACCCATACCCAAACTCCTGGTGAAATTAAAAGGGTTTTCCAGTTATAGAAAAAAATATTGTTCTTTATACTCAACCTCCCTGGCTCTAGTGCTGAGTCTCCGCCATTACTTGCAGTGTCTTTTATTGTCTGAAGTGCCAACACAATAGTGACCATGATTAGGACACTAAGGGGTACTTCTCACATAGTGAGATCGCTGCTGAGTCACAGGTTTTGTGACGTACCAGTTGCCTCATCAGCGATCTTGTGTGTGACACTAAGCAGCGACACTGTTCTGGTTCATTTTTTGCTCGTTGGTCTCCCACTATGCAGCTCACATCGGCGTGTTTGACGGCGGGAGACCAACGAGCACCGACTCTGTGTAAGCAGCGTACACTGGTAACCAGGGTAAATATCGGGTAACTAAGCAAAGCGCTTTGCTTAGTAACCCGATGTGTACCCTAGCTCGTATATAGGGAGCCAGTGCTGGCAGCCTGTAAGCGGTGTACGCTGGTAACCAGGGTAAATATCGGGTAACCAAGCAAAGTGCTTTGCTTAGTTACCCAATATTTACCCTGGTTACCAAGCGCAGCATCGTTACATGAGTCGCTGGTGGCTGGTTGCTGGTGCGATCTGGCTGATTGACAGCTCACTAGCGACGCTGTAGCAACGTACCAGCGATCCTGACCAGGTCGTATAGTGGTCGGAATCGCTGGTACGTCGTTTAGTGAGACGGTACCCTAAGTCGAAACAAGTAGGTCTGCACCTACAACCATGACATATGCGGTGCCTTGTGATATGTTTCACCTTTTCAATTTTTTTTTATAATAAATGCAAAGTTTTATACAATTGATTCTGAACTCAATCCACTGGGACAAAACCCCCTTCTCTCCCACCTTTGACGATGCAACTCCAACTGGATCCCTGCAGAAGTCTTTATTCCAGGAAGGTGGACAATTCACAAAGGGATTGAGCTCATGTTTCATTTTTTTAAAATAAAACTAAGTTTCTCCAAAATGGCAGGTCTTCTGGGGTGTTCCAAGTGCTCAAATGGTTAGTAAATGTTATTAAAGGTTGTCAAAAAACAAGAAAAGGGTGATGGGGGTCCAAAACTCTTTTGATGCACATTAGTTCCATGGAGGACTTGGTTCAAATTAAGGGAGAAAAAGATCTGATGATTATGTCTTGATGCCAGAGGACTTGTAGAGCCCATACCTTGACAAGTCGGAGCTGTATCAATGGCACAAGGCAATCCTACAAAATGGTAAGTGGTTTTAATGCTATGACTATTCAGTGTATTATCTAACACACCTAACCGATGGCCGCAATGAGTTATGTAGATTTTAAAGATTTCTTTTGGCTCTTCTGTATGTTTTAGTAGACATTTTAGTGTATATAACCAATGAAAAAAATAATTGTAATAAATTTAAATGAATACATTTGGAGATCCTTTTCTGGGAACTCTTTTATGTAGTTATGTTATATTGTGTATACGTGTTACTCCCAGTGGAAATTTGTGAATTTATTAAGAAATAGTTGTTGCCATTTGTTTGCTGTATTGATTATCATCCCATGTTTATTTAATATACCATGAATATAGTTAAGCTGTAGCTTAGTTTGTGTATTATACAATTTATTATATATTTCAAGCAATTTTGTACTTATACTTTGCTGTAACACATATCACCAAGCCCTGACTCTTATATAATTACTGATGCACTGTCTTGCCTCCTGCTATGTGTGTCGCCATCCATTTGGTGACTCCCTTTTTCATTTGTCATATGTGTATTTTTTTGTGATAATATAAAGTAAATGATTTTGTACTCTGTGATACTTTGGCTCTGTGTGCACTTTTTATGTCTGTATAGGGTTTGAAGCGTACATTTGTGTACAATGCTTATGTATGCTGAAGTATTCAGGTGGATTTACATAACTCAAGTTTTGCAGCATCAAAAGACCACCGATAGGCAAATATTAGGCAAATATTTTCAGATCAACAATTTAATATTCTGCTTACACAATAAGATCCACCTTATCAATTCAAACTGAACGCATCTGTAATAGGTCGCTCAATGCATATAGGCTGATATTATTCTCGGCAGTACGGCCACTGTTTACATGGGACGATAGGCTGCCATGAACGATAATCTATTGTGAAAGTCAAAAGATCATTTCACCCAATGAACAAATATTTTTCTCTTTCATCAGGTGATCAGCAGCCTGTTTAGACTGGAAGATTGTCGAGAAATGGGAGTTCCTACGAATGCTTATTCATGACAACTTTACAGTGTAAAAGCACATTTACCATTTAATAGAAATATTGGTCTTGCTCTAACCCTCTAGAACAAACCCACAACCCTATCTATTCTTCAGCAAATATTGCATTACTGAAGGAAGAATTTTACTCAAATCAACCAAATTCAATTTATTTAAATTACAGAAATTCTGCAAGTGCACCATGACATATCAATAGTTATACTTGAAAAGTGGGAATCAATTTGAAGCGAGACAAGTGTTATGATGTTTTTATTGAATGTTTTGTGACTTTCAATATCAATTAAAGGAGTCTTAAAGAAGTTATCCAGGACTTTTGTATTTTGTTTCTTATGGGACTGAGAGCATACAGGCAGGTAGTTGCTTACTACCTACTGTGACACTAGTCACTATTCACAGGCTAGCCATGAGGCTGGGTACTCAAGAGGTCCGGGGTCAGGTACCAGAAGGGCTAGCAAGAAACAAAGGCGTGAAACAAAGGTGTAGTTAGGTCATGGTGGGATAAACAATAGATCAAGCTCAGCACAGAACCAACAGGCAACCAGACACCACCGAGTTAAAGCTACAACTGGCAGAAATTGAAGGCAGAAAGCCACTAAATAGTAAGGTAAATCCTTTAAAACAGGAAACACATGGAGGAAATCTCTCACATCGAGCCGTAATTGTAAGTCTGAGCTTTCTAACACCATATTGACAGCTGAGCATGCCCTTGCCTCTGATTAGACAGTTGAACTGTCCATGACTCCATGACTGTACTGACAGCTCAGCATTCCCCTGCCCAAGATTGCCATCATAGATGAAGAAAGAAGGGGTTTCAAACCACGCTACCGTGTTAAAGATGAAAAATGAATACTGCTGGTGATATTTATTATACGTTTCAGAGACCAAATCTCCTTCTTCAGATAAATCACATCTGAAGAAGGAGATTTGGTCTCTGAAACATATAATTACACCTTATAATTCACCTGAATGATAACCACACCTTATCATCTAAATTGAAGATGGGACCCGACGAACGTTTCCCATCGGCCTTCCGTTTTTGTCAATGCTGAGCCATTTCAATATTCTTCCAATCCTCCCTCCTGACATCCCCAAGTTTCTGTATGGCAACCTCTATTCTAGGACGACATCTAGAACTCATCCTAAAGAATTCACCAAAATGGGAATGAAAACCATAATTGCAAAAAAAGGCGAGATCCAGTGGACTAATTGACCTGAATATTAAAGGCAAACTCAGTGTGAAGCCCCGCTAGTATGTGTCGGTGCAGTACCTTCAGGGACTCCACGTGGATGGAACAGTCTGGTCACAGGTAGGGAACCTTCTTTTAGGATTGTCGTGACGCCACTCTCAGTATTGCGGTCAGCGGGGACCGCCACTGCAGATTAAGGGATGCCTGGGGCTGATGGTGGGTGCAGTCAGTATATTAGCCCCCTGAGAGTGAGGCAAGCCCCAGGCCCCGGTGTATGTGTGTGGGACCACAGGTCGCAGAATGACTCAAACACAGTCCAAGAAGTCTTTCAACGTGTTTACTCACTGTTTGGAGGTCACGGTGAGATGCCCGGGCGACACTGTGATAACCAGGTTGAACCAGGAATTCCAGGAGGCCGTTCTGAGGGTAGCTGTCCACTCGCCTTCCTTGCACTCTTTCTGTTTTAGGAGGATCCTTTGCTTGAAGCGTGGTAGGACCCCTCCAGGGAAGCTGTTACCACCCTGCTCCCCTCTCTCTGGCTCGTCTGCCGGCAGCGTGGCCTTGGTGGGATGGCTTCTGGCCCTGTCCCCTTATGGGCCCGGAGATTGCTGCTTGGCTCAAGCGCTGTGTAGTTGTGGTGAGGGCATGAAGTACCCCCACCTGTAGGTTAAGCAGCTCTGGATGATCTGCTGCCTGTACTGGGGATCTAGTTCCCCTTGTGTGCTCGGATACCGGGATCTCCGTACTCAGCCACCCTTCTCTCTCTGGATGGTTTTCAGGCCGACCCACGGTACTCCTTTCTCCCCCGCTTTCAGCTACTGCACTCCTCAGGACCTGTCTGACACGAGAGCTCCTCTGCTCCCTTCCACACACTTCAACTTCTTCCTCTCGACTCTCCTCCTTCCTCTCTCTCTCTGCCCTGCTTCCTAGCAACTAGCCCCTGAACACACCCCCAGCTGGGAATTGAAAGTTAACTCCTTCTGGCTACTCAAGGGTCCCCTCTGGTAATGTGGGAGGCCTGGTCACTATATGTTTGTGTGTGTACCTCATCCTGGCCTTTGGAGATTACCTGGAAGCATTGCTCCCGCATGGGTGCAATACTCTGTGGTGCCTGACCAGGTCAGGGGTGCCACATTCCCCCTTAGTTATCATCAGCACGTCCTCGGGCTGCAAAGACAAGAGAAAAGGTAAATACAAACTTTTCCCACACAGGGGCAATTATTTACATTTAAACATACCAGGTACCATTCCACCACCAACCACCCACATGTCCGAACCCCACCCAAAAAACCTCCAGGAGGTAGGTCGCCGGTCCTTTTGGTGACCAGGGCTGGGCCATCACATTCCCCAGACCTTTCCTCCAATCTTCCTCTCCTGAGGAGAGTGGTGTAAGGTAGGCCCCATAAACAGGCGTACCCGCTTCCGAGTGTTGGAGGGCAGGCCCCATAAACAGGCGTGCCCCCTTGTTGGTGCAGAGCCATGCCCCTCAACAGGCAGACTCTGTGGTTGATACCAAGGAGGCAACTTTTTTACAATGCAAAAGTTTGTGGTTAAATCCAGTTCATAACCAGTGGTCTAACATTTTAAGGAGGTCTCACAATAGTCCTTGTGGGCACATTTCGCTTAAACGTTACTTAACTATAAACAGGTTAAACATTACCTTTCATACAGTCACTTTGAACTAAACTGTACTTTCTCTATAGCGTAATGGGAGCTGACCAAAGTTGCTGCGGGTTGATCTACGCAGTACTATGCTGTCATCTGTCTGAGGTTGTGTCCTCCCACCCGATGTATGTGTCTCAATGTGAATAATAGGTGTGCTAGGTATTGATGCCAGTGCATGGTCTTCTGCTTCAGCTACATTTGGCTCTTCCAGGTTCTGAACAGGTTCTTCTGGGTCTCTTACTTCTCTAGATTGAGGGAATGTAATAACCGGAATAACTACTGCTCCATTGTATTGAGGCCAACTTGCTGGAAAATCTCCAAGTACAGTATGGATCATCTTTTCTTTTGGTTCTTGAACTGGCAAAGGGTTGGGAATTTCTTCAGGGGTTCTTAGTTGTTCAGGACATTTCTTTAGGCGATCTCTAGAAATGACAGCTGTTGTTTTTCCTCCATCTTTGCTGATAAGGCATGTCTTTTCATTGCTAAGCGTCGATGGTAACACAGTATAGGGTTCTTCTTCCCAGTGATTGTCAAGTTTATGACGTCTTCTCTTTCTTTTGAGAACTATATCTCCTGGCATCAAAGGAACAGCAGGTGCTTTTCGATTGTAGGCCTTTTCTTGTTTCTCACGTTGCTGAGTCAGGCTTCGCTCCACACACTCTTGTACTTTCTTGTATTGGGCTTGGCGGTTGGAATCCCAATCAGCACCTTGTAGATGGTCTTCAGGGGTCTCAACTCCCATTTCCAGATCTACTGGCAATCTCCCTGGTCTGGCCCTCATCAGGTATGCCGGTGTGCAGTTCGTGGAACTCACAGGGATGTTGTTATACATGTCCACTAGATCGGGCAGTTTTTCTGGCCACTGACTTCGTTCTTCTAGTGGGAGAGTCTTCAGAAGGTCGAGAATGATGTGGTTCATCTTCTCACACATGCCATTGGTCTGGGGATGGTAAGGCGTAGTACGGATCTTCTGGCAGCCGTATAGGTTACAAAACTCCTTAAACACTTCAGCTTCAAAGGCTGGTCCTTGGTCAGTGAGCACTTGATCTGGATAGCCATGTGGTCGACAGAAGTGTGTCTGGAAAGCTTTGGCTGCAGTTTGACCTGTCAAGTCCTTGACTGGTACTACCACCAGGAATCTGGAGTAGTGGTCAACCATAGTGAGAGCGTAGTTGTAGCCTTGTCTGCTGGGTGCCAACTTTACATGGTCCAGGGCCACGATCTCCAGGGGCCGTTTAGTTTGGATTGGCTGGAGTGGTGCTCTCTGGCTGTGCTGGTCTTTTCTTCTAAGATTGCAGGGCCCGCAGTTTCGACACCACTTCTCTAGGGCAGATCTCATGCCCACCCAGTAGAATCTTACTTTAAGTAGGGCCTCCAGTTTCTTCCAACCAAAGTGGCCTGCACCATTGTGATAGGCTTCTAGCACCATCCTCGTATCCTTCTGTGGTACAATCACTTGCCACACCTTCTCATGCGTCCTCGGGTCAATGATGCTCCTGTAAAGTTTGTCTTGATAGATGAATAATCGACCCCTCTCCTTCCATAGGTACTGTGCCTCAGGTGGGGCTCCTTTGTCAAGGCTGGCGCCAGGCTGGTTGATCAGTTTCTTTACCAAGCCTACCGCTGGATCATTTTCCTGGGTCTCCTTCCAGTTGTAGTGAGGTAGTGGGTTCAGGGTCACCTCTTGGCGGTTGGCACGCAACTGCCGACACTGTTTTGCTCCATGGCGATGGAACGCTGGCAGCTCAATTTCTTCAAGATCATCTACATCTTCACCCTCGTCTGCTAGGTGAGGCATCCTGGACAGAGCATCTGCGTTGCCGTTCTTGCGGCCAGCTCGATACTTGACAGTAAAGTCATAATTCGCCAGCCGGGCTACCCAACGCTGCTCCATGGCACCCAATTTAGCAGTGTCCAAGTGGGTCAGGGGGTTGTTGTCCATGAAGACAGTGAATTTGGTGGCTGCCAGGTAGTACTTGAACCGCTCTGTGATAGCCCATACCATGGCCAGGAACTCTAGCTTAAATGAGCTATAATTTTCTGGGTTTCTTTCAGTAGGCCTGAGCTTCCTGCTGGCGTAAGCAATCACACGCTCTTTGCCTCCCTGCACCTGTGAAAGCACTGCTCCCAGTCCCACATTACTGGCATCTGTGTACAGTACGAATGGCAGACCGTAGTCAGGGTAGGCTAGGATCTCTTCACCCGTCAAGGCCCCTTTCATTTGTCTGAAGGAGTGTTCTTCTGCTTCTCCCCAGTGAAATGGCGGGCCGGAGATCTTTCCTTTCTTCTTTGGGTGGCCTACCAGGAGCTCTTGCAAAGGCGCTGCCATTTTCGTGTAGCCCTTGATGAACCTTCTGTAGTAGCCTACCAAGCCAAGGAACTGACGTACCTCCCGGACGGTAGTAGGTGTGGGCCATTCCTGGATGACTGTAACCTTCTCTGGGTCCGGTGCTACTCCTTCTGCACTGACCACGTGACCTAGGTACTGGACCTTTGGCTTCAGTAAATGGCACTTGGATGGTTTCAGCTTCATTCCATATCGGGATAGCGCTTCAAAGACTTCAGCCAGGTGTTTCAGGTGGTCCTCGTAGGTCTTGGAGTACACGATGACATCATCCAGGTAGAGCAGGACGGTTTCAAAGTTGAGGTGCCCTAGGCAGCATTCCATAAGCCTCTGGAAGGTCCCGGGGGCATTGCAGAGTCCAAATGGCATGCTGTTGAACTCACAGAGGCCCATTGGGGTGGTGAAGGCCGTCTTCTCCCGATCTTCTTCTGCTACAGATACTTGCCAGTAGCCACTAGTAAGATCTAGGGTAGAAAAGTAGTTAGAGGTTTTCAAGGCAGCGAGGGATTCCTCTATCCTTGGCAAAGGGTAGGCATCCTTGTGTGTTATCTGATTTATCCGTCTGTAATCCACACACATCCTCATCGTGCCATCCTTCTTTCTTACCAGGACCAGGGGAGCCGCCCAGGGGCTACAACTGTCCCTTATGACGCCTGCCTCCTTCATGTCCTTCAGCATGTCCTTTGTGCGCTGGTAATGGGCTGGTGGAATAGGCCTATGTCTTTCCTTAATGGGAGGATGACTGCCTGTGGGTATGTGATGTTGCACCCCTTTGATCCTACCAAAGTCTAGTGGGTTCTTACTAAAGACCTGCTCGTATTCCTGCACGACCCTGTAAACCCCATGTTTCTGGTAGTCGGGTGTAGAGTCAGTCCCCACGTGTAGTTTCTGGCACCAATCTTCTAACTGCTTTTGGGAGGTCTCACCCTCTTTTGAGTCAGCTTGTGTCAGGGGACCTACAGGTGTTATGGCGTCATTTGAGCATGTAAACAGTTTGGCTATGGTAGCGTACCTTGGTAGTCTGGCTTCCTCCTCCCCACAGTTCAACACTCGTACAGGCACTCGTCCCTTGTGTACGTCAACTACCCCCCTGGCTGTCAGAATCGTGGGCCAGTGGTCTGAATGAGTGGGCTCTAGTACAGCCTGGTAATCTTGTCCTCTGAGACCTACCGCTGCTCTACACCACATCATCATTTCACTCCGTGGGGGTATCACAATGGGGTTTGCATCCATCACCCGTACACTACCAATCTCACCGCCAGTCTGTTTTACCTGTTGCTTCCTCAGAATGATTCGGATCTCCTTTTGCAAGGCTCTTTGCGACCTGCCCTCAGCACCTTCAGCAATCTGGTGAAGCAACAACAACACTTCCCCTAGGCAATTTTCTATGACATTAGTGCCTAAAATCATTTGCGGGTTCCTTTCTCTAATATCAGTGTCCACAACAATCAGTCCTTGTCCCTTCATTTCCTGCCTTCCCACCTTTATGGTTACCTCTTTGACCCCGATCTGGTCTATAGGTTGTCCGTTGGCAGCATAGATGGTGAGGGAGGGGTCCGGTGGTCGGAGATCGTCGTCCGACCAAAACCTACGATACAGGACATACGGGATCGTGGTTACCTGAGAGCCGGTGTCCAATAACGCCGGGGTAGGGATCCCGTCCAGGACGATGGACAGGACAGGACGTCCACCCACGTACTGATCACAGCAGCGACTTGGGCCTGATCTTCTTAATCCTGAGGACTGGCCCCCGGCCCCAGGTTTGGCTCGTTTAAAGGACAGGCCCTTGCATAGTGTCCTGCCTCCTGGCAACGACGACAGATGGGTTGTCCAGATGAGTCATAGCGATCACTGCTCCTGCCTCGGGTTGGGGGACCTCTTCTCCTCCGCATCCAAGGGACGTCCTCTGGGTTGTCAGCTAGCAGGATCCGATGAGGGACTTTGGTCTCTGAGGGCAACTGTATTGCTTCCAGGATTTGTGCGACGTCCTTAGTGAGCTGTTGCACCTGGGAGGATAGTGTATTTATGGTCTCTGCTGGCGTGTTGAGTCCTTTTGCAGTTACCAGGGCCTGCGAGGAGGATTCTGCTCCTGCAGCCGTGGAACTGGCAGGCCATGCTGGTGCGACGGGGTCTGTGTCCACAGGAGGTTGGAGTGCTTTCACTGCCCTGTCTTTCAGAATGGCAAAGTCCACGTCAGGGTGTTCCAGGGACCACAGCTTCATCTGCTTCCCATCCTCAGGAGAACGCAGGCCCCGCAAGAATTGTTCCTTCATCATCCGGTTTCCTTCCTGATCACTGACAGGGTCCACCAGCTTGAGAGCCCGCAGTGCAGCCTGCAGCCTGAGGGCATAGGCTCTTATGCTATCTTGGGGCTTCTGCCGGCAGTTATAGAAGTCCGTCCTCAGCTCTCCCTCGGTGCGGTGTTCAAAAGCAGCTGCTAGTTTGGCAAAGATGGTCTCAACAGAGCTCCGGTCATCATTGGTCCAGGACTCAGCTTCCAATTCTGCTGCCTCAGTCAATTGTCCCAGCACCACAGCGGCCCTCTGCTTACCAGTCATCGCGTGCATGTCCAGCAGGGTGCTGATCTTCTTCTTAAACCCGGTCAGCGTGTCTATTTTACCGGCGTATTGGGGCAGCCATTGCGCTCCTGGGACATACAGCAAGGAAACTGGCATTATGGGGGAGATTTCAGCCGGCGCGGCTGCGACCGCGGCACCAGGCGCTGCTGCGTCCAGCGCGACGGGGGCTGGCATCGCTTGGGCTGCGTCGCCCTGACCAGGGGCATTACCTCCTGCAGCGTCCATTTTTCTTCAAAAATCTCCGCGCCCCCTTTCCACTTCCTGGGTCAGAACGCTCTCCGAATTGTGGGGGTTCTGGGGCGGCCACACCTCTTCGTGGGCGGTGCTCTTCTCCCTCGCGCGGGCTGCAGCGCGCGCTTTTGAAGATGGCAATATGGCGGCGGTTCAATTTTTGCGGTCGGACCTCTGAGGCACACGGTCACCTGTCTGAACAGGTCTAGTCCTTATCCTGTTCGTGACGCCAGAAGTTGTGAAGCCCCGCTAGTATGTGTCGGTGCAGTACCTTCAGGGACTCCACGTGGATGGAACAGTCTGGTCACAGGTAGGGAACCTTCTTTTAGGATTGTCGTGACGCCACTCTCAGTATTGCGGTCAGCGGGGACCGCCACTGCAGATTAAGGGATGCCTGGGGCTGATGGTGGGTGCAGTCAGTATATTAGCCCCCTGAGAGTGAGGCAAGCCCCAGGCCCCGGTGTATGTGTGTGGGACCACAGGTCGCAGAATGACTCAAACACAGTCCAAGAAGTCTTTCAACGTGTTTACTCACTGTTTGGAGGTCACGGTGAGATGCCCGGGCGACACTGTGATAACCAGGTTGAACCAGGAATTCCAGGAGGCCGTTCTGAGGGTAGCTGTCCACTCGCCTTCCTTGCACTCTTTCTGTTTTAGGAGGATCCTTTGCTTGAAGCGTGGTAGGACCCCTCCAGGGAAGCTGTTACCACCCTGCTCCCCTCTCTCTGGCTCGTCTGCCGGCAGCGTGGCCTTGGTGGGATGGCTTCTGGCCCTGTCCCCTTATGGGCCCGGAGATTGCTGCTTGGCTCAAGCGCTGTGTAGTTGTGGTGAGGGCATGAAGTACCCCCACCTGTAGGTTAAGCAGCTCTGGATGATCTGCTGCCTGTACTGGGGATCTAGTTCCCCTTGTGTGCTCGGATACCGGGATCTCCGTACTCAGCCACCCTTCTCTCTCTGGATGGTTTTCAGGCCGACCCACGGTACTCCTTTCTCCCCCGCTTTCAGCTACTGCACTCCTCAGGACCTGTCTGACACGAGAGCTCCTCTGCTCCCTTCCACACACTTCAACTTCTTCCTCTCGACTCTCCTCCTTCCTCTCTCTCTCTGCCCTGCTTCCTAGCAACTAGCCCCTGAACACACCCCCAGCTGGGAATTGAAAGTTAACTCCTTCTGGCTACTCAAGGGTCCCCTCTGGTAATGTGGGAGGCCTGGTCACTATATGTTTGTGTGTGCACCTCATCCTGGCCTTTGGAGATTACCTGGAAGCATTGCTCCCGCATGGGTGCAATACTCTGTGGTGCCTGACCAGGTCAGGGGCGCCACATCAGCAAGAGGTAAATATAAGGACCAGTCTGCCTGCTGAGCCACAACAAAACACCTTAAAATTTGTTTCAACGATTGTCTGGTCCATTCTCTCTGACCGTTGATTTTAGGGTGGTAAGCAGAGGAAAGTGACAACTTAATCCCCAATTTCTTACAAAGCTCTCTCTAGATTATGTAGACCCCCCTATCAGATACAATATCCAGAGGGATTCAATGCAGTTTCATCACATGATTGGTAAGCAACCTGGAAACTGTCTGAGAATTCGGTAACCCTGATAAAGGAACAAAATTAGCCTGCTTACTGAATTAATCAACTACCACCCAAATCATAGTTTTTCCATCAGACAAAGGCAAGTTCATGAAAAAAAAACATGGACAAATGAGTCCATAGTCTTTCTGGAATTTGCAATGGAGCCAATTCCTCGGCCAGCCTGTTATGACATACTTTACATGCACAAATTTCAGAAGTCGATTTAAATTTTTTCATTTCATTAAGAATGAATGGCCACGAAAAATAGCCAGATGAATAATTTAATAATCACACCTAAAAATTAACTTTTACTAGATATACCTTAAAAGGTCATAATTAAAACCGTTGGAAAAAAACCCCACTAATTTCATGGATAAAACCATGCATCATATATCATACCTGGTACAAAAGCCCATGTCATCAACCATTTTTAAAGGCCAGACCCAGATATCGTCACAGATAAGTAATCATTTGTTAATGGGGATCATGAATGTCCCAACAGCAAACCGTACTAATAATGGAACTCTCTCACCCAATTTCAGTAGAGTCCCCCACTACTGTCGATAGCTGTTCTGTTCCCAGAGTTTCCAATTTACTTAAGGTAGATGACTGGCCCTTATCACATGGCTCAGAATCCCCCAATAACTCAGCCGGTATCTCTTCAGCATACCCAATCTCCTGCCGCGTTTCTCCTCAAGTCATCAGTGGAGTAACTATGGTAGCCGGGGTCCGTAAAAACGGATAATGCACAATGAGCGCAGTGACAGCGGGTGTGCTTGTTCTCTGCTACCAAAGTGTCTAGGAATAGCTTTCTGTGTAGCTGTCACCCTAGGGTAACCACTCAAGATGAAACTATTAAATTCCTCCAACAGACGCAATCTCTGGTACAGAGGAACAAATTAACTGGACCCCGAAGTAGCGGAAGGGGCCACGACTGAACTTCAGGGATCTCTGCTTCCAACTTCGAGAATACCATAGACACCACAATACCCTGAGGAAGAATGGAGGTTCTAAATCAAGGCTGCGTGACCAAGTGTCAGCCCTCGCATTCTTGGACCCAAGCCTGAATGTGATAGGAAAATTGAAACTAGAGATAAAAAAGAACCATCTGGCCTGTCTTGGGGGGTCAACCATTTGGCTGATGCAATATAACTTAAATGTTTATGATCCGTCACAATCGTGACTTGGTAAATAGTTCCCTACAAAAAATGTTTCCATTCTTCAAACGTTAGTTTACCAGCAAGAAACTCACACTTCCCAACATCATAATTTACCTCAGCAGATAAAAATTTCCTAGAGATAAATGCACAGACAGTTCAACCCTAAAGGTACCGTCACACTAAGCAACTTACCAGCGATCCCAACAACGATAGGGATCGCTGGTAAGTTGCTAGGAGGTTGCTGGTGAGATGTCACACTGCGACGCTCCAGCGATCCCACCAGCAACCTGACCTGGCAGGGATCGCTGGAGCGTCGCTACACAAGTTGCTGGTGAGCTCACCAGCAACCAGTGTCCCAGCCCCCAGCGCCGCGTGGAAGATGCTGCGCTTGGTAACTAAGGTAAATATCGGGTAACCAACCCGATATTTACCTTGGTTACCACCGCACGTGCAGAGAGCAGGGAGCAGCGCACACTGAGCGCTGGCTCCTTGCTCTCCTAGTTACAGCACACATCGGGTTAATTACCCGATGTGTGCTGCAGCTAAATGTGCACAGAGCAGGGAGCAGCGCACAATGCTTAGCGCTGGCTCCTTGCTCTCCTAGTTACAGCACACATCGGGTTAATTACCCGATGTGTGCTGCAGCTAAATGTGCACAGAGCAGGGAGCAGCGCACACTGCTTAGCGCTGGCTCCCTGCTCTCCTAGTTACAGCACACATCGGGTTAATTAACCCGATGTGTACTGCAGCTACATGTGCACAGAGCAGGGAGCAGCGCACACTGCTTAGCGCTGGCTCCCTGCTCTCCTAGTTACAGCACACATCGGGTTAATTAACCCGATGTGTGCTGCAGCTACATGTGCACAGAGCAGGAGCCGGCAGCACAGGCAGTGAGAGCGGCGGAGGCTGGTAACAAAGGTAAATATCGGGTGTCACAAACCACCGGGGGGGTCACTCAGAAATCCCCCGCGCTGGCTACCAGTACGTCACAATCGGGGGGTAACAAGTGGGGGTCACCCCTCCTTTATACCTCCCGACCGACAGACAGAGCACGTGACGCGCTCTCTAGCGCCCCTCTTATAGTCAGGCCAATTATGGAATTGCCCGACCATAAGCAAGGAGCCGCTATACTACTTATGCCGATTATTGAAGGGTCCCCGGTGAGAGTAAGGTATATATTCCCCCGACCTCCGCGGGCGGAATATATAAAATCTCCCCGAATCTCACTGGCCTCCCCACAATAATCCTTGGCACAATTCGCTGCCACCAACCGATTTACGGTAACTATTAGCCGAACACACAGACGTGGGATTCAAGATCGAGATAACAGAACAGCCCAAGATTAATTATATAATTTAATCAGCCTAAAGCACACTAGAAACTACAATATATACAATAGGGAATCTACAGAATATACATATGTCAGAGTACAGTTACAATCAAAGCATGGGTTACAAACAGGCATACACAGTTCCAGCAGTTACCTTGTTGCGTCTGGCCACAGGGGGGCGCTGTAGGCCAGGTTTCTAGGATCCTTCCCACAGATGTTTCCTACACGTGCCCCCAGCGAAAAGAACACTGGAAAATGGCCGAAGTAGGGTTATCAACCTGGGCACATCCAGGTCCCCTCCTACCTTCGTGACCTCACAGGGAGCACTGCTCCACCCCTGGCTTGAGTTATGGACAATATCCCAACATGGAATATGGGCCATAACTTTGCCTGGGAGCGTCGTAGGCGGACGCCAACGCTCTCATTGTGACAGTTATGAATTTAGCTACAGAACGAGGGGACTCATGACCTGTCTGCCAGTTCCCCATTGGCTGATATCACGCCTGGGGCATTTCCCAATGTCCTGCTCCCATAAAAAGGGTGTGCCGGCATCGTCCGCATGCGGAGACACCATTTTTATGGTTGCCATATTTATCGGAAATATGGCTTGCGAGATATGAACCATTTTTTACTGGAGTCGTTCTGTCTGGCTATTTCCATAGCCTTGCTAACTAGCTAGCAGTTCCTACTACAGGGTGACGGCAGGGAGTCATCCTGTGTCCATTGTTCCCACACCACCTAATTTCCATATCACAGGACATGGCCATGGAGGTGTAAGTGGAACACTGAGAACAAGAAGGGAGGGGGCACTGCCAGGGAGTGATGAGGGATTATGACTGGAGTCATAATTCATCTTCATATCCCGGGATTTGCCTCACACCTCCCCCCTTTTGAGGGCGCTAGGGGGCAGCACACTCCGGTGTTCCCCCGTGCGCCCGTCCGCGACCTCTCCTTGTCGGGACAGCCCGTCTGCGTTACCGTGGTCACGGCCCCTTTTGTGGCGAATGGTGAAGTTGTATTGCTGGAGCGCAAGGCTCCATCGCAACAATCGCCCATTCGTCCCAGAGACGGTGTGCAACCAGCTGAGGGGATTGTGGTCCGTCTCCACGATGAAGTGGCGCCCGTATAGATAGGGTTGCAGACGCTGCAGGGCCCACACTATGGCCAGGCACTCCTTCTCCATCGTGGAATAGGCAACTTCCCTTGGTAACAGCTTCCTGCTCAGGTACAAGACTGGGTGCTCTTGGCTCGCAGAGTCCACCTGGCTGAGCACCGCACCGAGGCCGAAGTCACTGGCGTCGGTCTGTACTACAAACGGCCGCGTGAAGTCGGCTGCCTGTAGCACGGGCGGGCTGGACAGGGCGTCCTTTAGGGCCCGGAAGGCTGTCTCGCAGTCCATTGTCCAATCAACTGCAGAGGGCAGCTTCTTCTTGGTGAGGTCCGTCAAGGGCTTTGCCAGGCTACTATAGCATGGAACAAACCTCCTATAGTACCCAGCGGTCCCCAAGAAGGACATCACCTGCTTCTTGGTCCTGGGGGTGGGCCAGGATGCGATGGCTTCCACTTTCTCAGGCTCGGGCTTCAGTGTTCTCCCACCTACCCGGTGACCGAGGTACTGGACCTCGCTCATGGCCAGCTGACACTTTCCCGGCTTGATGGTCAAACCTGCCCGGTGGATCCGCCTGAGCACCTGTGCTAGATGCTCTAGGTGGTCCTCCCAGGTGGGACTGAAGACGGCAATGTCATCCAGGTACGCGGCCGCGTACCCTTCAAGTCCCTTGAGCAGGGTGTTGACCATCCGCTGGAAAGTGGCAGGGGCATTCCTCATCCCGAATGGCATCACCGTGGACTCGTACAGTCCAAATGGGGTAATAAAGGCAGAGCGTTCCCTGGCCTTGCGAGTCAGGGGGATCTGCCAATATCCCCGGCTCAGATCCATGATGGTCAGGTACTGAGCCCCGGCCAACTGATCGAGCAGGTCATCGATGCGTGGCATTGGGTACGCATCGGCAACCGTGACCGCATTGAGCCCCCTGTAGTCCACGCAGAACCGAGTGGTTCGGTCCTTCTTAGGGACGAGGACTACAGGCGAGGCCCAAGCGCTGTTGGATGCCTGGATCACCCCCAGCTTCAGCATCTCGTCAATCTCCTGGCGCATGTGTTGCTGCACCTCCAGGGAGACCCGATATGCTGAACGCCGGATCGGGGGATGATCCCCAGTGTCCACGTGATGGACAGCCAAGTCAGTCCTTCCGGGCTGGTTGGTAAACAACCCCCGGAAGGGGTGTAGGGTGGCCCACAGCTGGGACCGTTGGTCCTCCAAGAGCTGGTGGCCAACCTCCACATCCTCAATGGATCCGCCTGCCCTAACCTGGGCTAGCATATCCAAGAGGGTTTCCGCTTCTCCCTCCTCGGGCAGGTTGCACACGGGGAGCGCACATGCCTCCCGCTCATGATGTGCCTTCATCATGTTCACATGGAAGGGCTTCCGCCTTCCACGGGCAGGGTCCAGGGTGACCAGGTACGTTACAGGGTTGAGCTGCTGGTACACGAGGTATGGGCCTTCCCAGGCTGCCTGAAGCTTGTCCTGTGGTACGGGGACCAGTACCCACACCTTTTGACCCACTTGGTAGGTCCTCTCACAAGCGTTCTGGTCGTACCAACGCTTCTGATCGGCCTGGGCTTGAGCCATATTGTCGTGTACCAGTTGCGTCAAGGCCTGCATTTTGTCCCGGAAGCGCATGACATACTCGATAACCGACACTCCAGGGGTGGCCAAATCCCCTTCCCAAGCCTCTTTCACCAGAGCCAGGGGGCCCCGCACACGTCGCCCGTACAGGAGCTCAAACGGTGAGAATCCTGTTGAGGCCTGTGGAACCTCCCGGTAAGCAAATAACAGGTGTGGGAGATACCGCTCCCAGTCACGCCCATGGGAGTCGACCAACATCTTAAGCATCTGCTTTAAGGTGCCATTGAACCGCTCGCACAGGCCATTAGTCTGTGGATGGTACGGGCTGGCCACCAGATGTCGCACCTGGACTTGCTTACAGAGGGCCTCCATCAGCTGGGACATGAATTGGGTCCCCCGGTCAGTGAGCATTTCCTGGGGAAAACCCACTCGGGAGAAAATCTCCAGCAATGCGGTGGCCACCTTGTCAGCCCGAATGGACGACAAGGCCACTGCTTCTGGGTACCGGGTGGCATAGTCCACTACCGTCAGTATGAAGCGTTTCCCGGAGCTGCTGGGGATGGCCAGCGGGCCGACCAGATCCACAGCCACCCTCCTGAAAGGCTCATCGATGATTGGCAGAGATACTAGTGGGGCTTTGGGGTGTGGCCCCGCCTTCCCCACTCTCTGACAGGTTTCACACGAACGGCAGTAGGCAGCCACATCGGCCCCCATTTTTGGCCAGTAGAAATGCTGGTTTAACCTGGCCTTGGTCTTAGCGATCCCTAGGTGTCCGGCCATCGGAATCTCATGTGCGATCCGCAACAACTCCGTCCGGAACGGATAGGGTACCACCAACTGTCGGTCCCTGGGCCACGCCTCCGGTGAACCCTGCTGGACCGTGGCCCGGTACAGCCGTCCTTGGTCCCAGACCACTCGCTCCGGGTCCGAGTCCGAGGGAGGCTGTGCCGCCTGCTCCTTAAGAGCTTTCAGGCTGTCGTCAGCTTCTAACGCTGCCTGAAACCCCTGACTAGATGTGGCCAGAATCGACGAGACTGTCACATCTTCAGTCAGTACCCCGGGACCTGTGTCCTGGCCTCCACCTGACTCGGCTGCCACTTGGTCACAAGGGGAAGAGCTATCGGACCTCCGGGAGGCCCCTTGGCTTCCAGCACTCCCACTGCGGGTGACAGCGGCCACAGCCGCTGCGACCGTGGGTCGTGCCTGCTCCTCCTCCGTTCCTGACCAAGTCGCCGGTTCAGGCAGACCTACCTGGCTTCCTGACACCCCGGTTGTGGGGGAACCATGCACCGAGATCTTACCTGGGAGCACTTCCGCTCCTGGACCGGCCCCAATCTCACCTGCCTGTTCCCCTCCTGCAGCAACAGAACCCCGCTGTGAAATCTCTGGGGACCCCACATTTGCTGTGGTAGCCCCCACCCCACACACTGGTCCTCCCCCTGCAGCACCCTGCTCTCTGCTTATCCCTGCAGAGGGCAACAGATCCCAGCTCACAGGCTGATTACTTGTAGAGGCATTGTCACACCTTTCTCTGACCCCCTCCCCTGTCACAGCTGCAGCTGAGTGTGTGTCTATGGTGTCTATGCAAGCAGAAATATCAGAGTTCACTCCCTCCTCCCTTACATCATTCATAGATAACACATTAACATTGTCCGGAGGCATGTCAATACTGGCTGAAGGTTCAGCCCTTGGTTGGGGCCCAAACTGGGAGGTTATCTGCCCCAAATCTGTCCCAAGTAGCACGTTTGCAGGGATCCGATCAGTTACCCCCACCTCCCTCACCCCTCGCCCTGCGCCCCAGTCCACATAAATGTCAGCAACAGGCAGCGCCGGGTCAATGCCTCCAATCCCGGAGACAGCGAGGGTTTTTCCAGGGATCAAGTCTTGGGGGGACACCATCTCAGGCCGCACCAGAGTCACCTCCGAGGCACTGTCTCGCAGTCCTATGGTCACAGACCGGCCGACGGTGACAGGTTGGAAGCTGTCCAGGGACCTACCACCACCCCCACCCACACAATACACCTTGGGCGGCCCTTGGGACGGGGACGGAGCCGGGGCCTTGGGACGCTGAGGGCACATGGCCTTGAAGTGTCCAGGTAGGTTGCACTGGTGGCACCGTCTTGGCTCTGCCACGGGCCTGGAGAGGGGAGTTGAGGGGGACACCCCCTGCAGTCTAGGGGCAGGTGGGGCAGTCGCAGAGTTCATCTTACCCCCTCTCCAGGTGCTGCTGGTGGCTGCTCTCCTGGCCTCAGGGGCCCGGTTGTTGGTGTAGTCATCGGCAAGGGCAGCTGTAGCCGTGGACCCCTTTGGCTTCTGGTCTCGGATGAACTGGCGGAGATCCTCAGGGCAGTTCCACAAGAGTTGCTCCGTGATGAACAAGTCCAGGATCTCCGGTCCGGTGGAAAGCTGCAGGCCTTGGGTCCAGTGGTCGGCAGCTCGGGCAAGTGCCCGCCGGTGGTCAGCCCAGGAGTCCTTTGGTCCCTTCTGTAGGCTCCGGAACTTCTTGCGGTAGGACTCTGGAGTGAGGTTGTACTGTTGGATCAGGGCCCGCTTGATGGTGTCGTAGCCCTGATCTGCCTCAGCAGGCAAGTCCCCAAGGATATCCAGGGCCTTACCCCTTAAACGGGGGGTCAGGTATTTGGCCCACTGGTCCTTGTCCAGATGGTGCTGCAAGCAAGTCCGTTCAAAAGCAGTCAAGAAAGAGTCCAAGTCTCCATCCTTCTCCAGCACTGGGAAGTCCTCAACACGGACCTTTGGAAGTTTGGTGTCTCGAAGGTCACATGTGGCTGATGAGGGCCGGAGCTGAGCTAGCTGCAGCTGGTAGTCACGGTCTGCCTGTCGCTCTCGCTCTTCACGCGCTGCCTGCCGCTCTCGCTCCGCAGCCTCACGCTCTGCGTGCCGCTCCGCAGCCTCAGCGTCACGCGCTGCCTGCCGCTCTGCCCTGCGCTCTGCCAGGAGTTCCTTGTAGCCCTTCTGGTCTCCAGCCTGGAGAAGGGCCATAGCCATTTGAAGAAGGCTATCCGAGCCTCCCAGGCTCGGTGGAATGGCACGTGGTGATCTGCGGCACGCTGCAGAGCTAGGCGATTCACTGTCCCTTTCAGAGCGGAGGGCTGGCATCTGGCTCGTTGAGGAACCTTGGGTGAGCTCCTCCTCATCTTGTCCAGCAGTGCCAGGTTGCGCAATGTCCTCGGCAGAACGGTTTTCTGGCGTCGAGCTCCTGGAGGACTCGTGGGCAACCTCCTCATTGCTGTCCACAGCACCGTCCTCCCTCTCTTCGGCTCCTGCCTTAGCATTGGCCAGTTGCATAGCTCTGCTCCTGGTGCCATCAGCCATTCTTGCAGACTTTTGGTCACTGACACAGAACTGACACCTGATGCCTCCACACACCTTACAGTATCTGCACTCTGACACTCTAGTGTTGAGCTAGTCTGAAGACCCCAGCAGCCACAGCTGCTGCAGGCAGTCTTTAGTGTCTGGGAGTATGGGTCTCACACTCACACACACTATTATCTCGATCCCACCGCTTGCCACCAATATGTCACAAACCACCGGGGGGGTCACTCAGAAATCCCCCGCGCTGGCTACCAGTACGTCACAATCGGGGGGTAACAAGTGGGGGTCACCCCTCCTTTATACCTCCCGACCGACAGACAGAGCACGTGACGCGCTCTCTAGCGCCCCTCTTATAGTCAGGCCAATTATGGAATTGCCCGACCATAAGCAAGGAGGCCGCTATACTACTTATGCCGATTATTGAAGGGTCCCCGGTGAGAGTAAGGTATATATTCCCCCGACCTCCGCGGGCGGAATATATAAAATCTCCCCGAATCTCACTGGCCTCCCCACAATAATCCTTGGCACAATTCGCTGCCACCAACCGATTTACGGTAACTATTAGCCGAACACACAGACGTGGGATTCAAGATCGAGATAACAGAACAGCCCAAGATTAATTATATAATTTAATCAGCCTAAAGCACACTAGAAACTACAATATATACAATAGGGAATCTACAGAATATACATATGTCAGAGTACAGTTACAATCAAAGCATGGGTTACAAACAGGCATACACAGTTCCAGCAGTTACCTTGTTGCGTCTGGCCACAGGGGGGCGCTGTAGGCCAGGTTTCTAGGATCCTTCCCACAGATGTTTCCTACACGTGCCCCCAGCGAAAAGAACACTGGAAAATGGCCGAAGTAGGGTTATCAACCTGGGCACATCCAGGTCCCCTCCTACCTTCGTGACCTCACAGGGAGCACTGCTCCACCCCTGGCTTGAGTTATGGACAATATCCCAACATGGAATATGGGCCATAACTTTGCCTGGGAGCGTCGTAGGCGGACGCCAACGCTCTCATTGTGACAGTTATGAATTTAGCTACAGAACGAGGGGACTCATGACCTGTCTGCCAGTTCCCCATTGGCTGATATCACGCCTGGGGCATTTCCCAATGTCCTGCTCCCATAAAAAGGGTGTGCCGGCATCGTCCGCATGCGGAGACACCATTTTTATGGTTGCCATATTTATCGGAAATATGGCTTGCGAGATATGAACCATTTTTTACTGGAGTCGTTCTGTCTGGCTATTTCCATAGCCTTGCTAACTAGCTAGCAGCTCCTACTACAGGGTGACGGCAGGGAGTCATCCTGTGTCCATTGTTCCCACACCACCTAATTTCCATATCACAGGACATGGCCATGGAGGTGTAAGTGGAACACTGAGAACAAGAAGGGAGGGGGCACTGCCAGGGAGTGATGAGGGATTATGACTGGAGTCATAATTCATCTTCATATCCCGGGATTTGCCTCACATCGGGTAACCAAGGAAAGGGCTTCTTGGTTACCCGATGTTTACATTGGTTACCAGCCTCCGCAGAAGCCGGCTCCTGCTGCCTGCACATTTAGTTGTTGCTGTCTCGCTGTCACACACAGCGATCTGTGCTTCACAGCAGGACAGCAACAACTAAAAATGGCCCAGGACATTCAGCAACAACCAACGACCTCACAGCACGGGCCGGGTTGTTGCTGGATGTCACACACAGCAACATCGCTAGCAACGTCACAAAAGTTGTTCGTTAGCAGCGATGTTGCTAGCGATGTTGCTTAGTGTGACGGGGCCTTTACACTGATTTGTGAAGCATCCAGCTCTACAATGAACAGCTTTTGGAGATTTCTTTGGATTAAAACTGGAGTGGGCATAAAACACTCTTTGAATTTATTAAAGGCATCCAGTTAACATGCTCTAAAATTTGCCTCCTTACCTGAGAAATCAGTAAGAGGCTTGACAATCTGAGAAGAAACCATAATACATTTTCTGTAGTAATTGGTGAATCTTAGAAATCGTTATTGAATGTTCTCAGTGAGAGGAACAAAATTATAATCTTGTGATACCTTTTAATGGCTAACTAAAATAAAATTAAGTGATGTTACAAAGGAAGCTTTCGAGACATCTCAGGTCCCTTCATCAGGCATGGTATGACAAAATATCTGAAGAAACACAAATATATGTACAAACAGAGCAGAGGGATGGCTAATATAAGACATGTAAATAAACAAAAACTGAGCTTGGAAAGTGGATGTGGAATCCTTATACTCTAACATCCCACATGAAAATGGACTAGCCGCCTGCCAAATGTTTCTTGTAGCTAATGGGATCCCTCCTGAGTCTGTATTAAGACTCACCAAATTCATCCTCACAACTTTTTCTCTTTTGGCAAGGAGCTATACTTACAGCACACAGGAACTGCTATGGGAAGCAAAATGGCACCACAGTATGCCAACCTTTTCATGGCTAAACTGGAAAATGACTTTTTAGCATCCTGCAACCTCAACCCATTGGCCTATTCCCGTTTCATCGATGACATCTTAATAATCTGGACCGAATCTGAACAAGAGCTTCTAAAATTTCATGAAAAATTCAATGCATTTCATCTTACCATAAATTTAACATTGGAACACTCAAAAACATAAATCAACTTCCTGGATACAACCATAAAAATTGAAAATGGCTCAATCCAGACATCGGTGTATTGGAAACCTATTGACCATCCCACATACCTCAGATGGGACAGCTTTCACCCCAAACACATTTAGGCTATGCGCACACGCTGCATTTTTTTGACGCTGCGTTTTTGTGCGTTTTTGGCCGCTAAAAACGCACAAAAACGCACCCGCATTGAAAAAACGCGTAAAAAAACGCATGCGTTTTTACTGCGATTTGGTGCGTTTTTGGCTGCGCTTTGCTGCGTTTTTGATCTCTGCGTTTTAATAGGTATCACAAGATTATAGTTTTGTTCCTCTCACTGAGAACATTCAATAATTTTTTCAACTGGCTAACACGGTACCAAAACTTTTCACTTGTAACTTAGAAACCATTGCAATGTTTTAAGGTCATGAGGTTAAAACCAATACATTTTGGACTGTACCTTCCCAGGATCTGTCTTAAGTTCTTCAGCTGATACAATGAAACCTAGGAACAATATTTCTTGCACAGAAAAAGTACATTTCTCCAATTTGGCAAACAATTTTCTCTAAGATTTTTTAAAGCAAAACACACATGTTCATGAGCTTTAACTAATTTGGCATTATGAGTATGATTGATAGAACAGTCATAAGGATGATAGGGAGGTAATATCTCTGCATCTTGTTTCAAGAATGCATCCCAGAGTCTTTCAGTTACTCTAGAAGACCCTCCAGACTAGTTGAGAAAATCTGTACAGAATTAAGACATTTCCTTTGACAATAGGGACTCCACTTAACAATATTCTTACTACACCAATCATTGACGGGATTGTCAATATGCAGCCATGGAAATACCAACCCCACAGGTAAGTTATCCAAAACATAGCAGGAGCTGGACTCAGAGTGAAGTGATCCCACTTTAAGTGTGAATTCCATCTTTACCAGCCGGACAAGGTTCCGTGTAGTGGTTTCTGGTCAATAGAAACAAATTTATCAGGTCCTTCCAACCTAACAATCCCTAACCCTAACCTCAGAACCAGTCCTAAATCAATGAAGTTGGCTGCAGATCCACTATCAATGAAAGCAGATGCGGTTATTGACCGATCCTGCAAAAATAGTTCAATATTCAGCAGTGCTTTATCTGAGGAGTAAAATGAAACGTGAAAGTCTGGGTGACCTTTTCGACAATCATACAGACTTAGGCATTTCCCAATAGTTTGAGAGCATATCGGGCAGTCCTTTAGACAATACCCAGAACAACCTTAGTAGAGGCAAAGTCCAAAACTGTGTTGACATCTCCTCTCAGTGGTCTGAGAGCGCGCAGCCCCAACTTCCATTTGTTCTGCCTCAGGTAAATGAACAAATTCATGAAAAATAGCCAAACCCCCCCCCCCCCGTCACTCATCCCACCTTTCCCGAATCCTGTGATCCAACCGAATGGCCTGAATCATAGCCTCATCCAAGGGCAAAACGTACCTCTGACACGTCCATGAAAAATGTGCATGGTTTTTCACGGACATGTGAGAGAGGCCTTAAATAGGAATCATGACACCTGCTTGTTTAGCTCAGCGCTGATCTCTGCCAGCTCATAGCGTCATGCACCACTTCTGCAGATTAATTTGACCACATATCAACAGACCAGCTCCTCATCTTCCTGGCTGCTTTGTCGAAAGGGCATCACTGTAAACGTCATACTGAATTATAACTGGCTCTCCGCAGTTAAGCAGCCGTGAGTCGGTTGTCAATCAGCATGACATTATTACTGCCCCATGACCACAGCAGAGTGGGAAAGAAGAAGCTGCTTTGCTAACTTGACAGCAGGAGTGGTCTGCGACTGCTCTGAGCCAGCATAGATTGGCACTGGGCAGTACATGCAGGTTACCAACTACCTACATGTAAGTTCTTAGCCCCAAGAGAAAAAAATACAAACGTTTCAAATAACCCCTTTAAAGTCTTAAAGGGGTTTTCCCCATGAACAAAGTTAATTTTTAAGTTAATTTTAATCAACAGATCTTGTAATAATAATAATAATTTCCCTAATTGGATGTGTTTACAAAAAATGTTGCTGTGCTGAGGTAATCTTATATACTGTATATGTCCCTGCTATGTACTGTGCAATGGCCGTGTCTGACCGTACAGGGACATGGTCTGATTATACCCCATCTCCTGGGCAGGGGAGGACGCAAAAGAGACAGGAGAGCACAGGATCGCAAATAATTATTTTTTTAACCCCTTCACAACCGGCCAATTTTTTGCTTTCCGTTTTTTTTTCGCCATTCTTCTTCCGAGAGACATAACTTTTTTACTTTTGAGTCAATGTGGTCATATGAGGGCTCATTTTTTGCAGAACGAGCTGTACATTTAAATGAAATCATACGTTTTACCATATAGTGTACTGGAAAACGGCAAAAAAATTCCGAATGAAGAAAAATTGCAAAAAAAGTGTGATAGCACATTCTTTTTGAGATATTTTATTCACTGTGTTCACTATATGGGAAAACTGATATGTGGGTGTGATGCCTCAGGTCAGTGCGAGTTCATAGACACCAAACATGTATAGGTTTGCTTTTATATAAGGGGTTAAAAAAATCAGAAGTTTGTCCGAAAAAAATGGCGCACGTTTTACGCCATATTCCGTGACCCACAGCGTTCTCATTTTTCAGGATCTATGGCTCAATGACGGCTTATTTTTTGCATCTCAAGCTGAAGTTTTTAACTATACCATTTTTGCAAAGATGCTCGTTTTGATCGCCTGTTATTGCATTTTGCGCAAAATTAGTGCCGACCAAAAATGTAATTTTGGCGTTTACAGGTTTTTTGCGGCTACGCCGTTTACTGATCAGGTTACTTGATTTTATATTTTGATAGATCGGGCGTTTCTGAACGCGGCGATACCAAATGTGTGTATATTTTTTTATTTTTTTAACCCTTTAATTTTCAATGGGGCGAAAGGGGGGTGATTTGAACGTTTAGGTTTTTTTTTTTAATTTTTTCAAAACTTTTTTTTATTTTTTTTTTTTATTTTACTAGTCCCCCTAAGGGACTATATGGATCAGCAATCCGATCGCTCTGCCATATCTGCTGATCACAGCTATACAGCTGTAAACAGCAGATATGCTCATTTTCTGCTTCACTCGGCTCCGGGCCGAGTGAAACCAAAGGTAATTCATGTGAGCTACAGGAATCACCTGACCCTGTGCTATCATGACAACCACCGGAAGTCACGTGATCACGTGACGTGACTTCCGGTAAGTAAATGTTTACCGCCAATGCCGTTATAATGGTGCTGTCAAATATTAACAGCGCCATTTAAGGGGTTAAACGGCAAGAGCAGATAACAATTCTGCTCGTGCCTAGCAGGCACACATATCAGCTGTGAAAATCAGCTGAGATGTGCGCCGATCGTGGCATGCTGCTGGTGGCAGACCGCGGTCAATAACACTATGACCACTAGGACATAATATTACTGCCCGCAGTCGTTAAGGGGTTAAGGTAAAACATTTTTTAAAAAAGGCAATGAAATGTTTTACCTCACAAAAAGAATCAGCTGTGATCCCATGCTTTATTGTGTTTATACACTTTTGCGTCATCACCGACCCAGGAGATGTGGTATAATCAGACCATGTCCCTGCATGGTCCGACACGGCCATTACACAGTACACAGCAGAGACACATATATAAGATTATCTCAGCACAGGAACATTTTTTTAAAGACATCAAATTGTGGAACTTATTATTCCAAGATCAGTTGATTAAAATGAACTTTAAAATTATCTTTGTTCATGGGAAAACCCCTTTAAGATATATTTATGGGGACAATGTGTAGAAGAAATTTCCGCAATTGAAAATCAATTTAATTAATTGAATGGTGGCAAGCACATGAATTTCCGCAAACCTCTATCAGATAAATGTGATACATAAATCTCCCGCAACAAATCTGATGTTTGTGAAGATTCCTTTACAAATATTTGTTTTTAGGTTTTTTTACTGAATATATTTCACAACCATTTCTTCTGGAATTTAATTAGTGGCATCATGTTTATCTAGATAGATGAGATACTGTGTCATCTTTGTATGGTCTATGTACAGTCATGGCCGAAAGTGTTGGCACACATGAAATTGTTTCAGAAACTGAAGTATTTCTCCCTAAAAATTATTACAATTACACTTTTTTTCATAGACATATTTAATTCCTTTGTGCCTACTAGATCAATGCAAAAAATAAACTGAGAAGGAAAAGCATATTGGACATACCGTAATTTCACACAAAACTCCCAAGATAGGCATGACAGAATTATTGGCACCTTTCCAAAACTGTGGGTGTTGTTTCAACCATGTGATGCTTATTAAAACACACTCACCTGTGGCAAGTAATAGGTAAGGGCAAGATGAAAATCACACCTACATCCAGATAAAAGGGGAGAAGTTGACTCAATCTTTGCATTGTGTATCTGTGTGTGCTACACTAATCATGGAGAACAGAAAGATGAAAAGAGAACTGTCTGAGGACTTGAGAACTAAACTTCTTGAAAAATATCAACGATCTCACAAAATGCATCCACAGAGATCTTGATGTTCCTTTATTCATGGGGCGCAACATAATCAAGAAGTTTACAGCCCATGACCCTATCGTTAATCTCCCTAGACCTGGAAAGCATTGAAAAATTGATGAAAGGTTGCAATGCAGGATAGTCCGGATGGTGGATAAACAACCCCAATAAAGTTCTAAAGAAATTCAAGCTGTTCTGCAGGCTCAGGGTGCATCAGTGTCAGCAAGAACTATCAATCATTTGAATTAAATGAAATGCTATGGCAGGAGACCCAGGAAAACCTCACTGCTGACACAGAGACATAAAAAGCTATACTGCAGGTTGCCAAAATGTATGTGAGTAAGCCAAAATCCTTCTGAGAAATCACCTTGTGGACAGATGAGACCAAGATAGAGCTTTTTGGTAAAGTACATCATGCTTACTGAAAATGCAATGAGGCCTACAAAGAAAACAACACAGTATGTACAATCAACTATGGCGGAGGTTCAAAGATGTATTGAGGTTGTTTTGCTGCCTCTGGCACTGGGTGCCTTGATTGTGTGCAAGGCATTAGGAAATATGAAGATTACCAAAGGATTTTGGGTCGGAGTGTAGTGCCCAGTGTCAGAAAGCTGGGTTTGTGTTCTAGGTCATAGGTCTTCCAGCAGGACAATGACCCCACTCAAACGTCAAAATCACCCAGAAATGTATGGGAAAAAAGCGCTGTAGAGTTCTGAGGTGACTGCAATGAGTCCAGGTCTAAATCCCATTGAACACCTGTGAAACAATCCTAAAAATGCTATTGGGAGAAGCCACCCGTCAAATATGAGAGACCTGGAGCAGTTTGCAAATGAAGAGCAGTCGAGAATTCCAGTTGAGAGGTGTAAGAAGCTAGATGATGGATATAGGAAACAATTGATTGCAGTTATGTATTCCAAAGGATGGAAGACAAGTTTATCTGGACCATTTTGGGGATTTTGTGTGAAATTATGTCCAATTTGCCTTTTTTCCACTGTCTTTTTTTCTTGTTGTTGCAATATATAAAGGAAACAAACATGTGTATAACAAAACGTGTGATAGTAATACTTTTCTGGGAGAAATACTTCATATCTGGAACAGTTTTAATGGTGCCAACACTTTCAGCCATGACTGTACACTGTATATAATGGGAAAAAAGTATTTAGTCAGCCCCGAATTGTGCAAGTTCTCCCACTTAAAAAGATGAGAGAGGCCTGTAATAGACATCATATATAGACCAAAACTATGAGAGACAAAATGAGAAAACAAATCCAGAAAATTACCTTGTCTGATTTGGTAAGTTTTTTCTTTTTGTTGCAAATTATGGTGGAAAATAAGTATTTAGTCACCTAAAAACATGCAAGATTTCTGTCTCTCACAGACCTGTAACTTCTTGTTTAAGAGGCTCCTCTGTCCTCCACTCATTACCTGTAGTAATGGCACCTGTTTGAACTTATCAGTATAAAAGACACCTGTCCACAACCTCAAACAGTCACACTCCAAACTTCAGTATGGTGAAGATCAAAGACCAGGCTGAGAAGACTGAATCTGCAATAGGCAAGCAGCTTGGTGTGATGAAATCAACTGTGGGAGCAATAATAAGAAAATGGAAGACATACAGGATCATAATCTCCCTCGATCTGGGGCTCCACACAAGATCTCACCCCCTGGGGTCAAAATGATCAAAAGAACGGTGAGCAAAACTCCCAGAACCACATGGGGACCTAGTGAATGACATGCATAGAGCTGGGACCACCGTAACAAAGGCTACCATCAGTAACACACTACGACGCCAGGGACTCAGATCCTGCTGTGTCAGATGTGTTCCCCCTGCTTAAGCCAGTACATGTCTGGGCCCGTCTAAAGTTAGCTAAAGAGCAGTTGGATTATCCAGAAGAGTATTGGGAGAATGTCACATGATCTGACGAAACCAAAGTAGAACTGCTTGGTAGACACACAACTCGTCGTGTTTGGAGGAGACAGAATGCTGAGTTGCATCTAAAGAACACCATAGATAATGTGAAGCATGGGAGTGGCAACATCATGCTTTGGGGCTGTTTGTCTGCAAAGGTACCAGGACAACTGATCCGTCTACATGAAAGAATGAATGGGGCCATGTATCCTGAGATTTTGAATGCAAACCTCCTTCCATCAGTAAGGACATTGAAGATGAAACGTGGCTGGGTCTTTCAGCATGATAATGATCTCAAGCACACCGCCAGGGCAATGAAGAAGTGGCTTTGTTAGAAGCATATGAAAGTCCTGAAGTGGCCTAGCCAGTCTCCAGATCTCAACCCCATTGAAAACCTTTGAAGGGAGTTGAAAGTGTGTGTTCGCCAGCGACAAGCCCAAAACATCACTGCTCTAGAAGAGATCTGTATGGAGGAATGGGCCAGAATCCCACCATCAGTGTGTGCCAACCTTGTGAAGACTTACAGAAATCTTTTGTCCTCTGTCATTGCAAACAAAGGATATATAACAAAATATTGAGATGAACCTTTTTATTGACCAAATACTTATTTTCCACCATAATAATTTGCAAAAAATATCTTGCAAAATCAAACAACGTGATTTTCTGGATTTGTTTTCTCATTTTGTCTCTCATAGTTGTGGTCTACCTATGAGATGATGTCAATTACAGGCCGATCTCATCTTTTTAAGTGGGAGAACTTGCACAAATGGTGGCTGACTAATGACTTAATGCCCCACTGTATTTATATAAAATGTGCATTTATTTTCAGAAGATCAGAAGCTAGTCTGTGGTACCAGCTATAAAAGAACAATTACATTTTCTCTCTCTCTCTCTCTCTCTCTCTCTCTCTCTCTATATATATATATATATATATATATATATATATATATATATAAATATATATATTGTGAGACTGTGACCGGGGTTATCTATGACGGCCGGTATGTCTCGCCCCGGTTGTGCTCACTCCATGATAGAAAGCAACTCCACTCCGGGGTTAATGCTGTTTCCCTACAGGCTTCAGGAAGGGTTAAAAGGAAACAGGAACGAGGACAGGTGTGCCGGGTGTGAGGGAGTGATCACATCTCCCTGAGTTCTCTGCCGGAAAGGCACATATGTACTATTGTGGACTTGTTCTTTGGATAATAAACCGTGTGCTGTGAACCTTGGTGCCTGGATCCTGTGTCTTCTGCAGCGCAGCCGACGACGCTACCTCACATATGGTGGAGAATCGGCGGGCATGACAGCCGGTGAGGTGTAGCATCCATCCCTGGTGACCCAGCTGCGCATGTCCTGGATTCGAGCGGCTATACTACAGCCCAAACCCGGCGACGCCATGGAGGACATACTAAAGCATTTGGCTCAGGCTAATGCACAGCAGCAACAGGCTAATGCACAGCAGCAACAGGCTAATGCACAGCAGCAACAGACCAATGCACACCTGCTCCAATCCTTGCAAGTGCAGGAAAAAAAATTCCAAGAACAGATGGATCAGGCCAATGCACGTCAGCAGCAAGCCTTGCAATTGCAGGAAAAAAGGCACCAAGAACAGATGGTTCTCCTGGCCAAGTCGATCCGTGCCGGACCGGCAGCAACAACCCAGGGACCGGGTGACGACGGCAGCGTCCGGAAAGCGGTGAGACAAGCGTTGCAAAAGATGACCCCGGGTGATGATGTGGAAGCGTTCCTGGCGGTGTTTGAGCGGGTGGCCGAGCGGGAAAAGCTGCCGACCCCGCAGTGGGCTGAGGTATTGTCACCCTATCTGACGGGGGAACCCCAAAAAGCGTACCTGGACCTCTGTACCGAGGACGCCATTGACTATGTGACCCTGAAAGCCGAAATACTGGCTCGGTTGGGGGTGAATACCTATGTACGGGCTCAGCGGGTAAATCAGTGGTTCTTTGAGGAAGCCAAACCTGTACGCTCCCAGGCCTATGACTTGTTGCATCTCGTAAAAAAGTGGTTGCAGCCTGACACTCTGAGCCCGGCACAAATGGTAGAAAGGGTAGTTGTTGACCGTTTTGTACGCACTTTACCCGTCACCATTCAACGGTGGGTTGGACAGGGCGACCCAAGTACCCTGGACCAATTAGTATGCCTGGTAGAGCGGCATGTGGCTACGCAGGACTTGATACGGGACACTGAGACTTTGCGTACCGCCCGTCGGTCCGGCCCCTCCAAGCCTAGGGCCAAGGACCCACCGCTGACACCGGTGCGGGAGTCCGCTACCGTCCCGTCTGAGGCCGCACCCTCCGTCGCTGAGGTCCGGAAAACTATGTACCCTAAACGACAACTCGTCAAGGGGGTGTCCTTCCCTATTAGATGTTGGCGGTGCCAGCGGGTGGGACATATGGAAGCCCAGTGTCCCCTCACCACGGAGCCCATGGATTGTGGGGTTACCCGACGGGGTTCAATGTATGCTCAGGTGGTGTGTACCGCTGACCTGGTCTACCCAGAGACTGAGCCCCACTTGTGCCAAATACAGGTGAATGGATGTCCGGTTACAGGCTTGTTGGATTCCGGAAGCTTAGTGACCCTTGTGCGATCAACCCTAAGGGCTAAAGTAAAGGCCACAGGACGTACCGTGGGGGTGGTTTGCATACATGGGGACCGCCGAGACTATCCCACGGGGATAGTCACCATCACAGCACCTTGCGGTCAGGTGCAACATGAGGTGGGACTTATTAATACTCTTCCCTATGATGTGATCCTAGGAAGGGATCTGCCCTATTTTTGGACTTTATGGAAGGGACCTCCTAAGTCCCCTCAGATATTGGTCAGTCCGGGACCTGAGCCCTACAATCCTGAATCCGGGACGCCTGCCGTAGGGGTCCCCATGATAGGGACAGGATGTGAACCTGATAGGTCGCCCCTAGAGGTATTGGCAGGAGAGGCTGAGACGGTCGAGCCCATCCCGGAGTTGGAGGCGTCCCCGGATACGTTTGGGACAGCCCAACTCCAGGACCCTACATTAATACATGCCCGGAGTCGGGTGACAGTAGTTGACGGGGTGGCACAGCTGCCTGGTGCCCAGGTAAGATACCCCCATTTCGCTCTTAAGCAGGATTTACTCTACCGGGTAGATGAAATACGGGGCGTAGGGGTAGAGCAGTTGGTGGTGCCCCAGCCGTATCGCCGGCGGGTCCTCGACTTGGCTCATAAACACCTGATGAGTGGTCACCTAGGGGTCAAGAAAACGCAGGAGCGAATATTGCAAAGGTTCTATTGGCCCGGGGTCTTTGGGGAGGTAAAACGGTTCTGCGAAACCTGCCCGGAGTGTCAGCTTACCGCACCCCTGACCCACTTTCGCAGTCCGTTGGTACCGTTACCCATTATAGAAGTCCCTTTTGAACGGATAGGGATGGATCTGGTGGGGCCCCTCGTAAAGTCTGCTCGAGGGCACCAGCATATCCTAGTGATCGTTGACTATGCCACCCGGTATCCAGAGGCGATACCTCTCAGACATACTGCAGCAAAGCTTATAGCTCGGGAGTTGTTTGCTGTGTTCTGCCGGGTGGGGTTGCCCAAGGAGATCCTTACGGATCAGGGGACCCCATTCATGTCTAAAGTGACCAAAGAGCTATGCCGGCTACTCCAGATCAAGCAGTTGCGTACGTCTGTGTATCATCCTCAGACGGATGGTTTAGTGGAACGATTCAATAAAACCCTGAAAACCATGCTCAAAAGGGTGATTTCCAAAGACGGGAAAGACTGGGATATGATGCTTCCCTATTTGATTTTTGCCATACGAGAGGTGCCACAGGCATCCACGGGGTTTTCGCCTTTTGAATTGTTATACGGGCGACATCCCCGGGGATTGTTGGACCTGGCAAAAGAAACCTGGGAGCAGGAGCCCACCCCCCATAAAAGTGTGATTGAACACATTTTGGGTATGCAGAACCGCATAAGCGCGGTCATGCCAATTGTGAAGGAGCATTTACAGGAGGCTCAGGCCGCGCAAAGCGGCCGCTACAATAGACAAGCCACCGTGCGGACCTTTAATCCCGGGGATCGGGTGTTGGTATTGATCCCCACGGCAGAGAGTAAATTCCTGGCTCAGTGGCACGGCCCCTACGAGATAAAGGAAAGAGTCGGGGTGGTTAACTATAAAGTATTGCAGCCCGGTAGGCGGAAACCTGAACAAATATACCATGTCAACTTATTAAAACCTTGGCAGGAACGGGAAAGCCTGATGGCTGTTTTCTCCCCATCTCCCTCCTCTTCGGGTCGTTCACATCCGGCTCCAGCGACCTCCGGAGAGGACGAACCGGAAGTAAGGATTGGAGAAGCCCTCACCAAGCAACAGAGGCGAGAGGCCAGACGGTTGGTTCAGCAGAACCCCGATGTCTTCTCTGAGCTGCCCGGTAGGACCAGTCTGATACGACATGATATTGTCACCGAGCCCCACCTGAAGGTACGCCTGAAGTCATACCGGGTACCGGAGGCTCGACGACAAGCCATATCGGAGGAAGTAAAGACAATGTTACGCCTGGGGGTCATTTAAAAATCCTGGAGTGAATGGGCTAGTCCGATTGTCCTAATACCAAAACCCGATGGCTCCTTAAGGTTCTGCAATGACTTTAGGAGATTGAACGAAATATCCAAGTTCGATCTCTACCCCATGCCCCGGGTGGATGAGCTGATTGATAGGCTGGGACAGGCGCGATATTTTACCACGCTCGACCTGACCAAGGGGTACTGGCAGGTGCCACTGATGGAGTCCGCCAAGGAGAAAACCGCTTTTGTTACGCCGGAGGGTCTCTTCCACTATGTTGTCTTGCCTTTTGGGTTACATGGCGCTCCGGCCACGTTCCAGAGGTTGATGGACTTAGTGCTGGAACCCCACCAGGCGTATGCATCAGCGTACCTGGATGACATCATTATTTACAGCTCCGATTGGCAGACCAACTTGGAACAGGTACAAGCGGTGGTGGACGCGCTTCGAACAGCCGGATTGACAGCCAATCCCAAGAAATGTGCATTGGGACTCACGGAAGCCCGCTACTTGGGCTACGTGATAGGCCAAGGAGTGATTAAGCCCCAAATTAACAAGGTTGAGGCAATCCAGAAGTGGCCTAGACCCCTGACCACGAAGCAGGTTAGGGCCTTCCTGGGTATCGTGGGGTACTACAGGAGGTTTGTAAAAGATTTTGCGGGACTATCAGCCCCCTTGACGGACCTTCTCAAAGGCAAGAAGTCGTCATGGTGCGCTGGACTCCGCAGGCCGAGGACTCCTTCCGGGCCCTGAAGGAGGTCCTGTGCGGACAGCCCGTTCTGGTCAACCCTGATTTCCGGAAGGAGTTCATAGTACAGACTGACGCCTCGGAGGTCGGCCTGGGGGCAGTGCTGTCTCAGGTGGTTCAGGGGGAGGAACACCCCGTCACCTTCTTGAGTAGGAAGCTCACCCCTCCCGAGCGGAATTATAGCGTAGTGGAGAAGGAGTGCCTGGCGATCAAGTGGGCCTTGGAGTCCCTACGCTATTACCTGCTGGGACGGCAGTTTCGCTTGGTGACGGATCACTCTCCACTGGTCTGGATGAGGTCCGCCAAGGAACGGAATGCCCGGGTTACCCGGTGGTTCCTTTCTCTGCAGAACTTCCGGTTTACGGTTGAACACCGGGCCGGTAGGTTGCAGGGCAACGCCGATGCCTTGTCCCGCGGCCCGTGTTTGATGGCAGAAGTTCAACCCCGCACGCTTGAACTGAGGGGGGGGGGTATGTGAGACTGTGACCGGGGTTATCTATGATGGCCGGTATGTCTCGAAAGAAAGCATGATAGAAAGCAACTCCACTCCGGGGTTAATGCTGTTTCCCTACAGGCTTCAGGAAGGGTTAAAAGGAAACAGGAACGAGGACAGGTGTGCCGGGTGTGAGGGAGTGATCACATCTCCCTGAGTTCTCTGCCGGAAAGGCACATATGTACTATTGTGGACTTGTTCTTTGGATAATAAACCGTGTGCTGTGAACCTTGGTGCCTGGATCCCGTGTCTTCTGCAGCGCAGCCGACGACGCTACCTCACAATATATATAAAATCTAATTTATATAATATATAAAGCTCAGTGTATGTATGTGTGTATGTACAGTCATATGAAAAAGTTTGGGCACCCCTATTAATGTTACCCTTTTTTTTATAACAATTTGGGTTTTTGCAACAGCTATTTCAGTTTCATATATCTAATAAATGATGGACTCAGTAATATTTCTGAATTGAAATGAGGTTTATTGTACTAACAGAAAATGTGCGGTCTGCATTTAAACTAAATTTGACAGGTGCATAAGTATGGGCACCCTTATCAATTTCTTGTTTTGAACAATCATAACTACTTTTTACTGACTTACTGAAGCACTAAATTGGTTTTTTAACCTCATTGAGCTTTGAACTTCATAGGCAGGTGTATCCAATCATGAGAAAAGGTATTTAAGGTGGCCACTTGCAAGTTGTTCTCCTATTGGAATCTCCTATGAAGAGTGGCATCATGGGCTCCTCAAAACAACTCTCAAATGATCTGAAAACAAAGATTATTCAACATAGTTGTTCAGGTGAAGGATACAAAAAGTTGTCTCAGAGATTTAAACTGTCAGTTTCCACTGTGAGGAACATAGTAAGGAAATGGAAGAACACAGGTACAGTTCTTGTAAAGCCCAGAAGTGTCAGGCCAAGAAAAATATCAGAAAGGCAGAGAAGAAGAATGGTGAGAACAGTCAAGGACAATCCACAGACCACCTCCAAAAACCTGCAGCATCATCTTGCTGCAGATGGTGTCACTGTGCATCGGTCAACAATACAGCGCACTACAGATGGGCAAAGAGACAGACGGGCAAAGAGACAGACGTGCAAAGAGACAGATGGGCAAAAAGACAGACCTGGAAAGAGACAGGCCTGAAAGAGACAGATGGGCAAAGAGACAGACTGGGAAAGAGACAGACTGGGAAAGAGACAGACCTGGAAAGAGACAGACCTGGAAAGAGACAGACGGGCAAAGAGACAGACGGGCAAAGAGACAGACAGGGAAAGAGACAGACAATGACAGACAGAGAAAGAAATAGACAGACACACAGATTGATACAAATACAGACAGAGAGATCAAAACAGACAGACACATAGACACAGACAGACAAAGAAGGACACAGACAGAGATACAGACAGCGACACACTGCAGAGACTGGGAGAGAGACAGAGAGATAGTCACTATCCCGGGCAACGCCCGGTTACTACAGCTAGTCTAATGTATAAAGCTGTGTGTGTATGTGCGTGTGTGCGTGTGTGTGTGTGTGTGTGTGTATGTCCGCTAAAGGAATCCACGCCGTCGCATTTAAAATCTCAACAGTTAGACCATGATAGAGACAGACAGACAGAGACAGACAGAGAAAGACACAGACAGACATACAAACAGACAAACAGATAGACTGACAGATAAATGGACATAGATAGACAAATAGACAGAGACAGACAGACAGATAGAGAGAGATAGACAAAGAGATACAGAGACAGACAGGGAAAGAGACAGAGAGAGAAACAGACAGACAGAGACAAAGACAGATAAAGAGACATACAGGGAAAGACAGACAGAAGCAGACAGAGAAATAGACAGACAGAGACTGACAGGCCAAGAGACAGACAGAGAGACAGAAGCAGACAGGGAAAGAGACAGACGGGCAAAGCGACAGACGGGCAAAGAGACAGACGGGGAAAGAGACAGACGGGAAAAGAGACAGACGGGGAAAGAGACAGACGAGGAAAGAGACAGACCGGGAAAGAGACAGCCCTGGAAAGAGACAGCCGGGCAAAGCGACAGCCTGGCAAAGTGACAGCCTGGCAAAGCGACAGCCTGGCAAAGAGACACACCTAGAAGGAGACAAACCTGGAAAGAGGCAGACCTGGAAAGAGACAGACCTGGAAAGAGGCAGACCTGGAAAGAGACAGACGGGGAAAGAGACAGACACGCAAAGAGACAGGCGGGCAAGGAGACAGCTGGGCAAAGAGACAGCCGGGCAAAGACACAGCCGTGGAAAGAGAGAGCCAGGCAAAGAGACAGCCAGGCAAAGAGACAGCCAGGCAAAGAGAAAGACCTGGAAAGAGACAGCCCTGGAAAGAGATAGCCCTGGAAAGAGACAGAGGGGCAAAGCGAAATACGGGCAAAGATACAGACGGGCAAAGAGACAGACTGGCAAAGCGACAGACCTGGAAAAAGACAGACCTGGAAAGAGACAGACGGGGAAAGAGACCGACAGAGAAAGAGACAGACGGGGAAAGAGACAGACCCGGAAAGAGACAGACCGGGAAAGAGACAGCCAGACAGACGGGTAAAGAGACAGCCGGGCAAAGAGACAGCCGGGCAAAGAGACAGACCTGGAAAGAGACAGACCTGGAAAGAGACAGACCTGGAAAGATACAAAGGGGCAAAGAGACAGATGGGCAAAGAGACAGATGGGCAAAGAGACAGATGGGCAAAAAGACAGACCTGGAAAGAGACAGACCTAAAAGAGACAGATGGGGAAAGAGACAGACTGGGAAAGTGACAGACTGGGAAAGAGACAGACCGGGAAAGAGACAGACCGGGAAAGAGACAGACCTGGAAAGAGACAGACAGGCAAAGAGACAGACTGGGAAAGAGACAGACCTGGAAAGAGACAGACCTGGAAAAAGACAGACAGGGAAAGAGACAGACAATGACAGACAGAGAAAGAGAGAGACAGACACACACATAGAGACAGACACAGAGATGGAGACAGACAGACTGATACAAATACAGACAGAGAGATCGAAACAGACAGACAGAGACATAGACACAGACAGACAAAGAAAGACACAGACAGAGATACAGACAGCGACACACTGCAGAGACTGGGAGAGAGAGAGATAGTTACTATCCCGGGCAACGCCCGGTTACTATAGCTAGTCTAATGTATAAAGCTGTGTGTGTGTGTGTGTGCGTGTGTGTGTGTGTGTGTATGTCCGCTAAAGGAATCCACGCTGGCGCATTTAAAATCTCAAAATTTTGCACAGACACCCCATGTGACTCAGGGAATGTCAAAGACTATGTTTTGACAGGAAAATTTAACCCTGCGCTTTACAGTTACTCTCCAAAAAACCTGCCTCCATTAAAGTGAATGGAGCTGCAAGCTACAGACTATTAATAGCAGCTGTGAGTGGTTGCTGTAGGAACAAAGGACATTCATAGTATAAGAAGCTTATGTGTGAGGTAATATGATGTCAGTGGGGAGATGGATAGAGAGAGACACAGACTGAGAGACAGACAGACAGAGACAGACAGACAGGCACAGACAGAGAAAGAGGCACACAGGGAAAGAGACAGTAACAAACAGAGAAAGACAGAGACAGATAGGGAAAAAAAGCCAGAAAGACACACGGGAAAAAGAAAGACAAAGGCAGATAGGGAAAAAGAAATAGACAGACAAGGAAAGAGACACAGACACACAGAGACAGACACACAGACACAGAGTTTTAGAGAGAGACAGAGAGACTGCTACAGAGACAGACAGTTAGACCATGATAGAGACAGACAGACAGAGACAGACAGAGAAAGACACAGACAGACATACAAACAGACATACAGATAGACTGACAGACAGACAAATAGACAGAGACAGACAAATAGGCAAAGACAGAGAGACAGACAGACAGATAGTGAGAGATAGACAAAGAGATACAGACAGGGAAAAAGACAGACAGAGAGAGAAACAGACAGACAGAGACAGACAAAGACAGATAAAGAGACATACAGGCAAAGACAGACAGAAGCAGATAGAGAAATAGACAGACAGAGACTGACAGGCCAAGAGACAGACAGAGAGACAGACAGAGAGAGACAGAAGCAGACAGGGAAAGAGACACACAAACAGACAGAGAAACCCAGACAGAGACATACATAAGCAGACAGGGAAAGGGACAGACAGAGAGATAGAGACACAGACAGAGACTGGGAGAGAGACCGAGAAACAGTTACTATCCCGTGCAATACTCGGGTACTACAGGTACTACGGGTACATATATATATATATATATATATTTATTTAGTCAAATATAACAAAGAATAAAAAAGTCTCCTGTAATCCAGTGAGAACAGATTGGATTACCTTGGTGTATTTATGGTTACAAAGTGTAACACTAAGGTTATTCTATTGTCCCTATGGAGAGGAAAGAAACAGAATACTCTCGAAGGCTAATTAAACATGGAAACAATTTGTGTACATGCAGAAAACAGGGCCTGACGTTCTTCGGTGCCAATAATAATATTCTATTTCCTATTTGCACTGTATAATGCTCAGGATGAAAAACAAGTGATACTGTTCTACAATCCCTTGTGATGTGGCTACAGAAGTTCTGTAACTTAATAATGTAATAGAGTCTGGATCACATAGAGCAGACCTGAGGACAGCTGAAGCCAGGCTGTGGAACTATGCAGAAAAAGTGAGGCTTACTACATTCAAGTAGTGTCATAAACACTACTAAGAAGTGTCACTGTTCCAGAAGTCCCACACGGGAGGAGATAAGTCTGAGCAAAGGGAACATACATGGGTGATTAAAAGCTACACGCTGGAAAACGTTGGTCCAGAAAATTGTTTAATGGAGTGATGAAAGGTATCTGTGATCAATGATGTCATATACAGCAAATAGTTACAAGTGTTATAGGGCCCGGATCTAAGGTAATAACACCGACTGCAATTTTGGTCTCACCCTTGAAACAACTTACATATCATCACAAAGTCACGTTCTTATGATTGACATCTTCATGGGTCGTGATCTAGGCTTTTCTGATTCCCCATTTCAGAATAGATGATCCTAATCCCTGCATATTATGTTATTTCATATAAAGTGCCTTGAAAAAAGTATCCATACGCAGTTAACTTTTTGACATTTTACCACATTACACCTACAAACATAAATGTATTTTATTGAGCTTTTATGTGATATATTGTATAAATAGAAAGTAGCAAATATTCAAATACATGGTTTTTGTAAATATTTTTAAAATATAAATCTGAAAATTGTGATGTTCATTTGTCACACTTCAGCCCTTTGTAGTCGGATACCTCTAAATAAAATCCTAAGTGACTAATTGACTCCATAAATCACCAAATTAGTATATTGAGTCCACCATTGTAGAATTTATTTTCAGTATAAATACAGCTGTTCTGTGAAGGCCTCAACATTTTTTTGAAAATATTGTGGATCAAACAGGATAACAAGAACAAAAGACATACAAGACAGGTAAGGGATAAAGTTGGGAGAAGAGTAAAGGCCACGTCTCACTAAGCGACATCGCTAGCGACATCGCTGCTGAGTCACGGTTTTCGTGACGCAACAGTGATCTTGCTAGCGATGTCGCTGTGTGTGACATCCAGCAACGACCTGGCCCCTGCTGTGAGGTAGCCGGTTGTTGCTGAATGTCCTGGACAATTTTCTTCAAAGGCGGACGCATCGCTATGTTTGACACTGTGTGACAGGGTCCCAATGACATCAGAGATCATTATACAGGTTGCTGAGTCATTGGTAAGGTCTGACTGTGTGACATCTCACCAGCGACCTCCCAGCGACTTACCAGCGATCCTTATCAGGTCGCATCGTTTTCGGGATCGCTGATAAGTCGCTAAATGTGCCGGGGGCTTAAGACACGTTTAGGTTATAGAAAAATATCCCAATCTCTGAATATCAACCGGAGAACTGTTCAATTCACCATCTAAAAATGTAAGGAATATGGCACAACTGCAAAACTACCAAGACATGGCCGCCCTTCTAAACTGACATCCTAAGCAAGGAGAACACAAGACAAGCAGCCAAGAGGGCCATGGTCACTATGGAGGAGCAACAAAGATCCACAGCTCAGGTGGGAAATATCTGTCCACTGGGGAACCATTAGTAATATACTCCACAAATCTGGCCTTTATGAAAGAGTTGCAAGAAGAAAGACATAAGAAGCCACATTTGAAGTTTGCAAAAAGCCATGTAGGGGACACAGAATGTGGAAGAAGGTGCTCTGGTCAGATAAATAAAATAAAAACACACATTGGGCAATATATTGTATCAGATAAGAGTGGTAGTCTCTCGGACTACGCGTTTTTCGGCGTGTATGCGCCTTCTAGATGGTCCTACATGGAGGACCATGTAGAAGGCGCTCACACGTCGAAACGCGTAGTCCGAGAGACTACCACTCCTATTTGATACAATATGTTGCCCAAAGTGTGGATCTATTTTTAATTAAATTTTCAGTAAAATTTGCATCGCAAGATTATTAATTTTTTAAATTATGAACTGAGTCTTGGAATTTATCCGTTGGAGTTTGAATGATTTTTTCCTATATGGATTTAGTATTGTTATTGAACATAGAATCATAAAATGGTAGAGTTGGAAGGGACCTCAAGGGCAATCGGGTCCAACCCCCCTGCGAGTACAGGCTTTCCTAAATCATCCAAGCTAAACATAACAAAAGGTGCCGCTAAATAGGAAAAATCAAATGTAGGATCTAGAACAACTTGATTACTTTAATTTGCATTTGCTCTAGACGACCTGTGTCCGTAAACAACCACCAATCAGATACATGTTTGTCAATTAGTATTTTAATTGCCTGTTTAGACATGCTGACCGCACTTCAAATGAGCACAGAACGATCAGTAATAGATTGTTTCTGTGTGCATACACTGTCATCGTTCTTTACAGCAGATGTCCTATGTACATCTAGCAATATTCTGGCCAGAAAAATGATGATTTTTAGGCAAACTGAAAGCTTATTAATTTCTACCAACAACCATTTTGCTCTTTTTTACCAAATTGTTAGCACCCTTATAAAAGGAAGATTATCCTTCTCAATATAAGTGTATTGTAATTCCACCCTTCAGACCCCCATAAACATCAGACTAATGTAGGCCGGAGTTGCCAATACTGACAGGTTCGGTCGTCGTCCTAATGGGGTATTGGTTGACTGTCCTTCGGGGAATATGCCGAGCCTGCACGTCCAATTTTGGACCGCTGATCACTGTCTTCTCCCGGAAATCAGCATCCTACTGACATGTCAGCTCGTGGCAGTCTCACAGAGATGTGCAGGGCATTGCAGCTTAGGTACCCATGTTTACGTCTCATATAGTGACAGTTAGTTAGTTGCTCGTAGTCATAACCATGGATACCTAAGCTGCAATGCCCTGCACATGAGGTAAGAGACATGGCTATATCAGGAGAACAGTACTACATTTCTAAATGCAGATATTTGCTAATATTATTATACCTACTACATGGAAAAGGATCTTGGAGATAGGAATAACCCTTTAAGGACTGAGTGATTTTTCATTTTTGCGCTTTCTTTTTTCCTTTTCTTATTCCAAAAGCCAGACCTTTTTTTATTTTTCTGACTATATAGCCATGTGAAGGCTTATTTTTTGCAAGATGAGTTGCACTTTTGAATGACGACATTCATTTTATCATATGCTGTAATGGTAAGCAGGAAAAAAAATCCAAATATGGCAAAATCCCCCAAAAAAGTGAAATTCTAGATTTTTTTATTTTTTTTTTCAATTTACAGCTTTCATTTTACCATAAATTTACAAAGCAATATGATTTACCAGGTCAGTGCAATTACGCAGATACCAAACATGTATAGTTTTTGTTTTAATTAAGTGGTGAAAAAAAAATCAGAATTTTTTTTTTAATTTTGCTTGTGTCCCGACTTTCCAAGAACTGTAACGATTTAAATTCTTGGATTCTGGGGCTGTGTGTTTTTATTGATATTATTTTGGGGTTTATATTATGTTTTAATCGCCTGTTATTACATTTTTTTTCTTGTTGCGAAGACAATAAAACTGCAATTCTGGCGTTTTTTAATTTTTTTTTCATTATAATGTTTACCGATCGGATTAATTTATTTTAAATTTTGATAGATCAGTCATTTTGGAACACAGAGATACCAAATATGTGGGAAGTTTTTTTATTGTTCTATTTTCTATAGGGCAAAAGGGGGGATTTCAACTTTTGCATTTTTCATATATTTGAAACTTTTTTTTTTACTATTTTTTACTAGTCCCATTACAGGACTTGAAGCTGTGATCGTCTGTTCGCTTGTGCTATACAGAGCAGTGCATCATGTCACGGGATCTATAGGCGCGGGGAATAACTCACTTCCTATTGGTGCATGTTAAATCCCTCTGTCAGAGATTGGCAGCATGATTTACCTGGTTAACAGCCGCAGGTGGATCTTCAATCCACCAGCGACTCATAGGGGCACTTTGCACACAACAACATCGCAAGCCGATGCTTGCGATGCCGAGCACGATAGTCCCCGCCCCCGTCGCAGCAGCGATATCTTGTGATAGCAGCCGTAGCGAACATTATCGCTATGGCAGCTTCACATGGACTCACCTGACTTGCGACGTCGATCTGGCCGGCGACCTGCCTCCTTATTAAGGACATAGCGAGGTCACACAGCAGGCGGCCAATGGAAGCGGAGGGGCGGAGATGAGTGGGACATAAACATCCCGCCCACCTCTGTCCTTCCGCATAGCCGGCGTGAGCTGCAGGATGAAGGTAGGAGATGTTCCTCGCTCCTGCGGCTTCACACACAGCGATGTGTGCTGCCGCAGGAACGAGGAACAACATCGTACCGTCACAGTCGCGTAATTATGGAATTCCCAGACACTCACCGATGATACGATTATGATGATTTTGCGCTCGTTAATCGTATCATCTAGGATTTACACACTACGATGTGGAGTGCGACGCCGGAAGTGCGTCACTTTCGACATGACCCCTCCGACATCGCACCTGCGATGTCGTAGTGTGCAAAGTGCCCCTTAGAGGCACATGTCGACTTATTAAATCAGCCATCATGTATGGGAAAAAATGCGGGCTCGGTGTGCAAGGCAACATCAAAGGCAGGGAAATGACTCATGATGTACATAGCATGTCATGGGTCATTAAGGGATTAAATAGAGTGGTGAGGTAAAAAAAAAAATATATATATATATATATATATAATTGCCTTATTCTGTCCGTCTGTCTGTCTGTCTGTCTTGCTCCAAAATGACATAAATACAGTGACAACCGTCGCCACAGCGCGTGTGCTAAAGAGCCTGCGACCAACGGCTCAGCTAAGGCTCCCTGCACACGTAACCAGGGTAATATCGGGTTACTAAGCAAAGCGCTTTGCTTAGTTACCCGATATTTCACCTCCCCTCACTCCGCATGTATACACTGAACACACACACACACACACAATCCTGGATAGTCACCTGTCCCCAGCCAAGCAGTCCCCGGCACTAGCGTCCTCAGTGCCATGGGCCCGCTCGGCTCCACCCACCTCGCACTCCGCCCCCGCACACATTAGGCTGCTTTCACACTTGTGTTGTGAGGCATCCGTCACAGTACGTTGTTTGACGCATGCGACGGATGCGTTGCAAATAGTGTGCTAATAAAGTAATGGATTCCTGTAAAAGAACGTTTTGCGTTTTTTGGGGTTTTTTTTGATTTTTTAATGTTTCGCCGGAAAAAAGAGATTTGCAGTTGGGAGGAGAGAGAGAGAGAGGTAACCGCAAATCCCCTGAGCGACTGCAATGAGCCGCGCGATCAGCTGTGCCGTCACTTAGGTGACCCGCGGCCACAGCTGCAGTCCTCCACCCGAGAGCTGTGTCCGTGGGTCACCTGAATGAGGGCACAGCTGATCGCGTGGCTCACTTCAGTTGCTGCGTGGAGCTGATAGAGAGCAGTCGTGTTCTACTGCTGCTAGTGTCAGCTTCATGTAGCAGAGCTGAAAGCGTAGTGGAACCTCTGTGGATTACGTCGGATCTGGAGGGGTATTTGGGGGTTTAATAAAGTGGTGAAAGAGGGTTTTTTTTTGTCTTTTATTCCAAATAAAGGATTTTTACGGGTGTATGTATTTATTTTCTTTAACTTACAGGTTAATCATGGAAGGTATCTCAGGGAGACACCTGCCATGATTAACTTAGGACTTAGTGGCAGCTATGGGCTGCTGCCATTAACTCCTTATTACCTTGATTGCCACTGCACCAGGGCAATTCGGGATGAGCCGGGTAGATTCCCAGGACTATTGCATCTAATGGATACAGCAATTCCGGGCGGCTGCTGGCTGATATTGTTAGGCTGGGGGGCTCCCCTTCCTGAGAATACCAGCCTTCAGCCGTATGGCTTTATCTTGGCTGGTATCAAAATTGTGGGGGTCCGCACGTCGTTTTTTTTTAATTATTTATTTATTTATTTTACTTCACGATATAGACCCGCCCACCGGCGGCTGTGATTGGTTGCAGTGAGACAGCTGTCACTTAGCGTGGGGGCGGGTCTGACTGCACCAATCATAGGCGCCGGTGGCCACAGGAAGCAGGGAATACGAGATTGAATAATGAGTGGCCGGCATTTTCAAAAGAGGAAAAGCCGCCAGAGCTTTGTGACAGCCGTACAGTGCCGCGCCCGTGATCGGTGAGTATGAGAGAGTGGGAGAGAGGGGGAAGAGAGACCAGGACTGATTTTAAACGATTTAGATCGTTCTGCTGGACATGCTGAGCATGCTCAGTAGAACGTGACGGAATTTGTCAGCGGATTCCGCCGCTTAGCGCATAGTGGCGGAATCCGCCACCATAGACAATCAATAGACACCTTGGCGGATTTCAATGGAATCTGTCAAGGTACGTTATTTTAACGACCCAAAAAACGCTACATGTAGCATTCCCTCCGCCTGACGCTGCGTCAAAATAACGACTCTGCGTCGTCCAGCGGATGCAACACAGACACTTGCGTTACAGTACGTCGTGAATACAAGTTTATGGAGAATAGCGCAGTGCGTTACCGGACTTCACTATTCTTCATAGCGGCGGATTGCGCTGAATGCAAGTATGAAAGCGCCCTTACCCCACAGAATGGGGACACATGTCAGGATGGTGGCTGCACCACGATGGGGGCACATAGCAGCATTGGGCCACATCATAGCATCAGCATATTATTACTTAACTTTACACTGTTCATGGCCTTCTGTTATTACATGCCATGGACATCATTAAACATTAGACTCATCTATTAAAACTGTTCCTTCTGTTGTTTGTCATTTTAAAACCAATAAACAATTACAGTATAAGAATACTAAATTAACCCAAACCCATCCAGTCCATTCATTACCTTATTATTCAATCTGCTAACCTACATACACATTCTAGACTACCCGATACGTTAGAATCGGGCCACCTTCTAGTTTATAATAACTCAGATGTTAAACTGTGGGAACCACCGCTAGTGTGTATCCTACTTTTTGCTCACTTTTGCAAACTAAAAGTTCAACAGGAGTAGATGTTGCTCATAACTGTTCTACCATAGACAGTGCTGAATATGATATTGATCCAAACAGACTGAAGGGCAGATGTATACCAATATAATGAGACAGTAATCCAGGCTTAAGGGTGACAAAAAAGCACTGTAATATAGTACGTTTCGCACCTACCATATTCCATTTATATTACAGGTGTCTTCTCATGTGAGAAAGGGATTATATACTGGAGATCAAAATTAGAGAAAAACACATAATTTCTTAAATGTTAAGGTCATTGTGTAGTATTACGTGATTATGTCCTAACATGAGTAAACTACCGTGTTTTTCCAAAAATAAGGGACTGTCTTATACTTTTTTTTGCCCCCCCAAAAAAGTGCTAGGGCTTATTTTTTGAGGAGGTCTTATTTTTGGAGAAACATGGTTGGGGTAAGTTTACCCCCCAAAAAAGCAGACCCCCGACTTCCTAGGAGACTCATACTTACCAGACCTGGACGTCTGCGTGGCTCCCAGGTCTTCCCTGTGATCTCCGGTGGGTGCTACACGCCGTCCTCCCCTACTTCTGGATGGCTGACTGACACGCACGCACACTCACGCACACTCTCACACTCACTGATTGTGTATGGGAGATCTTATTGTGTATGTGAGATCGGATGTTTGTGTGTGCGATCTGATTGTGTGTGTATGTGAGATCTGAAGTGTGCGATCACTGCAGGTCCTCTGCTCGACATCTGGGGAGTATGATTGCGGGGTGTCCCGCTGTCTATAATGAAATGTCCTGCAGTATCTGTAACTTTTTTAGCTGCACAGATACTTCATTATGGAACCATGACTAGGTTTATTTTCGGGGGAGGGCTTATATTTAAGCCTGGCTCTGAAAATGCTGAAAATCCATGCTAGGCCTTATTTTTGGGGGAGGGCTTATTTTTGGGAAAACATGGTAGCAGTTTTAAAGCTTATTTCATAAGTGGAATTTATTGTAAAGTACATAATAAAACTGTAAATGAGATAAATGGAGAAAAACACTGATCAAAATTAGAGAATACTTTCAGATACCTACAAGTTATTGGTTTTAATCTGGCACCTGGTGCTAATTTCCTTAATCATCTGACAAACCCTATTTAACTGGGGCAGCAAGAGAAGTTGATCGTTACAAGTCTGTGATTTCAAGAAAATTGCATCTTTACAACATCACAAACTCTTTCAAGTCCCCCAAGAAGGCTGGTCACCCTCGAAATACAAATGCAAGAGAGGACAGGATAATGCGAAGAATCTCCATGGGTAATCATTTCATCATTGCAGCTGGAATTTCTTGCCAATTCAGCACTGAACAGGTTAAGGAACTGTCTCGTCATACAGTGTCACAACATTTAAGAGTATTTGGACTGAAAGCCCACTCTGCGGTGACCAAGCTTCTCATTAGCAGAAAGTATCAAAAGGCTAGACTCAACTTTGAGCATGTTGTGTGGACAGAGGAGAAGTGGTCCACAGTTCATTTTAGTAATGAAAGCAAATTTAATTTATCTGGGCCTGATGGGAACCATGTTTGGCGACAAACTGGGGAAAGACTTAACCCAAAGTGTGTTAACAAGTCAGTGAAAGGTAGTAGAGGAAGTATCATGGTTTTGTGGAATGTTTTCTGGAGCCAGAGTTGGACCTCTCATACAGCTACAAGGCAGAGTGAATGCAAGTATGGATCAGAACCTTCTTCAACAACACGTGGTTCCTTACTTATGTTCATCACTGAATCAGCCAGCAATTTTCATGCAGGACAATGCCCCCTGTCACACAGCAAAATGGGTAAAGCAGTTCCTTGAAACAGAAAACATTGAAACAATGAAATGGCCGCCCAGATTCCTGATCTAAGCCCAATAGAAAACCTCTTGAAAATAATTGGTGACAAAGTTATGGCAAAGAAACCCACAACATTCAAAGAACTGTGGAAGAAACTGCAAGAAGAGTGGACCAAAATCACACCAGAGCAGTGTGAGAGACGAGTGATGTCCTATGGCCGCAGAGGTGCTGAAGTCTTACAAAGCAAAGGCCTGTACACTTCTTACTGATTGGTGACTGTTGTTACCTTCTGAACATTTACTTAGAATCTTTCTCTGTACTACAGTCATTGCTGTTCTCTAGTTATAATCATCACGTTTTGGGTAAAATAAAGGTTTTATTTTAATAAATTTTGAATCTTTTGTAAAGCACTGTTCTAGTGGCATGGTGTACCCCTTACAATAAAAACTTAAAATGTTGATCACTGTAGATTATATTATTTCTGAAAAAAGTGACCACACATTGTTCTCTAATTTTGATCTCCAGTGTAGATGCAACTGCTATCTCTGCAATCCCTATACTTGCCACTTTCCCTTTATTAAAAAAAGTAAAACTAATTTTTAATCTTATATAAACAATCAACTAGGACAGAATAGAGAATCTCCCCTCTATACCTAACACAGCTCGTTAACTAGACAATGTTAGGTTATTATCAGATTGGTGCCAGTGATCAGCTTGTCTAAATGTGGGCAAACACCTTAGACAAATATCTCTGCTGTCTCCTGCTCCCAATCAGCTAAGCATGCATGTGGGGGGGTTTTAAATAGGAAGATGAGGGCAAGCTGCTGCCAGACATCCTTGGAGGTGACGTATCTTTTGGCAAAATAAAAGGATAAGGCGTTATATTTAAACATACTCAATATTTCACTCCCCTAACATTATCTGTTGGGGGTGAGTTAGGTGGTCTCCAATCAATATTTCACTCCCCTAACATTATCTGTTGGGGGTGAGTTAGGTGGTCTCCATACACAGTAGAGGGTCAGCCAGTCCTGATGAAATAAGCAGAGACAGACACCATTAGGCTTAATGGTCATGTCACACACAACGACAGTGACGACGATGTCGCTGCTACATCACCATTTTCTGTGACGTAGCAGCGACCTTGCTAGTGATGTCGCTGTGTGTGACATCCAGCAACGACCTGGCCCCTGCTGTGAGGTCGCCGGTTGTTGCTGAATGTCCTGGACCATTTTTTGGTCTTTGCTCTCCCGCTGTGAAGCACACATCGCTGTGTGTGACAGCAAGAGAGCAACAAACTGAATGTGCAGGGAGCAGGGAGCTGGCTTCTGCGGACGCTGGTAACCAAGGTAAATATCGGGTAACCAAGCAAAGGCTTGGTTACCCGATATTTACCTTCGTTACCAGCGTCCGCAGCTTCTTGAAGCCGGCTCCCTGCTCCCTGCACACGTAGCCAAGGTACACATCGGGTAACTATAAGCAAAGCAGTTTCCTTATTAACCCGATGTGTACTCTGGCTACGAGTGCAGGGAGCCAGCGCTAAGCGGTGTGCTCTGGTAACCAAGGTAAATATCGGGTAACCAAGCGAAGCACTTTGCTTGGTTACCCGATATTTACCTTAGTTACCAAGCACAGCATCGCTTCCACGCATCGCTGCTGGCTGGGGGCTGGTCACTGGTCGCTGGTGAGATCTGCCTGTTTGACAGCTCACCAGCGACCATGTAACGATGCAGCAGCGATCACGACGACGATCTGCCCTTATCAGGATCGCTGCTGAATCGTTACATGGTCTCTGGTGAGCTGTCAAACAGGCAGATCTCACCAGCGACCAGTGACTAGCCCCCAGCCAGCAGCGATGCGTGGAAGCGATGCTGTGCTTGGTAACTAAGGTAAAAAGACGCTACGAGTGACCTAGGCTTAAGCCACACGGCATGAAAATCAGACCTAGTGGAATGCGATAAAACAACGCATTCCACTCGGGCCAATATTAGCCTATGTGTCAGCACCCATGAGCAATTATTTTCTCAGCCCCAATCGGACCAAGAAAACAATAGCAGCATGCTGCAGGTGGAATGCGAGACTCTTTCTCTCGCACCCATTCAAGTCTATGGGGCGAGAGAAACATTGCACTGCACTCGCAGTACGTCGGTGTACCGTGAGTGCAGGACGAGAATCGCAATAGCCGGCTACGGAGGAGAGAGGGAGATAAATCCCTCCCTCTCCTCCTCCATGCCGGCCCACCCCTCCTAAGCACTGGCCCACCCCTCCTCAGTGCCGGCCTCTCCCCGCAGCTGAGGTCTGATCACATGATTGGACCTCAGTTGCAGTGACACTCGCATGACACGCAGCTCCTGCTGTGCTGCCAGCGTGAGCCGAGTGTCATGCGAGGATCGCATTAGTCCCCGTGCGGCCCCGGCCTTAATCTAATGTGTTTTATGGGTTTTTAGAGGACCTGTTCTGTGCAAGATGGTGGTCCACATTGAACAATCTTTTAAAGCACCACTCCAGGGTTTGTTTTATTTCAGCACTGGATTGGTGCTTTAAATATTAAGTCCTCTGCTTCCTGAAATATATGCACCTGCCACCGTATTCATCTTTTTCCAGCTTTGCTTCAGTTGGTCTCCTGTGATTCGTAACTTGCTGGCTGCTCCAGTGTTTCATGGAGTACGCTGGAGGTCACAACTCAATACAAGTCTATGAAATCCTTGTTCTGGTTCTCACAGAGTTGCATTAGGAGCTTGTTACATAACTTCTCAATTCCAGCCACTCAGAAGTTACAGTGACAAGAAGGCGCCGCACTACAGAACGATGAAGCCACCAGGGGATGAGTATAACACTAGGTGCGGGGATTTGAAATTAAAGCGACACGCCTGAAAAATTGTATGAATAGAGTAACCCCTTCCTGACATGGCTTTTCATTTTTTTTCACTGCTTCTTCCAAGAGCCATAACTTTTCTATTTTTCACATGACCATACGAGGGCTTCTTTTTTGCAGGATAAATTGAACTTTTGAGCAGCACCTTTCTTTTTATCATGTGTTGTACTGGAAAGTTAAAAAAAAAAATTCTAGCTTATCAAAACTGGAAAAAAAGGGCAATTCCAGAATTTTTTTTTTCAATTTTATATTTACATTGTTTACTATATGGTAAAAATTACCGAGCAGTATGAATTCCCAGATCAGTATGAATATGGTTATACCAGACGTGTATGGTGTTATTCTATTTTAGTGTTGAAAAAAAGTCAGTAATTTGTAAAAAAAAATAAACCACATCAAATCCTAAAGTCATTTGGGTTTTGCTAAACAAGTGTGGAAAACTTCAAAACGCGCTTAATAAACCACCTCAAATCCGGCTCATATATCCTAGTCTTTCAATAGGACAGCAGCAGCAGCGCAGAGATAGCCACGTTTTCTTTCCATCTTGTTTTTGTTGGACTTTAGTCAGTGGATGTGATTTACATATCCTTTGGATAAGATGTGCCCTTTTTAACTCCTCAGCTTATGGTTTTGCTCTAAATAACTCATAACAACCATTAATGTCTAAACTGCTGGCATCAAAAAGTGAGTAGACCCCTAAGTGTAAATGGACAAATTGTGCCCAATTAGCCATTTTTCATCCCCGTGTCATGTGACTCATTAGTGTTACAAGGACACAGGTGTGAATAGGGAGCAGGTGTAATAAATTTGGTATTATTGCTCACACACTCTCTCATACTGATCACTTGAAGTTCAACATGGCTCCTCATGTCAAAGAGCTCTCTGAAGACCTGAAAAAATTAATTGTTGCTCTACATAAAGATGGTCTGTTGTATTTGCGACTCCTGTGCAGATTCCCAAGGGCCGCAGTGCTTGGGCGGCAGCTTCTTCTTGTTGGCTGCCAACCCTTTAAATCCTGCACGTAGCATTCAATGCTGAATGCTGCGATGCATGCACTGGCGCCTTACACCAGTGCCAGCATGAGGACGTATTTTGTGGGCTGGGTAGGCACACGATGAGCTCCCAATCCACATAACAGGAGTGGCTGCCCCAGTGCTGTTTGTGCCCTCTGTGTACCCAAAGTTGTCCATACCCCCCAGCATCCCCAGCCATGTCTGTGCCTCCCAGCATCTAGAGGGCTGTCTATAACCCCCTGCAGCCCCAGGGCTGTCGGTGCCCCTAGGGCTGCTTGCGCCCTCTAGACAGTCTGTGCCTCCAGCGATGTTTGTGCCTCCCAGCTATGTATATACCTGCAGTGATGTATGAATGCCCCAGTGATGTATGTGCTCCCAAGTGATATATGTACCCCCCAGTGATGCCTATGCCTCACAGCCATGTCTATGCTCCCAACTTCCCTAGTGATGTAAATTCCTCCCTTCCCTCCCCAGTGATGTACATGCCCTCAACGTCTCCGTGATATCAATAGTCCCAGAGCATCACCAGTGATATTTATTCCTTCCAACCCTCCCTTATGATGTATATTCCCCAGCCCCTCCTGTGACGTATATGCCCGCAACCTCTCATGTGATGTATATACCCCCATCCTCTCCTGTGATGTGTATGCCCCCAGTATCTCCTGTGATGTATATGCCCCCAGTGTCTACAGCATCTCGTGTGTTATGTATATGCAGCAGTCCCAGCTGACACAAGCATGGAAAAGCAGTTATAAAACCAACAAGATCTATATTGCTTAACATCACAGCCACACCAAAGAGATGAAGCTCCAGCCACCACAGTAGGAGTGAGTTAATTAATTATTTGACCAAACATAGCATTGTAATTTTCAAGTTGATAATTTTGTGCGGCCTTCGAATGATGGTACAAACCTCTAAATGGTCCCCGGCAGAAATAACGTTCCCAACCCCTGCCTTAGTGGATCCAATCATTTGTAGTATACACACCAATACTATAGTACTCCTATATATGGCAAAAATCTGCTATGAATACCATCATTACAAGTACAGGGGTCCTCAGCAGACCCCCAGCTATCATGAAAAACTCATCAGTGCCCTGCGATTGCATCAAAGGTGAGTCAATGGGCATATAGAATGACGCACCCTCATGCCACCAAATTGTAAATGCCGCTATTAGATATTGACAGGTTATTTAACAGGTTAACAGCACTGGAAAGAGCTGCATTCCACCCAGGATATTAAAGGCAGATGATGGCTGAATAACACAGCTATCATCTGCCAGGAAATAGGAGGGCTCGGCTTGCTTACCAGTACGGCATATGTTGGTAAAGGGTAAAAAGTAGATTTCATATAAACTTCAAACACTAAAAAATAACACTCCTTTCTTTAGTGTCCCTTATTATACTGAGCATTTCCTGGATGTACAATCATGGATGGAAATTATTAAACATCAACAGCAAAGTTCACTTATAGATACCAACTTTTATAGCAGGTGCAGAATAAAATTTTGAGAGGTGCAGGGACATTTCTCACCTTCTGCTATTAAGATAGACATCCTGATAAGAGTGTAAGTTAATGAACTTACAATAGAGCAGCCAAATCCCTCCTGCAGTGATAAGCTGTAAGGTAAGGCTTGGTCTACCCATGTGGTCCACTGTCTAGTTTCTGCTATGCCACCTGAATAGTAGTATTTATGTTTTAAGGTTGGCTAGCTGTTTGCCAGTTGGATTAGCCTGAACAATGAATGGGCACTGGATTACAAAGCTGTCATTTGGCAGTCAGGTCTTGCTATAAAGGAAGATGTCAGCTATGACGTTATTTTTGGTACAATTAAAATAACATTTGTAATTTAACGTTATCAAATTACGTGATCTGGTTACAAGTAGGTATTTTATTTAGCATTGATCTCATGTGGACTTGAAGAAGATAATGACATCACAGTCAGCAATTTTGCAATTATACAGAATCACACTCAGTATCTTGTACCTTCCTGATGTTATCTTGTTGTACCTAATGGGCTTATCTACTTTTAGCCCTTTTCTGGAGCCCAATTTAAAAATGTTTGGATAATCATCATCACTATTTTATAGTGATGATGATTTTCCAAACATGTTTAAATTGGTAATTGGTGTTTTAATTTTAGAACCATCTAATAAATAGTAATAATAATAGTATAGAACCAGACAACCACCAGTCATCAACCAACGTAAATACCAGTCTAAGAATAATATTCAACATTTTTTATTAGTCATTATTATTGCTGTGGACAAGGTTATTTGAAGAGTTTTGCTACAAAAATAATTTAAAAAATATTATTTTTTTTCCTGAAATAAAGTCGAACTCTTTAAATCTGCATTTATCTACCAAAAGAATGCCTTAAATGTATTTATTTCTAATACGGCACCAAGAACATGCTCTACTCAAGGCCATATAGAATCGATGATAAGGTCAACAGTCCAAATATAAACCATAAGCAAAAGCCATTATGTTTGTGTCTCCAGTTTGCAGGTTGGAATCTTTGTGCCAAATACCTTCACTCACCACTAATATATCTGCATATTTCGAAAAACACGTTTGATTTCCTGCCACCTTCCACAGGCTTTTGATCAACAATTGCACACGTCAAGTTGGACTAAAATCAAGGCTAGCATCTGCTACCGCAGTGAAACTGAGCAATGTGTTCCATCATCCGGTGCCACATGGGACTTGTAGTGACTCAAGAAATATGTAACTTGCGCTACAGGTTGTTATTGTAGGAAATGACATTTGTATAAGATGCCAGGAAAGGGAAAGTTTCTTTTTTTCCAAATCAAACAAATGCAGTCAATAAAGGTGTGGGGCAAACGTCCGCTGTAATGATTTGTGAAAATGAAAGGTCCAATGAGATAAACAGAAGACGCCTGTAGAAATGGAGCCTCTGATCTCCCATCAAAGAGATATGTTTTATTTACACTTGCTTGGAAACAATGCTTGTGCCATCCTTTCATGTAAACTAAAGTGACCACAATGGTCGTTTACAGTCGGCACCGTCCTGAGACAAGACATACGACTCCACCGCAGATCTCATTGTTCACTTTTATTTGCTGGAAAAAATATGATTTCATTATTATAGTGTGTATATACTATATATATATATATATATATATATATATATATATATATATATATATATATATATATATATATATATATATATAACTGTAGTTTATTTTTTTACAAAGTCCAAATAACTGCTTCACCTTATAGGTAAAAATGTGGGTCCATACACATATTCTTTTTAGTAATAGAGTGCCATACATATACAGTGGCATGTAAAAGTTTGTTACCCCTCATTAAAATTACTGTTACTGTGAACAGTTAAAGAAGTTGAAGATTAAATGATCTCTAAAAAAACATAAAGTTAAAGATGATTGAAATTTTGAAGAGCAGAGACCTCAACTTGCGCATGCGCAGCCTCAGCCATTTTCCTGAACGACATTGCGTCCGCCGCCGAGTGATCAATGGTACCTGCCTTATGCTGCCAAGACACCCCCTCCTCCCAGCCCAATGCCTGCAGCATCGCCCCACTCATGCCACCATTGGCTTACTGTGACCCCTGCATCCCCCCTAGTAAGCTCCATTCAATTTATAGAGACACACGCTCATTTTCTCTCCAATTTTATGGGGGAAAAAGTGTGTCAATAAACCAAAAAATACAGTATGTCATTGTTATTTTGTAATATATCATTGCTTTGCTTTTTCCCTACGTTTTATCCTATAAATTATCTTAAATGGTACCGGAAATGTAGTAAAACCAAAAAAGATGGGGGTCTAAATGAAGAGGAGAGTTATAAGCTGTCCATACATTACTGGTCAGATCATAATTATTGTATCAGGAGATGCCACCATGTTTTTTTTGTATTAGTATCTGTAGCTGTAGACATGTATTACTCATAATCTTAATAATTTGTTGTGGTTTTCCAATGTCTGTGAAAAATGTTTTCTATCCATTATTTTTTTGGATAAGGTTGCTAGGGGAAAAAAAATCAAGTTTTCAATCAATGGTGCAGGATGATGTGCAATAGTGATGATTTGTATGAATGGTAAGGCAGTCATAATCTGTAAAAGACAACACAAAACCAAGATTGGCAGAAGTCAAGAATAACAACTTTAGTCATAAAGTGGCATAGGTTGCAGGGTATAGTTACCACGTACAAGAATTGAGAGTCAGAAGCATAAAAGTTACTCTACAAGTGCAGAAGTCTAGCATCTACAACAATGATGCACAACCACTTGGGAGGTTCAGTGCGTTAATACAGCAAGTAATAACTGATATAACCTAGTGTGTGTGACCCGAATAATCTACAGCCCTTAGAATTATTACTATACTTGCACATTATTTAAATCTGTGAATGTTTATGTAATGCTGTCAATCCAGCCAAACAGCATTGTTAAAAATGTCAACCAAGTCTTTAAAAATCAAAAAAATAAAAAACTATAAGAAAAAAGGTTTTGAGATGTTTTGCATATCAAAATAGCCATTTTCATACCTGCCCAGTAGCCATGTCATGGTAATCTCATTATACTGGGTCCTGCTCTATTTTCTACCTCCCTCTGGGTTTTAAAACCTACATATGGGCAAAGAGAGACCTGCTAATAAAGGATAAAAACACCTGTGGCTAATGAGGAAGGGGGGGCCTGGAAGTATGGTCAGTCAAATGTATATAATCAGCATTACAAACAGACGAAAAGAAACTTACATGACAAAGATTCAAACTACTAAAGAAAAGGTGTTTTTATCCTTTATTAGTGGGACTCTCTTTGCCCATATATGTAGGTAATAAAACCCATGGAGAGGTAATAAAATAGAGAAGGAGCCAGAATAACGAAATGCCGTGACGTGGCTGCTGGGCAGGTATGGAAATGGCTGTTTTGATATGCAAAAACATCTAAAAAAAATGTATTCTAGTTTTGTTTGGGGTGGTTGCTTTTTTTAATAGTTTGCAGATCTGGCATGTAAGTCTCTTTTTTGTCTGTCAACCAAATCGGTAAAGTGACAAGTGAAAAAAAAACTAATAATTCATATTACACAAACCCTAGTAAGTCACTCCAAATAAATAGAAAATAAAACATAAACATTCCCAAGGGGGCAAGAGTATGCATGAATATTTATCCAAGTGCATGCCCAAAAAATAAAGGAAAAAGACACTGTGTCACCAGTAGATGCCAATATGTGTAGTGCGCTGACATGGAGCAATATATGAATAAATATTAACAGCCTTTTCTTACATGTCCATCACACATAAGAGCATTTTTCTATCCTAATGATGTTTCTGTGTGCTCTTTCCATTCCATACACAGCTCTTCACACATAAGTTATTGCAGTTGCATTAGGATTTAGGATCACATGGCCATGCCAATAGAAATGGTGTAAAATCTTTAATTTATAAGCAAATATTACCAAACATTAGTAAGAATGTCCATGTACCAGGAAGTTTCCCAGAGCAGAAAGTTTTGCAATAATTGGTGTAATTTGATTTACATCATTCGGGATATCTGGCACATCAAAATGAAAGCTGTGCATGTCTAAACACAGCCAGATTGAATGGAAATGAAATGCTAACATTACACAGCCGGGCCATTGTGTCAGCATTGGTCTCTCAGGCTCCTGTAATAGTTCAACAATGGGACTAAGCTTGTCACATCAGATAGCACTGAGAATAAGATAAGGGCACAACTGTGATTTGGGGACCCTTACAAGATGAGTAGTAAGATTACCGCTTACTTTCACTAGTGTCCTTAGACAGCTGAATTAAGTAGGACTACACATCATCCTTGCTTTAATTTACCTATTGTTTTATTTGGATAGTTATGCATATATAAAAATTCAATATATACAATTTCTTCACAATGATGGAGGTATAGATGGAAATTATTGCAATGATATGGACGATGTAATGCAATGCCCTGTAATGTACATTGGAATATAGAGCTTCTTCTACACTGGATGATGATGAGCAGAATTGATAGGTTTTCTCACTCCTAATCATCGTGCATTGAACATACCCAGTTTTCTGGGCAAGAGCCTCTATACACTTATTTCAGTTTTGACCCAGCTCACGAGATGTATTAAATTCCAGAGCTTCATTTTAACACCTTAAGGCCTCTTTCACATGCCCATGCAAAATAATGATGCTTTGCATGGCCGTGTTGAAGGTGTGTATGGCCCATCAGTGTGTCGCGATTTTGACACACTAGTATTCACCGTGTGCTATCCATGATCCATGATATTTTACTCGCCTCACCTGTCCCTGGTGCTGCTGTCTCCGGTGGTGATGTCTCTGGCGCTGCTGCTTCCGGGTCTGCGGTCCAGTGAATATTCATGAGCATAATGAGCAGGCCCGGAAGCAAGTGACAGCAGCATCGAAGACAGCAGTGCTGGAGACAGGTGAGTATAGAAAATAATTTCATTTCAAAAACGTGTTTTTTCCGGTACATGTCACACAGAACACATCTGTTTGTGGTCTGTGTGACATAAGTTCTGCTGGAGAAAAATGGACTTGTCTCCATGCGGAACACACGGACATGCGTGTGCTCCATACAGACACATGGTCCTTGTGAAAACACTGATGTATGCACAGACCCATTAATTTTAATGGGTCTGTGTATGTACATGTCACCGGTACATATGAAAACGGATGTCATAAGTACCGGAATCACGGCTGTGTAAACGGGGCCTTATGGTTCAATCACACTTGAGTATAAAATGGATGAGTGCAATGTGAGAAAAATCACATTGCCCTCTGGAAAATGTTAATGAGGCAGTGTCAATCTGCGATATTTTTCTCACCTGTTTTCAGAATGAGGAAAGAAATCACATCATACTATGCATAAAACAGGTGTGACTGGCCAACACCAGTCAATGGGTGCGAGAAAAACAACAGACATCACTTGGACCATCCATATTTACGCAGCTCAAGTGAAAAATCCAAAGGATATTCACTCATCCCCTGACAGGTAGTCATCATACAGGGAAGGGTTTAATCCCTCACCAATCACAACAATAAAACGGTCAGCCATAGTCATGCCTCCACGGAGACCTAGAGGATGTCCAGAGCAATACTTCATGGACTTATATCTGTCGCCAACTTCATCTGAATTGTGACTACAGCACACGTGAAGTGCAAATGGAAATCAGTAAGTCTTGCTTTAGCTATTAGCTGTAATGACTCCAGACCCCGATTATGATGCACATATTTTGTTTTATATTTCTTTAAAATAATGAGAATAACAAAAAAGGATAAAGTAAACATAGTCAGACATGCAACAAAATGGCAGCTATGAAATACAACCCATGCACCCTGACATGTATAATGTTTTTGGCCACACTAAATGAAGCCGGCCGATGTTGACAATATGTTGAAATGAGCCATATCACATATTTTAGCCATGTTTAGTATCTATTTGTTATACAGCACCAACATATGGGTGCACACAATATTTCTGCTGATGCCTAAATATATTTTACAATGCCTATTCAGCCGTTATATGTAAGTGGCTTAATGCTCCTGCAATCTGTTGTGGGTCCCACAGTCCTGTTGTGGGAAAAATCACAAACTACTTAGAACTACTTATATTTATTTCCAAAACAGGCAAGGTGTTTGGCTGAAAAATCTTCCAACTTCTAGTCAACACTGTTTTCCAAATATGATCCTAATCAGTGAATGATGCGACCCGACGCTGGCACAGTGGCAATGACAAGTACAGGAGGGAGCGGCAGCAGCATGGCCGAAGCAGAGATGGTGCTAGCAAGAAGAAGTCATACATTTATATAAATCGCTAAATTTCCTTGCACCCATCATGGAGCTACGCCCATAAGTTCCAACAGTTGTGCAGTTGTGCCTTTTTAGTTTTAAAATAACATATGATTTTAACTTTGCCTATACAAATTTCTTTCTAGTACCGCGACCAACATACAAGAGAGGGACACACCTTCCGAATTGGAAGCTGGCAAAGCATAGAAGCCTAGCCCAGCTGCAGAACCAACTACAGAAGCAGAACAGGGACACTAGGTGCACAGCAGCAGTCCAACCTTGTCATTGGACACCTCCCCAAAGGTTCACCCACACCTTACAGGACACAGCAAAGGAGGTAAGCGCTCACCCACCCCACATGACACGAGGTAGCTAGTCAAGTAATCGACTATCTATCTCGCAAGTAAATGATGATGTAGATGAGACCTTATGCGACAGCTTGGCCTACCATTTGCACAAAGTCCCTGAGGAAAGACAGCTGTGCACCGAGTCAGCAATGCTCCTCCTCAAGGACTTAGAAATCTCGCCAAATGACCCTCAGAATGCCTTTGAGATTCTGGAGAGCTTACAGAGAAGACGAAACATGCATTCACCAACATTTTCTGCAGCCTGTCTGCCAGCATCACCCCCACCCCCAGCACCATCAGCCCATAGTCAGCCTGCAGCTCACTAAACCCATCATTATGACGCACCCCAGAGCTGTGGGGTACTCGGTCCCGGGCTGTATATTACTGGGATATTTCACTGGGTGGCCTTTGCCAGATTACGTGACTCTGGGGATCGCTTAAAAAGGGATTTTGTACAAGGGAAGATAAAAAATAAAGTGTTCTTCATGACGCCACTTGTGGTGGTGGCTATGTGGGAAAGCCGCCGCTGCAAAGTCTCTCACTGCTGGGGCTTGTGGTATTAGGCAGCTTAGATGTAATGGCCCTCCGCAAGTAGAGCTAGGCCCCAGGGGAGGATGATGATAGTAGTAGTATATTGATGCAGAGGTGCAGGAAGAATTCAGACAACACAGGGTCTGTGGTTTAACTTGTGTTTTCCTCACTGGTTGGAGTTGCTGCAACCTGGTTAGTGATGATCTCTACCAATCCAGTATTCCTTTGGTCCCAGTGCTGATGTATTGATGGATCCCCCTAGTTTGGAGCGCTTTTGGGTCCCCTTCTGTCATCACTGTCTTGGCCCGTATGGCAGGCAGCTTGAACCTCTCTTGGGTCGGACCTCTGTCCCCGTTCCCAGGTTTCCTCTTTGCAACTGTGCTACAGACACTAACGTTGGTAAGGTGCAAGGGTATGGGTATGGTCCCCTCAATGGGCAGATTGTTATCAGGTGAGCCTGAAGCGTCTTCCTGAACTAGGGCTCTGTACCCAGTGACTGCTCGGTCCAGTGAGTACAAGCACTGTGCTCTTCCAGGCAACCATACTCCTTGTTACTCAGTAAGTCACTTCACACATTCCGTCACTATGTCAACTTCTGACTAGAGTTGAGCGCGGTTCGTGGTTCGTGGTTCTCCAGTTCGCGGCTCGAGTGATTTTGGGGCATGTTCTAGATCGAACTAGAACTCGAGCTTTTTGCAAAAGCTCGGTAGTTCTAGAAACGTTCGAGAACGGTTCTAGCAGCCAAAAAACAGCTAAATCATAGCTTGGTTTCTGCTGTAATAGTGTAAGTCACTCTGTGAATCAAACTATTATCACATTTCAGTGTATAGTGTGCGTGAACAGCGCCTTCAGATCACTGCTGTTTCTATAATGGCGATCGCCATTTTTTTTTTTTTTTTTTCTTGTCTTCCTTCCCTAAGCGCGCGCGTCTTGTGGGGCGGGCCAGCATGTCAGCCAATCCCAGACACACACACAGCTAAGTGGACTTTGAGCCAGAGAAGCAACGGCATGTGTGATAGGATCTGCATGTCACATGTCCCTGCATTATAAAACCGGACATTTTCTTCACGGACGCCATTATCTGCCTTCTGCGTCTTTGGTGTCAGACATCACTGTCGCAGCTCCGTCTTCCTGAGTCCTATAGCCGATACAGCTGTATGCGCTGCATACACAGCGTTAGACAGCTTAGGGAGAGCACTTTATAGCAGTCCTTTTAAGGGCTCCAACCGGCAGGGTCAGAGAGCCATAGGTGACAGGTCCTGCAAACAGCAACAGCGTCTGTGTAGCCCAGGTCAGGGATTTCCTACCTGCATTTCACCATTAGGAGGGAATAGAAAGGCAGGCTTCCATTCCTCTACCCAGAGCACCACAATCCTGCCACTGTACCCTCTTGTCCTCTGCACACTCCAACTGATAACTAAGCCATTATACTAGCAAACACTCAGTGTACCTAGTGGCATCCTATACGTGGCTATTGGACTTTGCTATAGTCCCACTAGTGCAAAGACATTTGCAGAGCGCGTCTGCCTGCATTGCACACTACAACTCATTCTAACCAAGCCATTATACTAGCAAACACTCAGTGTACCTAGTGGCATCCTATACGTGGCTATTGGACTTTGCTATAGTCCCACTAGTGCAAAGACATTTGCAGAGCGCGTCTGCCTGCATTGCACACTACAACTCATTCTAACCAAGCCATTATACTAGCAAACACTCAGTGTACCTAGTGGCATCCTATACGTGGCTATTGGACTTTGCTATAGTCCCACTAGTGCAAAGACATTTGCAGAGCGCGTCTGCCTGCATTGCACACTCCAACTCATTAAAACCAAGCCATTATACTAGCAAACACTCAGTGTACCTAGTGGCATCCTATACGTGGCTATTGGACTTTGCTATAGTCCCACTAGTGCAAAGACATTTGCATAGCGCGTCTGCCTGCATTGCACACTCAAACTCATTTTAACTAAGCCATTATACTAGCAAACACTCAGTGTACCTAGTGGCATCCTATACGTGGCTATTGGACTTTGCTATAGTCCCACTAGTGCAAAGATATTAGCAGAGCACATCTGCCTGCATTGCACACTCCAACTTTTTTAAACTAAGCAATTTTACTAGCAAACACTCAGTGTACCTAGTGGCATCCTAAACGTGGCTATTGGACTTTGCTATAGTCCCACTAGTGCAAAGACATTTGCAGAGCACGTCTGCCTGCATTGCACACTACAACTCATTGTTACTAAGCCATTATACTAGCAAACACTCAGTGTACCTAGTTGTATCCTAAACGTGGCTATTGTACTTTTGTCTATTCACAGTATTGGAACGATATTTGCAGCACGTCTGCCTGCATTGCACACTCTAACTTTTTTAAACTCAGCCATTTATAGTAGCAAACACTCAGTGTACCTAGTTGTATCCTAAACGTGGCTATTGTACTTTTGTCAATTCACAGTATTGGAACGTTATTTGCAGCACGTCTGCCTGCATTGCACACTCAAACTTTTTTAAACTCAGCCATTTATAGTAGCAAACACTCAGTGTACCTAGTTGTATCCTAAACGTGGCTATTGTACTTTTGTCTATTCACAGTATTGGAACGATATTTGCAGCACGTCTGCCTGCATTGCACACTCTAACTTTTTTAAACTCAGCCATTATACTAGCAAACACTCAGTGTACCTAGTGGCATCCTATACGTGGCTATTGGACTTTGCTATAGTCCCACTAGTGCAAAGACATTAGCAGAGCACATCTGCCTGCATTGCACACTACAACTCATTCTAACCAAGCCATTATACTAGCAAACACTCAGTGTACCTAGTGGCATCCTATACGTGGCTATTGGACTTTGCTATAGTCCCACTAGTGCAAAGACATTTGCAGAGCGCGTCTGCCTGCATTGCACACTCCAACTCATTAAAACCAAGCCATTATACTAGCAAACACTCAGTGTACCTAGTGGCATCCTATACGTGGCTATTGGACTTTGCTATAGTCCCACTAGTGCAAAGACATTTGCATAGCGCGTCTGCCTGCATTGCACACTCAAACTCATTTTAACTAAGCCATTATACTAGCAAACACTCAGTGTACCTAGTGGCATCCTATACGTGGCTATTGGACTTTGCTATAGTCCCACTAGTGCAAAGATATTAGCAGAGCACATCTGCCTGCATTGCACACTCCAACTTTTTTAAACTAAGCAATTTTACTAGCAAACACTCAGTGTACCTAGTGGCATCCTAAACGTGGCTATTGGACTTTGCTATAGTCCCACTAGTGCAAAGACATTTGCAGAGCACGTCTGCCTGCATTGCACACTACAACTCATTGTTACTAAGCCATTATACTAGCAAACACTCAGTGTACCTAGTTGTATCCTAAACGTGGCTATTGTACTTTTGTCTATTCACAGTATTGGAACGATATTTGCAGCACGTCTGCCTGCATTGCACACTCTAACTTTTTTAAACTCAGCCATTTATAGTAGCAAACACTCAGTGTACCTAGTTGTATCCTAAACGTGGCTATTGTACTTTTGTCTATTCACAGTATTGGAACGATATTTGCAGCACGTCTGCCTGCATTGCACACTCTAACTTTTTTAAACTCAGCCATTATACTAGCAAACACTCAGTGTACCTAGTTGTATCCTAAACGTGGCTATTGTACTTTTGTCAATTCACAGTATTGGAACGTTATTTGCAGCACGTCTGCCTGCATTGCACACTCAAACTTTTTTAAACTCAGCCATTTATAGTAGCAAACACTCAGTGTACCTAGTTGTATCCTAAACGTGGCTATTGTACTTTTGTCAATTCACAGTATTGGAACGTTATTTGCAGCACGTCTGCCTGCATTGCACACTCAAACTTTTTTAAACTCAGCCATTTATAGTAGCAAACACTCAGTGTACCTAGTTGTATCCTAAACGTGGCTATTGTACTTTTGTCTATTCACAGTATTGGAACGTTATTTGCAGCACGTCTGCCTGCATTGCACACTCTAACTTTTTTAAACTCAGCCATTATACTAGCAAACACTCAGTGTACCTAGTTGTATCCTAAACGTGGCTATTTTACTTTTGTCTATTCACAGTATTGGAACGATATTTGCAGCACGTCTGCCTGCATTGCACACTCTAACTTTTTTAAACTCAGCCATTATACTAGCAAACACTCACTGTACCTAGTTGTATCCTAAACGTGGCTATTGTACTTTTGTCAATTCACAGTATTGGAACGTTATTTGCAGCACGTCTGCCTGCATTGCACACTCAAACTTTTTTAAACTCAGCCATTTATAGTAGCAAACACTCAGTGTACCTAGTTGTATCCTAAACGTGGCTATTGTACTTTTGTCAATTCACAGTATTGGAACGTTATTTGCAGCACGTCTGCCTGCATTGCACACTCAAACTTTTTTAAACTCAGCCATTTATAGTAGCAAACACTCAGTGTACCTAGTTGTATCCTAAACGTGGCTATTGTACTTTTGTCTATTCACAGTATTGGAACGTTATTTGCAGCACGTCTGCCTGCATTGCACACTCTAACTTTTTTAAACTCAGCCATTATACTAGCAAACACTCACTGTACCTAGTTGTATCCTAAACGTGGCTATTGTACTTTTGTCAATTCACAGTATTGGAACGTTATTTGCAGCACGTCTGCCTGCATTGCACACTCAAACTTTTTTAAACTCAGCCATTATACTAGCAAACACTCACTGTACCTAGTTGTATCCTAAACGTGGCTATTGTACTTTTGTCTATTCACAGTATTGGAACGTTATTTGCAGCACGTCTGCCTGCATTGCACACTCTAACTTTTTTAAACTCAGCCATTATACTAGCAAACACTCACTGTACCTAGTTGTATCCTAAACGTGGCTATTGTACTTTTGTCAATTCACAGTATTGGAACGTTATTTGCAGCACGTCTGCCTGCATTGCACACTCAAACTTTTTTAAACTCAGCCATTATACTAGCAAACACTCACTGTACCTAGTTGTATCCTAAACGTGGCTATTGTACTTTTGTCAATTCACAGTATTGGAACGTTATTTGCAGCACGTCTGCCTGCATTGCACACTCAAACTTTTTTAAACTCAGCCATTATACTAGCAAACACTCACTGTACCTAGTTGTATCCTAAACGTGGCTATTGTACTTTTGTCAATTCACAGTATTGGAACGTTATTTGCAGCACGTCTGCCTGCATTGCACACTCAAACTTTTTTAAACTCAGCCATTATACTAGCAAACACTCACTGTACCTAGTTGTATCCTAAACGTGGCTATTGTACTTTTGTCAATTCACAGTATTGGAACGTTATTTGCAGCACGTCTGCCTGCATTGCACACTCTAACTTTTTTAAACTCAGCCATTATACTAGCAAACACTCAGTGTACCTAGTTGTATCCTAAACGTGGCTATTGTACTTTTGTCAATTCACAGTATTGGAACGTTATTTGCAGCACGTCTGCCTGCATTGCACACTCAAACTTTTTTAAACTCAGCCATTTATAGTAGCAAACACTCAGTGTACCTAGTTGTATCCTAAACGTGGCTATTGTACTTTTGTCTATTCACAGTATTGGAACGTTATTTGCAGCACGTCTGCCTGCATTGCACACTCAAACTTTTTTAAACTCAGCCATTATACTAGCAAACACTCACTGTACCTAGTTGTATCCTAAACGTGGCTATTGTACTTTTGTCAATTCACAGTATTGGAACGATATTTGCAGGACATCTGCCTGCATTGCACACTCAAACTTTTTTAAACTCAGCCATTATACTAGCAAACACTCACTGTACCTAGTTGTATCCTAAACGTGGCTATTGTACTTTTGTCTATTCACACTACTGCAAATCTATGTGCAGCACCTCTGCATGACAACCTCGTGCTCTGTTTTTAATAAGCTATAATGATAGCACAAAATACTGCCATTTTGTGGCATCATAGAACTGGCTGTTGTATTCCATTAGTGCCCCACTGGTGACAAGCTATTTCTAGCACCTCTACATCACACCCTCATGCACATTTAGCTACGCTAATGTTATAGCAAACTCATGGAATTCATTGCTGCATTTCATAATTCGGAGGGATAGAAAGTCAGGCTTCCTTTAGCTTTTCCTTCTGTTCATAGACAGCATCTCCAAGACAAATTTCCCCTCCACGTCTAAGTGTGGAGAGGCAGCTAGTGCGCATGCGTGTGCCGATGTACCCCAGCTGCAGCATAATTACAGTGTTTCGCCTAGTGAGTATGCTCAGCCTGACTGTGCCATTCCTGACGCTAAGTCTTCATTTCGGGATACAGCGCATGCTCCCACACTAAGTGTGAAAAGCCTCTTTGCACAGGTGCTTGCATTCTGTGCCGGGTCTAAGTCCTGTTTTGTGCCTAGACACCATGCTAAAGCTGATAGTCTTTTTTCAGAGACTGTATTTCATGCTACTGAGCATGCTCAGGCACTTCCTGCATCAGAGACTAGGTCCGGTAATGAACTCTTTGGCCCTGGCCCTGATGTGGGGGTCCCATATAGACCACAGGGCATCAGGTGTCCTCCCAAATGGCTTGCAGAGGCCCACACCTATGACTTGTCACCGCATTATTGATGGTCAGACGATGACTGGTGAGGTGTTTGGGTCATGGCAGCCATGAGGTCATCATTGAAGTTGCGTTTCCAAATAGGACGCTAGTTATGCCACTCATGACGTGTCACTCTGCTTTTGTCTCCAGGAGGTGCATTGTGGTTCACCCTGGTTTGGGGCGGACCCAGGTTATAAAAGGGGCTGGAGCCAACAAGGAGGTGCGCAGTCTTCTATTATGCTCCGAAAGAGCACACCTCCATGTGTTGAACCCATTGCGGCTTTAGGCCAGAGGTAGGCAGGGATAGGGTGGTGGATGCAGGCCACCACCACAGTTGGTAACGCAGAACGGTTAAGACCAGCTCCTGTCCTAACAGTCCTGCTTGTGCAGCCCAGTGGCATTAACAGGCCTGCTGCTGCTGATGCGCCTGCTGTCCACAGGTGTGGCCCCTACGCACACGGTCAGCGTACTCAATGGCCCCTGTGTTGTTAACAGGGAGTTCCTGGGCTGGGTGGGCATGTGGACCCTGTGACGCTAACAGGGCTCACAGTCTCCAGATCCGAATGGCGTCTAACTCGGTTCAGGCTACTATTAGTTTCATAGCCACACAGCTCTGTATCCTCCACCAAACCTTCAAGTTGCCAACCTCTCCTTTTCCAACTGGGAGCACGGTGGACACTGACTGCTGAAGGTGATATATACCTTTCTCTTTCTTTTCTTATTAATTTTTGTTATATAGCGGTCACAGATTATATACCACTTTATCCAAATCTGCCAGTCCCACTGTAACAGATGTTGTTTCTTCAGCAAATGTTACAGTTGTTTAACCACCAAATCCACGGACCAAAATTTTTTTCCCCTTTCCAACACACCTGTTCCCCTTTCCAACAGCATCTGTCCTTTTTCAACTCATTTTGGGATATGACCAAAAGTGCAACTGTGCAGGGACACCGTACTCAACGCCATCTCAGCACAGCAGCCATCCCTCGGTCCCTCCGATGTGGACAAGTAAAAGACCATTTCCTCCTATCCATGACAAAGTGTTGAGATTCACTCTGTGCAGCACTGGTGTTTAGTGGAAAAGTAGATCTAAGATTGCGTACCACATTCTGCAGATACTCCTGTATACGTGCGTCTATTTCTATGGCAGGAATTAGTTCGCCAAATTTTGTCTTGTACCGGGGATCTAACAGTGTGGCAACCCAGTATTCAGGATTACTTCAAATTCATACAATCCGAGGGTCATGTAGGTAGTGCAGCAAGAAGGCGCTCATGTGTCTTGTGCATCCAGGAGGACCAAGTCCTTGGTGTGTTGGTGGCAGAGAGGTGAGAATCGTGCATCCTTCCTCTGCCCTCTACCCACAACCTCGCACAACCGAAATGTGAGCAAGCTCTCACTCATCTGCTGAGTCTTCCATGCCCATCGCCAGTTCGTCCTCCATTTCTTCATGGGCTCCTGCACTTTCATCAACACTTTTTGCTGATACTATGCGCCCTTGTTAATCCCTCTCCCTCACCATGACTGCCGCATAGGTGCCGCTGACCATCTGGACCTCGTAGATCTTGTTATCCCTTCCGCATATGACTCCTCCTGTACTTCCTCCCCTTCCTCTTGTCCCAACACCTGACTCCGAATAATAATTACAGTGTGCTCCATCATGTAGATGACCAGAATTGTCACGCTGAGAATGACATTGCCAGTGCTAAACATCTTCGTCGACATTTCAAAACTGTGTAGCAGGGTGCATAGGTCCTTGATCTGACACCACTCCAGCAGCGTGATCTGCACCACCTCTGGATCAACTTATCCCAGGCTATATGTCTTACCGTATTTCAGCAGGGCTCTGCGGTGCTGCCACACACGCTGCAACATGTGCAGATTCCAATTCCTGCGTGTCGGAACATCGCATTTCCGGCGTTTAACTGCCAGACCCTAAGACTTCCGGAGTGATGAAAGTTGTTGAGCTGCTGTGTGCGCACGATGGAAGTGAGCACATAGCGAGCGTGCCCGCTGCACAAGGCCATGTAGGCCGTGATGGTGTTTTAAAAATTGCTGGAGAATTCGGATCAACACGTGAGCCATAAAAGGCACGTGTGTCACATTGCCCTGAGGATGGCCCGCAGCCAGGTTTGCATCATTGCCGCACACGGCTGTTAAGTCACCAACGGAGTCCGCTCCGTCAATTTGTACTCCGGTCGCCAGGTGACAACGTGTTCCTTTCATGAATAGTGCTGATGATGGGAGAGTAGTCGATGCCAGCGGCGCAGGTGGACGCAGGTTATGCTCACCCACTGGGCTGCATTACCTTGACAGATGCAGAATCTCTGGCTGAATGTAGCTGGTGGGTATCTCACAGATGAAATACCATCATTCAGCTACAACCAATGGGAAGACACCACACCCTTTTTTATGCCCATCCTGTCTGCAGACCACTGCCAGACATAGCTATGAACCTCTGGTTAATTTTACCCCCAGTTCAGTTTTATGATTTTGTGTGCTTGTTACCTGACTACTTTTCCTGCTTGCTGTTTATGTACCTTGTTGGCCGATACGCATTTCACCTCTGCTTGTTTTCTGATTAAGTCCTGGCCGTCCCATTCTGTTCCTGTTCCTCAATTAATGTTTTGACCCTGCCTGACTACTATTCTCTGTAATAGCGTTGTGACTCACATTTCCCATACATTTCAAAGTAAAACTTTGACCGCCTGATGGCATTGAGCTCTGCTGCCAGCATAGTAAGGAGGTGTGTGGTAGTCCTTGTGCGCAGTTGCAAGGAAGGGTGGCCTGACCACACAGGGTTTGCGCAAAGGTAGAGGACCCACACGAGGTTGAAGAGGCAGAAGCAGTGTATTAACTTCTACATACAGAACAAGGATTGAAACAACTCGTGGGGACGGCAAGACTTGTACAGCAGACCCTTCTCCATCTCTCACCATAGTTTGCCAGTGCCCAGTCAGTGACATGTAATGACCCTGTCTATGCTTACTGGTCCAAGTATCTGTGTTGAAATGCACCCTGTCGCACACAGATTTTCTCAAGGAAGTGGTGATGTTGTGTGCGACATGCCGGTGTAGCGCGGGCATGCTTTTCTTGGAGAAGCAGTGGTGATTGGGCATCTGGTACTGGGGCACAGCGACAGACATAAGGTCTGTAAAATCCTGTGTGTCCACTACGCGTAAAGGCAGCATTTCGGTAGCCAACAGCTTACAGAGGGATAGAGTCAACCACTTAGCTTTGTCATGGGTCGCAGTAAGTGGCCTTTTATTTGACCACATCTGAGGGACAGAGATCTGGCTGCTGTCTGTAGACGGTGTTGAGTAGGGTGTCCCTGGAAAAATGCAGGTTTGTGAGAAAAGTGCAGGCGGAGACATGATGTTGGCTTCATCTTGCCTTCAGATCTGTTCATCTTGTATCATTTTTAAAAAACACAGCAAGCAAGGGTTACTCCAAGCGGAGTCTCCCTTTTTTTCCAAAAATTGGGCCCCACACAGACACCTTATCAGTGGCAGCACTTGTGCCCTAGTTGCAAACAGGATGTTTTGATTTGCATCAAGCACATTCCAAATCCACAAGCATTTACTCTCCCCAGGATGACACAGGGGTAGTAAATTCCTTCTGGATCCATGACTTGTTCATTTTGATGAACGTCAGTCTGTCCACATTGTCACTGGACAGACGCGTGCGCTTATCTGTCAGCACACACCCAGCAGCACTGAAGACACGTTCAGAGACAACGCTGGCAGCTGGACACGACAAAATCTTCGAGGCGTAACTGGAGAGCTCTTGACATTTTTCTAGATTTGAAGCCCAAAAGGAGCAAGGCTCCATTTGCAAAGTCATTGCATCGATGTTCATTTGGAGATACTCCTGTATCATCCTCTCCATCCGTTGACTATGTGTCAGACTTGTTGTCTCTGGTGGCCTTGCAAAGGAGGGTCTAAAAAAATTATGAAAAGATTCCATAAAATTGCTGTTACCAGCACCAGATACGGTCCTACTGGTACGGGTAGACTGTTGAAGATGACGAGGCCGTCCCATGTTTGTCAAGTTACAACTGGGAGAATCACTCCCTTCACCTGCACGGTTGTTTGGTGGAAAAGCCGAGCTAAGATCGAGTAACAGCTTCTGCTGATACTCCTGCATACGTGCGTCCCTTTCTATGGGTGGAATTATGTCACAAAATTTGGACTTGTCCCGGGGATCTAATAGTGTGGCAAGCCAGTAGTCATCATCACTTCTATTTTTGACAATACGAGGGTCATGTTGGAGGTAGTGCAACAAGAAGGCACTCATGTGTCTTGCGCAGCCATGCGCACCAAGTCCACGCTGTGTTTGTGGCATAGAGGTGCTAACCGTTCTTTCTTCCTCTGTCATCTCCCCCCAACCTCTTTCAACTGAAATTTGACCAAGGTCCCCCTCATCTGCTGAGTCTTCCATGTCCATGGACAGTTCGTCCTCCATATCTTCATGTCCTCCTGCACCTTCCTCAACATCTCACCTGCTACCATGCGCCCTTGTTGATCCCTGTCCCCCATGGTCCCATGCCTGCCGCGTTGGTGATGATGAACGTCTGGACCTTGGTGATGTTGTTGTGTCTTGCGCATATGAATCCTCCTGTAGTTCCTCCCCTTCCTGTTGTCCCACCCCCTGACTACGAATAGTGTTTAGCGTGTGCTCCAGCATGTAAATGACTGTAATCGTCATGCTGATAATGGCATTGTCAGCGCTAAACATATTCGTCGCCATGTCGAAACTGTGCAGAAGGGTGCATAGGTCCTTGATCTGAGATCACTCCATCAGGGTGATCTGCCCCACTTCTGCATCTCGTTGGCCCAGGCTATACATCATGACGTATTGCACCAGGGCTCGCCGGTGCTGCCACAGTCGCTGTAACATGTGGAGAGTTGAATTCCAGCGTGTCGCCACATCGCATTTCAGGCGATGAACCGGCAGGCCGAAAGACTTCTGGAGCGATGCAAGTCGCTCAGGTGCGGCGGTTGAACGGCGGAAGTGAGCACTGCAGACAGTTTCCGTGCCCTGGTCAGAAGGCCATCTAGGCCGGGATAGTGTGTTAAAAATTGCTGGACAACAAGGTTAAACACGTGAGCCATACAAGGCACGTGTGTCACCTTGCCCAGGCGAAGGGCCGCACCCAGGTTTGCAGCATTGTCGCACACGGCCTTACCAGGCTGCAGGTTGAGTGGAGACAACCATTTATCAAAATCAGTCTCCAGAGCTGCCCACAACTCAGTCGCTGTGTGACTCCTATTTCAAAGACATGTCAAGCTAAAGACCGCCTGATGCCGTTGCGCTCTGCTACCAGCATAGTAATGAGGGGTGCGTGATTCCTTCTGCGCAGTGAGAACGCTGGTGGCCTGACCAGGCAGGCTTGGGGCGGAGGTGGAGGACCCAGATGAGGTGGAGGATGCAGAAGCAGTGGCGGAACTTGGACAGACAGAGGATTGACACACAAGTCGTGGGGACGGCAAGACTTGTGCAGCAGACCCTTCACCATCTATCACCATAGTTACCCAGTGGCCAGTCAGCGACATGTAACGTCCCTGTCCATGCTTACTGGTCCAAGTATCGGTGGTGAAATGCACCCGTTCACACACAGAGTTTCTCAAGGAAGCGGTGATGTTGTGTGCGACATGCTGGTGTAGCGCGGGCACACCTTTCTTAGAGAAGTAGTGGCGACTAGGCATCTGGTACTGGGGCACAGCGACAGACATAAGGTCTCTAAAATCCTGTGTGTCCACTAGGCGGAAAGGCAGCATTTCTGTAGTCAACAGCTTACAGAGGGATAGAGTCAACCTCTTCGCTTTGTCATGGGTCGCAGGAAGTGGCCTTTTATTTGACCACATCTGAGGGACAGAGATCTGGCTGCTGTGTGTAGACGGTGTTGAGTCGGGTGTCCCTGGAAAAATGCAGCTTTGTGAGGAAAGTGCAGGCGGAGACATGATGTTGCCTTCATCCAAAGTTGGTGCTATCGATGTCTGAGAGAGCTGTACACACTCACTTGTTTCCCCTTCCAAACCAACTGACGACCTACCAAGCAAACTGCCTGTTGCGGTTACAGTGGTGGAAGTTGTGGGTGGAAAAACAGGTGTGACAGCTGTCCCCACAGTCCTAGAAGATGACGAGCGCGCGGATGCACTGGAAGGGGCAGGCGGTGGATGGTTCGCTCCGCTAGGCCGCATTGCAGCACGGTGAGCTTCCCATCGGGCCATATGATATTTATTCATGTGACGATTCATGGAAGAAGTTGTCAAACTGCTGAGGTTTTGACCTCTACTAAGAGAACCATGACAAATTTTACAGATCACATAATTTGGGCGATCTTTTTCTATGTCAAAAAAGGACCTGGCTAGGCAAGGCTTAGAGGCCATGCGACCTGTTGATCCACCCCGAATAATGCTCAGAGGCAGAGTGGTGGCTGAGGATGCAGTTGTAGACGTGCTACCAGTGCTCCGACTGTGTCCAGGAAGGCGCCAGGTTACTTCGACGTCGGTTGCATCCTCCTCCACCGCCTCTGTTGACCTCCTCGAGTGTCTGACTGTGGGTTGACAGTAGGTGTGATCTAGAACTTAATCATCAATTGTTGTGTTTGCACTCCCCTACCCCTCAGACCGAGTTTCTTCTTGCCCTGACCGAATATTTAAGTTGTCATCCCAATCGGGTATCTGCGTCTCATCTTCATCAGTATGTTCCTCATTGCCTATAACCACAGTTGTTGGAAAGGCAGCATTTTGGTAGCCAACAGTTTGCATATGATGAAAGTCAACCTCCAAGCCATTTCATGCCCTTCTAAAAGCATGTAAAACACAGCGAGGGGACTCCAACCACAGTCTCCCTCGTTGCCACTAACTGGGCCACACACACCCCACTTGACTGGCATCGGTTGAGCCCCCTTTTGAAAAAGAAAAAGATGCTTTGCATGAAGCACTCTCAAAAATACGCGTGCCTTTCCCGTCCCCTGGCTGACCCAGGGGAAGAAAAGTCCTCTGAGAGCCATGACTTGTTCATCTTGGTTCTTTTAGAGACACAGCGAGGGGACTCCAACCACAGTCTCCCTCGTTGCCACTAACTGGGCCACACACACCCCACTTGACTGGCATCGGTTGAGCCCCCTTTTGAAAAAGAAAAAGATGCTTTGCATGAAGCACTCTCAAAAATACGCGTGCCTTTCCCGTCCCCTGGCTGACCCAGGGGAAGAAAAGTCCTCTGAGAGCCATGACTTGTTCATCTTGGTTCTTTTAGAGACACAGCGAGGGGACTCCAACCACAGTCTCCCTCGTTGCCACTAACTGGGCCACACACACCCCACTTGACTGGCATCGGTTGACCCCCCCTTTTGACAAAGAAAAAGATGCTTTGCATGAAGCACTCTCAAAAATACGCGTGCCTTTCCCGTCCCCTGGCTGACCCAGGGGAAGAAAAGTCCTCTGAGAGCCATGACTTGTTCATCTTGGTTCTTTTAGAGACACAGCGAGGGGACTCCAACCACAGTCTCCCTCGTTGCCACTAACTGGGCCACACACACCCCACTTGACTGGCATCGGTTGAGCCCCCTTTTGAAAAAGAAAAAGATGCTTTGCATGAAGCACTCTCAAAAATACGCGTGCCTTTCCCGTCCCCTGGCTGACCCAGGGGAAGAAAAGTCCTCTGAGAGCCATGACTTGTTCATCTTGGTTCTTTTAGAGACACAGCGAGGGGACTCCAACCACAGTCTCCCTCGTTGCCACTAACTGGGCCACACACACCCCACTTGACTGGCATCGGTTGAGCCCCCTTTTGAAAAAGAAAAAGATGCTTTGCATGAAGCACTCTCAAAAATACGCGTGCCTTTCCCGTCCCCTGGCTGACCCAGGGGAAGAAAAGTCCTCTGAGAGCCATGACTTGTTCATCTTGGTTCTTTTAGAGACACAGCGAGGGGACTCCAACCACAGTCTCCCTCGTTGCCACTAACTGGGCCACACACACCCCACTTGACTGGCATCGGTTGACCCCCCCTTTTGACAAAGAAAAAGATGCTTTGCATGAAGCACTCTCAAAAATACGCGTGCCTTTCCCGTCCCCTGGCTGACCCAGGGGAAGAAAAGTCCTCTGAGAGCCATGACTTGTTCATCTTGGTTCTTTTAGAGACACAGCGAGGGGACTCCAACCACAGTCTCCCTCGTTGCCACTAACTGGGCCACACACACCCCACTTGACTGGCATCGGTTGAGCCCCCCTTTTGACAAAGAAAAAGATGCTTTGCATGAAGCACTCTCAAAAATACGCGTGCCTTTCGCCTCCCCTGGCTGACCCAGGGGAAGAAAAGTCCTCTGAGAGCCAGGTCCACATTGTCAGTGGACAGACACGTGTGCTTATCTGCCAGCAGACCCCCAGCAGCACTGAAGACAGGTTCCGAGAGAACGCTGGCTGCAGGACACGACAAGATCCTCAAGGCGTACGTGGCGAGCTCAGGCAATTTATCCAGATTGGAAGCCTAAAATGAGCAGGGCTCAAGTTGCACAATAATGGAATCGATGTTTCTTTGCATATACTCATATATCTGTGTGTCTCCCTCTTTTTCCTTGTCCAGCTGTTTTGTTTTCACATGAGTATATGTCCTTGTCACTTTCCCATGTGTTTGTGTTATGTTGTGAGTTGTTTGTCACCTTTTGGACACCTTTCAGGGTGTTTTCTAGGTGTTTTACTGTGTTTGTGATTGCCTGCCATTGTTTCCTATGGGCTCGAGTTCGGTTCGTCGAACGTTCGACGAGCCGAACTCGAGCCAGACCCCCCGTTCGGCGAACCGCCTCGAGCCGAACCGGGACCGGTTCGCTCATCTCTACTTCTGACTAACTGTCTGTCTGACTTTTCACTATCTGACAAGATGTCCGTCCTCCGTCCACGTCACTGACTAGCCACTCCTCCTCCCAGGTTTCTAACTAGTGGATTGGATGATTCCCCACCAATAAGTGGCCATCCATCAGTTCCATCGCTAGCCTGTTACCCAGTCTGGGGAAAAGGGTGTGGATTTGTGTGTGTGTTGTGGTGGTTACCAGCACTGGTCTTCCAGGAATCTAGGGTTGGATGTAGTACCCTGTGGCACCTGTCACTCAGGGGCACCACAATTACTACAGGGAACCAGCAGAAGGATGGCACCAAGGGCATAACACCGAGACATACAGTGCTTAATCTATGCCCCATCCACCCCATCAACATCCCCACCGGGACCCAGCATATGGGCCAAATGGACATGGTTCCTTAGGTCAATCCCACTCACCCCCATACCAACTCTCTTGCAACCCTTGCCTCTACTCATACTCCTATATGCAATCTCATTACCCACTTATCCACTCAAATTCTTACACCAGTGCCCCCTCCACCTCCACCTCCCCTCCCACTTTTTCTTATTTATAGTTTGTTTTCTTTTTTGCTGTTTGTGCTAAAAACAAAACAAATTCCACATGTGTCTTTCATGTTTTTTGAGCCAAGAGCAGGCTTTTTTTAATTTAAATAAAGGATCAAATGTTAAGCTCAATATGTTGTTTTAATGGATACTGGATGCATCATGGATACAAGTGAAATGATGTAGAATAACACAATCCTGGATTTCACCATTAACATTTGGTGGTCTTCATTGGAGCGCAGACATCAAAACTCTCCATTTAGCACACAAAATGCCAAATGTGCATTCCATTTTGTTGTTCTGAAGCCACGACCCATTAAGGAAAAATTGAAGATCTGTGAATCAACAATTCTTCTATAGTCCCCAATGTCTATAATAACGTAGTTCCTGTCAACCATGGCTAACAGAACCACAGAAGAAAAATATTGTTTATAATTATAGAATTGGGACCCAGAGTTTGGTGGCTTCTTATCCTTAATGTGCTTGCCATAAACGGTCCCCAAACAGTTTCGAAACTGGCACAGTTTATAAATGCCCTTGGAAATTTTGAGCCAGTCGCTTGTGGTGGGCTCAGGCATGACCTTCTCCTGAAGACGCTCCCAAATTTTCTGGCAGGTGTGGCACACTATGCCAAAAATTGTGATTTCCCCAGAAGAAATTTCAGGTGCAAAGCCACATATGACAAACCAGTGGCTAGAAATCTAAAATGGGAACAAACAAATAGCAAAATTAGCAATTAGTTAAGAAAAACAGATGTAGAAGAATACAAAGATAGTTTTGTTTTTTTTATTTCGTAGTTAAGACAGTAGCTGGTTACACCTTATAATATTTGAGGGCTGATTCCACAAAGAACCTTGTGTGGTTTTGAAAAGCCGAACAAATAAAAGAGGATCAATCATAAGAAACACAATCACAAAGACTTACAGTACACAGGTTTTGACGCGGAGCCAGTTTCGCTAATAATTTTGGAACATTAAACACAACAATTGGTTTTCAGATATTTAAAGATGAGTGTATTAAAATGGAAAAGATGTCATGCAGGACCTCTACTATATTAAATACAAGATAAGCAGGACATTATATCACAGTTCATATTGGCAGGGATTCAAGTATAATTTTAATGATGTAATATACAGATTTGTCCCCAAAAAGGGACAAACACTCACATTAATTGCTCACTTACCTCCGGGTCAACACGAGCCGCACATTTGTGCATTCATGCATTTTGAATTGTGAGCCACGACCATAGCTCCTTCAGTAGGTGGTCACATTTTTCCAGATATATTTTGCAGTATGCAAAAAAAAAATTTCAGGGTGCAGGTGTAACTCCCCGTAGATAAAGGCAAAATGGCCTCTTGACTGAAATTGGCAGAGGAGAGCATGGACACATACTCACTGACGCCTTCTCGGTTCCTGAATGGTTGGGTACTTGTGGCGCCCTGGGCAAGCCAGGACGTCACAAGCACTACAACAACACACCCCACACTCCCGGTCAGGCACACCAAAGTCAAACAAAAATCCTTGTTGCCTTCCTCCAGGGGCTGATGTCCACACCAGGGGGCGGGCCAGGCGGTTGGTCCCGCCCACCGAGGAGTTCACAGTCCTGGAGGCGGGAAAAGAGACAGAGATAGAGTTTGGAAGTGAAAGAGAGAGGAGAGTGAAGTGGTAAAGGAGCAGACAGAAAGTGGTCTGGGTGCGTGGCCCGGACGGAACAGCAAGGTTTGTCAGACGGTGGTGACCGTCTGCAGGAGAGGCCTATTGGAGCTAGCCGTAAGGACCGTGGATGTGCGGTGGCCCGGCGGTACCGGACCGGTACGCAAAGAGAAGCCAGCACCATCCGGCAGGGGCTTACGGACCCCAGCAAGGCTAGTTGTCACCGTGCAATTTGTCAAATCCGTTAGCGAAGGGAACCTCGTGGGTTTCCCAGCAGCCAAGTCCCGGCAGAAGGCAACAGTCCAACCGTTAGAGGGAAACACAGTCACCGCCAAGGCTAAAGTTCCTAGGGCCAGAGCCTGCGGGCAAAAGGGGCTCCTTCAGCAACCTTCAAGTTGGGGAGCGGGTTACCGGTGGGAACCCATTGGAACCGTCTACACTACACAGGTGCAGGGAAAGGCAGTCACCATCAACCTGCCGGGAGGAGAAACACCGCAGCCGTCTGTGGGACCTGTCCATCCAGCCGTTTGTTTTACCGGAGACTTTGTGTACATCATTGGCTGAGTGAGTACCACCGTGCCATGCGGCACAGCGCTGCCCCCCGCGACCCTGCACCTCGCCAGGCCCCGTAACCCGCCTGCCATCCATCCCTACCCCATCACCAGGCCCAGGGCCAACCAAACCACTACCCACGGAGGGGAGAACTAACATCCAGGCTGCTCCCTGTCATCGCTCCCGGGATCCCCGTCCAGAGCAGCGGTGGTGTCACCAATCTCACCACAACCGTGGGTGGCGTCACGGACAATATCAAATCCCCACAATCAATCCCCCCCCTTTTCACTCACGGGCGAGGAACGCCGCTCGAGTCCCCGGGATCCGGCCCGCCGCTCGCGCCACCACTGAGCAGCAGCAGCAGCAGCCGGACCCGAGCAGTGGGAGAGCGCAGCGTCCCCTCCTCCGCCCGCGACATATTTGCCCCCATATTCTCGGCTCAGTTTGTGTAAAAGATAAATTAGTATTTGACATATATCCATTTTACAAATCGAAATCTGCAGCCTAGATGTAAAGATAGGGATGTCCCATATAATATTGCTGTGCTCCCAGTTTTGGGCCTTTAGTAGTGTGGCTTTACAAGTTTACCAATCAATAAACCCATTGACTAATATGGTTTTGAATTTAGAGAGAAGGGTGAAAAAATGCATTGCATATAGATGGCATAGACGTCATACAGATGCTAGGCGAGAAAATAATCGCATGCTCACATAGCACTCGCATGACAAATGGAATGACATACGCATCATATTCATCCCACTTTTCTGGATGAAAATAGGACCTTTTTTTATATGCAAGTGTAAGTGTACCCCTAAAAGAGAATCTGACAGCTGATACATATCACGTCACAGGGCCTCCGATTGTGGTGGGGAATGGCGCGATCCCCGCTGCCGCCATTTAAATCGTGCTGTCAAATTTTGACAGCCCAATCTAAGTGCCAAGCAGGCGCAAGTGGATCGCTGCACCCGCACCTGTTAGCCCCATATGCCTGCTGTTCAAATCAGCAGACATTTACGGGATCACCGCCAGCACACTGCAGCAGCCGGCGGTGATTAGTGCTACATGACCAATGACGTACCAGTACATCATTAGACCAACTGTTGGTACCGGGAGCTCCACTATCGGGTGGAAATAAACTTTATTCCTCCTGGCAGGTAGCTGCAGGCTTTCAGTCATTAAGGTCGTGCCAGAATGGCTTCTCTCTCCACTGTAGACATTCTGAGTGGACCTCGAAAATGACTGACAAGCATTAGAGCTAACATGCTGGCACCACCCTGATGATTGAAGCCAGAGGCTGCTGGGAGGAATAAACTTTATTTCCTCTGGTAGAAGAGTTTCTCGGAGTAGACACCCATCAACCTGCAAATTAACCCCATATCTGCAAGTTAATAGTGGTTTTTTTTACTTGGCAGGTCCCCTTTAAAGTGAAAAGAATTTCACGCAAACTTACAGCAAATTGTCTGTGTCTGTCTCTAACTCCCTTCATTAGTGTGTGTTCTGAAGAAAGGATTTTATGCCGCACTCACACCATGTAGTTTAGTTATAAATTTATGTCTTTTTATTCTTTGTAGGCACAGGTCAACGCGTTTCGAGGGACGCAGCCCTCTTCATCAGGACAGCAGACCAAAAGAACATAAATATAGTGATAAAGACTGAGACTACAAAGAAATCTAACTCCCTCAATAAAATCTTATGAGCAGCAACTGCCATCTCCTATCTCAGTCATAGGAAAACCTGCATACACTGAATATGGCTTTACATGAATGGAGAGTGAAATAATAATCAAGGAGAAAGAATTGGATTTCTCTAATAACATATAATAGAAAGTATATCTGTAAATTGAGAGTATTGCCATGTGCACATGTCGTCTTTTAGACGGTGTATTCACTAAGCTATTCATGCAAAAGACACCAGTGTTTTTTCTTAAGCATCTTTTTTGCTTTTTGAGGCGGCCTTGCCACTGGCATTTTGTTTAGTTGGGCCCCTTTCACACATCAGTTTTTTGCCATCAGTCACAATCCGTCGAATTTTGAAAAAAATGGACCCAACGACTGATGCCATTGGATCTGTTTTTTTCTCATCGACTTGTATTAGTGAGAGATTGCGACAGATGGCCTCACGTTTCATCCGTCGTTCAACTGATCCATTGAAAAACGTTTATCTGTTGGAAGGAGATGACGTCCACAGTAACTTTTTTTTGTATGGCGAAAAAACGGACAGGGACGGATCCGTCGCCATCTGTCTTTTTGTAGAAGGCAAGCCTATAGGCGCACGATCCTTCGTCATCCGTCAAATTCTTTTTTAACTGAGCATGTTCCAAGTATTATTTAGCCCCCAGCTAGTCGGATCTGTCGGAAAACGGATCCGACGTATCAGTTTAGCCCCAATCTGCGATAGATCCGTCGAGAAAACGAATTGTGATTGATGGCAAAAAACTGATGTGTGAAAGGGGCCTTAATTGCACATATAGATAGTGAGCAGCTTGCAAGCAGAAGTTCCCTGAAGAATAGTCTGGACACACTTTTAAACACTGTTGAAGCCTAAAACAGTTAGGCTATGTGCGCACACTGCGTTTTTTTGACGCTGCGTTTTTGTGCGTGTTTGGCTGCTAAAAACGCACAAAAACGCATAAAACGCACCCGTGGCAAAAACGCACAAAAAAATGCACCGCGTTTTGGTGCGTTTTTGGCTGCATTTTGCTTCGTTTTTGATCTCTGCGTTTTGCTGCGATTTTACAATGCATTGCATGGGGGAAAAACGCAGAAAAACGCAGGAAAGAATTGACATGACGATTTTTTTTTTTTTAAGCTGAAAAACGCAGCTTAAAAAAAAAGTTGTGTTCGGACAGCAAAAATGAAAACTCAGACTTTGCTGGGGAAGCAAAGTCATGAAGTTTTGAGCCCAAAAAACGCACAAAAACGCACCTGAAAAATGCGCAAAAATGCTGCAAAAAATGCACTGTGCGCACATAGCCTTAAGCTCAAAAACGCAGCTTAAAAAAAAAAAGTTGTGTGCGGATGGCAAAAATGAAAAGTCATAGACTTTACTGGGGAAGCAAAGTCATGCAGTTTTGAGCCCAAAAACGCACCCGAAAAACGTGCAAATGTCAAAACGTCAGCAGCCAAGCTGCTCGGATCCGGGTCCGCGATGGCTCGAGGGGCGTCCGGACCCGGGGGTCGTGCGGCCACTCAAATGAAGGGGATATTTACAGGGGATGGTGTGTTTACAGTTCGTGATGCCACCCCATGGTGTATGGTAAGATGGAGTATCACCGCTGCAGCTGGGGAGTACCCGGTGGCGATGTGTTTAACCCCTCCATGGGTAGTGGGGAATGCCCCGGGACTCGGTGATAGTGACGGGGATGTGCCGTTGGGGAGGTAAGGGGTCACTTGCGTACTCACTCAGTCCATAAAGCTGACACCGACAACTTAGTAAACCAAAGTTCTGGACACCGCTGCCGCTGAGGGGAGCACGTTTGGGTCCCGTTCCTGCTTGTGTTGTCTGATCTGTGACCTTTCCCTTGGCACCTTGTGCTCTTCTTAATTGGCCCTTAATATCTTACTATAGCTTGAAAGTAGTTGGGTCCCGTTTCCCAGTATGCCTAACTGAGGGAGCTTGCTCTCACGGATCACGCTTGGGATTTCCTGGACCGTTTTAGTGGAAAGTCCTATCCCCCTCGTTGCGCTAGTACCCAGATTTTGGAGCGGGTGGAGAGCAGATCTTGAAGGCTCGGTTCTCGTCGGGTAAATTGTCAGGTTGCCTGAAGCTACACACTGACCTAGGGTCCACGTACCCCGTCGTGTCCTGGTCCCAGCCCAGTGATGGTTCAAGGCCGCCGGCTGTCCTCCACGACAATACCGTGCCCCTTGTCACGATCCCCTGTGACCGGGGGTCCAGCTCCTACTAGGCCCTGACCACCGTCTGCTACCTATAGCTTCCAAGGAGCCCAGCTCCTGACCTCCTCTCTCCTTCACTTCCAACACTACACTGGCCTACTCCTGACACTCCTGACCTCCCCTTATCAACCCCCCAAGTGGGCGACGCTATTCCACTCAGGCCGTCCACTGGTGTGTCTGGTGGGTGTGGTGCAGAGTGTTCCTAGGATTTTGATTAGCTGGTTTTGGCAACACCATTACTTAGGGACCGATAACCAAAGAAGAGGTGGATATTGCACAGAAGGTCAGATTGCACAATACCCTGTGGACGAGCTGATAGGCCAGGGCGTCACACAAAAACGCCGCAAAAAACGCACTGTGCGCACATAGCCTTAAAAGAAGCTCAAGTAGACTGAACACATGGGGCTCATGCGCACGTAACAGCTGAACATTCTGTAGCGATTTGACAGCACTTGTGCACGTCAAATCACTGCAGAAAGACTGCATAATGGATGGAGTTTTTTTGTTAAAAAAAACTGATTTCATGTGCTCTGGCTGCTGCCCGCACCATAGACAGAGTGGGAGCTGCATCCAGAACACACAAATAATGAACGCCCGGATTTGGGTCAAAATTTTAGCACCCAAATTGCTGCATTCATAAAAGCATCGTGTGCATGTGTCATGCACAATCTTCATAGATTGTGCAGGGAATGCAGGACGCATGCATTTACGCTGCAGTGCTATACGCAGCGTAAATGCATGCAATTACGCAACATGCACACGAGCCCATACAAAGCAAGTTGTTTTGACATTGCTGTGAACATGTTCATTCTTTTTTACTTTTTTTAGTGCTTTTTTCAGGCGTGTTCCAGATGCAAAAATATACACATACCCTAAAGTTTTCTCCATAGCTTGTCTTGTTTCAGTACACCGAGTTACTAATGCTACAAATGATTTGAATACTCGTCATAATAAAAATAATTTCTGGAACTTGTAGTCTATACAATAACTAATGTTCCTAAAAATAGTAGTAGTAATAGTAGTTGTTTCATCCAGAATACTACACATGTAAATCAGTGTTTATAGTACATGACAATTATACAATTAATTAATACATAGCAAGGTACAAAACATTAGTAGAACAAAACATAGTAAACTTGGAAAGATGGTAGGCTTAAATTCCGTAAAGAGAATTATGTATGCTTCTAAACATTCAATTCAGAATATAATTAAAAAGAAATATATAGTCTAAGCTAAAATAAGAATGCAAAAAAATTGATTATAAAGTCATCATAAAGCGAGCTTTTAAGGGGGCTTTACACGCAGCGATATCGCTAGCGATATCGCTGGTGAAAGCACCCGCCCCCATTGTTTGTGCGTCACCGGCAAATCGCTGCCCGTGGCGCACAAAATCGTTAGGAGCCGTCACACGGACTTACCTGCCTAGTGATGTCGCTGTTGCCAGCGAACCGCCTCCTTTCTAAGGGGACGGTTCGTGCGGCATCACAGCGGCGTCACTAAGCGGCCACCCAATAGAAGCGAAGGAGCGGAGAGGAGCGGCCGTAACAGCCCGCTCACCTCCTTCATTCCTCATTGCCGGCGGCTTCAGGTAAGCTGCAGTTCGTTGTTCCTGAAGTGTCACACGTAGCGATGTGTGCTGCCTCGGGAACGACGAACAACCGACGTCCTCAACAATCAACGATTTTTTGAAAACGAATGACGTGTCAACGATGGACGGTTTGGTGAATATTTTCCATCGTTAATGGCCATTCGTTGGTGTCACACGCAACAACGTCGCTAACGATGCCGGATGTGCGTCATGGAATCCGTGACCCCGGCGATATATCGTTAGATACGTCGTTGCGTGTGACGGGGCCTTAAGGCTGCTTTACACATAACGATATCGCTAGCGATTTCGTTAGCGATGTGACATGCCCAGATCGTTGTTACAATTTGCCGAGATCGCTCATAGGTCGTTTTGTAGCAGTCACACGTACACATCTCACAAACAACGCTACATCGTTCAGCGATATATTGTTTGACCAAGGCAGTCGTGTGGATGTCGTTCCTCGTTGGCAGGGTGTCAAACGTAGCAATATGTCTGCTGCATTCCAAACGACGAACAATATTTTGAAACTGAACGACGTGTCAACGATCAACAATTTGCCATGGCAGATGACATGACCAGTGATACCATAAATTCACCCTTGAATATTACCTGCTTAACCCAGCAGGAAGTACGCCGCCTCCTCGAAATCACTAAGGTTGAAAAATCTCCGGGCCCGGATGGCATACACCCCAGAGTACTACAGGAATTGAGTTCTGTGATAGATAGACCATTATTTTTAATCTTCTCAGATTCCTTAATAACAGGGTCGGCACCGCAGGACTGGCGCATAGCAAATGTGGTGCCAATATTCAAAAAGGGGACAAAAACTGAGCCGGGAAATTATAGGCCGGTAAGTTTAACCTCTACGGTTGGTAAAATTCTTGAGGGTTTCTTGAGAGATGCTATACTGGAGTATCTCAAGAAAAATAACCTTATGACAGAGTATCAACATGGGTTTATGAGGGATCGATCCTGTCAAACTAATTTGATCAGCTTCTATGAAGAGGTAAGTTCAAGCCTGGACCAGGGAAATGCAGTGGATGTTGTGTATATGGACTTTTCAAAAGCTTTTGATACGGTGCCACACAAAAGGTTGGTACATAAAATGAGAATAATGGGGATAGGGGAAAATATGTGTAACTGGGTTAAAAACTGGCTCAGTGATAGGAAACAAAGGGTGGTTATTAATGGTACGTACTCGGACTGGGTCTCAGTTCATAGTGGGGTACCACAGGGGTCAGTATTGGGCCCGCTTCTTTTCAACATATTTATAAATGACCTTGTTGGGGGCATGCGGAGTAGAATTTCAATAATTGCAGATGATACTAAACTCTGCAGGGTAATCAATACAGAGGAGGATAATTTTATATTACAGGGAGATTTATGTAAATTGGAGGATTGGGCTGAGAAGTGGCAATTGAAGTTTAATGTAGATAAATGTAAGGTCATGCACTTGGGTAGAGGAAATAACATTTATGATTATGTACTTAATTGTAAAACACTGAGTAAAACAGACACAGAAAAAGACTTGGGTGTATGGGTGGATGGTAAACTTCACTTTAGTGGACAGTGTCAGGCAACTGCTGCCAGGGCTAATAAAATAATGGGATGTATTAAAAGAGGTATAAGTGTTCATGAAAAAAATATAGTTCTACCTCTGTACAAGTCACTAGTGCGACCGCACTTAGAATACTGTGTACAATTCTGGTCACCGATATATAAGAAGGACATAGCTGACCTGGAGAGGGTGCAGAGAAGAGCCACCAAGATTATTAGAGGAATGGGTGGGCTGCAATACCAAGACAGGTTATTAAACTTGGGGTTATTTAGTTTGGAAAAACGAAGGCTTAGGGGGGATCTAATCACAATGTATAAATATATGAGGGGACAGTACAGAGACCTTTCCAAAGATCTTTTTACACCTAGGCCTGCGACTGGAACACGGGGGCATCCGCTACGTCTTGAGGGAAGAAGGTTTAATCATAATCACAGACGAGGATTCTTTACTGTACGAGCAGTGAGACTGTGGAACTCTCTGCCGCATGATGTTGTAATGAGTGATTCACTACTAACATTTAAGCAGAGCCTGGATGCATTTCTTGAAAAATTTAATATTACCAGTTATGTATATTAGATTTTATGACAGGGTATTGATCCAGGGAACTAGTCTGATTGCCGGATGTGGAGTCAGGAAGGAAATTTTTTCCCCATTGGAACTTGTTTGCCACATTGGGGTTTTTTTGCCTTCCTCTGGATCAACATGTTAGGCTACAGGTTGAACTAGATGGACTTAGAGTCTCCCTTCAACCTTAAAAACTATGATACTATGATGAATTTTCACCCTATTTGCGATCATTCGGAGTCGCACGTAGGTGTCACACGCAACGACGTCGCTACGATGACGGAAGTGCGTCACGAAAATCGTGACTCCGACGACATATCGTCAGATAAATCATGGCGTGTAAAGCGGCCTTTACACACAGAGACATCGCTAGTGATGTCGCTGGTGAAAGCACCTGGCCCTGCCAGTTGTGCATCACGAGCAAATCGCTCCCCATCGAGCACAACATCGCTCGGACCCGTCACACATACTTACCTGCCTAGTGACATCGCTGTGGTCGGCGAACCACCTCCTTTCTAAGGGGGCGGTTTGTTCGGCGTCACAGCGGCGTCACTAAGCGGCCGCCCAATAGAAGCGGAGGGGAGGAGATGAGCAGGCCGAACATCCCGCCCACCTCCTTCCTCATTGCATGCGGCCGCAGGTACAGTGATGTCCCTCGTTCATGCGGTGTCACACATAGCGATATGTGCTGCCGCAGGAATGACGAACAACCGGCGTCCTACAACAGCAACGATATTCGGGAAAGAAACAACGTGTCAACGATCGACGATTAGGTAAGAAATTTTGATCGTTAACGGTCGTTCCTGCGTTTCACACGCAACCACGTCGCTAACGAGACCGGATGTGCGTCACGAATTCCGTGACCCCAACGACATCTCGTTAGTGATGTTGCGTGTAAAGCCCGCTTTACACTAATAATCCATAAAGCAAGCAATTAGGCCTTGTAGTTCTCATGTTGAAGCAGTTATTGATGGCATCTTCACTCACAACAGAAATTGTAGAAATTTACATAACTAAACTCAAGGCAGGAAAAGAAAACTACCACAATTATTGCACAAGTAATCTGATCAATATTGTATACAAATAGAATGGCAATTATTAAGCCGGTAGTACATATCACGATGTTCTACATGGAAATTACATCAGTTCAACAAGGGTTAATTTTGAGCACCGATTGGCATGAAAGTACTGTATTCTTTTATTTATTATAGGGGACTGTGCTTAATTTTGAAATATATGGGTTCTGTCCATTTCTTGCAAAAAATGCAGAAAATAGGTGAGAATGTAAAAAAAACAGTGTTGTCTAATTCATTCACTATTTTTCAAGGCCAAGTTAAATGTGTTGTCTGGTCTTCTGATAAAATACTACAGTCACTATATGTGACTATACACCTCAGAATCCTTAGGGTAAGTTGACACACTAGAAAATTATTACCAGAGATAGATAGGTATACAGCAAAAGGTAATAAAGCTAAAATTTAACTTTTAATTCTAAATATTAAAACGACTCAAAGTCTAAAAATTCACCCGTGAATGTGATCACACAGATAGACAGACAAAGACAAAATTTGAGTATTCAATTCCAGCAGGCAAAAAATAACCTTACTAGAAAGATATAAATCAGATATCAATTGCCCTCATGGTACCTTATTAATAAGTGTTCTTTGACCAAAGGGTACTGCAATTTGCACAAAATATCTGCTTTTTATATTTCACCTCAAATTACTTATTTGGCATCTGACAGAAGCAGGATATCATGTTTCACCCATCCTCTCTGACAGAAAAAAAATCAAGATATTACCTTAATAGGGCATGGTATACATTGTCTATTCAGCCCAAAGATAATACTTAGAATATGCTCATAGCCCTCCTTGTTTTCTTCCCAACGCGTTTCCTCTTATCGATTCATCAGGGGAAAATTATCATTTGGAGGCTGTAGTATGACAAAAGGTATAATGAGCTACTAACCAGTCTAAGTGGTGTTCAGGTAGAGAGAAGACTTTACTATAGGTATCCCCAATTCATATAGTGATGTTACCTTATCAGAGGAGCATGGAGCCTATGTTGTCCTAGGTGTGCGCTGCCATAACACACCAGGTCCAGGGACCACGCTTCTTATGGATTCCACATAGAGTACTAGAACGCCGGCATTTTTATCTGGTTCTAATTAGCCTCATTTTGAAAATCGCGCGCCATGTGACATTAGTCACATGGGCGCTGAGTCATAACATCGCGTCATTCTTGCTTTACACGTGAACATCACGTAATGAATCACGGTCACATGCCCAGGTTATTTCCTGGTCAGTTGCATGCTGGACCATGACCATATTAGGCGTGGTCATCATTTTAGCCACGCCCCCAAAACCAGTTCCCAGCAAGGAACATGAGGGCCAATAGTCTTAGGGCAAGTTGCGGTCATGTGACCTCCGTTCAAACCACGCCCCCAGCCCTTCATTCCAAGGCAGTAATGGACGTATTATAATGAAAAACAGACGAACACATTAAAGTAGTCGGCGGTCCGGCTTAATCCCTAAGAGGGGGAGGTTATATGTGGATTAAAGATTAATAGGGAACAATACAGGAGTTTAAGGACCATAAAGCGTATCTTTTTCCTGCTAATAAGGTCCATCTACCATCACCAGAAACAGAACTCTCGTCAACTGACACGGAGGTGTCGGATAACGATACTAGACCTAAGAAAGGTAAAAATAAAAATAAAAACTTTAATCGCGGAGGTAGGGGTGGCCGGCCATACACACCGCATTTTTTAGATCACCAACATTATCTTCGGAGCCGCCAGCAACCTTACAACCCATTACAGGGGGATTTTCCCAGATAATAAATCTATCTACTAAAAATTTAAGCCCGGCAGCTATGTGTGTCCTTAGCAAGGGCTTATCTTTCGTACCTACATCAGGACTTAATGTATTTGATACTATTAAGGACCTTCATTTATTTGTGAGAAAATTAAAATGGCGTAAACATTTCATTCATAATGAAAAGGTACAATGTAGAGAATTGGGAATCTCAGAAGACCTACTACCGGACATTCGCCTACTAATGGGCATCTCTGAAGAAGACCCAAACCTTGTTGGTGAGGGCCCCTTCACGGATCTAAAACAAAAGAGTACCCGCTTACCCCCACCTCAGAGCGATGTCTCTGCAATAGACGTTTTCTCTCGTTTAGTGTGTGAAGACATTGAAAATCTGGACAAAAAACATCTTTATACCAAATTTAACACCACGCAGGAGGAAATGAGAGCTCTGAATGAGCTACAGCATGACCACGACATTGTCATAAAGCCCTCTGACAAGGGAGGCAATGTCGTGGTCATGGATTGGAGTAAATATAGGGACATGTGTCGATCACTTCTAGATGACACAGCTAGTTATACCAAACTAAGTTCGGATCCCACTGCGTTATTTTTGGGACAATTAAAGACGATTCTTGCAGATGGCCTTACCAACAAACACATCAGCAAAAATGAGTATGATTTTATGTTACCATCACATCCAGTAACTGCTACATTTTACTGCCTGCCAAAAATCCATAAGGGTTTAACACCCCTGAAGGGCAGGCCTATTGTGTCAGGTGTAAATGGCCTGTGTCAAAATGTTGGTATCTACCTCGACAAACTGTTTACCCCCTTTGTGATTTCTCTGTCATCTTTTACTCGTGATACGACTGACCTTTTGAGGAAGTTGGATGGTGTTGTTTTGGAACCAGATGATATTTTATGCAGTATTGACGTTGAAGCCCTTTATTCATCAATTATACATTCGGTGGGGCTACACGCGATCGAATTTTTTCTAAAAACGCGTGGGCGTCACTTTCAGGGACATAACATCTTCCTCCTTCAAATTTTGGAATTTTGCCTCACAAAAAATTATTTTTTATTTGATGGGCGGATCTACCACCAGCTCAGGGGTACTGCAATGGGGAGCCCTTGTGCTCCCTCGTATGCAAATTTACTCCTGGGCTGGTGGGAGGAGACACTGATTTTTGGTGATGGGAACCCCCCAGGTATTGAAAATATAATTTTTTGGTCAAGATATCTGGATGATATTTTTGTGATATGGAGGGGTAACCCAGAAAGTTTCAAAAGATTTGTTACACACCTGAATGATAATACCATCGGCCTCTTTTTCACTAGTGAAAGCAGCACCACCCAGCTCCCCTTTTTGGACGTCCTTATCATGAGAGATGACTTGGGGAACCTCTCCACAAGAACATATAGAAAACCTACATCTACAAACTCACTATTGCGTTGGGAGAGCAGTCATCCACTCCCACAAAGGAGAGGTATCCCAAAAGGACAATACTTTAGACTCAGACGCAATTGCTCTACGGACCGTGAGTTCCGAGAGCAGGCTGCTGATCTAAGGAAACGTTTTAGGGAAAGGGGGTATCCAGACAAGATCTTAAAAACAGCATACCAAGAAGCATGTATAAAGGATAGAACAACCCTTTTGGTCCACTCCCGGATACGACCTGATGAAAACAAAATCAGATTTATCACCACATATAGCAATGGATCAAGGGCCCTTTATTCCATTTTGAACAAGCATTGGCCGGTCCTCCAGATGGACTTGGACATTGGGGACCTGGTAGGGGGACACCCTCAGTGTACGTATCGACGTAACAGATCACTGCAGGATAGACTCGTCCACAGCCATTTTAATCCACCAAAGAGAACCACATGGTTGGAACATGGAATAGTGGGCTCCTTTAGATGTAGTGGCTGCGTTGCATGCCCGGTTATAAAAACTGGAAAAGATTTTCTAAGCCATAATACGGGTAAAACATACTCAATAAGGTCATTCATCAATTGCCGGACGTCCGGGGTAATTTACAAAGCCACCTGTTCTTGCCCTACTGAATACGTTGGAAAGACGAAACGAGAGCTACGGCGCAGGGTTGGCGAGCACCTACGGGATATAATCAATAAACGAGATACCCCTTTAGCCAAACACATCAACCAGGTACATGGGGGGAATACAGGGGGTCTCACGTTCATGGGCATTGACTCTGTCGCCCGCCCCCTCCGGGGGGGTGACTGGGACAAGAGCCTTTTGCAGCGTGAGACTTTTTGGATTTACACCCTTAGGACCCAGGTCCCTATGGGATTAAATGAGATCCTCACTTTCAGCTGTTATCTTTGAAGGGAAAGTATAGGGCCAGATAGGGTGAGCCACCGTAGAGCGGGGGCGCCATGACGTGACGGTTAGGGCGCCGACCTCCGCAGGCAGGTAGTTTCAGATGATAGTTTGCTGAACTAGGGTCTTTCTTTTCCCTTTTCTTCCCTTTTTTTCTTTTCTTTTTTGTCCTTTTGGAGGATTGACCAATGCTGTTCAATACTAACAAAGTATCTAACTTCTGTAGAAATATCTTTAGTTTCTTTGTATGGAAAATCTTGTCCTTGTTGATTAGGAGCTTGCTAAAAATACCAAAAAATATTTTCTGTATCCATTGTTATGGATCAGGTTGTTTCCTGGACGGGGCTCCGTCCGTTTTATCACCTAATTTTGTAGAGAAAATGGGTATTCCCAAATATACATCCCCCTTCTTTCCCCCCTTCCTTTTGTGTTTATTTGAACTCCCTCAAACTACTATACTAAGAAGGGGACTTTAGGGATGTACATAATTAAGGGGATTTCTTTCTATAGCTGGGAAATTGTATTGTTCCCTATTAATCTTTAATCCACATATAACCTCCCCCTCTTAGGGATTAAGCCGGACCGCCGACTACTTTAATGTGTTCGTCTGTTTTTCATTATAATACGTCCATTACTGCCTTGGAATGAAGGGCTGGGGGCGTGGTTTGAACGGAGGTCACATGACCGCAACTTGCCCTAAGACTATTGGCCCTCATGTTCCTTGCTGGGAACTGGTTTTGGGGGCGTGGCTAAAATGATGACCACGCCTAATATGGTCATGGTCCAGCATGCAACTGACCAGGAAATAACCTGGGCATGTGACCGTGATTCATTACGTGATGTTCACGTGTAAAGCAAGAATGACGCGATGTTATGACTCAGCGCCCATGTGACTAATGTCACATGGCGCGCGATTTTCAAAATGAGGCTAATTAGAACCAGATAAAAATGCCGGCGTTCTAGTACTCTATGTGGAATCCATAAGAAGCGTGGTCCCTGGACCTGGTGTGTTATGGCAGCGCACACCTAGGACAACATAGGCTCCATGCTCCTCTGATAAGGTAACATCACTATATGAATTGGGGATACCTATAGTAAAGTCTTTTCTCTACCTGAACACCACTTAGACTGGTTAGTAGCTCATTATACCTTTTGTCATACTACAGCCTCCAAATGATAATTTTCCCCTGATGAATCGATAAGAGGAAACGCGTTGGGAAGAAAACAAGGAGGGCTATGAGCATATTCTAAGTATTATCTTTGGGCTGAATAGACAATGTATACCATGCCCTATTAAGGTAATATCTTGATTTTTTTTCTGTCAGAGAGGATGGGTGAAACATGATATCCTGCTTCTGTCAGATGCCAAATAAGTAATTTGAGGTGAAATATAAAAAGCAGATATTTTGTGCAAATTGCAGTACCCTTTGGTCAAAGAACACTTATTAATAAGGTACCATGAGGGCAATTGATATCTGATTTATATCTTTCTAGTAAGGTTATTTTTTGCCTGCTGGAATTGAATACTCAAATTTTGTCTTTGTCTGTCTATCTGTGTGATCACATTCACGGGTGAATTTTTAGACTTTGAGTCGTTTTAATATTTAGAATTAAAAGTTAAATTTTAGCTTTATTACCTTTTGCTGTATACCTAAGTTGACACACTGCGTTTTTTTGACGCTGCGTTTTTGTGCGTTTTTTGCGGCAAATAACGCACAAAAACGCACCGCTTTTACCGCGTTTTGGTGCGTTTTTTGCTGCGTTTTGGTGCGTTTTTGCTCACTGCGTTTTTATGCGTTTTTTCATGAATTTCATGAAATAATTAAAAAAATTACGTGGGATTCGCCCAATTTTTGAGTCCAGCCAGGTTCAACTATGCAGCTGGGGATTGGAATCCGCAGTACAGAGTGCCCAAGCTTTCTGGGCACCCCCGCTGAGAATTGCAGTCCATGGCCACCACAGAAAATGGCGCTTTCATAGAAGCGCCATCTTCTGGCACTATATCCAACTCTTCCAGCTGCCCTGATGCCGGGTGGCTCGCTGGGTAATGATGGGGTTAGGGATAGCTGTATATTATCAGCTGGCCCTAAGCCTGAAATTCATGGTGTCATGCCAATATTAGACATGGCCACCATGAATTTCTAGTAAAGATAAAAAAAACACAACACAGAAAAATATTTAGAAATAAAACAACACAATTAGTGACTCCATCTTTATTGAAATAAAGACTCCCCTCCGCAGTAATCCTGGGTCAATGGTCCCGTGCCATCCAATCCGGATCCAATATCATCTGATTGGTTTGCTGGAAGGCAAAGCGATCAGATGATGTGTCAGGTTCAAGGACGTGAATCACATCACACATCAGCTGATTGTATAAAAGCATTTATACAATCAGCTGATGCATCAGTGCAAAAAAAAAAATACACACATCTGTGCTGACTCCCATCCAATCGCTCAGTGATGCGGTCTCCTGGAATCAGCGGATAGTTTAAGCCGGCTGGGCGATAAAAAGCCGGCGTCAGCACGATCAGCTGATGCGTCAGGTGCCGCATCAGGTGATCACCACCAGGTTCTGCAGCTATCATGCCCGGTAGTCTGCATACAGCCGAAGCAGGGGTGGTGGTACCGGGAAGAGGAGCTGGGAGTGGACATGGCACTGGGAGTCTGCAGACAGGTATGAGATTTTTTTTTCTACTGTTCACTTTTGATTTCGCACCTGCTTCCACCTCCCATCCGGACATGGTGCCGCACGGGAGCGGACATGGCGCCGGACGGGAGGTGGAAGCAACGGTGGCGGTACCAGGAGGATTCACGCTTCTGTGTTTACCAACAGAAGGAATCCTCTTCCTGTACATGTCCCTTTACTACCCACCGCTTGCGATTACAGCTGCATTTTTAATCATAGAAACACACTAAAACGCAGCTATATTTGCAATATGCGTTTTTCATTGCGTTTTTGAACATCTCATTGAACTCAATGGGTGGAAAACGCAGTGAAAAACGCAAAACTAATTGACATGCTGCGTTTTTGTGGGCACCACAAAAACGCAGCTAAAAAAAAACGCTGGGTGCAGACAGCAAAAATGAAAACTCAGACTTTGCTGGTGAAGCAAAGTCCTGCAGTTTTCTGACAAAAACGCACCCGAAAGACACGCCAAAACGCCGCGAAAAACGCACTGTGCGCACATAGCCTTACAGTGCGCGCAATGCATACTGTCAGAACTCTCCACTACTGCCAGAGAGAGTAGTCAAGTGACCACAAGCATGCAATTTGTATACTTCCAACTATATTCCAACTAATCTAGTTCATCTTCACTTTTTCACTTATATAGCGTAAGATCGATTGTTTGCCAGTCAGATTATTATTTTATATATTTTGATAGGACATTTCTGAATGCAGAACAACAAATATGTGTTTTTTATTATCATGTTATTTTCAGTGGAGAAAAAGGGGAGTGAGTTCAACACACATATTACATACTGTATGTATATATATATATATATATATATATATATATATATATATATATATGTATATATATACACACATATATACATACATACATACAGTGCCTTGCGAAAGTATTCGGCCCCCTTGAATTTTTCAACCTTTTCCCACATTTCAAGCTTCAAACATGAAGATAAAGTGGGACACAATTGTGAAGTTGAACAAAATCTATTGCTTATTTTAAACTTTTTTAAAACATAAATAACTGAAAATTGGGGCGTGCAATATTATTCGGCCCCTTTACTTTCAGTGCAGCGAACTCACTCCAGAAGTTCATAGAGGATCTCTGAATGATCCAATGTTGTTCTAAATGACTGATGATGATAAATATAAGCCATCTATGAGTAAAGTCTCCGAATAAATGCACCTGCTCTGATAGGCTCAGTGTTCTGTTTAAAGCGCAGATAGCATCATGAAGACCAAGGAACACAACAGGCAGGTCCGTGATACTGTTGTAGAGAAGTTTAAAGCTGGATTTGGTTACAAAAAGATTTCCAAAACTTTAAACATCCCAAGGAGCACCATGCAAGCGATCATATTGAAATGGAAGGAGTATCATACCACTGCGAATCTACCAAGACCCGGCCATCCCTCAAAAATTTAATCTCAAACAAGGAGAAGACTGCTCAGAGATGCAGCCAAGAGGCCCATGATCACTCTGGATGAACTGCAGAGATCTACAGCTGAGGTGGGAGAGTCTGTCCATAGGACAACAATCAGTCGTACACTGCACAAATCTAGGCCTTATGGAAGAGTGGCAAGAAGAAAGCCATTTCTCAAAGATATCTATAAAAAGTGTCGTTTAAAGTTTGCCACAAGCCACCTGGGAGACACACCAAACATGTGGAAGAAGGTGCTCTGGTCAGATGAAACCAAAATAAAACTATTTGAGCACAATGCCAAACGATATGTTTGGTGTAAAAGCAACACAGCTCATCACCCTAAACACACCATCCCCACTGTCAAACATGGTGGTGGCAGCATCATGTTTGGGCCTGCTTTTCTTCAGCAGGGACAGGGAAGATGGTTAAAATTTATGGGAAGATGAATTGAGCCAAATACAGGACCATTCTTGAAGAAAACCTGTTGGAGTCTGCAAAAGACCTGAGACTGGGACGGAATTTTGTCTTCCAACAAGACAGTGATCCCAAACAAAGCAAAATCTACAATGGAATGGTTCACAAATAAACATATCCAGGTGTTAGAATGGCCAAGTCAAAGTCCAGACCTGAATCCAATCGAGAATCTGTGGCAAGAGCTGAAAACTGCTGTTCACAAACGCTCTCCATCCAACCTCACTCAGCTCCAGCTGTTTCCAAATGAAGAATGGGCAATAATTTCAGTCTCTCGATGTGCAGAACTGATAGACACATACCCCAAGTGACTTGCAGCTGTAATCGCAGCAAAAGGTGGCGCTATAAAGTATTAACTTAAAGGGGAAGAATAATATTGAACGCCCCACTTTTCAGTTATTTATTTCTTAAAAAAAGTTTCAAATAAGCAATACATTGCGTTCAACTTCACAATTGTGTCCCACTTGTTGTTAATTCTTCACCATAACATTAACATTATTATCTTTATGTTTGAAGCCTGAAATGTGGGAAAAGGTTGAAAAATTCAAGGGGGCCGAATACTTTCGCCAGGCACTGTATATGTATATATTATTTATTTATTTTTTAATGCTTTTTTTCACACTTTTTAAAGTATTTACTAATCTCCCTAGGGGACTTGAAGCTGCGGTCAGTGGCCGGGCTCGGTGATGTTGGGTCAACTGGAAGTTCACTTGACATCACCAGATCTCAGAGGTCACGGAGCTGTGGGGGTCACTTCATGGGGATGAGCGGACCGCAATAGTGCCGCTCAGAGGCAGAATTGGTTGTACATGGAGTTTAGAAGAAGCCTTCCCTATCCGTTTTACAAGCATGTGACCATTATTGCAGAGTAGTGAACTACCCCTTTAATCATCAGAAATACAAATTGCCTCATAATTGTGTACAAAGTGTACATCTTACTTCAGGAGAGAACTTTCACTAACAAGGTCACCATCTGTGTTATTTTCGACAGATTTCTTAATGGGTAAGGCCTGACATGGAATGTTAAAATAATTAGTCCGGAATCTCCAGTTTAATCATCAGATATGAACGCTGAAGCGGCCCGGCCTCTCAGGTCAGACAGGAAGAGAATTGACGTAGTTGGCACAGAGCACTGCGTAAGTGCTTCAGAAAAAATGGCAGCCAAGTGCACACAGTTGGGTAATCAGAGACTGTGAAAATACAGGCTAATGAACAGGTGAGAGGAGCTATTTTGGCTCTTTTTGTAGAAATCTCCAGTATGGATTGTTGTGACATACTATATAAGCCATGACATGTATTTTTAAGAGTTAGCAAGATGTTTCCTTCATGGAGAAAATCAAGCAAACTACCAGGAATGAAAACTTGGCAGCTGCAATCCACAAGAGACTAATCCTAGAAGGGAAGTGTCGTACGAAGGAGAAACAGGCTACTACAAAGAGAAAACAAGTTCCCCTACGTATGCTATAGTTTATTCCATTTGGTTGGCAAATGTCGCAGTTTAAAAAACCACAAAATATCTTGATAAATCAATGGCCTATCTTAAAGCTTGTGGGCTCCACTATCATAGGACTTTAATAGTATGGTTATTCCAATATAGTCCAAAATGACCAGCTTGGGGTTCCATTAGGCTCTAGTGCAACTGCAACACCTGTACTCCTAAGCGGGCTTTACACGCTGCGACATTGCTAGCCGATGCTAGCGATGTCGAGCGTGATAGCACCCGCCCCTATCGTTATGCCGATATTTGGTGATCGCTGCCGCAGCGAACATTATCGCTGTGGCAGCGTCATATGCACTTACCTGGTCGGCGTCGTCGCTGTGACTGCCGAACAATACCTCCCTCAAGGGGGAGGGACATTCGGCATCACAGCGACGTCACCGCAAAGTCACTAAGCGGCCGGCCAATCATAGCGGAGGGGCGGAGATGAGCGGGACGAACATCCCGCCCACCTTCTTCCTTCCTCATTGCTGGCGTGTGGCAGGTAAGGAGAGGTTCCTCATTCCTGCGGCGTCACACGTAGCAATGTGTGCTGCCGCAGACACGAGGATCAACTTTGCCCACGCGACACCAGCGATATTTGAGAATGGACCCCCATGTCAACGAGGAGCGATTGTGGATGTATTTGCAATGATCCAAAATCGCTCCTAGGAGTCACACACAATGAGATCGCTACAGCGGCCGGATGTGCGTCACAAAATCCGTGACCCCAACGAGATCGCTGTAGCGATCTCGTAGCGTGTAAAGCCCGCTCTATACTTATGTCCCTGATAAAACTAAGACCCCCGATTTATGCAGGTGTTTAGGCCAGTTTTCTAGCATAAAACACATTTAAATGTCACAACATTTTTGCACAACTCAGAATTGGCTCCAAAATTTTGCAATTGAAGCTAAAGTGGGACTAAGCCCGCTCATCACATTAATGAAAGGTTACAGCAATAAAATAAATAGGAAATAAATAACCATTTAGATGCTGTTGTCAGTCTTTATGAGCTGTATTTAAATTGAATGCTCACCGATGTGTATGCTAACTGGATCCCATTGGCCTCCTACAACACAATCTCAGGACCCCGATGGGTAACATAGGTAGCCAGGGGTGTGTGGTCGGCCTCCATGGCTGGCACTTTGTTCCACATCATAAGAGACTGTGATTTCCACTACAGATGAATGCAGGTTCATATCCGCTACGGGGATTAACAAAAATAAAGGAAAAACCTTTATTATCCACACAGAGGACTCCATTGATCTTCTGTGCAAGCACAATTTGATCTGCTCTGCTTAGGGCAAAGTACCGCAGTGTGCATGCACGGGTGGTCTTTGACTTTTCATCGCACCTGCGCATTACAGTACTTTGCTCTGCCCGCAGAATGAAGTGCATGTGTGCAGGTGCACAAGAGCAGCCTCTGTGTGGATAACATAGGACGCGTTATCCACATGTAGCAGGGATGCAAAGATGCAGGCTCGACATGCGAGACACCATCAAAGCCAGGGAGACGACCCATAGCACATCATGGGTCATTAAAGGGTTTAAATAAAGGTGGAGGAAAAAAAAATAATTCAGTTGTTAACTTCTGGGAATCCAACCTCAGGAAGGTAGATCAAAGTGCGCATGCGCAGGAGCGAAATGGCAGCCCCTGTGTGAATAACAGGGATGCATCATGCACACGGGGCTGGGCAGGAGTACGGCGATTGCACAAGATGGAGGAGGCACCAGACTGATACCAACTATGCCCATCAGACTGAACTGCCCAGTAGGAACTATAAGAAAAGATGTTTTTTATGTTAAACAGATTAACCAGGCCTCTGATATACAGTATTCTGGAATGTTGTATATAAGAGCTTACTGGTGGTGGTCACAGCTTATAGGAGAAAAACCTGGTGACAGGTTCCATTTAATACTCCTATGGTGGAGGGACTATTTGTTTTCATATTAAAGACCCCTGTACACATTAGACTAAAGTAATTAGAACTCACAGGTATTAAGCTGAGTTCACATGTCCTGTAATCATCCATTGGAATGGATCCTGCAGAGATTCTTTGGCAAAATGATGCCTGCCGAATCTTTTGTTTTTTTTTCTTTTGTTTTGTTTTAACATGAGAAGCTTTGAGAACGGGATCCATTAATGGGTTGCTATTTATCTTCCATTTGAAATGGATCCTGTAAGAAAAAAACGGATTCATTATCAAATGCAAAGAAAATGGATCGTTAAATAACAATCTGTTAATGGATCCATTCTCCATATACTCCAATGTTAAAAAACGGATCCATCAGACATCACTTATTTCATAACATATGCCAGAGGATGTCCAGTGAGCTTGCCAAACCAGGGGGTCGGGACCGGCCCTCTAGAAACACCAGCAGCCAAGCAAGAATAATTGTTAATGTTTTTCATATGCAGAATATTTTCTCATTGCTGATATTTTCTGATTTGAAATGTTTTGATGACCTGTGACCCGTAATATTGAACATGTTTGAAACGTTTGAAGTCATTGCCGCTTCCCAAAAAGGGGAAAAGATGTTTTTCTTGTTAACCTGTTACATGCATATAAAAATTGCGGTGTTAACTGTTTTGTCGCAGTCTGGGAGTGCTGCCATTTGCCGTGGTTGAATGTGGTGCCCTGAGGGCACAACAATGCATTGTTCTGTCATTTTGACCATTTCTCATTTTCAGAAAATACATACAAAATTTATTGCTTGGAATTTCGGAGACATAGTATCATAGTATCATAGTATCATAGTTTTTAAGGTTGAAGGGAGACTCTAAGTCCATCTAGTTCAACCCATAGCCTAACATGTTAATCCAGAGGAAGGCAAAAAAAACCCAATGTGGCAAACAAGTTCCAATGGGGAAAAAATTTCCTTCCTGACTCCACATACGGCAATCAGACAAGTTCCCTGGATCAATACCCTGTCATAAAATCTAATATACATAACTGGTAATATCAAATTTTTCAAGAAAGGTGTCCAGGCTCTGCTTAAATGTTAGTAGTGAATCACTCATTACAACATCATGCGGCAGAGAGTTCCACAGTCTCACTGCTCGTACAGTAAAGAATCCTCGTCTGTGTTTATGATTAAACCTTCTTTCCTCAAGATGTAGCGGATGCCCCCGTGTTCCAGTCGCAGGCCTAGGTGTAAAAAGATCTTTGGAAAGGTCTCTGTACTGTCCCCTCATATATTTATACATTGTGATTAGATCCCCCCTAAGCCTTCGTTTTTCCAAACTAAATAACCCCAAGTTTAATAACCTGTCTTGGTATTGCAGCCCACCCATTCCTCTAATAATCTTGGTGGCTCTTCTCTGCACCCTCTCCAGTTCAGCTATGTCCTTCTTATATATCGGTGACCAGAATTGTACACAGTATTCTAAGTGCGGTCGCACTAGTGACTTGTACAGAGGTAGAACTATATTTTTTTCATGAACACTTATACCTCTTTTAATACATCCCATTATTTTATTAGCCCTGGCAGCAGTTGCCTGACACTGTCCACTAAAGTGAAGTTTACCATCCACCTATACACCCAAGTCTTTTTCTGTGTCTGTTTTACCCAGTGTTCTACAATTAAGTACATAATCATAAATGTTATTTCCTCTACCCAAGTGCATGACCTTACATTTATCTACATTAAACTTCCATTGCCACTTCTCAGCCCAATCCTCCAATTTACATAAATCTCCCTGTAATATAAAATTATCCTCCTCTGTATTGATTACCCTGCAGAGTTTAGTATCATCTGCAAATATTGAAATTCTACTCCGCATGCCCCCAACAAGGTCATTTATAAATATGTTGAAAAGAAGCGGGCCCAATACTGACCCCTGTGGTACCCCACTATGAACTGAGACCCAGTCCGAGTACGTACCATTAATAACCACCCTTTGTTTCCTATCACTGAGCCAGTTTTTAACCCAGTTACACATATTTTCCCCTATCCCCATTATTCTCATTTTATGTACCAACCTTTTGTGTGGCACCGTATCAAAAGCTTTTGAAAAGTCCATATACACAACATCCACTGCATTTCCCTGGTCCAGGCTTGAACTTACCTCTTCATAGAAGCTGATCAAATTAGTTTGACAGGATCGATCCCTCATAAACCCATGTTGATACTCTGTCATAAGGTTATTTTTCTTGAGATACTCCAGTATAGCATCTCTCAAGAAACCCTCAAGGATTTTACCAACCGTAGAGGTTAAACTTATCGGCCTATAATTTCCCGGCTCAGTTTTTGTCCCCTTTTTGCATATTGGCACCACATTTGCTATGCGCCAGTCCTGCGGTACCGACCCTGTTATTAAGGAATCTGAGAAGATTAAAAATAATGGTCTATCTATCACAGAACTCAATTCCTGTAGTACTCTGGGGTGTATGCCATCCGGGCCCGGAGATTTGTCAACCTTAGTGATTTCGAGGCGGCGGCGTACTTCCTGCTGGGTTAAGCAGGTAATATTCAAGGGTGAATTTATGGTATCACTGGTCATGTCATCTGCCATGGCATTTTCTTGTATAAAAACCGTAGAAAAAAAGTCATTCAGCAGGTTGGCTTTACCCTCATCCCCTTCAACCATTTCACCAAGACTATTTTTAAGGGGGCCAACACTATCCCTTTTCAGTTTTTTACTGTTTATGTAGTTAAAGAATATTTTAGGATTATTTTTACTTTCTCTCGCAATGAGTCTCTCTGTCTCAAACTTAGCTAACTTAATTTGCTTTTTGCATATTTTATTTAATTTTCTATAATTTTATAATGCCTCATCACTACCTACCCTCTTTAATTCTTTTAAGGCTTTCTGTTTTTCTTTTATTGCTTCCCTTACAGCTCTATTTAGCCATAGGGGTTTCCTCCTATTTCTAGCATGTTTGTTCCCATAGGGTATATTTTCTGCACAAGCCCTATTCAGGATGCTCATAAAAGTCTCCCATTTGCTTTGTGTACTTTTATTACTTAGTACTTCATCCCAGTTTATTGCACTAAGATCATCTCTCAACCGTTTAAAATTTGCTTTCCTGAAGTTTAGTGTCCTTGTAGCCCCTCTACTAGACATCTTACTAAAGAATACATGAAAACTTATTATTTTGTGATCACTATTCCCCAAGTAACCCCCAACTTGTATATTTGATATGCGGTCTGGCCTATTGGTTAGTACAAGGTCTAGTAGTGCTCCCCCTCTTGTGGGGTCCTGTACCATTTGTGAAAGGTAATTATCTTTCATTGTTATCAAAAATCTATTTCCTTTGCTGGAACTGCAAGTTTCTGTTCCCCAATTTATATCAGGATAGTTAAAGTCCCCCATAATAATTACCTCTCCGAGACTCGCTGCTTTATCAATTTGCTTTATGAGGAGATTCTCTACCTCTTCCATAATATTCGGCGTCTTATAACACACCCCTATCAGTATTTTATTATTCATTCTCCCCCCCCCTTATCTCCACCCATAGGGACTCTACATTCTCAGTACCCTCACATATGTTGTCACGCAGGATGGGTTTTAAGGATGATTTTACATATAGACACACACCTCCCCCTCGCTTATTTGTACGGTCATTCCTGAATAGGCTATAACCCTGTAAATTAACAGCCCAGTCATAGCTCTCATCCAGCCATGTCTCTGATATCCCCACTATATCATAATTTTCTTCCAACAATATTAATTCTAATTCCTCCACCTTATTTGTGAGGCTTCGGGCATTAGTGTACATGCACGTTACGTATGACTCTGTACCTGTATTCCTGCTTACTGTATTAACTGTCCTAACCCTTCCCCCCTGTACCACCCCCAATTTCATTACTTGTGCCCTGGTCACTATCTGCACTACATTCCCCTTCTATAAAGTGAATACCCTCGCCCCCCATTCCTAGTTTAAACACTCCTCCAACCTTCTAGCCATTTTCTGCCCCAGCAGAGCTGCACCCTCCCCATTAAGATGCAGCCCATCCCTAGCATAGAATCTGTAGCCAACTGAAAAGTCGGCCCAATTCTCCAGGAACCCAAAACCCTCTTTCCTACACCAATTCCTGAGCCACCTGTTAACCTCCCTGATCTCCCTTTGCCTCTCTGGTGTGGCTCGTGGCACAGGTAGTATTTCCGAAAATACCACCTTTGAGGTCCATGCTTTAAGCTTACAACCTAATTCCCTGAAATCATCTTTAAGGACCTTCCACCTACCTCTAACTTTGTCATTTTTGCCAATGTGTACAATGACCGCTGGGTCCTCCCCAGCCCCTCCCAGTAATCTGTCAACCCGATCAGCGATGTGCCGAACTCGAGCGCCAGGAAGACAACACACTGTTCGGCGATCCCTGTCTTTGTGACAGATTGCCCTATCTGTCCCCCTAATAATTGAGTCCCCCACTACCAGTACCTGTCTTGCCTGCCCTGCACTCCTATTCCCCCCCTTACTGGAGCAGACACTCCTCTGGCGTTCAGAGGTCATGCCTTGCTGCAGCAATGCTACCCCTGTAATGACATCCCCCTCATCTGCCAAGTTTGCAAACCTATTGGGGTGTGTCAGTTCAGGACTAGCCTTCCTAGTACTTTTCCCTTTACCACCCTTTCTAACTGTCACCCAGCTACCTACCTCACCGTCCTGCCGCTCCCTACTACGATCCTCCCCCACATCTGACCCAGAAAGCTGCTGCTCAGTGAGCAGCAAACTCCTTTCCATATTGCTAATGTATCTCAGAGTTGCCAGCTGCTCATTTAGATCCAGTATCTGGGCTTCCAAATGTGCAACTTGCGCACATCTCGAACAACAGTATGCACCCTCGAACGGCTTTTCAAGGACTGCATACATGAGACAAGATGTACACTGGATCGCATTAGCAATAGTGGAGCACATTTTCTAATGGGGATAGCACTAAACAAATGTTAAGTAATTAAACAACTAAATACAAACAATTCTACTCACACTTACTTTTGCTCACACTTTGCTCACTCACGCTCACAATGACGAAGACAGGCTAAAAGAGCTCGCGGTGACTCTTCACTTATCCCAGAAGGCACTGGGAATATGCAAAGTGCAAGCATGTTGTCAGTAGTTTATAGAATAAAAGAACAATTTACATTTTGCTCAAAAATATATCTAGAAAGAGAAAAATCAGAAAAACTGACAATTTTGCAGTGGTCTCTTAATTTTTGCCAGAGCTGCATGTTCCCTTCGTGGGTCTCACCTCGTATAAGGCTATGTGCACACTAGAAAAAGGATTTTTCTCAAGAAAATGTCTTAAGAAATTTCTTGAGAGTGATGGATTAGCGCACCTGCGTTAAAAAAACGCACCAATAACACACCAAAAAACGCATGCGTCTTTACAGCGTTTTGGTGCATTTTTAGTGCATTTTTTGTGCGTTTTTTGTAGGTTGGTCCCTGCTTTTTTTAATGCTTTAGCAGCAATAAATAATATAGATAATAGATAGATAATGGATAGATAGATAGATAATGGATAGATAGAGTTAGATAGATAGATAATGGATAGATAGAAATATGGATAGATGAATAGATAGATAGATAATGGATAGATAGATAGATAGATAGATAGATAGATAGATAATGAATAGATAGACAGATAGATAGATAGATAGATAATGGATATAGATAGATAATGGATAGATAGATAGATAGATAATGGATAGATAGATAGATAATGAATAGATAGACAGATAGATAGATAGATAATGGATAGATAGATAGATAGATAATGAATAGATAGACAGATAGATAGATAGATAGATAGATAGATAATGGATATAGATAGATAATGGATAAATAGATAGATAGATAGATAGATAGATAGATAATGAATATAGATAGATAATGGATAGATAGATAGATAATGGATAGATGGATAGATAATGAATAGATAGATAGATAATGGATATAGATAGATAATGGATAGATAGATAGATAATTAATAGATAGACAGATAGATAGATAGATAATGGATATAGATAGATAATGGATAGATAAATAGATAGATAGATAGATAGATAATGGATATAGATAGATAATGGATAGATAGATAGATAGATAGATAGAGGGATAGATAGATAGATAGATAGATAGATAATGGATATAGATAGATAATGGATAGATAAATAGATAGATAGATAGATAATGGATATAGATAGATAATGGATAGATAGATAGATAGATAGATAGATAGAGGGATAGATAGATAGATAGATAATGGATATAGATAGATAATGGATAAATAGATAGATAGATAGATAGATAGATAGATGGATAGATAGATAATGGATAGACAGATAGATAAATAGATAATGGATAGATAGATAGATAGATAGATAGATAATAGATAGATGGATGGATAGATAGATAATGGATAGATAGAGTCGCTGTGAGGACACACTGCAGTTCTAGCGAGCGGTAATGTGTTCACATTACCGACCGTGTGAAATGACCTGTAGTTACCCCTGTAGCATCGCTCACGGAATGAGGCTCCATTGAGTATGAGTCAGACGCGACTCGATGCAAGCGTCGTGGGACCTGCATGGATTACGTCGGAGCTGTGTGTTTGGGTTAATATAGTGGTGACGGGGGGGGGGGGGGGTTATTTACAATAAAGGATATTTTGTGTGTGTGTGTGTTTATTCACTTTACTTGCAGGTTAATCATAGAAGCTGTCTCATAGACGCTGCCATGATTAAGCTTGGACTTAGTGGCAGCGATGCGCAGCCATTAACTCGCTATTACTCCGATTGCCACTGCATCATGGCAATCGGGAAGAGCCCGTAACACGCCGGGACTGTTGCATAATGGGTGCGACATTCTCGGGGTAGCGGCGGGCTGATATTCTTGGCTGCGGGAGGGAGGGGGCATTAACCCTGGCCCTTGCCCTCCCCAGCCTGAGAATACCGGGCCGCCGTTGTGTGTTTACCTTGGCTGGATGGTAAAAATACGGCGAAGCCCGCGTTTTTTTTCCTGTTTTTTATTCTTAATATGTACATTTGATTTCTATGTGTATTATATATATCTGTGTCTGTGTGTGAGTGTGATATGTGTGTGTATTATATGTGTCTGTGTGTGAGTGTGATATGTGTGTTTACTCTCTGTTCAGCTTCCTCTTCCAGTCATAATGACATCACTTCCCTGCAAAACGTAGGCAGTGATGAACATTATGTCCTGAAAAACGCAAAATAACGCGGAAATAACGTAGGAAAACGCAATGAAACGCACATAATTTGCTACCTGCATTATTCCCTGTGGTATTTCATGATTACATTACAGTCAATGGAGTGAATAACGCAGTTAGCTGCAGAAAAGAAGTGACATGCTGATTCTTTTTCTCAAGAAAATCAACAGAAAGAAATTTCTTGAGAAAAAAACGCAGTGTGCGCACTGCTAATTTTTTTTACATAGGTTTTGCTGGGGAATGTCTGCAGAAAGGTTGCAACCATTTTCTCAAGAAATTTCTGCAGCAAAAACGCAGCAAAAAAGCGGGTAAAAACGCAGTGTGCGCACAGGGCCTAATTATCTGTCGTAAATAAAAAAATCCCATAACATTTTACTCACCCACCCCAGCTCCCACATTGTGTGGTGTCATCTCTGAGCCATGATGCATTTCAGCTGGATGTCCACCTCCAACGCACATCTAGCTGAAGCAAGACAGGGACTGGGGTCAGCAGACTTGCATCATCCCGGAAACTTCAGCTCATGAACCGCCTATCTTTCCCCGTCGGATCCCACGTCCTCACCACCTCTGGAATGCCTGCAGCAGTGGGATGAGGTCGCAGAGTGATGACCTCATCATGTTGCTGCATGCTGAGATGACATACTGTTCCCTGCTCTGCTCCACTCACCTTGCTTCTGCCACATGGCTAATTTGCATGTGATGACCTAGAAAGGCTTTAAATGCAAATTAGTCATGTACAGTGGCTGAAGCGACACTGCCAAGTCCCCCTGCTGCGGCTGTGACTGGGGCCTGAAAAGGTGGGTCTGGACAGGGCCCGGGGCTTAATAAAGCTAAGTACCCCGGGCCGAGTACTCCTCTTTACCAGGCCTCATACACTAAAAATTGTTGTCATGCCCTGATGGCGGCCCTGCTGATAAGCAGAAACGAGGGGAGTGAGCTGTAGTGGAGGTGTAACTTTGGGGACCCTCGCTGATAAGCAGAAACAATTGGAGTGAGCTGTAGTGCCAAGCACAGTATCAACTGTGTTGAGCAGAATTGCATCTGTCAAACTAAATAATTAAAGGGGTACAGCACTCGATAAATATGATAAGCCAACAATATTTGTCTGTAAGGCTATGTGCCCACGCTAGAATGTCCCTGCGGATTTGCCGCGGATTTACCACGGATTTGCCGCGGATTTTGATGCGGATTTTTTTTTTTTTTTTTCCCATTCAAAGCCAAAGATCCGCACCAAATCTGCACCAAACAATTGACATGCTGCAGATTTTTCCGCATCAAAATCCGCGGCAAATCCGCCGCGGAAAAATCCGCAGCATGGGCACAGCATTTCCAAAATGCCATTGAAATGGCTTGGAAGTGCTGCTGCTGCAGATTTTCGGAAAATCCGCGGTAAATCCGCGGCAAAATCCGCGGTAAATCCGCGGTAAATCCTGTAGCGTGGGCACATAGCCTAAGGGTTCAATCTGGGGATATGCCATCAATTATACCAGAAAATTGGTAAGGATTAACTCACAAACATAGTGTGATACAGATGAGAAGTGAAGAGACCCTACAGTCATTAGGGACCATTAAATTCTTGAGAATGAGGAGGTCTGAACTTATAGTTCTTAAATGAGGATAAAGGCCACGTCTCACTTAGCGACATCGCTAGTGACATCGCTGTTGAGTCACAGTTTTTGTGACGCAACAGCGATCTTGCTAGCGATGTTGCTGTGTGTGACATGCAGCAAAGACCTGGCCCCTGCTGTGAGGTCGCCAGTCGTTGTAGAATGGTCCAGGCCATTTTCTTCAAAGGTGATGTCCTGCTGGGCAGGACGCATCGCTATGTTTGACACTGTGTGACAGGGTCCCAATGACAGCAGAGATCGTTATACAGGTCGCTACTGCAACCTGTATTGTTACTGAGTCGTTGGTAAGGTCTGACTGTGTGACATCTCACCTGCGACCTCCCAGCGACTTAGCAGTGATCCTTATCAGGAAGTATCGTTGTCGGGATCGCTCGTAAGTCGTTGTGTGTGACTGGGCCTTAAGACATGTCACCTGCTGGCATTGTACATATTGGAATGAACCCTTGCTGGTATATAAAGGAAATTCATACCTAGCAATTTCCTATTATACATTTATTGCTAGGAAATTTTAAATAGAAGAGAAAAGATAAACCATTTGTATTTATCCATTCTCAATGCTCCAAAGATGCCAGAGGAGAGCAGACCTCTCTGCATTTGTTGATGTAATGCTCAGATACACATTGTGTGCCACGCAAAAGTCCAATGTAAAGGCCCCGTCACACTAAGCAACATCGCTAGCAACATCGCTGCTACGAACAACTTTTGTGACGTAGCAGCGATGTTGCTAGTGATGTCGCTGTGTGTGACATCCAGCAACAACCTGGCCCCTGCTGTGAGGTCGTTGGTTGTTGCTGAATATCCTGGGCCATTTTTTAGTTGTTGCTCTCCCGCTGTGAAGCACAGATCGCTGTGTGTGACAGCGAGACAGCAACAACTAAATGTGCAGGCAGCAGGAGCCGGCTTCTGCGGAGGCTGGTAACCACAGTAAACATCGGGTAACCAAGAAGCCCTGTCCTTGGTTACCCGATATTTACCTTAGTTACCAAGCGCAGCATCTTCCACGCGGCGCTGCTGGCTGGGGGCTGGTCACTGGTTGCTGGTGAGCTCACCAGCAACTTGTGTAGCGACGCTCCAGCGATCCCTGCCAGGTCAGGTTGCTGGTGGGATCGCTGGAGCGTCGCAGTGTGACCAGCAACCTCCTAGCAACTTACCAGCGATCCCTATCGTTGTTGGGATCGCTGGTAAGTTGTTTAGTGTGACTGGACCTTTACTTGTATTCTGTGTGTGTCCAAGGTAAATTTGCAATGTTGAGCTTCTGAATGGGTATTATGTTCTATCAAAGCTTCATTGTTTGACACATCTTATACCTAACAATGCCTCATTGTGAAGAATTCAAAGGTTAAGAGCATAAATGCCAGTTTTTCACAGTCAGTAACATTTTCTATATATTTCTTTGCTGCTTCTACATGGATCTACCTGCTGCTGAACCCAACACCTGCAATTGCTGCACGGACACTTTGGATATATTGGTTTTGTTTATGTGACTGCTGCCCAAGATGGATTACAAATTGGCCTGGAAAATGATCGCTCTATCTGAAAATCTATTAGAAAGAACTGCTCTTCTCTTGTTTTCTACATTGGATATATAGGTGACTCCATTGATGGCTGAATCTTGAATTCATTGGATCTTACACAAAATGAGATTTTATTGTTCCACTGGATATATTGGACTGTGGTAGTTGACATTCAGACTTTTGTTGGTGTGACTTTTGCCAGATATTGTAATGTCTGGTAATCAGGAATGGGTAATAGGATGTTTTAGTATTTTGTTTTCTGCAGCACAATAGGGACATTTATGTTCCAAATAATCCACTTATCGGTGATATGTTGACTTCATAAATATCATGTTACATGCGTCTTCTTGTAGCCGGTAGGGTGAAAATGAGACTTTATTCGGTTCCATTTTAGGTTCTAATCTCTCCTTCAGATTTTGTGGAGGTTTCTGGTGCTGTCTTTGATGGAACATTTGAGCTTCACCATGTGTGGATTGAATAATCATGAAAACATAAAGGAAGAACTTATACTATCTATTCCTATTGGTTCCTCTTCTGCTGTTGCTTAAGTTAACCTAAAAAAAAAAAAAGCACAACAAAACAAAAACTGCACCAAACACAGCCACAAAAGCCGCCTGCGTGATCCATCTCAACATTTCAATGATTTCAAACTTTAGTAAATGCAAACTTCAGGATTTATGTAACGTATATTATTTAGCCATTTCAATATATAAATATCACTTAACTATAAATTATAATAACTAAAATAAAAACCGGTGTTCAATCAAGGATACAAATAAAAGGTATGTGATAGTAATAATTACAGCAGCACATCTATTGTTTTCTGGTCAACATTACTATTTTGTATATCTGTTATTTAGTTTTATTCTTTTTGCCTAATTCAGTTTTCATTCTAGGCTTATTTTAATAGGTCGATACGTAAAACATTCATTAAAATAGTGTTACACAGAAGAATGCAAGAAAAAATAAATGTATTGCCCATTTGAGAAAAATATAATCTGATGATGATTATTATATTCTACATCATATTAAAATTAACATGATGTAGAATATAACAATCAAATTATATATATTATAAATATTAATATATTAATCATCGACTATATTTTTCTCAAACAGGCAATAAATATATTTTTTCTTGTATTCTTCTCTGTAACATTATATACAGGTATTTAATAATATTAAAAAATAATGAACTATATTATTATTGCACTGATATAAAAATAGTAGTAATAGTGCAATGTGCATGGCTCTATATCCTTGAAAATATATTTTTTTACAATTTAAAGTTAAGGATTTGGGGTTCAAAAACTTGGTAATAGTTTAAATTAGAACTGCAAACTGTTCCTTATAAACCTCTCAAAACAATAAGGTAAGAGAAAGAATCAAATAACAATTCTCAAACATTTTCTAATCAGTAGTTAAAAAAGATCCTTTCTATGAGAACCATCCTGAGGAATATATTGCTGCTTCATAAGAGACATATGATGAGCTGGGCGGCGATGTGCTGGGTATATCTTGTCAATGTTGAAGAATATTAATAAAATATAGTTTTGCCATTTATTACTGACAAGTTTCTCATTAATATTGATCATTATCATTACAATTCCCCTAGATCAAGTGCCTTGTAATGATAATTTAAGTGGGTATAGTTTGCTATAATAAGGCAATAATACAATATTTCTGGGTCTCGTATTCACAAATATATACTGTTCTAAATGTGGCTTTCCAGTCTGAAGATGAAGAAGGTATTGTGTTTTTTTTTTATTTCCTATCCAACAACTTACTTGTGCTTCGGTATTTGTCCACAATTCTACATAAATGTTACATATTTCATGTATACCTGATCCCTAATGTGCAGCTTGCATATATACAATCCCCACCCCTATATTCGGGGTTCCCCAAGTCCAGGGCACAGGCATCATTTTTTAATGCAATCACATGTGACCACTACACGTCCTGCATTATTAAAGCCCTGACTTCTATCTGATGTGCTTCAATGTCCATTAAAGGGAATCTGTCACCAGGTTTTGCTCCCCCATTGGAGAGCAGTATAACGTAGGGGGGGAGACCCTGATTCCAGCGATGTGTCACTTACAGAGCTGTTTGCTATCATTTTGATAAAATCAGTGCTGCAGATCTAGCAGTTATACAGAGTTCATGAATATGCTGGACTACATGTAGCATGCCAAGTAGTCCTGTAATGATAATTTATTGCTGATTAACAGTGAATATATCAAAACTATATTAAGCAGCCCAGTAAGTGACATATCACTAGAATCATGATCTGTGCCCCTACATTATGCTGCTGTCCAACTGGGTGGCAAAAACTTCCTTTAAGGCTGAGTTCACATCTCCAGTAATCAGTTTAAAACTGATGCAGCAACAATCACTTAATCTTAGCAGGACAAAATAGTTGTGCAGACAGTTTTTTTTTGTCTGCCTAAAAAATGGATTGCAACTGGATCGCTTTTTTATAAAGAAATATATGGAAAATGGATTTGTTAAATAGTCATCTTTATTTCTTCCATCCGTTTTTCCATTTGAAGTATCCATTCCAAACAGATTACTACAGGCCGTGTGAACAGAGTCGAGCCCTACCTGTTTAGGTTTTTGTTTAGATTCTCGATTTTAATTAATCTTAATAAATTTGACATTTTAGGAGTTTTACCTTGAGCCCTACCTGTTCAGGAGGCATCTTGTCAGCATTCTGTTTTACCTAGAAAGTCTTGAGGCTTGCAGGAAAAATTGTGGGGTTTTTTCTGGATATATGGTAAATAGCAGTCATTCCTAATTAGCTCAGTTCATTTAATACAGCCATACAATAGAACAATACATTATTAGGAAAGAGCGTACAGTTAAATTGATTATCAAGTAATACTTTTATCAGTATTAGTGATTTGCACTGATACAAGCGCATTGTCTAAAAGCAAACCTGTAAATAACTTCAGATCTCTCGGCATTGTTGTCAGAAATTAGGGAAGGTCTAAGCTTTCGCAGTATTGTCTCCTCACCACAGGTAGGATCCCAGTGTCTGCCCACCCCCCCTGGTTATACTGTCAGTGACATGTCCATGCCACTACCAACCTTTGACAGCTATCCGTGTTCTCTTGACATTAGATTTGCCTACAATGTGGCGGGATTTCTTGTGAGATACACTGAGGTTTAAAGGTAAACAGATCTTTGATGTGATTGCCTTTACTGATGAGCTTAGACGATTACAAAACAATGACGTGGGTTTTTCATTACATCTCTAAAATTAAGGCCACGCTCCTCATCTGCATTGAATAGCACCAGTATCCTTAGCCTAACTATAGCATTCATAGCATGGGGTGGGAATCATTTTGGCCTTACGGGTGCTTCACACATAGCGAGATCGCTACCGAAATCGCTGCTACGGCACGGTTTTGGTGACGCAACAGTGACCTCATTAGCGATCTCGCTGTGTGTGACACTGAGCAGCGATCTGGCCCCTGCTGCGAGATCGCTGCTCGTTACACACAGCCCTGGTTCGTTTTCTTCAAAGGCGCTCTCCCGCTGTGACACACAGATCGCTGTGTGTGACAGCGAGAGAGTGACGAAATGAAGCGAGCAGGGAGCAGGAGCCGGCATCTGGCAGCTGCGGTAAGCTGTAACCAGGGTAAAGATCGGGTAACCAAGGTGGTTACCCGATATTTACCTTAGTTACCAGCCTCCGCAGCTCTCACGCTGCCTGTGCTGCCGGCTCCGGCTCTCTGCACATGTAGCTGCAGTACACATCGGGTTAATTAACCCGATGTGTACTGTAGCTAGGAGAGCAAGGAGCCAGCGCTAAGCAGTGTGCGCGGCTCCCTGCTCTCGCGGTTATGATCGCTGCTTCGGCTGCTGTGTTTGACAGCTAAGCAGCGATCATAACAGCCACTTACAAGGTCGCTGTTACGTCACAGAAAATGGTGACGTAACAGCGACCTCGTTGTCGCTGTCGCTTAGTGTGAACCAGCCCTTAAACCGACCGCCTCAACAACTTCACTTCATTCACAACAGATTTTATTATATGAGAAAACCTATTAATAATAACTAGTGTTAATAATGTAGTTGAACAGCCTCCAGTGTGGTACTTTGTGAAGTTTCCATAAATGCTTCCTATTGTTTAAGGGATTGTCTCATCTTGCTGTTCAAGAAGGAAGACATATGAAATCTCCGCACTCCAGAGCGCGACCACGTCCGCATTCCTCACTCCACGCCACAGTTTTGTGAATGAATATTCCAAAAATCTCGACACTTGATCGATTGTTCAAGTTTGTGATCTGCATTCTTAGATAAGAACCTTGATAAAAGCAAGTTTTGCTGAAACGTTGGTTTCTTTGGATGCACAGGCCACAATAAAGACTGTGATTTTCACACATACATTGTCTGTTGACAGTAATATTAATATAATAATATTTATTCATTTATATAGCACTATTAATTCCATAGCGCTTTACATACATCAGGCACACTGCCCCATTGGTGCTCACAATCTAAATTCCCTATCAGTATGTTTTTGGAGTGTGGGAGGAAACCGGAGAACCTGGAGTAAACCCACACTAACACGGGGAGAACATACAAACTCCTTGCAGATGTCCTTGGTGGGATTGGTGGGACAGTATTTTTGTGTGTATCAGGAATCCCCTACGCACTGGTGTAGAATCACATGAAGAGGCCAAGACATCTTGTCATTGCTGACTACGGATGGATCATCATCACGAATATAATCCAAATCTGTACTGATGATGCATCTGTCAGCAATGGTATCCTCCTAGCCTCTTCACGTGATTCTACAGGAGCATGGAGATTTCTAATTTCTTCCTTCTCCAGCTACGGATCCGGCCTTATGGCTCGCGGACCCTTTAGCAGCTGTAACACTAATACTTTTTCATTTTTGTGTATACACAACCACACAAGATGAGCTACCTATCTATCTACACACCTTCCACGTGTTTCCCAGATAAGACCCCGTTGCGTTTTCTGTTCCTGGTTTCTGTTTTGCATCTTACTGCTCAGAAGCATAGCGTTGTTTTCGGTTTTATTTTTGCTGGAAAGCGGTGCACTTTTGATTTATTGACAGTTCAGACCAGCGGTATGGTTTCAAAACTGGCCAAAATTGTACGCTCGATGATGCTGCAAGCTGACGCACATTTGCCTCTGTAGCATCGGACAAGTGCAGGATCCCTGATTTCGGTCGGATTTGATCATTCAGCCAGTGTCAAAGCGGCAGAACTTATAAGCACTATACTCCTTGCCTGGGAAATCAGCCACCTCTGATAGACTGCAGCAGTGGCTGGTAACCTAGGCAATGAACAGTAAACAATAACCTTAAACATTCCTCTATTCTTCAGAATGGAGAGGATTTTTAATAAGTAAATTGAAAAGTTGCCTATTATTAAGTGTCTTTGAATAATCATTTAAATAAGGCATGCAATAAGGTATGTTAGTTCTGCTTTGTTGCTGTTTCTTAAGGGATGACTTAAGTAGGGGGTAACTAGTAGATGTAATGCCCCTTGCAGACACTGCAGGTTTTGATGCTTATTTTGGTGCATTTTGTGGTCACCTTTTAGTCACCACAAACTGTATGTTTTCCCTTCCCCAGCAAACTCTATGAGATTTCAGATTTGCTGTGTGCACATTGTTTTTTTGGGGGACTGCAATTTTGTGATGACCACAAAAATACAACATGTCAATTCTTTTTGTGTTTTCCATGCGTTTTTCACCCATTGGTGATAAAAATGCATCAAAACCACACCATAAACGTATGCGGTTTTTGGCCACAAGAAGCATTTTTTTGGCCACAGGATGACTTTTTGTGGTTACCACAAAAATGCAGTGTGCAGACATAGCCTAAAGATAGCAGCTGTCCCCATACGTTGGAGCAAAATGGTCCATAGATAAGAGAAGACCTATAAAGGAAGTAGTGACTCATAGATGACCTTCTTACATATTTTCTACCTAAATGCCAAGGAGCTACGAGTTGCCCTGTGGATTTGGCTTTTTATCAAAATACCTTATGTTTTTTCTTTTTTTTTCAAAATCTTCTGTATTTAAGAGAATTGCTATAACACTTAGTATTCAATAAAGTACAAATTTTGAAAAGAAAGTATTCCAATGCAAAAGTGATTAACATCTGCAACAAGGGTCAAGGACTCGGTGCGTGATACATCTCACCATCCAGAGATGAGCAAATCAATTTGTAAACCTGGTATGTGGTCAGGTAATAGACAGGAGCTGCATGAAGTTCTTTAGCTTCCAGGTTCCATAGCATCAGCGACAACGACGTCGCGGTTACGTCACCATTTTCTGTGACGCAACAGTGACCTTGTAAGTTGCTGTTATGATCGCTGCTTAGCTGTCAAACACAGAAGACGCAGCAGGGATCATAACGACATGCATTGCTGTGGAAGCGATGCTGCGCTTGGTAACTAAGGTAAATATCGGGTAACCAACCAAAGTGCTTCTCTGGTTACCCGATATTTACCTTGGTTACAAGCGCACACCGCTTAGCGCTGGCTCCCTGCACTCATAGCCACAGTACACATCGGGTTAATAAGCAAACCTTTGCTTATTTCTCGATGTGTACTCTGGCTGTGTGCAGGGAGCCGGCAGTACAGGCACCGTGAGAGCGGCAGACGCTGTAAGTAAAGTAAATATCGGGTAACCAAGGAAAGGGCTTCTTGGTTACCCGATGTTTACCGTGGTTACAGCTTACCACAGGCTGCCAGATGCCGGGTCCCTGCTCCCTGCTTGCTTCAGTTCGTCGCTGTCACACACAGCGATGTGTGCTTCACAGCGGGAAAGCAACAAGCAAAAAATGAAGCAGGACATTCAGCAACGAGCGGCAACCTCACAGCAGGGGCCGAGTCGTTCCTGGATGTCACACACAGCGACAGAGACGGGACGTCGCTGCTACGTCACAGAAAATGGTGACGTAACAGCGACGTCGTTGTCGCTATGTATGAACCCAGCTTTAGGAGGGCAAGGAAATTTGCACAACTCCTATCCATAACCAAAGACCACTGACCTGGACCGTGGAGTGGGGTTGCCCGAAGCGATCCGCTCATTTCTATATCTATCCATCCTGTCAATGGAATCTCTACACACTGCCACGAATACCCAGTAGACCCTAACAGAATATTTATCTCCCACACAAGACATAATTTTTGCACAACCAACAGAGAGTCCAATCTAGTTGGGGCTGTGTAACCGTGTCCTGTAATCTTTCCATTTTTGGATCCATTTGGAAAATGTAAAAACGGATCTGTTAATGCATTGTTTTTTAACGGATCCGTTAATGGATCAGTTATCATTATAGTCAATGGTTCCATTAATGGATCCATTATTGTTTAGATAGATAAATAGATAGATAGATAGATAGATAGATAGATAGATAGATAGAAGGATAGCTATATAGCTTTTAGACAGCTGTTTAGCGGAATTAAAAATTGAATTTAGAAAACAAAATTATAAGGGGTGCTCCCTCAATTTTCATATCCAGCACAGGTACAGCAGAAGCTGCAGGCTGCAACCCTCAGCTGTACCTTGGCTGGTTATCCAAAATAGAGGGGATCGCACGCTTATTTTTTTATTTGAATAAATACTTTAAAAAAATGGCGTGGGTTCCCCTCCATTTTTCAAAAAACAGTCAAAAGACAGCAGAAAACTAGGGGCTGATATTATTTGGGTGGCAAAGGCAATAGCAGCTCACAGCCACCTCAGAAGTGGCGCAACCATTAGATGCGCCAATTCTAGCACGGTACTCGGCTCTTTCCATTGCCCTGATACAGTGGCAAACTGAGTAATATAAGGGGTTGATGCCAGCTGTGAATTGCCAGGTGATTTCAAGCCCTGGTATTAGTAATGGGTGGGCATCTAGCAAACACCCCCATTACTAATCCAGTAGTTGAAAAAAGAAAACTAAATATTATTTGGACAAACGCCCCCTGACTACAGCCCTTGTTCACCAATTTATTAAAAAAAAAGTTTAAAAAAAAATGTCCAACGTAATTAAGCGAAGCGTAACTAAGGTAAATATCGGATAACCAAGGAAAACACTTCTCTTGGTTACCTGATATTTACCTTAGTTACTAGCGTCCGCCGCTCTCACGCTGCCAGTGCCGGCTCCCTATTCCCTGCACTCCTAGCCAGAGTACACATCGGGTTAATTACCCGATGTGTACTCCAGCTACGTATGCAGAGAGCAGGGTGCCGGCACTGGCAGTGTGAGAGTGGCGGACGCTAGTAACTAAGGTAAATATTGGGTAACCAAGGAAAGGGCTTCTTGGTTACTTGATGTTTACCGTGGTTACAGCTTACCACAGGCTGCCAGATGCCGGCTCCCTGCTCCCTGCTCTCTTCAGTTCGTCGCTCTCTCGCTGTCACACACAGCGATGTGTGCTTAACAGCAGGAGAGCGAAGAGCAAAAAATGAAGCAGGACATTCAGCAATGAGCGGCGACCTCACAGCAGGGGCCAGCTTGTTGCTGGATGTCACACACAGCGACAGCGACGGGACGTAGCTGCTACGTCACAGAAAATGGTGACTTAGCAGCGACGTCGTTGTCGCTATGTGTGACACCACTTTAAAGATGCTATTGACATGAATTTATCACCAGATGTCTGTGAGAACCAATCCAATCTATACAAGCAAAGAAATCAAACCATGGATGTTCATAAATTTGTTAATTTGTAATCATGAGAAATAATACAGGGAAAAAGAATTGAACACATGAAAAACGAGAGGTGCAAAAAGTAATGGAAAGTCATGACACCAGATGAAAGCGATCAGTAATTATAAAGTAATCACCTGGAGAAAAATAATATCAGGTGGTTTAACTGCTATAAAACGCTGTCTCATTTACCAAGGTGCCACACAAGAAACGTCTCATGTGCAAATCAATAGAACTAAACACTGAACCACCCTGTTGTCCTATACACAGTATCAATGTCCCCTCCAAATGTATTTTATAGCCTTATGGAAAGCATAAAAAAAAAAAATATATATATATATACTGTACAAGCAAAGTAAAAAAATAACACTCCCTCACCTATACAAACCACAGTCGCTCTGATCAAAATATATATTTATTTTTATGGTATTATTTTTCCCTAGTAAAGCTAGGAGGACAGACTTCTAATGTCTTCTTAACCTGTTGCATCTATGAGTAAATATAGCAGTTATTCTAGGGATAGATGGTTGAAAGGGTCCACCAGAATGGAGCAACATCATTGAAGGGAGACATGTGTATCATCTCCATGTTGGGAATTTTAGTTAGTAGCCAAGCTGTACCCAAAAGCCCATCTGTCAGCAAGACAGCCAATCTTAAGGATAACAAGTGATAAGCAACTCTTGATGTTCATTCAGGTAGATCCACTTAATTTCAGCAGGTAGATTAGATTAGGTCTGCATAAATTTGGTCCGGATTGAAGCTGTTCTTATTACTGGAAAGAGATGGGGTAAATGAAAAAAAAGAAGAACTTCAGACTCATCTCTCCTCCTTTTTATGCTTCTTAAAATAATTCTACTCTCTATGCTCAATTTCAGACCGTGTGAGGCCCAAAGAAATACTTTATACTACGTGTAACTCAGCTGCCTCCGCTCCTCAATCCTCCATGCCAATGCTTTATATCGTTCGCCATTGAGACCAATGTGAGGCTTGTGATTGGCTACATGTGGTCCCGGAGAATTGAATGGCATGTGATTGGCCTTAGTTGGTCCCAGAGGATCCGAATGGCCTGTGATTGGCCTTATGCGATCCCAAAGAATGCGAATGGCCTATGATTGGCCATATTCGGTCCTGAATAATGCAAATGGCCTGTAATTGGCCTCATGCGGTCCTGGAGAATCCGAATGGCTTGTGATTGGCTACATGTGGTCCCGGAGAATCCGAATGGCTTGTGATTGGCCTCATGCGGTCCCAGAGAATCCAAATGGCCTGTGATTGGCCTCATACGGTCCCAGAGAATCCGAATAGCCTGTGATTGGCCTCATATGGTCCCGGAGAATTCAAATGGCCTGTGATTGGCCACATGCGGTCCCAGAGAATCCGAATGGCCTGTGATTGGCCTCATGTGGTCCCAGAGAATCCGAATGGCCTGTGATTGGCCACATACGGTACCAGATAATCCCAATGGCCTGTGATTGACCACATGTGGTCCTGGAGAATCCGAATTTCCAGGAATTGTTTTTTATAAGTATAATAAATTTGAATTGTAATGATTCGATTTCCTTATGTCTAATCTTTAATAATAATTCATTAAGACTTCCCACACTGATTACTGCTGAACGGCAGAAACCCAATTCTTACATCACTGTCTGGGCTGTATAGTAGAAGAGTTAGACTCTTCTAAGAGTTCACACATTGCGTTTTTGCAGCTTTTTTCTTTGCTTACTTTTTTTCATAAGTTTTATGCAAAGTAAAAGCTATTTTTTTACAGTACCATCTGAGATACTATGTCCCAAGAATGACTAAAGTATTTTAGGAGTGATACATTTATAGGTTAATCAGAAAAATTATATTACCTAATATAATTTTTCTGATTAGCCTATAAATGTATCACTCCTAAAATACTTTAGTCATTCTTGGGACATAGTATTTCAATTGATTTTTCTGGCTAACACGGTACCACAATATTACCTTGTATTGCACATTACAGTACCATCAAAATCTATGAGGTTTCAGAAATCTCACACACACACAGACACATTTTTGAAAGCAGGTTTTTTTTACTGCCAAGAAAGCAGGTTTTGATGCAGGAAAAAAGCAACATGTGAACATGGCCTTACCATTTTCTTGCACTGCCTGCCTCTACTTACATCAAAGTTTTGGAATATTGGGTTTGTAGGGAACCAATCCTGGGGTTTCTGTAACTGTGAACCCCCTAATTATGTGATATAGTAGTCAAACCCAAAATGCAAATACTTCCCTTACAAACAAAACAAAGGTTGTAGGTCACCTCAGGATACCAACTGATATAACCATATGAGGCAGCAGAAAACCCCAAGTCCTACTTTCTGAAGAAGCGCCTCTGCCACATGAGAAGATGACAGAATATAAATGGCACACTGTACACAGGGGCCATGTTACACATTGAGCATTAGGGTCCATGAGCTTCAAGTTATGACCCTGGACTATTTTTCCCTTACAATATTCTCCCAACATAAAAACAGTGAAATAAGGACATGGGCACAGATAGTGTGATATTGGCTACACTCCATGCTCGAAATGCGTCGTCTTAGGGGTGCAAGAGAGGAATAGGCATCGGCTTAGCCATGCAAATCTTTTTCATTAAAGTGTAATCTGATTGCGTTTATTGCAATACACAGATAATTATGGTGCCGGCTTCTCTCTATATCTTACAAAATATTGGTGCAATTTTTCATACCTATTCACAAACTTTAACATGTAATATATGTATGTAACCCAAGAAAACTATCAAAACTGTTAGTTTATACTAAATTATCATAAACTTTAAACAATGAGTAAAATCAAATTACTTTTACAGCCATAAACATTGTTCTTGCACTAAAATGAGTGTGACCTGTTACAAATGGCAGCAAGGTGCAGGGGTTAAACTGATAGCTGTATTATATCGCCACCTCTTGGTCATATGTGGTATGCCAGAGCACTAAAAGGGATTCCTGCGACTTGTCATACCTGTGATTTTATACCTCCTGAGGCCAAGCACCACTAATTTTTTCTTTGCAGATCACCTATGAATGCCACCCCTGATATGCCAACAGCGTCTGTATGGTACATTCTCTGCTACTCAGAGGAGGAGAATGTAATTGTGCAAGTTTTAGATTATGGGACAGCCAACTCACTAGAAGGGATGCACCAATGGTAAGGAGGCAGAGTATAAAGATCATAAATACCCATCTAAATCTGAACACATTAATATTGTTGCATTTAACATTTTATGTATAGGGTAGAGACATTTACAGTATATGTGTTCAGAGATCGGTGAGCATTGTGATCTTTACACATGGCTACTGTTATATGTTTAAAAATGTATGTCTGTAGGTAGGATAAATCCTTTAAGGGGAATCTGTCAGCAGGTTTCTGCTACCTCATCAGAGAGCAGCATGATGTAGGCAAAGAGATTCTGAATCCAACAATGTGTCACTTAGATTACTGGGTGCAGCCGTTCTGATCCAATCAGAATTTTTAGATTTAGTCATGTAGCAGAGCTGAGAAAGCTGTCCCCACCCACACCAGGCACCAGGCTCTCTATAGAGATTGTACATTGACAGTTAGATGTCAATCACAGGAGGGGGCGTGCTGGACTGCCATGCACAAGGCAATGTAGTGCAAGTAATGATACGTGCTGATGCTTAAACAAATAAACAACAGATCGGACTGTGACAAAACAGGCATCCCTGAAGTCTTTGTGTTAACCCTTGCAGCATGCTGGCTTCAGCTTACACAGCAAAGAACTGCTGACAGATTCCCTTTAATTGATGAAATATGAAAAGTTGCACAACTCTCTAACAACTTTAGCAAGCTCCAAAATACCACACTTTTTGTTCCATTATAAAACAGACACAAAGTGTAAACCACATGCACCCCATTATAGTTAATGAGGTTCTTCTGCTTCAGATCTGTATTTTTCATTTATTCTAGAGAAACGGCGCTCAGAGCAACACGGAACATTCTGTACAAGCAAATATGTGACAATTTTGGGTGAAAAATTGCCAAGAATTCAAGGCAAAGTCCTCTGGCGTTATGTGCAGATTTTGTTACATACTTTATTGCAGAATTTCTGTAGACTTCACACTACGTACTTCACGGGTGAGGTGTGCAAGGGGTTCCGCAAAAAGTGACGCTGTGAATTTTTAATCCCACATACACCAATTTATATCCAGTTTTGTTAAATCTTGTCTACATTGCTTGTATTTTCTGCAGATATGTGAAAAACCGAACGGCAAATCTGCAGGTCATATGCAGAGAGCACACTCAGCCCAACTGCAGTTTGCACACAGTGCATTTTTGCTGTGTTTCTTCTTGCAGATTTTCAGAAATCTCCAAGGATATCCTGATGCATATCCATTCTCCACTGGCCACCATGAACAGGGGCAGCGTCACTGCGCATTCATTAGCATGTTAGTACACCCACAGAAGTGTGCTACCATGCTATGTGGGCCGACTAACTAAGGGAACAAACGACCTCAGGACTAGTCCCTCCGCTCATTAGCATATAATATACGATCTTTAGAAATACGTTTTCTAAAAATCTCTTTCTCTATGCTACAAGATACAGGGACAGTTAGGCAGGAATTAGCAATAAGTACCCAGAACTGCTCGTGGCTCTGGGTGCATATTGGACCTGACATGTTCCCTTTAAACTCTTTGTCAGGCCGTCAAAAACAATTGGTTTTCTATTTGAAACGTCTTCAGAAAATGTTCTTTTTTGAGTTTTTGGACAATGTTTTCTCAGATGGGTCTGGCCCTAAACCTGCCTAAAAAAGCACTTAGAAAATAGTCAAGAGTGAATATATGCATTCCCATGTAAAAATGACTTGTCAGATGTTCAGTCTTTTTGAGCATCTTTTAGGGCACATGCGTACGTTGCATCGTGTCACTGCAGAAAATTCTGCAGTGATTTGGCAGCACATGTGCGATTCAAATTGCTGCAGAAACACTGCATAATGGATGCAGTGTTTCTACAGAAAAAAAGCCGATTTCATGCACTCGGGATGCTGTCTCTACTGGCAGAGCGGGAGCAGCATCCAAAGCGCACGGAATAATTGACATGCTGCATTTTTAAACGCTGTGATTTTGTCAAATTTTTGACACTCAAATCGCTGCGTTCAAAAAAGCACTGTGCGCACGGATTATACACAATCTTCATAGATTATGCAGGGGACGCAGGACGCATGTGCTTACGCTGCAGTGCTAAACATGTCTGCACGAGCCCTTAAAAGGTTTTCAAAAACACTAAGTGGTTAAAAGAAGTGAGCGGACGACTCTTCAGGTAGCTTCCACTTGGAAGACATTCTGTACATTACAATATTCTTCAAGATGTTTTATATTTTGCAAAAGAAATAAAATAGAAAGTTCAAAGGATGTCGGGTCATCTTTTTGAGCATTTTCCCAATGTTTTCACTTTAGAAACTGCTAATAGCTTCTTAATTGCTAAATGGAAAGGGGAAAAAAACGACTAAACACACTATTAAAAAAATTACTCAAAAAAGAAAGTACAAAAAAAACTGTTTAAAAAAAAAAACCCAAAACACTGGAAGACAAAAACATCAAAGAAAAGGCTCAGGAAACCACCATAGAGACATAAAAAATGCATTTCAGGACAAAAACTGTGTCATGTTCTGAAAAATCTTCCTCTAGGAAAACGCAGCAGGTTTGCATTGGATTTTTAAAAGATGTTATTTGGACATCACCCCTAAAGCGATTTTTAAGACTCAGGCTATGTTCACATTTTGCAGTTTTGCAGCATTTTTTCTGCAGCAAAACCTACTCTCTTGGAAGTAAAAAAAATCTGCTTCCAAAAAAGGAGGTTTTTCTGCTGTTTTGCTGTATGTTTTGTTGCGTTTTTTTGGTGTGTAATTTGTCTATAGGCCATGTTTCAATAAAGTTTGTTTCATTCAGCACAAACGTAGCTATTGCATTTTTATACTTTCTCATTGTTTTCATTGGAGAAAAAAACGCTGCAAAAAAACGCTGAAAGAACTGACATGATGATTCTTCCAAAAACGCCGCAGTTTTCCAGGTCAGTCAGGAAAAAAGCAAGCGTGTGTGTGCGTGAGGTTTCTGGAATCTGGTAGTTTTTGCTCGTACTGTGGAAAGCAGCTTTCAATTTGCATAAAACTCATGAAAAAACTTGCAAAAAAATAAAAACAACTGCAAAAGTGCAAAATGTGAACAAAATCTAACTGCAGGATTTCAGGATAGTTTTTTCTAAAGTATTTTTTTGATTGGACAGAGCCTAGTTTGGAGCGCACTCCATCGGGAGCCTTCTAAGTAGTGACAGACATTTTCATTTTGCCACCAGGTGTTTTTCGAGATCTGAAGCCGAATAAACACTCAAAAGACTGAACAAATGAACAGACAAATGTTTTTACAATGGAAATGAATAGAAATAAGATTCTCAAATCTGCTTCTGAGCGATTTTTCAACCGTATATTTGAGTGGACCTGCTCCAAAAGACTCCGGTAAAAACTTCATTTGCGCATTCATTTATCCACACAAAGGACAACACGTTTCTAACATGAACACAAACCACACAGCACAGTCGCTCCACCTAGTGATAAATATGGGAATTTCAGCACCGACATACTGTATAGCTACGTTTCACAAAATAAAAATAAATTATTTTTGAAGAATATACACAACCAACGATTGTAGGATTGGCAAGATGAAAAGTACAAAGACAGGACAATTTAATTAACCCCTTATCCCCCTGGCAATTTTTCCTTTGTTCTTTTTTTTCCTCCTCTTCTTCCAAGAACCATAACTTTTTTATTTTTCTGTCAATATAGCCATATGAGGGCTTGTTTTTTACGGGACAAGTTATTCTTTTGAGCAACATCTTTCATTCTGCCACATTGTCTACTGAAAAATGGGAAAAAATTACAAGTGCAGCGCAATTTCAAAATAAAGTGCGATTGCACGATTGTTTTATTTGCCATGTTCACTATATGGTAAATCTGACATGTCCATATATGATCCCTCAGGTCAGTATGAGTTTGTAGATATCAAATATGTATAGTTTTACTTTTATCTAAGAGGTGAAAAAAAATCATAAGTTTGTAAAAAAAAAATAAAGGGATTGTACTTTTGTCGCCATTTTCTGAGAACTGTAGCGTTCTCATTGTTTGGGATCTGGAGGTTTGTGATGACTTGGCATTTTTAATAATTCCATATTTGGGTAGATACGATGTTTTGATCTCTTGTTATTGCATTTTAATGCAATGATGCAGCAACCAAAAAAGTAATTTTGGCGTTTTGATTTTTTCCTCGCCATGCCGGGTACCAGTCAGATTAACTGATTTTATATTTTGATAGATCGTGAATTTCTGAACCCGACGATACCAAATATGTGTATTTATTATTATTATTATCACTAGAAGGTGGCCCGATTCTAACGCATCGAGTATTCTAGAATTTATTGTGTAGTTAATGTATGATTTTTGTTATATATATAGATGTTGTTGTGTGTAGTTGCCAAGTGTTTGTGTAGGGCGCTGTACATGTTCTGAGTGTTGTCTGGGTGTGGGGGGGTGAGAGAGCGGAGTTGTTTGTGTGTTGCGTTGTGTGCGTTGTGTTGTTTGTGGAGCGCTGTGTGTCTGCAGCGTTGTGTGTGTGGTGCTGTGTGTGTTGGGCGATTTGTGTGGGTGTGTGTGTGGGATGCGTGTTTTGGGGAGGTATGTTTTGTGCAGTGTGTGTGTGTTGCGCGGTGTGTGCGTATATTTGTGTGTGCCACGGTGTTTGTGTGTTGGGTGTTGTGTGTGTGCGGCGTTGTCTGTGTGTGTGGGTGTCTGTGTAGGGCGGTGTTTGTGGTTCCCAGTGTGTGTGGTGTGCTGTGCGGTGCGTGTGTGGCGGTGTGTGTCTGTGTTTTGGGGGGAGGTGTGCACCCCCATGGTGCTCCATCCCCCATGCTGCGAACACTCCATCGTGCTCCATCCCCCATGCTGCACACCTATCGTGCTCCATCCCACATGCTACGCACCCCCATCGTGCTCCATCCTCCATGCTGCGCACCCCCATCATGCTCCATCCCCCATGCTGCACACACCTATCGTGCTTCATCCCCCCATGGGGGGAGAGGAGTATACTAGGAGGAGGAGTCCTGGGGGGAGAGGAGTATAATAGGAGGAGTAGTCCTGGGGGGAGGTGTCTAATAGGTGAGTAGTCCTGGAGGGAGGTGTCTAATAGGTGGAGTAGTCCTGGGGGGGAGGTGTATAGGTGCCCAATGTGTGCTGGGGACGGGGCTGAGCGGGCAATGTGTGCGGCGGGTGGGGCCAAGCGGCCAATGTGTGTGGGGGCGGGGCCAAGCCGAGCGGCCAATGCGACGGTTGTCACTGTAATGACGTCATTTTGGAGCAAGACAGACAGACAGAGTAAGGCAATTATATATATAGATTATTATTATTATTATTATTATTTAGTAGTAGTAGTAGTAGTAGTAGTAGTATTGTTTTATTTTCAATGGGGCAACTTTTTTGAACTTTTAGTTTTGGGGTTTTTTTCATATTTTTTAAAACTTTTTTTTTACTCTTTTTAATGATTTTACTAGTCCCTCTAGGGGAGTTTATGGCTGTACTATCCAATTGCTTCTCCTGATAAGAGTGATGCTTCAGTATCGCTCTGATCAGGAGAAAAGCTGATCTCTTATCACTGTCAGTGCTCTACTGCCATTCACAGGAAACACATGATGGCAGTGACAGGGGTCATCAGCTTACCCCGAGCTGCCATGAAACTGTTTGGCGTCCCATGATCTAATTACAGGGCCACCACTGTAGGCAGGGAACAGTGCAATCCCCGCTGGAGAGTGGTAGATCGCGCTGTCAGAGTTTGTCAATGATGTTTGCATGTACAGGAGATGACTGATTGACATCTCTTCTCTACCAACATGTAAAAACATAATGTTAGCATCGGTGCTGTAGGGGCTTCAAGGGATAAGATGTTTTTGCTATTTTATAACATTTGCTCCATAGGACAATTGTTTCTAATTTCAAAATGCCCCTTTAGGCTATGTGCGCATGGTGCGTTTTTCAGGTGCATTTTTGGTCTTAAAACTGCATGACTTTGCTTCCCTGGCAAAGTTTAGGAGTTTTCATTTTTGCTGTCTGCACAATGAAGTTTTGTTTTAGGTGCGTTTTTGTGGTGACCACATAGATGCAACATGTCAATTATTTCTGCGTTTTTGCCAGCGTTTTTCACCCATGCAATGCATTGGAAAAAACGCAGCAACAAAAACGCGGCAAAAATGTGGTAAAACGCGCAAAAATGCATGCTTTTTTAGATGCGTTTTTTACCATGGGTGCATTCTTGTGCGTTTTTTAGCAGCCAAAAACGTACCAAATCTGCATCTTTGTGGTCACAAAAAAAGGCAACGTGCTCACATAGCCTAAAGGTGGTGTCACACACAGCGACAACGACAACGACGTCGCTGCTACGTCACCATTTTCTGTGACGTTGCAGCGACGTCCCGTCGCTGTCGCTGTGTGTGACATCCAGCAACGAGCTGGCCCCTGCTGTGAGGTCGCCGCTCGTTGCTGAATGTCCAGCTTCATTTTTTGGTCGTCGCTCTCCCGCTGTGACGCACAGATCGCTGTGTGTGACAGCGAGAGAGCGACGAAATGAAGCGAGCAGGGAGCAGGAGCCGGCATCTGGCAGCTGCGGTAAGCTGTAACCAAGGTAAACATCGGGCAACCTAGGTGGTTACCCGATATTTACCTTCGTTACCAGCCTCCGCCGCTCTCACGCTGCCAGCGCCGGCTCCTGCTCTCTGCACGTGTAGCTACAGTACACATCGTGTAATTAACCCGATGTGTACTGTAGCTAGGAGAGCAAGGAGCCAGCGCTAAGCAGTGTGCGCGGCTCCCTGCTCTCTGCACATGTAGCTGCAGTACACATCGTGTAATTAACCCGATGTGTACTGTAGCTAGGAGAGCAGGGAGCCAGCGCTCAGTGTGCGCGGCTCCCTGCTCTCTGCACATGTTGCAGCACAGCGACGCGTGTCGTTATGATCGCTGCTTCGGCTGCTGTGTTTGACAGCTAAGCAGCGATCATAACAGCGACTTACAAGGTCGCTGCTAGTCACAGAAAATGGTGACGTAACAGCGACGTCGTTGTCGCTGTCGTTTAGTGTGACCCCAGCTTTAAGCTGTGCCCCGCAGTTGCATGTGAGATAAAATTGGGACAGATTAGCAGGATCAATGTTGTCTCTTCATTAACAATATATGAGCATTTGATTCTGTGTTTGTTTTAATCTTTTCGATTTTGTGCTCCATTATTTAATCAGAAATTACTTATTGTTTAAAATCGAGATTTGTGTTAAACATGTAGGTTTTTTATATTTAGAATTATTATTAAAAAAAAAAATAGAAATCTTGCAAAATGTTCACACCGGCGATTTACCCCAATACTAGATTCACACATCTAATTTGGTACCACACTGTTTAGAGGTCATTATCACTATTATCATTACAGGCAGGATTACGATGATGGGTAACACCTCTATTATACAATAGATAACACAAGATCCAACAGTCACAAGGTGATGATCACAGCTGCCCTCCTCCCCCTCCCTGTACAATGATCAGAGCATACCATTGGAGCCAATTAGGTATTATTGACTGTAAAAGGAGCTGCAGTGGAGCCAATTAGGTATTATAGACTATAAATGGAGCAGCATTATCTTTTTAGAGAAGATAATAAAATTGAATAACTTGGTAGACAGACTTGGTCTGCTAAGGTTGTGGGATAATCTCTATGATAATTTTAGTTGTAGCCATCAAGGGAAACTCATTGGCCAGGGCTTACATAGAAATCATGGGAAAAGTCCTAATTGGGCTCCCCATGAAACAAATAAATCATTTTCAGAAGGGTCACGTAAGAACATATCACACAACTTTGCAGCCCTAATGGACCCCATAATGTATAATGCCAACATAAGTGCCTCTTAAACATGGTATGATACCCCCACCATGAATACACAATACCCCCCACATGCACATCAGAAAGGGGGGAGCCAGTACTGCTTGAAAAATGGCGTGCGAAAAATTAAAAAAGTGTAAATTCACATGTACAGTATTGTGACCCTAGAGTATCCCCTTTTTCTCCTGACAAAGTATGATACTGTACCGCCCCGCGGGCTCGGCCGGCTGCCGAGCCACTCGGATCCGTGCTCGTCGGTGGGTGGCTCGAGCTCTCCACGGACCCGGGGGTCACGTCGCTCTGAAAGGGGGTTGGCGCTACACGCAGGGACTTTGATGGGGAGTTCCACGGCTGGGGCTGCGGTGGTTTGTAGGGGATTTAAGTTCGTGACGCCACCCATGGGTTGTGAATGGATGGACACCACCGCTGCTGTTGACTAGGCCTCCCGGGCACGGTGTTGCGCAGCTTGGTGTTGACTCCTCCGTGGGTAGGGGAGTGATAGTCCCGGGGGCCCGAGGGAGGTGCTGAGGTTGGGGAGCGGTGCGGTGCGGTGCGCGGCCCGAAGGCACTGGTGTACTCACTATGATACAACACACTGGAGTCTCTGGTAAACCAAACGGGATGATGAACGGTGCCCGCAGCCGGCTGCAGCTTCCCCTTAACAGGTTGGTGGTTTCCGCCTTTCTCCTGCACCTCTTTAGTGTAGACGTTATGACTCCTATGCCTAAGCAACGGTAGTTCGCTCCCCGGCTTGCTGGGTGTCGGGAGAGACCTGTTTGCCCGCAGACGCTGGCCCCTTGGGTCTCTATGCCTTGGCGGTGGCTTTACCCTAATGGTTGGGCTGTTGTCTTCAGTCAGGTCTTGTGTGGGAAAGGTCCTAAAGTCCAGTCCTCAATCAGTTGATTCGACTTAGCCTAGTTGTTTCTGGACCTCGTACTGGGTCTGAGTACCCCTCCTGGTGCTCCGGTTTCCAATCGGTTCCCCGGTTCGGTACCGGCGGGCCATCGCCCGACCCCGGTCCCTACGGTTACACCGGCTGTAATCCCAGCTTCTGCAGGCGGCCACCACCATCTGCCTCCTTGCCAGAGGTGACTGGGCTCCAACCCAGACACCTAGTAGACTATGGCAGGCCTGGTCACAGGTCTGCCCTTGAACTTGACTACTCCACTCCACTGTCAAAGCTAATCTACTTAGAACTACTGTTTTTCCCGCCTCCAGGCCTGTGAACTCCTCGGTGGGCGGAGCCAACCACCTGGCTCCACCCCCTGGTGTGATCATCAAACCTGGAGGGAGGTGACAAGGGTTTTGAATTTTGGCTGCTGTCACCTTTTTAGGGAGGGGTTGTGTGTGCATGGGACTACCTGGGACGAGCTGACTAGTCCAGGGCGTCACTTTACCCCCACAATTCCCCAACATGGTATCCTGTCTCCACAGCCCCCAACACAGTATAATGGCTCCAAGCACAATCTTTCACATAGTATGAAGGTCCTCACACTGTATAATAGGCCCCAACACAGCCCTACACACAGTATAATATCCCCCACACAGAATAAGGACCCAGACACCGCTCTCCACACTGTATAATGGACCACCACATGGTATAATGACAATAATGACAGCCACATAGTTCGCCAAACAGTATAATGGCTCCAACATGGTCCTCCAAATGGTATAATGGCTCCACATAATCTCCCACAGTATAATTGTCCCCCATATAGTCTTTTAAACAGTATAATTGCCCCCACTTTGCCCTCCAAACAGTATAAGGGCTGCTTCTCACTTGCGAGTTTCTCGCAGTAGAGCAATGCGAGAAAAACTCGCATTGGAATCGGACACATGTTAGTCAATGATTCAGCTCGCATTTGCGATTTTTTTCTCAGTCCAAATTGGACTGAGAAAAAAATTGCAGCATGCTGCTTTTTTGCGAGTTTCTACTGCGAGTCTCTCCAATGCAAGTCTATGGGAGCGTGTAAATAATCGGATGTCACGGGACGGCACTCACACCATCCTAGTGACATGCAATTTTCTAAATACATTTCTCGCATGTTTCCTAAAACACTGGAAACGAGTGATGTCTCACAATGTCTGTCAATCACTATTCTCTGTCAGTCGGTCTCTCCCTCTTGGTCTCTATTCTCTCTCTGTCGGTCCGTCACTATCTCTGTCCCTCTCTCACAGTCTGTCGGTCATTTTCCCCTCCTCTCTCATACTCACCGTTCCCCAATCCCCGGCGCGGCGCTGCACGGCATTCACACTGCTGCGGCGGCTTTTACTATTTTGAAAAAGCCGGCCGCTCATTAAACAATCTCGTATTTCCTGCTTTCCCCTCCCACAGGCGCCTATGATTGGTTGCAGTGAGACACGACCCCACGCTGAGTGACAGGTGTCTCACTGCACCCAATCACAGCAGCCGGTGGGCGTGTCTATACTGTGCAGTGAAATAAATAATTAAATAATTTAAAAAAACGGCGTGCGGTCCCCCCAATTTTAATACCAGCCAGATAAAGCCATACAGCTGAAGGCTGGTATTCTCAGGATGGGGAGCTCCACGTTATGGGGAGCCCCCCAGCCTAACAATATCAGTCAGCAGCCGCCCAGAATTGCCACATACATTAGATGCGACAGTTCTGGGACTGTACCCGGCTCTTCCCGATTTGCCCTGGTGCGTTGGCAAATCGGGGTAATAAGGAGTTAATGGCAGCCCATTGCTGCCACTAAATCCTAGATTAATTATGTCAGGCGTCTCCACAAGATACCTTCCATGATTAATCTGTAAGTTACAGTAAATAAACACACACCTGAAAAAATCATTTATTAGAAATAAAAAACACTAACAAATTCCCTGGTTCACCAATTTAATAAGCCCCAAAAAGCCCTCCATGTCCAGCGTAATCCAGGATGGTCCGCATCGCTTCCAGCTCTGCTGCATGAAGGTGACCGGAGCTGCAGAAGACACCGCCGCTCCTGTCAGCTCCACGCAGCTAATGAAGGGAATAGCGCGATCAGCTGAGCTGTCACTGAGGTTACCCGGGTAACCTCAGTGACAGCTCAGCTGATCGCGCTACTCACCTCAGTTGCTGTGTGGAGCTGACAGGAGCGGCGGTGTCTTCTGCTGCTCCTGTCACCTTCATGCAGCAGAACTGGAAGCAACGCTGGACCATCCTGGATTACGCTGGACGTGGAGGGCTTTTTGGGGCTTATTAAATTGGTGAACCAGGGAATTTGTTAGTGTTTTTTATTTCTAATAAATGATTTTTTTCAGGTGTGTGTTTATTTACTGTAACTTACAGATTAATCATGGAAGGTATCTCGGGGAGACGCCTGACATGATTAATCTAGGATTTAGTGGCAGCTATGGGCTGCCATTAACTCCTTATTACCCCGATTTGCCAACGCACTAGGGCAAATCGGGAAGAGACGGGTACAGTCCCAGAACTGTCGCATCTAATGTATACGGCAATTCTGGGCGGTTGCTGACTGATATTGTTAGGCTGGCTCCCCATCCTGAGAATACCAGCCTTCAGCCGTATGGCTTTATCTGGCTGGTATTAAAATTGGGGGGACCGCACGCCGTTTTTTTTTAATTATTTAATTATTTATTTCACTGCACAGTATAGACACGCCCACCGGCTGCTGTGATTGGGTGCAGTGAGACACCTGTCACACAGCGTGGGGGCGTGTCTCACTGCAACCAATCATAGGCGCCTGTGGGCGGGGAAAGCAGGGAATACGAGATTGTTTAATGAGCGGCCGGCTTTTTCAAAATAGTAAAAGCCGCCGCAGCAGTGTGAATGCCGTACAGCGCCGCGCCGGGGATCGGGGAACAGTGAGTATGAGAGAGGGCTGCTAACTTCAGTCACTCAGGGGATTAGCGGTCACCGGTGAGCCCTTCACAGGTGACCGCTAATCAGGACGCGGCACAGCCAGAGCCGCAGCATCACAATGAAGTCGGGTGAAGTTCACCCGAGTTCATTCTGATCGGGCGGCTCTGTGTCTGCTGTCATCTGCCATTCTGCTCTGCTACATTGCTGTCTGTGTCTGCTGTCAGCGGCCATGTAGCAGAGCTGAATGGCAGATGACATAGTAAAAAATACGCATTACACACGCATTACACACGCTAGTAAAATCATTAATTTATTCAGAAAAAGCATCGCACTTGCGTTGCACTCGGTCCTAACGTGAACTAAAATCAGACGAGATTTTTTCAGCCCAGTCAGACCGATTTTACTCGCATAGATGTGTTTCCAGCCTAATGGCCCCAACGTATCCCTGCAAACAGTATAATGGGACCCACATAGCCCTGCAAACAGTATACCGACCCCTAATAAATCCCCCAAACAGTACAATGGCCCCCACATAGTCCTCCAGTTTAATGGCCCCCACACAGTATGAATACCCCAATGAGTACAATGTACTCAATGATTTAAAAAAAGAAAACTACTCACTTCTCCCCATTTCCCTACTACTCCAGTGTCTGCAGTGTATGTTCTGAACCTCCATTCAGCGGGTGTGATGTAGTGACATCATCATACACACTACATTGAGATATTAGCCTGGCACCACCCCAACTCATGCCACATGGCAGCCGCGTGATCTACCACTATTAGTGGTATGCCACTGTCACATATACATACACTGTATATATACCTGTTCCATTCATATCAGTTTCCTTGTACCTCTACCAGTGTCAACTGATATGAAAACATCATCAGTTGTCTTCAGGCTTTTTCACCATGTTCTAATGCTAAACTGCAACATGTAGCATTTTCTGATCTGGTTAATAAAAGGAAAAGGTGCAGGAACTGATGTACTGGATTAATTAAATCCATTGTTACATCAGGTTACTATCCTGCCTTATCTCTATAATCAGCACAATAGAGCTGTAATTTACTCATTCACCATCTAATGATAATGAGATGACTCTGCTCTTTCTGTACAAATCTATACAGCAAAGCTCAAAAAGAGAACTACAGGAAATATCGGCTTATTGTGATTACTCTTTTATCAATTCTGAAGACCTGAATACATAATTTTTTTATGAATATAGTAGCATAAAATATAAAAATTACATATAAAAGCTGCATCATGTGAACAAGGTATTAAAACAATGTTGTCATATGTTTCTGTGTATGATACAGCCCGGAGTTAAGCAGCAGAGTAACATGTGCCAGAAATGAATGCACTTTCTGAAAATACAATAGCGACTCTGCCACTTTGAAGATAAGACCTTACAGTCGGCCTAAAACAATAATTTTGTACTTTCTTTCCTGTTTCTAGATTTATTTTAAGTAGAAGTATGAAATGTCAGAGAACCTCATGGCAGCCAGATCAGTTTGTATAAAAATCGACTGCCTGTTTGCAGTATATTACGGGCTATATTTGACACAGGAAAACACTTAATCATGAATGCTATCAGCACACCACACCCATCTTTGTGAGAGCCAGCACCAAATATATAATATAACCCTGAACTCTCACTGAAAGTGGACACGTCTTCAAAGAAAAGTGAAGGGGACTCCCTAATGATTGCAGCCAGGTCATAGAGATATGCAGAGCTTGTAGAATTAATAATGTGTAGCTGTCATCAGTTTACATACACAAGCCGAGCAGTGACGGCTGAAAGCAGTAAGCAATTACATGATAGGTAAGATGGAGTTACCATCACTTTTGTGAACACTCATCACACAAAAAAAAAATCACATCATAGAATGAATAATCAACCAGATTCATTACCAGAGGTTGTGCATTTTACTTGATGATAAAAAGAAAAAAGGAACACTATGGCTGGGTGTAGATCACTATATTTTCTCCATCCAAGACAAACGGTCACGCTAATCAGTCTCAGATCCAAATTCGATCAGTGATATTTCCGTTTTTCTCAGATGTGGAAAAGAATAATAAAAAAAAGTTTCTCTATACATTCACTGTAAATGGTTTAATATGGCACTGCTACAAAAATTTAGTACCACAAAATCATAGCCAGTTGTAGACACAGTGGGGCCCTGGGCAAAAGTTTAAAGTGGGGCCCTATATGTGTGGCGCCCTGGACAAGCCAGGTCGTCACAGGTACTACACCAACACACCCTACACCCCGGCTAGGCACACCGAAGCCAAACACAAATCCTTGTTGCCTTCCTCCAGGGGCTGATGTCCACACCAGGGGGTGGGCCAGGCGGTTGGTCCCGCCCACCGAGGAGGTCACAGTCCTGGAGGCGGGAAAAGTTTGCAGATAAGTTTGGAGAGGAAAGTGGTAGCAGAGGAGACTGACCGTATCCGGGTGTGTGGCCCGGGCACTCAGCAAGGTTGGCAGACGGTGGTGACCATCTGCAGGAGAGGCTGATTGGAGTGAACCGTATGGACCGGGGACGGGAGGTGGCTTGCCGGTATCGGATCGGGGAGTGAAGAGAAGCCAGAACCATTCGGCAGGGCCTACGGACCCCGACCAGGCTAGGAGTCACCGTAAAACCGGTCAAATCCGTTAGCGAAGGGAACCTCCGGGGTTTCCCAGCAGCCAAGACCCAATTGAAGGCAACAGCTCACACCGTAGAGGGAAACACAGTCACCGCCAAGGCTACAGTACCCAGGGCCAGAGCCTGCGGGCAAAAGGGGCTCCCTCAGCATCCATCCAAGCTGGGGAGTGGGTTACCGATGGGAAGCCATTGGAACCGTAAACACAACACAGGTGCAGGGAAAGGCAGTCACCATCAACCTACCGGGAGGAGAACAACCGCAGCCGCCTGTGGGACCCGTCCATCCAGCCGTTTGTTTGACCAGAGACTCTGTGTGAATTACTGGCTGAGTGAGTACCACCGTGCCGTGCGGCAAAGCGCTGCCCCCGCGACCCTGCACCTCACCAGGCCCCGTAACCCGCCTGTCATCCCTAAAACCCTCACCGGGGCCCCGGGACAAACAAACCCCCTACCCACGGAGGGGAGAAACAACATCCAAGCTGCTCCCTGTCATCGCTCCCGGGATCCCCGTCCAGAGCAGCGGTGGTGTCACAACTTCACCACAACCGTGGGTGGCGTCACGGACAATATCCCCCAAACCACACACTAATCCCCCCTTTTCACTCATGGGCGAGGAACGCCGCTCGAGACCCCGGGATCCGGCCCACCGCTCGAGCCACCACCGAGCAGCAGCAGCCGTAGCTGGACCCGAGCAGTGGGTGAGCGCAGCGTCCCCTCCTCATGTCGCGGGCAGAGGAGGGGACGCTGCGCTCACCACGCTCGGGTCCGGCATTGCTGCTGCTTCGCTGGCTGCTCAGTGGCTCGAGCGGTTGGCCCGGATCCGGGGACTCGGGCGGCGCTCCTTGCCCGTGAGTGAAAAGGCGAATGTTTTTGGGGATTTATTGTCAGTGACGCCACCCACGTCTGTGGTGAGGTTGTGACACCACCGCTACTCTGGACGGGGATCCCGGGAGCGATGACAGGGAGCAGCTTGGATGTTGTTCTTCCCCTCTACGGGTAGGGGGGTTGGTTGTCCCGGGGCCCGGTGAGGGAGGAATGGCAGGTGGGTTACGGGGCCTGGTGAGGTGCAGGGTGGCGGGGACAGCGCGGTGCCGCACGGCACAGTGGTACTCACTCAGCCAATGATGGATGCAAAGTCTCCGGTAAAACAAATGGCTGGATGGATGGGTCCCACAGACGGCTGCGGTGGTTCTTCTCCCGGTAGGTTGGCGGTGACTGCCCTTCCCTGCACCTGTGTTAAGTTCTTGGTTCTGGTGGCTTCCCACCGGTAACCCGCACCCCAGCTTGGATGGATGCTGAGGGAGCCCCTTTTGCCCACAGGCTCTGGCCCTGGGTACTGTAGCCTTGGCGGTGACTGTATTTCCCTTTACGGTTTAAGCGGTTGCCTTCAATCGGGTCTTGACTGCTGGGAAACCCCGGAGGTTCCCTTCGCTAACGGATTTGACCGGTTTTACGGCGACTCCAAGCCTGGTCGGGGTCCGTAGGCCCTGCTGAATGGTGCTGGCTTCTCTTCGCTCCCCAATCCGGTACCGGCGGGCCACCACCCGGTCCCCGGTCCTTACGGTTCACGTCAATCAGCCTCGCCTGCAGACGGTCACCACCGTCTGCCAACCTTGCTGTATGTGCCCGGGCCACGCACCAGGACACGGTCAGTCTGCTCCACTACCACTTCACTCTTCCACTTCCCTAACTGCTCTAACTTCCTTTTCCTGCCTCTAGGACTGTGAACTCCTCGGTGGGTGGGGCCAACCGCCTGGCTCCACCCCCTGGTGTGGACATCAGCCCCTGGAGGGAGGCAACAAGGATTTTTGTCTGACTTCGGTGTGCCTAGCCGGGGTGTGGGGTGTGTTGTTGCAGTACCTGTGACGACCTGGCTTGTCCAGGGCGCCTCATTCCCCTTAGTAAAATGCAGACCGTCCGCGGGCTGCCCGTCCATCACCAGTTTTATTTTTGTTAACTGCAAAAGAGTAAAACATTTTTAAAACACCAACATTTTTATAAACCAAACACATATCTATACACACATGTATACAGAGCACACACACATACAGTGCCTACAAGTAGTATTCAACCCCCTGCAGATTTAGCAGGTTTACACATTCGGAATTAACTTGGCATTGTGACATTTGGACTGTAGATCAGCCTGGAAGTGTGAAATGCACTGCAGCAAAAAAAGAATGTTATTTCTTTTTTTATTTTTTTTTTACATTGTGAAAAGTTTATTCAGAGGGTCATTTATTATTCAACCCCTCAAACCACAAGAATTCTGTTTGGTTCCCCTAAAGTATTAAAAAGTATTTCAGGCACAAAGAACAATGAGCTTTACATGTTTGGATTAATTATCTCTTTTTCCAGCCTTTTCTGACTAATTAAGACCCTCCCCAAACTTGTGAACAACACTCATACTTGGTCAACATGGGAAAGACAAAGGAGCATTCCAAGGCCATCAGAGACAAGATCGTGGAGGGTCACAAGGCTGGCAAGGGGTACAAAACCCTTTCCAAGGAGTTGGGCCTACCTGTCTCCACTGTTGGGAGCATCATCCGGAAGTGGAAGGCTTATGGAACTACTGTTAGCCTTCCACGGCCTGGACAGCCTTTGAAAGTTTCCACCTGTGCCGAGGCCAGGCTTGTCCGAAGAGTCAAGGCTAACCCAAGGACAACAAGGAAGGAGCTCCGGGAAGATCTCATGGCAGTGGGGACATTGGTTTCAGTCAACACCATAAGTAACGTACTCCACCGCAATGGTCACCGTTCCAGACGAGCCCGTAAGGTACCTTTACTTTCAAAGCGTCATGTCAAGGCTCGTCTACAGTTTGCTCATGATCACTTGGAGGACTCTGAGACAGACTGGTTCAAGGTTCTCTGGTCTGATGAGACCAAGATCGAGATCTTTGGTGCCAACCACACACGTGACGTTTGGAGACTGGATGGCACTGCATATGACCCCAAGAATACCATCCCTACAGTCAAGCATGGTGGTGGCAGCATCATGCTGTGGGGCTGTTTCTCAGCCAAGGGGCCTGGCCATCTGGTCCACATCCATGGGAAGATGGATAGCACGGCCTACCTGGAGATTTTGGCCAAGAACCTCGGCTCCTCCATCAAGGATCTTAAGATGGGTCGTCATTTCATCTTCCAACAAGACAACGACCCAAAGCACACAGCCAAGAAAACCAAAGCCTGGTTCAAGAGGGAAAACATCAAGGTGTTGCAGTGGCCTAGTCAGTCTCCTGACCTTAACCCAATTGAAAATTTGTGGAAGGAGCTCAAGATTAAAGTCCACATGAGACACCCAAAGAACCTAGATAACTTGGAGAAGGTCTGCATGGAGGAGTGGGCCAAGATAACTCCAGAGACCTGTGCCGGCCTGATCAGGTCTTATAAAAGACGATTATTAGCTGTAATTGCAAACAAGGGTTATTCCACAAAATATTAAACCTAGGGGTTGAATAATAATTGACCCACACTTTTATGTTGAAAATTTATTAAAATTTAACTGAGCAACATAACTTGTTGGTTTGTAAGATTTATGCATCTGTTAATAAATCCTGCTCTTGTTTGAAGTTTGCAGGCTCTAACTTATTTGCATCTTATGAAACTTGCTAAATCTGCAGGGGGTTACTACTATTTGTAGGCACTCTACTTTTACTTTGAATTGCCAAAAAGGTATATTTTTGTTTCATCTGTCCACAGAACATTTTCCCAGAAGGATTGTGGTTTGCCAATGAACTCTTTGGAAAAGATCAGTCGTTCCTTTTTAAGTCTTTTCTTCAGCAATGGTTTCTTCCTTGCCCTTCGCCTATAAAGCTCTACTTGGTTTAGTGAGCAGTGTTTGGTACTTGTTGAAACCATGACCCCAGACTGCTCCAGGTTGGCCTTCAGGTCTTTGGATCTTTGACGTGGTGTTTTTTCCACCATTCGCACAAACCTTCGAAGATATCTCTTGTAAATTTTACTCTTTCCCCCATGTGCATGCTTGGTAAATTTCTTAATAACATATTGCACTGTTAAAACTGGGATACCAAGGTCTTTGGAGATGGCCTTATAGCCTTCGGAAGTCTTGTGTTTGCTTCTAATACCAGTTCTGATGTCCTCAGACAGCTTTGTCTTCACCCTTGTGACAAAAGAACAGGGCCTACCATGTGGCTTTTTAAAACATTGACGTCATCATTAATTGGCTAATTCATGTCACATGGGCACCAACAATTTATCACAGGTGATTCTCACTTGTGATTTACCACAGGTGAGTCAAAATTTGTTTCCATACATATTAATGTAAAGGGGTCAATACCAGTGTCATGGCAGCTTTAGGTTTCTCTATTTTTCCCTCCCATTGTTTTTTGTTTTAAAATGTTGTTTTTCATGTGCTCTTTTGTATTTAACACTAGTATTCTATACAAAAAAGCTGTTTCACTTGATTCATTTTTTTCAGGAGATATTCCACATTATGTGTCATAAACTTCATGGATGCCAATAATGATGAGCAAGACTGTATATTCCATTTTTGAGATAAAAATGCTAACTCTGTTGTTTTCCACCAGGTGGCGCTATAGGTGGTTTCATTGCGTAGCGCATGGCTACTTTACTATACCTAGAAACCACTTCTATGCCTATAGCTGCCGACGTTCTCAAGTTAATGTCGGTGGACAGGATATGGGTGGACATACTGTATATTATAAGCCCCACATAGCCGCTCATACACATAGTGGAACCTTGGTTTACGAGAACAATCCGTTCTGGGAGTGTGTTGTAAACCAAGTTACTCGGCTAGCAAAGCAAAATTTCCCATAGGAAATAACACAAGCTCAAACAATTCGTTCCACAACTTGTGCGATGTCCCATCCTGGTCCCCTATTATGTCATTCCACACACGCACAAACACTCACAATCACACACAAACACACATATTATGCTCACCTTACCTTCCGTTCCCTTGCTTGTAGTCCGCCAGTACAGGATGTTTATCAGGTATCCATCGTGACCGATACCGGAGCTTCCGCTGCCACTGCGCTGATGTCAAAGGCAGGAGCTGCTTGCCTCTGATTGGTCAGCCTTTGAGAAGCGTCTGACAGAGGAAGTATCTCAATCGTCGAGATGGGAGATGGTTACCGGACACACATCCTGTACCGGCAAACTAAAAGAACCAGGAGGCTATCGAGGGAACGGAAGGTAAGGTGAGCATAATATGTGTGTGTGCCTGTGTGTTTGTGTGTGTTTGTGCAGACTGCAAGAGCAGGTCAGAGGGTGGTGAAAGTGCGGAACTAGAAGTGTGTGCAGTGAGTATTTGCTCGTACAGCAAAGATTGCTCATAAACTGATTTACAAATTTACAGCAAGCTTTGCTCGTATAGCGAAATACTCGCACACCAAGTTACTTGTAAACCGAGGTTCCACTGTATAATGAACATCAATGGTACTGTCACGCTGTACAAATGACTGGTGAGAAGTAGTACAGTGTATTCCCCACTAGGTGGAAGCATTGTAGTGAAGGAGAGTCAAAGTAACACTGTAACAGAAGGGAGGTTGAAGTGCAGCGGAGTAACTTCAGCAGGCAGCTCACAGGCAAAACACCAGGGGGCAGTAGAGTAGTCAAGTAGTCATGAGCTAGCCAGGAAGTCAAGTAAGTGCAGAGGGAGAATCAAGATCAGGTCAGAAAACAGAACCGAGGTCGGATGCCGGGAGATCAGGTATGCAGAGGGGAACACAAAGGACACAGGGAACAAAAGACAAGAGGGGAGGGTGAGGAGACACAAACACGGGAAGAGAATGAACCAGGAAGGGAAAACAAATGTCAGGAGCGGGAAGTCAGGGATTGGGATAAATAGACAAACGGGGGAGGGTATAGGTCAGGGCATGGTAACTAGGAGTCAGAACAAGCAAGAAATCTCACCAGAGCCAGTCACAGGCTGCAGAGCAAAACTATAACCAGCGCTGGAATGCTGCTGCAGCGCTCAGATATAGTGTCTCCTGAAACCGGAACTAGTCCGATGGAAGGTAACCCCTGACATGACCAGGCTGGGTCTGGGAAACTCTGGAGCAAGGAATACCAGTCTTGGATCATGACAGGTACCCTATTGTTTCCATTTTAAAGAATTTTTAAATAAAAAAAAAAAATAAGAATACATCCATCTTACAATGTCATGGTCAAACTTTCATAATTTCTACTATGGTATAAGAGATCCAAACATGGTAAGGTGTGAACGAGGAGGAAACTTTATTCCAGTTTAGAGATGCCATATCAGAATCTTAACACTCGCACATGGTGCTGTTTCTGGGTTTCACCCGTCTTCCTCACGCACCTCTTTGACTCCCAAAACATCACCCAGGTGCGGGCCTTCAGTCTCTGATATGGCATCTGTACCTGACGTAAACTGAAACAAAGTTTCCACATCGTTCAACTTATCATGTTTGGATCTTTTATGTTGTGATCAAAATGGTGATAGTATGACAGTAGTATGAACAACATGTAAGTTCTGTAGTCATCATTATTTTTGTAATTTTTATCTGCATTTTGTAAATTATTTCAACGTATTGAATTTTGTAACTTGGGGATGAAAAATCAACAAAGATCTGATCGATAGCTTCATGACTGTGCTATTACTATGCGCCACAACAATCAAAAGCTATTAATAGTTAAGCTGCTTCTTGGGTTGGGACTGTCTACAAAGTCTTCATTTTAATGAACACTTGAAAGTACAGATACAAGCTGGAGCCATGTAATACAGTCACACGGCAAGTGTAATGCAAATTGACTTAATATACCAAGATTGAAGGACTCTGGAATGTACACAGGTTCCTTATAAAGGATGTGTACATAGTGTAGGTCACCCCATGCCGTGCAGAACATCTTGTGCTGGGACAGATATGACAGAGCACTAATCATTCACACTCTGTGCTGGCAGCGCATAAAAGCTATTGTGTGCGGTTTGTTTAACCTCTTGCATCTTACTAGATATTTAGTTGCACCATAACCAGCAATGCATATGGAAAACGAACCTCTAGGTCTAAAAAGTCATTTCCAAGTTACAAAAATTGTATTATTGTTACCAGGGCTGACCTAGGATTGCAATCTATGCCGTCACGATGTGCATAAGCCCTCGCTATTTTAAGGGGATGTACACTACAGTTCAAAAGTTTGGGGTCATCCACACAATTTTGTCTTTTCCATGAAAAATCATACTTTTATTTATCAAATGAGTTGCATAATGAATAGAAAATATAGTCCAGACATTGACTAGGTTAGAAATAATGATTTTTACTTGAAATAATAATTTTCTCCTTCAAACTTTGCTTTCGTCAAAAAATGCTTCCTTTGCAGCAATTACAGTTTTGTAGACCTTTGGCATTCTAGCTGTTAATTTGCTGAGGAAATCTGGAGATATTTCACACCATGCTTCCAGAAGCCTCTCCCACAAGTTGGATTGGCTTGATGGGCACTTTTTGTTCTTTTGTGTGATCCAAACACCTCAAACTTTGATTCGTCTGTCCATAACACTTTTTTCCAATCTTCCTCTGTCCAATGTCTGTGTTCTTTTGCTCATATTAATCTTTTCCTTTTATTAGCCAGTCTCAGATATGGCTTTTTCTTTGCAACTCTGCCCTGAAGGCCAGCATCCTGGAGTCGCCTCTTCACTGTAGACGTTGACACTGGCGTTTTGCGGGTACTATTTAATGAAGCTGCCAGTTGAGGACCTGTGAGGCGTCAATTTCTCAAACTAGAGACTCTAATGTAATTGTCTTGTTTCTCAGTTGTGCAGCGGGGCCTCCCACTTCTCTTCCTACTCTGGTTAGAGCCTGTTTGTGCTCTCCTATGAAGGAGGAAGAAATCTTCAGTTTCTTGGCAATTTCTCGCATGGAATATCCTTAATTTCTAAGAACAAGAATATACTGTCAAGTTTAACATGAAAGTTCTCTTTTTTTCTGGCCATTTTGAGAGTTTAATGGAACCAACAAATGTAATGCTCCAGGAACATCTGTTTTATTGCTTCTCTAATCAGCAAAACTGTTTTCAGCTGTGCTAACATATTGCACAAGGATTTTCAAGGGATCGCTAAACATCCATTGTCCTTCTAACACAGCAAACACAATATACTATTAGAACACTGGAGTGGTGGTTGTTGGAAATGGGCCTCTATACAGCTATGTGGATATTGCATTAAAAACCTGATGTTTGAAGCTAGAATAGTCATTTACCACATTAACAATGTATAGAGTGTATTTCTGTTTAATTTAATGTTAGCTTCATTGAAAACAAATGCTCTTTCCTTTCAAAAATAAGGAAATATCTAAGTGACCCTAAACTTTTGAATTGTAGTGTATGTGGAGCTGCATAGTGCTATATGGGGCACATAATACTATGTGGGGCTGCATAATGCTATGTGGGGGTGTATAATGCTCCATGGGGGTGCATAATGATAAGTTACATAGGTTTAAAAAATACCTAGGTCCATTCTTTATCCAGCATTTATACATTTTTTCATTAAGTCATTTATAACCGACAATGTTGTGTATTGAGGAAATCATCCAGCCCTTTTTTAAAAGCTGTTATAGTGTCTACCATTACTACCTCTTGTGGTAGGGCATTCCACAGTCTGACTGCTCTAACTGTAAAGAACTCTTTCCTATTTAACTGCTGGAATTGCTTTTCTTCCACTCGCAGTATATGTCCCCTGGTCTTTAGTATTGTCTTTGGAAGGAATAAGTCATGAGCCTGTCCTTTATATTGACCACTAGTGAGGCTGCATAATGTGCATAATACTATGTTGGGCTGCATAATGCTATGTGGGGGTGTAATAATAATAATAATTTTATTCATTTATATAGCGCTTTTAATTCCACAGAGCTTTGCATACATTGGCAACATTGTCCCCATTGGGGCTCACAATCTAGAGTCCCTATCTGTATGTCTTTGGAGTGTGGGAGCAAACCAGAGTACCCAGAGGAAACCCACGCAAACACGGGGAGAACATACGAACTCCTTGCAGATGGTGTCCTTGGTGGGACTTGAAACCAGGACCCCAGCGATGCAAGACTGCAGTGCTAACCACTGAGCCACCGTGTATAAGACTATATGGGGTTGCATAATGCATGTGGGGCCCATTACTATATGGAGGACTATGTGGGGCCCATTACTATATGGAGGACTATGTGGAGCCCATTATAATATTTGGAGAGCTATGAGGGAGGGTTTTATACTTTATTTAGAATTATATGAGGGCCATTATACTGTGTGTAAGCAATTATACTGTGCGGAGGGCTGCGTGGGGCCATTATACTATTTGAAGGGATAGTAGGGGGCATTATACTGTATGAAAGGCTATGTGGGGGTCACAGTTGGGGATCTTACTGTGTTGAGGTCACCATTCATTGCTGGGATAGTTGAAGGTGGGTACAGTAGGGTCATCATACTGTGCGTGTGGATGGTACTGTGGAGGAATTTACTGTGGAGGATCATACAGTGTTTGTTGGGCACTTTTGTTGCCATCATACTTTATGGCTGCAATGAAAGGGGAATCTCAGTGCTTCAATAGGAGGAAAATTACTTAGTCAGGGAAGTGAAGTTGTGAAACATGCTCTTCTGTGACCCAGTCGAATATTATTATTTTTATTTCTGGGGGGCAATTAGAAATTCTGCTATGGGGCCCCATGATTTCTATGTACACCCCTGCTTGGGTGCTAATTCAGGGGCCATTATACAGCTTTGGGCTGATGCAGGGGCCATTATACAGTTTGTGGGATAATGTGGGGGGCCATAATACGTTTGGAGAGTAATGAGAGGGCCATTATACACCTTTGGAGCTAATGTGGGGGCCTTTATACAGTCTGGGGGCTAATGCGGGTCCATTATACATTGTGGGAGCTAATGTGTGGACCGTCATACAGTTTGGGGCCAACCATACAGTGTAGGAACTATGAGTACATTTGTAGGGGGGGTCCTCAAAGTGTTGGGGTCATTATACAGCATGTGAGTTAATGTGGGGCCATTATACAGTTTGATGGCTAGTATGAAAGCCATCATAAAGTGTGAGGAATACTGTAGAGGCCATAATACATTGTGGTGGCCATTAGACAGTGTGGGTTCTACTGAGAGTTTAGATTGGGGTAATAAATAGACATAAATTTAGATTGAAATTTGTTTAACCTTCTTAGCCTTCGGACCACCACTTTAAAGCTGATTTGTAGGGTTGAATGTGCTAAAATTTCTCCAAGCTAAAGTGCAGAACTAACCAAAAATTACCGGAAATGTTTAGATGCAGTCTTTGCTGCATGAAGGTGTCACAACATACAGTATATAGAACACAAAGGTTCACATACGTTTCCCACTAATAGAGATTTTATATTAGATTACTTTACTCATTTAAAAAAGATACAATGTAATATTTCTACCTCATAATGCTATGTGCGCACGTGTGCGCTCTGCACCGCACCTAAAAGGTGCGCTTCAGAGTGCATCTGAAAAGCTCCGTTCTGAAGCGCATGGTGCCGGCAGATTCGTGCGCTCTGATGCTGCCTCTCCCTATAGACAGCATGCAAACCGCACGGAAGAAGTGACATGTCACTTCTTAGAACGCAGCGCTTTGGGCAGCAGCTGAATCGCTGCGTTCTAAGATGCCACGTGCGCACGGCTCCTGCACAATCTCCATAGACTGTGCAGGGGACGCAGGACGCATGCAGTTACGCTGCGCTGCAGATCGCAGCGTAACTGCATGTAACACGCACACGTGCGCACATAGTTTTATTTGATCTCTTTACCTACTTGTAGGGTTTGTTTTAATATCTGATGTAGTTTTAGGTTAAATTTATGGAGTAATGTGTAAAATTCTGAAAGATTGGCAAACTTACAAGCACCACTATAATTGTCCTACACGAGATGGATTTTCAGAAAGATACAACAATTCCTCAAACCAGTTCTAGTCCCCCTCCCCACCATACTTCCTAGTCCGCTTCCTATTGTCTCACTGTCATACAGACATATGAGCAGCCAATCACTTGCCTCAGCAGTAATCCACTACAGATAGTGATTGGCTGCAGCGGTCACATCTCCCTAAGACAGATGAGGAATCAGGCAGTGACGGAACAGGAGCGGTAAGAAAGCAATGAAAAGTAGAAAAAAAAATTCTTTCCCCAAATAATCCTTTAATCTTTTTTCATACTCCATAGCATCTAATGCGGGTGTCACACGAGACGAACTATCGTGCGATGCATCATCGGGGGCACGGTTTTCGTGACGCACATCCGGCATTGCTTGCGACGTTGTTTCGTGTGACACCTCCGAGCGACGCAGAATCGCTCACAAATAGTGAGTCGTGTACTCATCGCTTATTTTTAAAAAAATTGTTTATTTTTAATGGCGCCGGTTGTTCATCGTACCCGGGGCAGCACACATCACTCCGTGTGACACCCCAGGAACGATGAACACAGCTTACCTGCTCCCGCCGGCTATGCGGAAGGAAGGAGGTGGGCGTGATGTTTACGTCCCACTCATCTCCGCCCCTCCGCTTCTATTGGCCGGCCGCTGTGTGACGTCGCTGTGATGCCGAATGTCCCTCCCCCTTCAGGAAGTGGATGTTCGCCGCCCACAGCGAGGTCGTTCGGGAGGTAAGTGCGTGTGACGGGGGTTTAACGACTTTGTGACGCACAAACGACGGGGGCGGGTACGATCGCTCGTGCAATCACACGATAGATCGTACTGTGTGAAGCCCGCATAAGGTATATAAGAACTTTATACTTTAGTTTAATTATAGAGGATTGGAGCCTACAGAATAAAGTTTTCTGAATTGTTTCTGACAAGAAATATCTTATGACTGTATTGGCACAAATCAATCAGAAAGACATGGGTGCTATTCTGGGAAATGCCACACATATTAGAAATTCCAAAAATCTCTCTGCAATGCTCCCAATGGGTTCCTTCCTTCCTGCTGAGATATGTACAGTCTGGCAGGCAGGTGACCTGCAGGATTAATAAAATACTTTTACCTTTCTTCTACAAAGGGTCAAGTATTTGATTCATTTATTGTTGACACTGTGAATATTATTTTTCCTGCTATAACTGATAAGCTTGTAAAATGAGTTCATGGGGGCACTATAGACTCTGGGCATTATCACTAATTGATAAAATGCTCTAACCCTTCCGGTACCCAGTAAGTAAATGTTTTTCACTGCATTCCTCAAAATCCCTTCTGGCAGCAAAAGTCTAGAAAACGGCATTCCTTAATGTATGGGGAGAAACACTCTAAAAAATGAGGCTCTGATCACATTGTACTTATGAGGGAGGAAAGCACAAGGGGATAGAGAAACAAATACGTAAGGTCCCATTCACACAACGGATGTCTCAACAGGGCATATCTTACCTCGTTATGGCAGTATAAGCGCTTTAAAAAAAAAAATAGTATACAAAATTTTGGCTATGCTTTTAAACAAAGAGGTATCCAGCTAAAATAAATATACTCGGTATACATTTTTTAAAATATAGAAGCTTATGGCAGCATATTCTACTTTATATATCAGAGGCTTTCTCCAGAGATGTATTTCTTGAAATCCTCCCACTGTATACCCTATTGTAATAGGTACAAACGCACTACCCCTGTTTCCCTGAAAATAAGACGTACCCCAAAAATAAGCCCTAGCAGGAATTTTCAGCATTTTCAGGTAAAAAGGCTTAAATATAAGCCCTACACCGAAAATAAGCCCTAGTCGTGGTTCAATAATGAAGTGTCCATGCAGCTAAAAAAGTTAAAGAATACACAACAGGTCACTTCATTATAGACAGCAGACACCCCCAAAAGAGAGAAAAAAGACGACAGAAGACCCCACAATCATACTTACCAGATACCGAACAGGAGGACCTATAGTGGAATGTATCAAGGACCTGTGGTAGAAAGAACACCCACATCAGGTCGCACACCCACACACATCAGATCGCACACCCACACACATCAGGTCGCACACCCACGCACACCCACACACATCAGGTCGCACACCCACACACATCAGATCGCACACCCACATCTGATTGCACACCCATACACAACAGATCCCACACCCACACACATCAGATTGCACACACACACACACACATCAGATTGCACATACTCTCACGTCAGATCACGCGCACACACACACACACACACACACACACATCAGATCACACACACAGCAGATCTGGCAATACTGATTGCTCCCAGCCAGAAGAGGAAGATGGGATACAGTGTAGTGGAGAGCAAGGACCTGCAGTGGAATGCATGGAGGACCCGATGGTGGAACACACCAATGCGTTCCATCACAGGTCCTCTATGCATTCCACTGCAGGTCTTTGCACTTCACTACACTGCTTCAAAGTATCCTCTGCTGGCTGGAAGCAATCGGTATCGCCAGTTGTGGTGAATGTGTGTGTGTGTGTGTGATCTGATGTGTGATTATGTGTGCTATCTGATGTGTGTGGGTGTGCGATCTGATGTGTGTGTGTGCGTGGATGAGAGTATGTGTGTGATATAATGTATGTGAGTGTTGGCCAGAAGCAGAGGAGCACCGCATGGAGCAAACCAGCAGGGAGTGCCTGCCAAAGATTGCAGAAGGACCTGGGAGCGATACAGATGCCTGAGATCTGGTATGAGTCTCCTGGGAAATAGGGTCTGCATTTTTGGGGGGGGTAAACTTTCCCCCAACAGTGTTTCCCCGAGAATAAGCCCTACTCCAAAAAAAAGCTTTTGCGCATTTTTCGGGGCAAAAAATATAAGACAGTGTTTTATTTTTGGAGAAACACAGTATGAACAGAACCTTAGCAAATAAATGGATTTCACAGACCTTAAGTATGTGAAATGAAGAAGGCTATGTTCACACATTGCGTTTTTGCTGCATTTTTTTCTACAGTCAAAACCTGCTCTCTTAACAGTAAAAAAGCTACGGTATTTCCAAAAAGCAGGTTTTGGTGCATTGTTTGTTGTGTTTTGGTTTGTCATTTGCCTACAGTACATGCTTAATAAAGTTTAGTCTAAAGCTCCAGTCACACTAAGCAACTTACCAGAGATCCCAACAACGATAGGGATCGCTGGTAAGTTGCTAGGAGGTTGCTGGGGAGATGTCACACTGCGACGCTCCAGCGATCCCACCAGCAACCTGACCTGGCAGGGATCGCTGGAGCGTGGCTACACGAGTTGCTGGTGAGCTCACCAGCAACCAGTGACAAGCACCCAGCGCTGCGTGGAAGATGCTGCGCTTGGTAACTAAGGTAAATATCGGGTAACCAACCCGATATTTACCTTGGTTACCACCGCACGGAGCTACACGTGCAGAGAGCAGGGAGCAGCGCACACTGAGCGCTGGCTCCTTGCTCTCCTAGTTACAGCACACATCGGGTTAATTAACCCGATGTGTGCTGCAGCTAAATGTGCACAGAGCAGGGAGCAGCGCATAATGCTTAGCGCTGGCTCCTTGCTCTCATAGTTACAGCACAGATCGGGTTAATTAACCCGATGTGTGCTGCAGCTACATGTGCACAGAGCAGGGAGCAGCGCACAATGCTTAGCGCTGGCTCCTTGCTCTCATAGTTACAGCACACATCGGGTTAATTAACCCGATGTGTCCTGCAGCTACATGTGCACAGAGCAGGAGCCGGTACTGACAGTGAGAGCGGAGGAGGCTGGTAACAAAGGTAAATATCGGGTAACCAAGGACAGGGCTTCTTGGTTACCCGATGTTTACATTGGTTACCAGCCTCCGCAGAAGCCGGCTCCTGCTGCCTGCACATTTAGTTGTTGCTGTCTCGCTGTCACACACAGCGATCTGTGCTTCACAGCAGGACAGCAACAACTAAAAAATGGCCCAGGACATTCAGCAACAACCAACGACCTCACAGCAGGGGCCAGGTTGTTGCTGGATGTCACACACAGCAACATCGCTAGCAACGTCACAAAAGTTGTTCGTTAGCAGCGATGTTGCTAGCGATGTTGCTTAGTGTGACGGGGCCTTTATTCACAACAAAAGGAACAACTTGGCAAAAACTCAGCGGTTGCAAAAAAAAAGTTGCCAACAATGCTGAAAGAATTGAAAAGCTGCTTCTTTAAAAAAACACAGCAGTTTTCCATTTTAGTTAGGCTACTTTCACACATCCGGTTTGAGCACTGCGGCTCAATCCGGCTGTGAAACCTATGCAACGGATGCGGCGAAAACACCGCATCCTTTGCATAAGTTTTTACATGCGGCCGGTCCGTTTTTTCCGGTTGCGGCACGCTACTGAGCATGCGCAGTAGAAGAAACCGCATGCGGCGGCCGGATGCGTTTTTTTCCGCATCGCGCCGCATCCGGCGTCCATAGGCATGCATTGAAAATGCGCCGCAGAGGCCGGATGCGGCGCAATGCGTTTTTTTTGCCGGAGCAAAAAACGTTGCAGGCAACGTTCCATCCGGCCGCGGCATCGGCTAAATCTGCCGCATGCGGCAAAAACTGGACCGAACGCAAGCCCATGCGGCACAATACGGCACTAATGTAAGTCTATGCAAAAAAAAACGCAACCGGCGGCAAAAAACACGGTTGCGGTTTTTCTGCAGAACGCCGTATTGTGCCGCAGAGCCAAAACCGGAGGTGTGAAAGTAGCCTTAGGCAAAAAATAGGCAAGAGTGTGCATGAGATTTCTGAAATCTGATAGCCTTTGTTGGTATTGTAAAAAGCAGCTTTTCATTTGTATAAAACTCATGAAAAAAAACAATGCATGAACAAAGCCTTAGGTTATATGTAGATCCAGACACAGTGGTCTTTTAATTTATTTTCTTAAAAAGGTTAAAGGACAGCTCTAAATTTCCTTTCCAAGTTCCAAATTCCTTAAAAAGTTGTGTTTGACATTGTTAGAGGAAAGGTTTATCACCTACAGGGAAGAATGGACAAGCACCTCTTACACATACTCGAAATTATCACCCCTCTCCAAAAAACATTCTGCGATGAAGACCTTTTGTGTTGAGAAGAGATTGTCAAATAATTTAGTCTCATTTCTGCAAAATTTCTTGTTACTGACATTTTACAAATGACATTTTACTGTAAGGAACAGGAACAGGTCTTCTGCGGGAACTTTTACATTTAATGCACTTGTACTGAATTTGGAAGTCCTGTAGACGGGATAATTTCCCGATTCCGAGAACAGGGGCTCTTTAGAATTGAGGCTTCTTCAATCATGCACGCTCCACTCATTCTGTGTGGGGACATCCGGAGATTATTGAACGCAATGTTTGACTGGTCTCATCAGCATTTCTATTAAAGGGATATTCTAAAGTTGTCTCTTCATTAAATCACAGCTATGCAATTGTGCCACCCCCGTGAAAGCAGCAGAGCTGTTCGGATACGGGTTCGCTGTGGCTCGAGGGTCCCCGGACCCGGGGGTCATGCGGCCACTCAAATGAAAGGGGGGTATTTACAGGGGAGATTATATGTAGTTCATGTACGGTAATTTGGGGAAGTGCCACGGCGCCGTTGGGTATTACCTGGGGTGATGAAATGGGGCAGCAAGGTGTCGTAGCCCTCCACAGGTAGGGGGGATGCCCCGGGACTTGGTGTGGGGTGCCGTGGGGTGCAAGGGTCATTCTCATACTCACTCAGTTTATAAGCAGACACTGACAACCGGGTAAACCAAGTCTCTGGGTACCGCTGCCGCTGAGGGGAGCTCATCCGGGTCCCGTCCCCAATAGTGTTGCCTGGTGATCCGTGACCTGCCTCCTGACACTTAGTTTGACTTCAACTTGGTGGCCTGGTAGTATGGAACAAGCCAGGCCCCGCTCCCTACTATGGCTAAGTATGGGAGCTTGCTCTCAGGGCTCACGCTTGGCATTTTCTGGACCGTTTTGGATTGGAAAGTACTATCCCCCTCGTTGTGCTAATGCCCCGATTCTGGAGCGGGTGGAAACAGATCATAAAGGCTCCGTTCTCCTCAGGTAAATTGTCGGGTTGCCTGAAGCTACTCCACGACCTAAGGTCCGTGAACCCCGTTGTACCTTCGGTCCCGGACCAGTGATGGTGCAAGGCTGCCGGCTGTCCTCCTCAACAGGTCCAGGCACCTTGCCACGATCCCCTGTGACCCCTCTTGGCTCAGACCACCGTCTGCAACCTAGACAGTTCCTTCAGGAGTCACCGCTCCCGACTTCCTCTGAGCTCCTCACAGCTTGAGGGCTACTTTCCAACCACTCTCCTTCAACTCTCCTGACCGACTCACTACACTCCTCACTTCCCCTCCCTGACCCCCCAGGTGGGCGACTCTATTCCACTCAAGCCGTCCACTGGTGTGTCTGGTGGGTGTGGTGCAGGGTGTATCTAGGATTTGATTTGCGGTTGGAGGCAACACCATTTAGATAGGGACTCAGAACCAAGAGGGAGGTGGAATACTGCACGGAAGGGCAGCTTGTGGAGTACCCTGTGACGACCTGATAGTCCAGGGGTGTCACACAATCTCTGTACAGTTTCGTTATGTCCTGGTTTATAGCAGGGTAAGCTCTCTTCCTTGAGTGACAGCTCGGGTGAATAGAATTGTAGTATTAGTAGAGCTATAAAGCCAGGAACAAATGCTGCCATAACACATTTAGCTATCAGGGGTTTGTTTTGAGTCTACATTGTCCTGTGATTGGGAGATCTGGTGACAGCTGCCATTCTAATTATTTATATCTCTATCTCTTAGAAGATGTGAGCAAGAGAGATGAGCAGCTAAATCATTTGACTGAACCGAGCTGACTAGGATGTTAACAGTTAAGGTCTTTCCAGAAATGTAACTCCTAAGCACTCTCAGCCAAGGTCTGGGCAAGCACTAGAGACCGGGCTCCATGGAAACCAGCTGTACACTATGAAAAGATAAAATCTCTCAGTACAGGAGAACGACAACTTAGTAAAAAGAAAGAAAATCGCAAACTTGCCTATTTTCATACTATCTAACCAAATAAAGCTATTTAAACCGAACCAATCACCAGGATTTTCCTATACAAACTAAAGCCAGTGCTACAGTGGCACTATCATGCTGATTCTATACATACCATTAGTTGTCAGATTGGATGTGTGGTTTTTGAAATGCAGGCAAGTAAAGTTACAGAAATGTACAGCTTTTTGATTGGCAGCAGCTGCCGAATAGCTAATATGTGGGTTGGGTTTTGCTATCTATTCCTGCCCCTATCTGCTGCCTGGCTCTGTAAATACTAAACTGTATGGGCTCCTTCAAGGTATGGGTCATTTCTGTCACGTGATAGGGGCATGTTAGAAATGAAGTCCATACAGTCTAGTATCTAAGGAGGCCACAAAGGCAAACAGGGGTGGGAATAGATAGCAAAACCCGACCCACCTACTAGATATTCGGCAGCTTCTGTTAATCAAAAGATGTACATTTCTGTAACTTTACTTGCTTGTATTTCAAAAACTATATATTTCATCAACACAACTAGAGGTATGTATAGAATCAGTATGATAGCGCCAGTATAGCATTGGCTTTAGTTTATATAGGAAAATCCTGGTGATTGGTTCACTTTAAGAATGTGGGAACACCCTTTTAAGAATGAATGGAGTGGAGGTGCACATGATCAACCACTGTTCCATTCAAACCAAATGGGTCTCTCTAATCTGTTTCTCAAGATTAGTGGGTGTTCCAGCAGTTAGACCCAACAGCAACTAGAAAATAATTCTCAATTAGAGATCAGTGAACCTTAGGCTCAAGGCTCTGGGTTCGGGCTCAGAAAATGATGTGAAAATCAGTCAGGTCAGTATCGCGCTGTGCTGGTGTCTGCGTGATGCAGTGCATTGTGCACACTGCGAGAAGTGTTTCGTCTGCTTAAATTAGGCTTACAGTCAACATACTAAGATGTGTAGTTCACGAAGAATGAAAAAAAAACAGCTACCGCCCACCCACCTCCAGAAGTGTTTTGCTATGGGCCAAAAGCAAAACATTTTCGGAGGTGTGTGGCGGTGTTTTTTTTATTTTTTTCATTCTCCGTGAACTACACATCTTAGTACGCTGAATGTAACCCTAATTTGAGCTGATCACACACTTCCCGCAGCGTGCACAATGCAGGGCATCATGCAGACACCAGCACAGCGCGATACTCACCTGGCTGATTTTCACGTCATTTTCCGAGCCCAAACCCCGAGCCCCGAGCCTAAGGTTCACTCATCTTTATTCTCAATCCAATAAATAGGAAATAAGTTTCTAACTTAGCAGAATCCCTGTAAAGTGTAGCCAAACCTTTATAAGGTTTATTTAATATTTTAGTGTCCTTATAATTTCAAGAAAGAAGCAGACCTCCACTGATCTCTCAACATCCTCCTTCCCCAAGAGGTATGCATCTCAGCAGACAGGAGTGCTTTTCATTGAATTCGTCCTCTACTCAGTGTGCACTCCTGTCTGCTGAGCTGAACACATCTTGGGGAAGGGTGGTTGGGGGGGTCTCAAGACCCAAAACCCCAACGATCTGCTTGAAAACACTTTAAAGGGTTTCGTTACTCTTTAAGTATCCTGCATATGTTGTAATATGACTGAAATATAATGTATATTGTCACCCACTGAGTCTTGTGACTCGCCCACCCCAGGGCTATGGGACACCCGGTGCCGGGCCGGACTAGTCCGGAGGTAGTCAGTGGTGGCGGGGCCCAACTCCGTCGCCCTGGTGGGTGTCAGTTTAAATATGGCTGGTGACTTGGGGTTTGAATAAAGTTTGTGTTCGTGACGCCACCTGTGGTATGCGGCTATTAAGCCGCCGCTGCTGTATGGGGCCTCCGGGGCTGTTGGAATGGCAGCTAGGATGGTCCTGCTCCCCACAGGTGGAGCGGTACCCCGGGGCAACAGTTGGTGTTCATGAGAGTCTATGGTGTGAATAACACGGTGCAGAGCCAACAGGCAGTGAAAGAAACAGGCACAAACAGTAGTCTCTTTACCTTCTCCTCTTTTACTCGGCAGCAGTTTAGTCCAGGGAGACCGTCACAGATGGTAAAGATGGTCCGGCCGGCCTGGAAGTGCCTGGGGGTGATCTTTGGCCAGTTGAGTATGAGGCCTACTCCCTAATCTTTCTTTTCTTTACTATTATAGGACCCTGCACTCTGAATTTAGCAAAGGCCCTCCTGCTGCTGGGACCAGTGGTTCGTCCCTTGTTCTGTGTGGTAGACTGCGCATGCCCTCTCTGGTGCTTCTCTGCTGGAGTCCACACCGGGCCCTGGGGATGCAGCTGTACCTTCAGATTGCTTCTGGGCCAGGGGGCTTGCAGCTCTCCTGCCCTCCGGATTCGGCTACCAGGGAAGGATTTTATACCCTGGCAACCACAGACTCCGATGTCCGAGTCTCTTCTGTGCCTCTCTGCACTTCCTGCTTCACTGGGCCAAGCTATTCTAGCTCTAGGCCCCAGTTCCACAAGGCAGCACACTCTGCGTCTGTTCTCTTTGCTTCCTTTCTACAGACTGAACTCTACTTCCTCCCTCAGGTCAGACTTAAGGAATGCTCCCTGGAATTCCAGGTTCAGAGCTCCCCCTGCTGGCCGGAGGGAGAACTGCGTTGGATGTTAAACTTACTGGCCAATAGATCTCCCAATTACCTCCAGGCTCAGCATTAACCCTTTGGGAGGGCAATGCTGTTGTGGCGGCCAGGTCCTGGGGCGCCACACTTGAACTATAAAAGGGAAGAATTGGAGGATCTCTATATAGCAATGGCAGGTCATATTGGATAATTGAGGTTTGCCTTTGTTACCCAAAGCTATGTCCATTTAGTATGTAATGGAGGACGCCATATGAATGCCTCAGGTAAGGAATTCTTTTACGTGATGATAATACGATACAAATTATGTAAATTAATACATTTTTTGGAACTGCATCATGATTTTGATGAGTTTGTTTTTATGCATAAATATAATGTAAGCTGTGTCTCTGCAGTCTTTAGTTACAGACAATATTTCAAAATACTATTTTAGTTTGGATTTTTTTTTTTTGCTCACAGACCTGGACTGTAATCTGCAAATATTTTTTTTCTTGGGAATCATAAATCCAGTTTTCTGGAATGCAAACTTTTGTTTTCTGCCCAAGAAAGGTTGGAATTTCCTGCATGCATGAGAATTAGCTCCAAAACAATTTTGATAGATGTAGTTAAGACAAGTCAAACACTTCAGTAGGAGCAAGGGTACTTTACTTCAGATTGATAAGTAAGCACATTTCCATAACTTTTGGAAAATGTAAGATTCTTCAAAAAAGTTGAATTCCTTAAAAAAATAAAAGAACTTTTAGATATTTATACTTTGACCATGTCATGAATTCGCCACTGACTGAGCAGCCACCCAACTGTTATCAGGGACTTGCTGGGTTGTCAGTATTGTGAATAGTTAACCCAGGCACCCAATCAGGGAATTGGGCATGCTGACTATCCTCAAGCGATTCTGGATTTCCCAGCAGCCAATCAGCCTGAGCCTGCTGGGCTTCCTTATGGTGTTACCCTTTCAGGGGGATTGCCAGGATACTTAGCAGGCAGGCAGTGGTCAGACCATTGCCAGTTTTAGCTTTCCTCAGTGGTGTGCTTGCCTCTAGGTTTTGTGTTCTGCTGTTCTGATCTCTTGCTGCCCTTACCTTTGACTATTTTTTATCCTAGCCCCTTTAATCCCCATCTGTAACCGTTGTGGACTTCGGACTGTGACTTGTTTTTCTGTTTTGCCCCTCTGCCTTTGACGTACATTCTTGGTATTTGACCCCAGACTTCTTGACTGAATTACCTCACGGCTTGTCAGAGCAGTAATCACTTTTCTTCTACCTTGGTATGATCACGAGTACATGAAGGTGGAAGAAAAGTCATTACTGCTCTGATTAATTGTATCTGACCTGACATACAGTTGCTTTAAAAAGTCTACACACCCCTGTTAAAATGGCAGGTTATTGTCATGTAAAAAAATCATACTAAAGAAAATCTTTTCAAAACTATTCCCACCTTTAGTGTAAAGGGTGCTTCACACGCTGCGACATCGCTAGCGATCTCGTTAGCGATCTGACATGCCAGATCGCAGATAAGATTTGCCGAGATCGTACATAGGTCTTTTTTTTTTAGCGCCGGTCACATGTGTGATCTCGGCAAATCGTATGTGCGATCTGGCGTGTTACATCGCTAATTAGATCGCTAGCGATGTCGCAGCGTGTAAAGCACCCTTTACCCATAATCTATACAGATCCATTGAAAAACAAACAAATCAATTTGAGGGCTTTTGAACAAAAGTAAAATAATTTATTGCAGAAGTATGAACATCCTCCTATAAATGGGGATGTGGTTGTCAGAATTAGTCAAGCACATATAAACTCACATTACATAGTAGTCAGTACCCAGTTGCCATTAATACAAAGTTTAGCTGTTCTAGTTATTTTCCTTACATTGAATTATAGCAAAAGCCATGGCCCCTTAACAGCTTGCAACACAGCAAAAGGATCTCATTAATAAACATTATCATCAGTCAAGAGAAGGGTTGAAAAAAAAATTCACAGCATTAGACATAACATGGAGCACTGTGAATATGGTCATAAAAAAGTGGCTTAATTTTGGCACAACTGTCACATTACCTAGAACTGAACGTCCCTCAAAAACTGATGAAACGTCAAAAAGAAAATTGGTGCGAGAAACTGCAGCAGGCCTATAGCAACATGAATGGAGTTGCAGGAATTCCTGACAAGTACTAGTCGTGGTTGTATACTGCTTATGACAACAATTTCCTGAATTCTTCATATGTCTGGCCTGTGGTGTAGGGTGGCAAGACAAAAGACTTTTCTTAGAAAAAAAAATGTCTACACTCAGCCATGTGTTGTTAAAAGTCTGTGCGAAAATATGTTATGGCCTGAGGAGACTAACTTTGAACTTTTTGGCCATAATTCCAAAATTTATGTTAGGTGCTGGACCAAAACCAGCAATGCCCATCGGACCCAACCACGCAGGTGATATTTTTAATGTTTATTCTGACATGAAATCAGAATAAACCTTTCCTGTTTTAGGTCAATTAGGATTACCGACATTATTTATATTTGCTAAATGCCAGAATAACTAAAGAGTGTGTTAATGTTTTAAGGCATTTGTATTACTTTCTGCAAAGTCAAACGTTTACATACACTAAGGAGGGCATTACACGTTGCGACATCGCTACCGATATATCGCCGGGTCACGTCGTTAGTGACGCACATCCGGCGCCGGTAGCGACATCGCAACGTGTAAATCTTAGGTGCGACGATGAATGAGCACAGAAGCGTACAATATCGCTGATCTGTGTAACATCGTTCATTTCCATAATGTCGGTTCGACCACAGGTACGATGTTGTTTGTCGTTCCTGTAGCTCCACACATCGCTGTGTGTAAACCCGCAGGAGCGACAAACATCTCCTTACCTGCGTCCCAACGGCAATGCGGAAGGGAGAAGGTGGGCGGGATGTTATGTCCCACTTATCTCCGCCCCTCCACTTCTATTGGCCGGCCGATTAGTGACGTTATCGCTACGGCAGCAATCACCACATATCGCATGTGCGACGGGGGAGGGTGCTATCGCGCTGGACATTGCTAGCAAATGCTAACGATGCCATAACGTGTAAAGTACCCCTAAGAGTACTATGACGTTAAACAATATGGGATAGCCCATATGATGATGTCATGTCTTTGGAAGCTTTTGATAGGTTTATTGGCGACATTAGAGTTAATTTGAGACACACCTGTGAATGTATTTTAATGTACACATGAAACACACTGCTTCTTTGTGAAAGGGAGAAAATTTCAGCCTACCATAATCATGTGATCCAAACCACCTAGGGTGCACGGATGAAGAAAATGGGCGGTCCACCCCTGCAGAAGTCAATCTAAATAAGAGTAAGTGGTAATCCAGCACCCATAGTCCAGTCTTCAGTCAAAATTAAGACATCCTTTATTCACAAAACATGTTAAAAACATACATGTTTAAAATCAGAACTTCCTACGCTTTCAGGTTATAGAGACACTTACTCATAGGTAGTGAGTAAGGGTCTCTATGACCTGAAACGCGTAGGCAGTTCTGATTTTAACCATGTATGTTTTTAACATGTTTTGTGAATAAAGGATGTCTTAATTTTCACTGAAGACTGGACTATGGGTGCTGGATTACCACCTACTCTTATTTAGATTGACTGCTTCTTTCTGTAGCATCATGGGATGGGATCAAGTCAAAAGCAATCAGCCAAGATCTCAGGAAGAGAATTGTGGACTTGCACAAGTCTGGATCATCCTTGAGTGCAATTTCCAGATACCTGAAGGTGCCTCGTTCATCTGTACAAACAATTTTACACAAGTACAAACAAGATGGAAATGTCCAGCCATCATACCGCTCGGGAAGGAGACGAGTCCTGTGTACCAGATATGGTCATGCTTTGGTCAGACATATGCATATCAACCCAAGAACAAAAGCAAAAGACCTTGGGAAGATGCTGTCGGAAGCTGGTAAGATTGTGTAATTTCCACAGTAAAACGAGTGCAACATGGGCTGGAAGGCCACTCTACCAGGAAGAAGCCATTACTCAAAAAAAAAAAAAAAAACATACAAAAAGCCAGATTAATGTTTGCAAATGCACACAAGAACAAAGACCTTAATTTTTTGAGACATGTCCAGTGGTTTGATGAAACTAAGATTGAACTGTTTGGCCATAATCATTACGGTTGGAGGAAAAAGGGAAAAACTTTGAATTCTAAGAAGATCATCCCAACTGTGAAACATTGGGGAAGCAGCATTATGTTGTGGGGTTTTTATGCTGCAGAAGGGACTGGTGCACTTCACAAAATAGATGGCATCATGAGGAAAGAAGATTATGTGGCAATACTGAAGCAACATCTCAAGACATCAGCCAGAAACTTAAAGCTTGGGTGGAAATGGGTCTTTCAAATGGACAATGATCCAAAGCATACTGCCAAACTGGTTACAAAGTGGTTTAAGGATAACAAAGTCAATATTTTGGTGTGGCCATCACAAAGACCTGATCTCAATCCTATTGAAAATTTATGGGCAAAGCTGAAAAGGCAGGTATGAGCAAGGCAACCTACAAACATCGGTCAGTTACACCAGTTCTGTCAGGACGAATGGGCCCAAATTCCTACCAACTATTGTGAGAAGCTTGTGGAAGGATATCCAAAACATTTCACCCAAGTCATACAGTTTAAGGGCAATGGTACCAAATACTAATGAAATGGATGGAAACTTTTGACTTTGCAAAAAGTAATAAAAATACCTTAAAACATTCTCTCTCTCATTTTGGTATTAGGCAAATCCATATAATTTTGGTTCCTAATTGACCTAAAACAGGAAATATATTTAGGTATATATTTAGATGTGCAGTCTTATCTATGCATGTAGCATTGAGTTTTTATTGGTACTTAGTATATTAATATCTATTGTCCACCAGTCAATAAATATTTCACCCCCCAATCTGTTTTCACCTTCATGACCAGGCCAATTCTTTCAATTCCACCACTCCTTGCAGTAGAAAAAACTGTAGTATTAGAACTGCAAGAATTTTCCACTAGAATTCTGAAACTACAGTTACTAAATGGACATCAGTAAAAATAAATTACGGTACTGGGCGCCTGCAACTATCTGACACTAATCCTGACTATATTCAGTAAAATATACTGTAGTATACTACAGTATATTTTTACTGCCCCTAATCTAGCCTATCAACTATCTAAATTATTTTGATTCTTTTTCACACCTTACTATCTGACACTAATCCTGACTATATTCAGTAAAATATACTGTAGTATACTACAGTATATTTTTACTGCCCCTAATCTAGCCTATCAACTATCTAAATTATTTTGATTCTTTTTCACACCTTACTATCTGACACTAATCTTGACTATAATCAGTAAAATAAAAACCTGGCCCTTTTTATGCACTAAGTGCCTCAATTTTTAAATTTATATCCTTAGCAGTAATGCATGTCCAAATTCCTATATTAAATGTTTGCCTACCTTAGCGCCTCACAGCAGAGCTGTATATTTGTTAGAATATATTTCAAGTTCAGTTTCCATCTATTCACACTTGTCTTAGTAAGCACCATCAGTTTTCTTATTTTACAGTCATATGAAAAAGTTTGGGCACCCCTATTAATGTTAACCTTTTTTCTTTATAACAATTTGGGTTTTTGCAACAGCTATTTCAGTTTCATATATCTAATAACTGATGGACTGAGTAATATTTCTGGATTGAAATGAGGTTTATTGTACTAACAGAAAATGTGCAATCTGCATTTAAACAAAATTTGACCAGTGCAAAAGTATGGGCACCTCAACATAAAAGTGACATTAATATTTTGTAGATCCTCCTTTTGGAAAAATAACAGCCTCTAGTCGCTTCCTGTAGCTTTTAATGAGTTCCTGGATCCTGGATGAAGGTAGATTTGACCACTCCTGTTTACAAAACAATTCCAGTTCAGTTAAGTTTGATGGTCGCTGAGCATGGACAGCACGCTTCAAATCATCCCACAGATTTTCAATGATATTCAGGTCTGGGGACTGGGATGGCCATTCCAGAACATTGTAATTGTTCCTCTGCATGAATGCCTGAGTAGATTTGGAGCGGTGTTTTGGATCATTGTCTTGCTGAAATATCCATCCCCTGCGTAACTTCAACTTCGTCACTGATTATTGCACATTATTGTCAAGAATCTGCTGATACTGAGTTGAATCCATGCGACCCTCAACTTTAACAAGATTCCCGCTGCCGGCATTGGCCACACAGCCCCAAAGCATGATGGAACCTCCACCAAATTTTACTGTGGGTAGCAAGTGCTTTTCTTGGAATGCCGTGCTTTTTTTCCTCCATACATAACGCCTTTTTATATGACCAAACAACTCACTCTTTGTTTCATCAGTCCACAGGACCTTCTTCCAAAATGTAACTGGCTTGTCCAAATGTGCTTTTGCATACCTCAGGCGACTCTGTTTGTGGCGTGCTTGCAGAAACGGCTTCTTTCGCTTCACTCTCCCATACAGCTTCTCCTTGTGCAACGTGCGCTGTATTGTTGACCGATGCACATTGACACCATCTGCAGCAAGATGATGCTGCAGGTCTTTGGAGGTGGTCTGTGGATTGTCCTTGACTGTTCTTACCATTCTTCTTCTCTGCCTTTCTGATATTTTTCTTGGCCTGCCACTTCTGGGCTTAACAAGAACTATACCTGTGTTCTTCCATTTCCTTACTATGTTCCTCAAAGTGGAAACTGACAGTTTAAATCTCTGAGACAACTTTTTGTATCCTTCCCCTGAACAACTATGTTGAATAATCTTTGTTTTCAGATCATTTGAGAGTTGTTTTGAGGAGCCCATGATGCCACTCTTCATAGGAGATTCAAATAGGAGAACTACTAGCAAGTGGCCACCTTAAATACCTTTTCCCATGATTGGATACACCTGCCTATGAAGTTTAAAGCTCAATGAGGTTACAAAACCAATTTAGTGCTTTAGTAAGTTAGTAAAAAGTAGCTAGGAGTGTTCAAATCAAGAAATTGTTAAGGGTGCCCATACTTATGCACCGGTCAAATTTTGTTTAAATGCGGATTGCACATTTTCTGCTAGTACAATAAACCTCATTTCAATCCAGAAATATTACTCAGTCCATCAGTTATTAGATATATGAAACTGAAATAGCTGTTGCAAAAACCCAAATTGTTATAAAGAAAAAAGGTTAACATTAATAGGGGTTCCCAAACTTTTTCATATGACTGTAGATTTGATTTGATTTTGACTTATGATTATTTGCTTTCTGACTGAGCATTCCTTCCCATTAGCTTAAGGCAATTTTTAATTTACTATTAGCAAGTTTCTGCCCACTCATATGTCCAGCCCAGGTAGAGGCATTTAGGTGGGGACCCAGTAAAGAGATACGCCTTGACGCTAGCTGCTGGGCTCACATAAAGCTGGCCTTTTTTAAGCACTAAGTATCTAAATTTTTACATTTATTTCCTTAGTCATAATGTATAGTATACAATAAGGTAAAGAGTTGCACACTAGTCACAATGTATGAGGAAATAATGAAAAGCAGAACTGCTATGGGAAGACTAGAATGAAAAATACAATGAACTATCTGAAAAATTGAAAAAACTTGAAAATGGAATATGCATAACTGCTATGAATAACAGGAATTCAAGAGATGTTTAGCCATTGTATTGATCAATGCAAAAGAGCCCTAAAACCACGCCAAGGTAATCTCTATTTTTGGGGTCCCTAACTGTGTAACCTCACCTGCAGTTAAAAAACTTCCTCTGTATGGGAAGCAAAGGACCAAGCTATATATGTGAAATGAAACATATGGCTATGGGTGGGGCAGGGTTCTCAGACAGAAAGTGCATACGTGTGAACAAGGTGCAAAACTCAAATAAATATAACTATACAATAAGGTAAAGAGTTGCACACCAGTCACAATGTATGGGGAAATAATGAAGAGTAGAACTGCTATGGGAATACTAGTGTGAAAAATACAACGAACTATCCTTATCTATTGTACCATCACCCATTCCCTATAGACTGTGAGCCCTCGCGGGCAGGGTCCTCTCTCCACCTATACCAGTCTGTTATGTGCTGTTAATGATTGTTGTATGTATACCCTCTTTCACTGTAAAGCGCCATGGAATGAATGGCACTATAAAAATAAATAATAATAATAAATCTTAAAAATTGAAAAAAACGGAATATGCATAACTGCTATGAATAATAGGAATATAAGAGATATTTAGCCATTGTATTGATCAATGCAAAAGAGCCCCAAAACTATGCCAAGGTAATCTCTATTTTTAGTTCTGCTTTTCTGGGTACACTAATTACTAAAGCTAACAGAGGAATTCTAAACAAGGGAACAAGGAGACAATGACCTCTTGTGGGCAGTATTGGTTATGTGGTCCACATAACATTATCCATCTTATACACTATACTGTACATTAGAAACAAAATTCTCAACATTGAATCCAATTAATGTTATGCTGAGAGGTGGTCACCATGAACCATCTACTCAAGCAGCACTACTCAAAACAACATGTCAACAAACAAGAGGACAAAGAGTATATGTGCAAAATAGACAAGTTTTTATTATTATGAAAAAAACACAATAGACAATTAAAAACACAGATAAGACATCACCTCAATTAATCATCTGGGGGAATTTAGGATTGTAAAGGTACCGTCACACATAGCGAGATCACAGCTGAGTCACAGTTTCTGTGACGCAGTAGTGATCCCGTTAGCGATCTTGTTATGTGTGACACCTACCAGCGATCAGGCCCCTGCTGTGAGATCTCTAGTCGTTGCTGAATGGTCCAGGCCATTTTCTTCAAAGGCGATGTCCTGCCGGGCAGGACACATCGCTGTGTTTGACACTGTGTGACAGGGTGTTACGGTTGCTGCGAGCACTGGAGACTAAGTCCAGATTTCTTGCTACTGCACATGTGCGAGCGCTGGAGGCTAAGTCCAGATTTCTTGCTACTGCACATGTGCGAGCGCTGGAGACTAAGTCCAGATTTCTTGCTACTGCACATGTGCGAGCGCCGGAGACTAAGTCCTATCTTGGAGCCATTGCACATGTGCGGGTGACATCATCGCTGACACGAGGTCACATGTCTCTGACACCTTCTATGCCGATTGGTCGCTGGTCATGTGCTTGTGATGCCTTGCTCGGTGATAGGCCAGCATGACGTCACTCCTGTCGTTCTGGCAGCGGATTGGCCTGGTGTCCTCCATCTTGGATGAGGCACAGAGTCTATATAAGACCCTGACACACGCCGCATGGCGCTCAGTCCTCTTGGTTCATGCATAAGAGTAGACGCTCTGTGCGCGTTCCTCTAGGCATTCCTCTGTCTATGCTAGGTGAGCGCTACCGGCAGGGTAGCGTTCTTATACCTTACAGCTTCGGCTGCTGTCCGTATCCTTACCTCTTAGGGGAGCGGACATAGGCAGGTGCCTGAGGCACATGGTCTGGCTGGGCCTTGTGGTTCGACTCGTAGGTGGACGTTGCCGCTAGGGTAACGCTCCTTATACTGCGTCTGGCAGTTGTTCGTATCCTCGCACACTAGGGGAGCGAACAGAGGTAGGAGCTTTGTGCGGCTTACGCTGCTGTTCGTCTCTTTTGCACCACTAGAAGAGCGGACCTAGGCAGGTGCCATATTTAGTGGTTCGTGTCCTCGCACACTAGTGGAGCGAACGCAGGTAGGAGCTTTGTGCGGCTTACGCTGCTGTTCGTCTCTTTTGCACCACTAGAAGAGCGGACCTAGGTAGGTGCCATTTCGCACACATTGCCTTTGTCTCTGTGATTATTAACAGAGATCATTCCACACACCCTCCAAGTAAGGAAGGAATTGCTTTACTTACTTATTATATCCTTCTGTGAGTTAACAGAGGTATTGCACTCTGCCATAGTCTGCAGCAGAGTCTTTGCACGGTGGACCCTGACTGTCTGATACTCCTTTAGGTTATCAGACAGCCCCCCGTAACATTAGGACTGAGCCAAGGGTCTGGCAGTTATGGGAGAATATCAGCAGTTACACCGTTACATACAAGTACTTGAGTCACGGCTCAAGAGTATAGAGGATAAACCTCAGACCATGGTGACATCTGCACATGATCCTCGACTTGCTCTGCCAAACAGATATTCTTGCGATGCCAGATCATGTCGTGGTTTCATTAGTCAGTGTCAGATACACCTAGAGGTCAACTCTTCTCGCTTCTCTACGGAGAGGTCCAGAGTAGGCTTTATCATCTCCTTACTTCAGGACAAAGCCTTAGAATGGGCGACTCCCCTATGGGAGCGCTCTGATGTGGTTACTCTGAGACATCAAGACTTTCTTGATGCTCTTAAGGCGGTGCAACGCTTCTTAGGATTCATAAATTATTACAGGCAGTTCATACCCCATTTTTCTACTTTGGTGGCCCCTTTGGTGGCCTTGACTAAGAAAGGTGCTAATCCCAAAACCTGGTCTACTGAGACATCTCAGGCTTTTGAGGCAGTAAAAAGACACTTTTCAACTGCTCCCGTTCTTCAAAGACCCGATGAGAGTAAGCCCTTCCTCTTAGAGGTTGATGCCTCTTCAGTGGGTGCTGGTGCGGTCTTGTATCAAAAGAACGGTGCAGGTAGAAAAAGGCCGTGTTTCTTCTTTGCGAAAACCTTTTCACCGGCAGAGAGAAACTATACCATTGGGGATAGGGAACTGCTCGCCTTGAGATTAGCCTTGGAGGAGTGGCGTCACTTGCTGGAAGGAGCGAAACATCCTTTCCAGGTCTATACAGACCATAAGAATCTGACGTACTTACAAACCGCTCAGCGTCTGAATCCTCGCCAAGCCCGCTGGTCCTTGTTTTTCTCCTGCTTTCACTTCTCCATCAACTATCTGTCTGGGAGTAAGAATAACAAGGCAGACGCCCTGTCTCGCTCTATGCTTTCTACCCAGGAGGAGATTGACGAACCTCGTCTTATCCTTCCCTCCAGGGTTTTTCATACGCTCTCCCCTGTGACGTTAGACCAAATTCCACCGGGCAAGACCTTTGTTCCGCCTGATCGACAGAATGATATACTGTCATGGGCCCACACCTCAAAGGTGGGTGGGCATTTTGGTATTAGGCGGACACGAGAGTTACTGGAGAGGTGGTATTGGTGGCCACACTTAGCCAGCCACGTCAAGAGATATGTCGGTTCCTGCTACTCATGTGCTCGCAACCGTCCATTAAGGCAGAGACCGGCTGGACTCTTGCATCCTTTACCAGTGCCAGATAGACCATGGGAGGTGGTAGGCATGGACTTTGTGGGTGATCTTCCATGTTCACAGGGACATAGATTTGTGTGGGTCATTACGGACCATTTCTCCCGGATGGTTCATCTCGTACCGTTATCGAGAATCCCATCTTCCAGGGTACTAGCCAAACTATTCCTCAAGCATGTCTTTAGGCTTCACGGGATGCCAGATCGTATCATTTGTGATAGAGGCCCGCAATTTACTTCCCGTTTCTGGCGAGATCTTTGTAGCCTTCTGCAAATTGAGTTGAATCTCTCTTCGGCATACCATCCGGAGACCAATGGTTTGGTTGAGCGTACCAATCAATCTATGATTATATACCTTCGACACTTTGTTGCTGAGAACCACGATAACTGGTCCTCCCTCCTACCCTGGGCAGAATTTGCCCTTAACAATTCGCTGGCTGAGGCCACTGGGCAGACACCGTTCGTACTCAATAATGGGCAACACCCTAGGGTACCGGTACCGTTTCCCGCTGCTGCACCTCCTCCTCTTGTGGCCGACTGGGCAACTAATGCCAGAGAGGTTTGGGATCGGACTCAAGAGTCGATCCAAGCAGCTAAGGACCGTATGAAGACGGTGTCCGATCGGTTTCGTCGCCCTGCTCCTGTCTTTTCTCCAGGGGACTTTGTGTGGCTCTCTGCAAAACACGTGAGACTTAGAGTGAGCTCTGTCAAATTTGCTCCTCGCTTCCTGGGTCCTTATGAGGTTCTTCGACAGGTAAATCCTGTAGTCTACCAATTGAAGTTACCCGTCCATCTTAGGATTCATGACAAATTCCATGTCTCACTGCTAAAGCCGGCTATTTTACCTCACGCTCGTGAAGTGCACTCTCCTGCTTCTGATTCCTCTCGCTCTAGCTATGAGGTACGAGCCATAGTTGGTTCTAAGATGGTTAGAGGGCGCAGGTTCTTCTTGATAGATTGGGAGGGTTACGGCCCGGAACATCGCTCTTGGGAGCCTGAGGAGGCTGTCCATGCTCCCGACTTAGTTGCCGATTACCTGCGTCGCCGGGAGGGGGGCCTTTGAGGGGGAGGTACTGTTACGGTTGCTGCGAGCACTGGAGACTAAGTCCAGATTTCTTGCTACTGCACATGTGCGAGCGCTGGAGGCTAAGTCCAGATTTCTTGCTACTGCACATGTGCGAGCGCTGGAGACTAAGTCCAGATTTCTTGCTACTGCACATGTGCGAGCGCCGGAGACTAAGTCCTATCTTGGAGCCATTGCACATGTGCGGGTGACATCATCGCTGACACGAGGTCACATGTCTCTGACACCTTCTATGCCGATTGGTCGCTGGTCATGTGCTTGTGATGCCTTGCTCGGTGATAGGCCAGCATGACGTCACTCCTGTCGTTCTGGCAGCGGATTGGCCTGGTGTCCTCCATCTTGGATGAGGCACAGAGTCTATATAAGACCCTGACACACGCCGCATGGCGCTCAGTCCTCTTGGTTCATGCATAAGAGTAGACGCTCTGTGCGCGTTCCTCTAGGCATTCCTCTGTCTATGCTAGGTGAGCGCTACCGGCAGGGTAGCGTTCTTATACCTTACAGCTTCGGCTGCTGTCCGTATCCTTACCTCTTAGGGGAGCGGACATAGGCAGGTGCCTGAGGCACATGGTCTGGCTGGGCCTTGTGGTTCGACTCGTAGGTGGACGTTGCCGCTAGGGTAACGCTCCTTATACTGCGTCTGGCAGTTGTTCGTATCCTCGCACACTAGGGGAGCGAACAGAGGTAGGAGCTTTGTGCGGCTTACGCTGCTGTTCGTCTCTTTTGCACCACTAGAAGAGCGGACCTAGGCAGGTGCCATATCTAGTGGTTCGTGTCCTCGCACACTAGTGGAGCGAACGCAGGTAGGAGCTTTGTGCGGCTTACGCTGCTGTTCGTCTCTTTTGCACCACTAGAAGAGCGGACCTAGGTAGGTGCCATTTCGCACACATTGCCTTTGTCTCTGTGATTATTAACAGAGATCATTCCACACACCCTCTAAGTAAGGAAGGAATTGCTTTACTTACTTATTATATCCTTCTGTGAGTTAACAGAGGTATTGCACTCTGCCATAGTCTGCAGCATAGTCTTTGCACGGTGGACCCTGACTGTCTGATACTCCTTTAGGTTATCAGACAGCCCCCCGTAACACAGGGTCACAGTGACTGCTGAGATCGTTATACAGGTGGCTACTGCGACCTGTATTGTTCCTGCATCGCTGGTAAGGTCTGACTGTGTGACATCTCACCTGCAACCTCCCAGTGACTTACCAGCGATCCCTATCAGGTCGCATCGCTGGTAAGTCGTTGTGTGTGACTGGGCCTTTACACATTAATGACAGGGCAATTCTCAGAAAACACTTGAGACATTCCAGATACCCAGGATACAAGTGAATCCTAAAGATAATTAATACAAGGGTATCACAGTATGTAATTAAAATTAGATCAAGTAAATCTGAGATTCCTAGCCAAAATATGGAAATAACTATTCAAAATGAAGGAATAGAATCAGTTTAAACATACACCACCCAGGACCAATAGTTAGTTTAATACATAAGGATCAAGCACAGACTAAATGTCCGTTGCAGGAGCACAGTAGCCAATTATAGGTTGTATATGTAAAACCCCCCTATAGAGCTCCACACAATGGACACATAGTTACCTGAGAAATTTGTGCAAAGGGTAAAACAGGGTTAAACCTTCAGTTTGTGGAACCCCCAGAGAGGAACCTGGACTTCATCTTTGAAGGCTCCAGACTCAGAGGTACCACCTCCACAACACTACACGTCCACTCACTCAACATAATTTTCTGTAGCGTGCCCAGGCGAGAAAGATAAGACCCTCCACAATGACTACCACCCTGGTCACATTCACACTTGTAACCTGTATACAGACTTATTTTCTTTGACCTTTCTTTGCCATCTATATTGATAGACTTGGAATTTTGCAGTTGTTTTCATTCTCTACTTGTCTTCTGGTCAGTGGAAACTTTGATGTCTAGTTATTTTGCAATCTTAGAATTCATTTTAAGCATTCCACATATATTTAAAAATAGAGAAATAAATTATATGGGGACTTCTTACTTTTCCCATTATTATATCTTGTACTGACCTGGAGTCAAAGCCAATGTAATGTCTAAGGTTGTACTTATATCTCTATAGGCCGCAGTGCTGAATTCTCCCTACAGTCCACCTTTGCTAAAGGCCTGCACAGAGTATTTTAGTGATTCACATTCTAGGAAATATATATAGTCGTTAAAGCATACCTATTATTTCAGGTAACTTTTCAGAATAAATCTAAACTGAAAACAAGGGCCAGTACACCTGTTGGTAAAAGTGTAATGTGTAGGTGCACATTCACACTGTGGCCATTAACAGACTAGGATATAAACACTGACTCTATTCCCTGCGTTAAGCAAATAGACAGTAGAAATACATGTAAAAAACATAAGGTACTTAGCAATGGCGGAACTTGGAGTTCATAAGCCTCAAAGCAAAAGCTCCAACAGGGTCCCCAATTATTGCAAGTCTTTGATAGCATTAGTCTTTTTATATAGGAGTTTGTGTGTATGTATCTGATGAAAGCTCCAGTTTGGGGCTGAAACATGTTATTTTATGAATATGCAGGGGCGTAACTACCGCGGTCGCAGCGGTCGCCATCACGACCGGGCCCGGGCGGTTTGGGGCCCGCGGGGACCCGGCAGATCAGCAGCCAGCTCCTCTCAGTGAGAGAGAAGCTGCGCTGATCTGTCACAGTACACGCGCCCACTATATGACCCGCTGCCGCCCCCGACACCGGGCCCTCCTGCCCGATGTCAGCGGCGGCACCGGGGCCCCCCTCCCCCGTCACTGCGCACAGTAATAATGAAGCATAGAGCGGCCGGCACCGCTCTGCATCATCATTCTCCCCCTGTGCCTGTGCGGTGACGTCACTCCTGTGCGACTGCTGTGCTGAGTGCACAGAGCGCAGGGAGGGAGGACGCCGCCGACCGCAGCACCGGGAGAATGAGGAGAGGGGAGGACGAGCAGCAGTGGAAGGAGGAGAGCAGGGAGTACAGCAGCAGTGGAACAAGGAGACGTCAGGACAGAGCAGCAGTGGAAGGAGGAGAGCGGTGAGTACTTGTTTTTTTTTTATATATATATAAGTGAGTACACGGTGGTCAGAGGCCTGGAGTGGGGAGGCTGCATGATACTGTACATGGAGGCCTGGAGTGGGGAGGCTGCATGATACTGTACATGGAGGGGTGGGGAGGCTGCATGATACTGTACATGGAGGCCTGGAGTGAGGAGGCTGCATGATACTGTACATGGAGGGGTGGGGAGGCTGCATGATACTGTACATGGAGGCCTGGGGTGGGGAGGCTGCATGATACTGTACATGGAGGCCTGGGAGGCTGCATGATACTGTACATGGAGGCCTGGGAGGCTGCATGATACTGTACATGGAGGCCTGGGAGGCTGCATGATACTGTACATGGAGGCCTGGGGAGGCTGCATTATACTGTACATGGAGGCCTGGGGAGACTGCATTATACTGTACATGGAGGCCTGGGGAGGCTGGCAGCATTATTATAGATGGAGGCCTGGGGAGGCTGGCAGCATTATTATACATGAGGCCTGGGGAGGCTGGCAGCATTATTATACATGAGGCCTGGGGAGGCTGGCTGCATTATTATACATGAGGCCTGGGGAGGCTGGCTGCATTATTATACATGAGGCCTGGGGAGGCTGGCTGCATTATTATACATGGAGGCCTGGGGAGGCTGGCTGCATTATTATACATGGAGGTCTGGGGAGGCTGGCTGCATTATTATACATGGAGGCCTGGGGAGGCTGGATGCTATATTATACATGGAGGCCTGGGGAGGCTGGCTGCTATATTATACATGGAGGCCTGGGAGGCTGGCTGCTATATTATACATGGAGGCCTGGAGAGGTTGGCTGCATTATTATATATGGAGGCCTGGTGAGGCTGCATAATAAACATGAAGGACACCTTATACATTGAATATAGAGGTGTAATATACATAGAGGTCTATGAGGCTGCATTATACTGGAGGTCTATAGGGCTGCATTAAAATGGAGGTCGGGGGGGGGCTGTATAATACAAAATGAAGGGACACCTTATACATGGAATATAGGGGTGAATTATACATGGAGGAGTATGGGGCTGCATAATACCATCTGAAGTTTTATGGGGTTGTGTTATAATACATCTAGGACTATGGGGGCTGCATTATAATATATGAAGGACTATGGAGGCTACCTTATACATGGACTATGGAAGTGCATTATAAAACATGGAGGACTATGTGGTGCAGTATAATATATGGAGAACTATGGGGTGAATTTTAATACATGGAGAACTATGGGAAATGCATTATAATTGAAGGGCTACTTTATACATGGAGGATTATGGGGGTGCATTATAATATATGGAGGGCTATGTATCTGTATTCTAATATATGAAGGGTTATGTGGGACCCTTTATACAATTATTTGGAAGGCTATGTGGGGGCTGTTATAGTATTTTGAGAACTTTATACAAGGGGGACAAAGATACAAGTATGGGATGGAAATGTTTTGTGCTGAGGGAAAAAGGCTCTTTCCCTCAGCAGCCAACTTTCCCATGCTCTGCTATACATCTCTCAGCAGCCAACTTTCCCATGCTCTGCTATACATCTCTCAGCAGCCAACTTTCCCATGCTCTGCTATACATCTCTCAGCACCCAGCTTTCTCATGCTCTGATATGGGAAAACTGGGTGCTGAGGACAGGATAAATATCAGAACATAGGAAAGCTGGGTGCTGATAGAGGGATTTCAGGGTGCTGTGGGTGAGAGCCAAGTGTCAGGTACCCCGAGTGTCTGTGTATGTGGAGGGGGGGGGCCCAGGTCTAAACTTTGCACCGGGGCCCATCCATCTCTAGTTACGCCATTGTGAATATGTATTGTTATTCTATTTTTAAAATAAGTTAATTGGAAGAAAATCAATTGACGGCAACATAATTCACATACTATATATTTCAATGATAGCACTGACATTGAGGTCCTTGGTTTTCTTTCACTTTTCTTGGTCAGCTGATAAAACACCAGCTCCACCTATAGTCTCCAAAGTAGAAATGGGCGAATCCACAGATGTTCGGGTTTGGCGAGTCTAGCCGGACTTAAAAAAAAAAAAAAAAAAATCTGATTCGGGACCGGACTTGAATCCAAACATCAGCCTGGACGCCGAACCCCATACAAGTCTATGGGGACCCGAACATTGTGCTGTAACATTGTGTTAGTAAGGGCTAGAGAGATTCCCGGCATCTGTGATTGTTTTTAGGTAGACCGAGCACCCCACCCTGTGTGACAGCGCCTGTGATTGGTTGGAATCACACACGCTGTCTGACTCTCTATATTTCGTAAAAGTAAATAAATAAATTGGTGTAGGGCCCCCCCCCATATTGATACCCAGCCCAGATAAAGTGATATTAAGAGGTAACCAGCTCACCCAATCCAGAGGAGAACCACAAGATTCAGGATGGTGCACGGACCACTTCACAAGTCGGCCAGACTGTAGTCACAGAAAAATAGCATTGAAAAATTTAGCATCCAAATCCTGGTATGAATCTTTAAAACGTATCCATTTATTCGATATGTATTAAAATCCATCTCCTGATTTAAAATTTTTTACACGTATGGCGGTATATGACGCGTTTTGGACGTTTGAGTCCTTAGTCTGAAACAATACCGTACTTGCTGCACATTCAGGCTAAAAAGAAATGGACCGGAAATAATGTGAAACAACCAAAAAAAAAAAGAATCAAAGAAATCAGGTGATCAAGGCACAGCTCCAAATTATGCATCAACTATTTAGGGAAGAAGCAGGCAGCTGGTATTCTATCTGTAAGACCTGTTTCACACGTCAGTGAAAAATACAGACGTTTTTCACTGACGTGTAAAAAACGCATATTTCCCTCCGTGTGCCGTGATACCTGATTGCACATGGTGATATACTCACCTGTCCCCGCTCCTGCCTGTCCGTGGTGCTGAACTCTCTGGCTCTGCTATGTTTCCGCCCCCGCTGTAGCTACTTCCGGGTCGGCTGTACCTGCGTACATGAATATGTGTGAGAATAAGCATCTGAAACAGAGGCAGCTGAGGCTGGAGACAAGCAGTGCTGGAGAAAGGGAGTTTAAAATGTTTTTTTTTATTTTCAATGTCCGTGTTTTTCTATTATGTGTTTCACGGATCACACAATAGTGTGGTCTGTGGACATCAGTGATGCCAGAAAATATGGACATGTCTTTGTGCGGCAATCACGGACACACGGTCAGGGAGAAATCACTGATGTGTGAGCAGACCCATTGATTATAATGGGTCTGCGTATGTCTGTGATTATGGTACCTATAAAACTAGCCCAAAGGCACCAGAATCACTGACATGTGAAAGAGGCCTTTGAATCACACTGAAGAACATTCGTGAGATGCAGAACTACTGACAAGATGCTGGAAGAGTGCCTGGCGACATCTGTCAAGCATGGTGGAGGTAATGTGATGGTCTGGGGTTGCTTTGGTGATGGAAAAGTGGGAGATTTGTACAATGTAAAAGGGATTTTGAATAAGGGATGCTATCACTCAATTTTGCAATGCCATGCCATACCCAGTGGACAGCGCTTGATTGGAGCCAATTTCATCCTATAACAGGGCAATGACCAAAAGCACACCTCCAAATTATGCATTAACTATTTAGGGAAGAAGCAGGCAGCTGCTATTCTATCTGTAATGTAGTAGCCAGCCCAGTCACCAGATCTCAACCCTATTGAGATGTTGTGGGAGCAGCTTGACCGTATGATATGCAAAAAGAGCCCATCAAGCCAATCCAACTTGTTTGAGGGGCTTCTGGAAGCATGGGGTGAAATATCTCCAGATTACCTCCGCAAATTAACAGCTAGAATGCCAAAGGTCTGCAAAGCTGGAATTGCTGCAAAGGATCATTCTGTAACGAAAGCAAAGTGTGAAGGAGAAAATTATTATTTCAAGTAAAAATAATTATTTCTAATCTAGTCAATGCCTGGACTATATTCTCTATTCATTATGCAACTCATTTGATAAATAATAGTATGATTTTTCATGGAAAAAACAAAATTGTCTGGGTGACCCCAAACTTTTCAACTGTAGTGTACATACAGCTTATGTCACTATAAACAAATGAATCTGAGAAATAAAATCCAACTATGTGATCCATATCTCTCCAGACACCTCCTATCAGGGAAGAGTCAGGAGGCCCTCATACAAATAGTGGCTGGATTCAGCTAATATTTATCCATACCTCCCAAATTATTCTGGATTTAGTGAGACTCTCCCTAATTTGGGAAGCTGTCCTGCTGTCCTGGGAGGTCAGGGGTATGTCCTGACTTATCAGTTGCACCTTTATAAGTAAGACACAGATGCAGTTGAATATAACGGTGGAGCAGAAGAAATAACATCCTTCCTCCACGATTCAGTCAAATGCTGCAGAGTTGTGTGTTGATGTAGCAGAGTTCTATGCATGTGTGTTTCTGTAGCGGAGTTGTGTGTGTTGATGTAGCAGTGTTGTGCGTTTTAATACATACACAACTCTGTTGCAGAGTTGTAGCAGTCTTCTGAGTTAGTATTTATTGCAGTGTTGATGTTGCAGAGTTCCCTGTGACATAGCAAAGTTGTGTGTAGATGTAAAAGTATTATTATTCTTATTTATTTTTAGAGCCCCATTAATTCTATGGTGCTGTACATTTAGAAAGGGCCAACATACAAATTACAATAAGTAGAATAACATCTACAGACTGGTACAGAGAGCAGAAGATCCTGTCCTCACAGGGTTATAGTCTATAGAGGTGTGTGTGTGTGCGTGTGTGTGTGTGTGTGTGTGTGTGTGTGTGCGTGTGTGTGTGTGTGCGTGCGTGTGTGTGTGTGTGCGTGTGTGTGTGTGTGCGTGTGTGTGAAGAGTTGTGTGTTAATGTAGCAGAGGTTTTTTATGGGATGATGATATAGCAGAGCTACATGTGTTGATATGACAGTTGTTTTTTTTATCTTGCATATTTATGTGTATTAATGCAGTAGAGTTGTGTGTGTAATGGTGATCAGATAGAGTTATGTGTGTTGATATAATAGAGTTGTGTGTGTCTATTTTGTAGATATATGTGTTGATGTAGCAGAGTTATGTATCTATTAATGTAACAAATGTGTGTTGATGTAGCAGAGCTATGTATCAGTTAATGCGTGTCTATTGATGACGCAGTGTTTGGTGCATTTTAATATACCAGTGTTATGTGTGTTGATGTAGCAGGGTTGTGTGTTGATGTGATGCAGCAGACTTGCATGTGTGTTGATGCTTTAAAAGTTGTCTGTGTTGTGTGTATGCTTATATAGAGTTGTGTGTTGATGTAGCAGAGCTGTGAATATGGGGGCATCACACTATGTGGGGGTGGGGAACTCTGTGGATTGGGTTTGTGGGGAATATCAGATTAAGTGGGAGGAATATACTGTAGGGGGCATATACTGTGTGTTTGTGGAGGAATGTAGTGTATGGGAACATCAGACTATAGAGGGAATGTACTGTAGAGTCATCATACTGTATTACGGCCCCCAGCATTAAACTGTATGTGGGGAGACACTATTGGGCGCAAGTGGTATCTCATTAGAATATTTGTATGGGCGCATATAACAAAGTGGTTGAGATTAGGGTACTGTCTTAACATACAATTTTAATTTTAAGGCATCTTATGAGCACCTCAGCCCGTATCCCTCTTTCTGACCATTGAGCCTTGGGAGGTATATACTGAATATCTAATGTGAATGAGCAGATTTAGTGTCAGGGTGAACAATTTCGTCTTGAGCAAAACCTGATGACCCCTCCAGTGGTCTAAGGATTTAGAGTGTAGAGGACATGATTTAGAAAAGCAAAGCAGAGGAAATGCCTGAGTAACAAGTGGCCACCATCAAGTTTCCCAACTTCCTGTACTTGTCTCCCATCCTACAACCATTGTTCCCTCACCCATGTCTGTCTTCACCCCGGTTACCATTAACCTTTATGCATCACTTATGTATCACTTCTGTGTGATCATTCTTATTTGTAAATCTGAATCGCCTGCTCTTACTAAATTCCTAAAATTCACAACTTATACTTTTATATATATATATATATATATATATACATATATATACACTGGAATCCTAAAGGTAACCCTAAGCTGTGCGAGATCTACCTTTGTTATGTCCTTTTATATAGCTACTTGGATTTAATGTACTAGTTATCACATACAGTATTCCACAGAAGGCAAACAACCAGCATAGAGCCAATATTTTGCGTATTATATCAGTAATTAAAGTAATTGCTCAGCATGAGATAGAATAACGCACTCTCTAGCACTTACTATAAACATCCTATATAAATAAGGGAAAGAATAGCCAAAAGTATCAACGATTAATTTATTTTCATGTAATCAAATAGACAAACAGGTTAAAAATAGAAGAACCACCCAGGAGAAAATGCACCAAACTAAGTAGAGACACATGATATATGTAGGAACTTAGGACGGTAAGTATAAAATCAGTACATATATAAATATAGACTAATAAACCACAAGGATGCTATGCTATGAGGAGCACAGAAAAGTATGAAGCAATAATCGATGAGTTACATCTCCATAAATATTGTAGAAAATATACCAAATATTAATAATCACAAAATAGAAAATAGCTACAAAAGAGCAGCAAATATGTATGTGGGCTAAGCGGGAATCACAAAGTTAGCAAGATGGTAAATATGACAAAATATTCCAAGCATAAAAATACATAACTAATAGTAACTGTGTCCTCCTGCCGGAAAGGCTCCGTGTGTCTATTTGCATACATGTAAATACATATAAAATAAATTAATTTGTATTGTTCATACTTGTTGGCAACCTACCTTGGATTTATTTATATAGGATATATGTTGATCACCGGATACAGTGTCTACCTTTATGATGTATATAACACAGAAGCACCTTTTGTAGCTCCTGAACTATAATTACGTAACGTCTCTACTATGCAATGTTATAGCTCACCCTGGTGGAGAGTTTAATGAATTGCATTTACTTTTTAAAATTAGGATTTTGCCAAGATTCTTACATTTATGGAATAGAATGGATTTTGTTTACATTTTGCACCTATACAAAAAACATTCAGAATTTCTGTATTTGCAAGGGGAAAATAGGGTACAACCATACAGAAAAGCTCTTCATCTGCAGTTTAAGAAGGTCTCTTGAAGTCAAAACATTTAACCCCTTCATGACGGGTTATTTTCCGCTTTCCGATTTTGTTTTTTGCTCCCCTCCTTCCGATAGCCGTAACCTTTTTATTTTTCGTCAATCTTGCCATATGAGGGCTTGTTTTATTGTGGGACGAGTTGTACTTTTAAATGAAACTATGAGTTTTACCATATAGTACACTAGAAAACAGCAAAAAAAAAGTGCGGAAAAATTGCAAAAAAAATGCAATTCAACGATTGTTTTGGGGCTACTTTATTCAACGTGCTCACTTTATGGTAAAACTGATGTGTCGGTGTGATGCCTAAGGTTGGTACAGGTTCGTAGATACCAAATATATATAGATTTACTTTTATAGAAGTGATAAAAATAATCAGAAGTTTGTCCACAAAAAGGGGCGCACTTTTTCCACCATTTTCCACGACCCTTAGCGTTCTCATTTTTCCGGATGTGAGGCTCAGTGATGGCTTTTTCTTTGCGTCTCGAGCTGACCATTTTTGCACAGATGTCCAGTTTTGATTGCCTCTGATTGCATTTTGGCAAAATTTGCAACCACCAAAAGCATAATTTTGCCATTTGGAATTTTTTTGCCGCTACGCCGTTTACCGATCAGGTTAATTGATGTTATATTTTGATAGATTGGGCATTTCTGAACGCGACGATACCAAATGTGTGTATAGTTTTAATTTTTATTGTTTAATTTTCAATGGGGCAAATGTGGGGTGATTTGAACTTTTAGGTTTTCTTGTTTATTTATTTTTTGAAAACTTTTTTTATTTTACTAGGAACAGCAGTCTGATCACTTATTCATTTCTGTTGATCAGAGCTGCACAGCTCTGATCAGCCGAAATGCAGCGTTCCTGTTCCTGGTGCTGTCGGCTCTAACAGGAAATACATGATGATAGCAACAGGGGTCATCCCATGACCTGTCGGTACCAAGGTAACCATCAGCTCTCCATGATCGCCTAGATCTAACAAGGAACTGGTGGCAGACTACTGCGCTGTACCGGCAGAATTCGGTTCCACTGGGGCTAGTGGAAAGGTTCTGGCAGCCAAGTCAGGGTTGTGAGAAACCTGGGTGTGGCGCTAGAGTGTGTGCGGCCTGCTCTGTCTCCCTCCCCGTGCCCCGAGCAGACATTACATACCCCTTTGGGGCAAGGATGTTTTGTGTTGGCGGAAGTGATGAGGTAATATCGCGTGGCTTCAACATATTAGAGACATCAGGGTGGGGTTGCAAGGTGCGGTTTTGTAACAGATTGACAGGTCAACAAATGAACAGAGGTACGTCTGAGTGACCCCCCCAAACTCGGTTTGTGACAGTTGAGGTAGAGGATACCTGTCAATCACATGTAGCAGCGTTGGGAAGAGTCAGCTGGGGGTGATGCAGGACTAGTCTCGACTCCAGCTATGGTCCCCAATGGATATTTATAGCATATTTTTTTCTGAAATACTGAATAGTTTCAGAGAAAAATATACCAGTCTGCAATCATGCAGGGAGGCTCTTAAACAATTAAACTTGTTAGTCTGCAATGGATTGTAGTCCACTGTATTTATGAGATGTCAGTCTTCACAATCCACAGATTGACAACTTTATTCATATGAAAAATATGTAAGTGGTAGGGTGAGGTGGGGTCAGATGCTCATGAATACATGAACAAATACTTCACTCACATTGTACCTAATAAATACTGCTTTTATGGAAAATTCTGCAATACACAGCACTGGAATGAAGGCCTCTATCACTATTTTATTCAACTCTCATATGCAGTGCAGTATAAATCTGGAAACAGTTTCCCCTTGAAACTCATATTTCCCAAATATCCTTGATTCAGCAGGACTGTCCCGATTTGAGGGGTCAATACCACTGTCCTGACATGTCAGGGCTTTTTCCCGACTTCCACTCACTCTTTTCGCTGGTTCTGTAGCTCCTTCTCCTCTGGGGACGGGACCAACATGCTCTGCTCCCCAAGAATCAAATTCACAACCTCCAAATTTATTGGGTAGTAGCTGCAGCTATGAGCTACAGCCCACAATGATGAAGATAGGAGAATTTGGTAATCTTGAAGCTGCATTGCAGACAGTGAGCACAGAAGCAGATGATGCATCTGTACATAGAGTGTAGTTCTATGTACCTGTATTCTAGAGGTGAAGAAAAAGTCAAATTCTTTTAACCCTATAAAACTACAAAAAAAGTAAAAAAAAAAATTACAGAAAACATTTTTTCTTACATCACATAGGAAACACTGAGACTGCTGCATACATCACATAGGAGACACTGGGACTGCTGCATACATCACACAGGAGACACTGAGACTGCTGCATATGTAGCTCCCCTGAGACCCTCAGGGCACTACATGGAACTGCATCCTCTTGGGGATGCAAGACCTACCCCCTGGGACCTGGAGTACCAGTGCCAATTCCACCAAAACACAATCTAAATCCTAGTTCTCCACTCCACACTGGGCACAGAGGGTTAACCATGTAAGGGGATGGTCACCATGGGAACGAGTCCCTGGGTATAGCCAGCCTGGTGGGAAGGGTCAGCAGTCAGTCTGGAGTTAGTTGGGAGTTAAGAGCACACAGGAGAGGTGTGCGGAAGTGTCAGAGCTGGGTCCGTGTAACAGTGACCCCGGGGGCACAGGAGAGAGGTCGCCAGGACGGGTACCAAGATACCGCTGGGACCGGAGCACGAACGGGGCACAGGGCCCTAGGTGAAGCGCAAGTTTTACACTGGTTGGCAAATACCTGCCCGGTGAGGACAACTCCACGGACTTCACCGAACCAAATAATCCGGGGGCATCAGCAGTAAACTAGGATCGGGGTTCGGACACTTACCTCCCCACAGGGTCCGCACTGCCCGCCGTACGGAGAAGGAGACCGTACCCCAAGAGGGACAGTCGGGGTCCCCAAATGCTCCACGTTACGGGGACTCAATCAACTGAGAGTGCCGGGGACAGAGCAACTTGGGTCACTACATTGGCACTGGTCCTCCTGGGACCTGAACCAGCACCCCTGGGTCCACAGTGAGTAGAGACAATTAAAGACAACCTAGTGTGGTCTCCATTATTGCCCCATTATATCTCCCAGCACAGCCCTACCTGCGGAGGGCCTACCATCACAGCTGCCACTACCACCAGCCCTGGGAGTACCCACATTGAGCAGCGGCGGTGCTCCATCCTTAATCGCAACCCGCAGGTGGCATGACATGACAAAAACTCTTATCTCCCCTGTAAATACCCCCCCCCCCCCATTAACAAAAGGGGCCTAAAGCACGCGACCGGGCATTGGCCACCAGAGGGACATTCCCATTTGTTACCGCCCGGGACCGAGTACCCCCTTCTCTGGGCGCTACACAAACATTACATAGGAGACACTGAGACTGCTGCATACATCACATAGGAGACACAGACTACTGCATACATCACATAGACAGGATTGAGACATGACATCAGAGTGAGCTAACTCTACAAACAAAGATAGTCTTGATGCTAGCACTGGCCAGCATGGAACTTTATCAAGTGATTTTGTGCACAACTGCAGCTTTCAGTAGTGAACATTGCATGTGCGCGCTCTACAGAAAAATTTAATTTCTGGTGGCTGGAAAAACAAGGTTGGCATCTTAAGAACTGTAGTCCACCAGGAATCTGCCCAAAGGACCAAATGATATCCTGCCGTAAGGTGTGTCTATATGTATTGCATGTACAGTGATCAGCATAAATTAGTAAAACCTCTTTGAAAAGTAACATTTTAATTAATATCTCACTGAATACAAAATGAACGTCCACAATTTAGCCAAGACAGAGTTACATACAACATTGTTTGAACCCATAACATCAAAGTAAGGTGAATAGTAAAACTTTCATTACAAAATCTTAAGTTTCAATCAAATTAGTTGATGAAAAAATGATTTCACCCTAGATCTAAAACTACATCTAGTATTTTGTATGGTCGCCATGATTTTTAACGACAGCCCCAAGTCTTCTAGGCATGGAATGAACAAGATGGCAACATATTGCAACATCTTCTGTATCTTTTTCCATTTTTCAAAAATAAAAATTAGAGCCTGGCTGCTGGATGTAGAGTGATGATAACTTGTCTCTTCAGAATTCCTTATAGGTGTTTTGATTGGTTTCAGATCAGGAGACACTTGGCCACTGAATCACTTTCACCCTGTTCTTTTTTAGAAAAGCAACATATGTGTATTTTGGATGATTATCATGTTGGAGTGATGGTAACATCTTTTTCATTGTAAAGCAGTACATCTGTGAATTCATGTTACCATCAATAAATTCTAGATCCCCGACACTAGGAGCTCCCATGCAACTCCAGATAATGATGCTGCCTTCACCATATTTGTCTGTAGGCACCATACAATTGTATTAATTCATTTGTCTTAATGCATAGTGCCTACAGTGAAACATAGTGGTGGCAGTGTCCTTATGTGGGGCTGCATGAGTGCTGCTGATGTCAACCTTGCTTTTTCTAATGCTATCTGCTATTAGCATTGCTGCATCTAATATTTCCAACTCCCCTGATCCACCTGCTCTCCCGGATATCCAGCTGCTCATCCTGACCTACAACTTACAGAATTCACTGCACAAGGTTAGCCCTTAACAGAATACTCAGCATTACTTTAACTGGATAATGAGGACTTATATGGGCTAGTTATGCAGCTTGCTGTGGTCCAGGCTGCCTCACTCTTTTATTGTTTCACCTCAGGCTCCTCAACATCTGCCACGACTTCACTCTTATCCTCTGATCTTGGGGATCATCTCCATATTTACCTACTCCTGCTCATTTTGATAGATATTTAAAGACTTGACAGGGCTTTGTTAGTCAATGCACCAAACATTATGAAGTTTGTTAGTAACGATTTTTTGGACTGGTAAAAATTTACTTATATTTTTCATTTGTTCTCCAGAGACACCTTAGCTTGGACTGCAACTTTATGGGAACAAAATTATCCATTGATGCATTCTCTAACTTCCATCCTGTCTGCCTGTTATGTTCGAGGGGCGAACAAGGTATTAGTGGGTCTACTGGACCAAAAGTACTGTTCACTTGCCTGGAGGAGCGGACTAGACTGGCCGCCGAGATTTTACTACTGAAACAGGAGGTGGCACCAGGTACACAGGCTGGTAAGTGGCAGGCAGAGGGCAGCCCCAGGGGATCTGAGGTACCTCGGCATCTGGCGCCACAAACACCATACAGTCTTTGGTGATAGGAACATCAGCAGCCGGAGTCATGGATTCAACTGGGATGGATGGATGCAGCAGCAGCCATTGTGGATAATTCCGGCAGCGGGTATTGTGGTAGGCAGCCAGCAAGGATACTTGTGTCGCAGGCGGAGGGGACGCTGCGCTCGCTAACGCTCGGGTCCGGCGCTGCTGCGGCTGCTCGAGCGGTGGGCCGGATCCAGGGACTCGAGCGGCGCTCCTTACCCGTGAGTGAAAAGGGTGGTTGGTTTGGGGGATTTAGTCCGTGACGCCACCCACGGGTTGTGGTGAAGATGGGCACCACCGCTGCTGGTGACGGGGATCCCGGGAGCGATGGTAGGGAGCAGCTGGGATGTTGTTTCCCCCCTCCGTGGGTAGAAGTCGGTGGTCCCGGGGCCCGGTGGTGAGACGGGGAGGCAGGGTAGGTGAGGTGCAGGGTCGCAGGGACGGCGCAGCGCGGTGCCGGATGGCACGGGTGTACTCACTCAGCCAGAGATGCACAAAGTCTTCGGTAAACCAAACGGCTGGATGGACGGGTCCCGCAGCCGGCTGCAGTGTCTCTCCCCGGACAGGTGATGGTGGCTGTCTTTCTCTGCACCTTGGTGTACTGTTTTGACTACGATGCGTCCCCAACGGTAGTCCGCTCCGCGGTGTATGGATGCCGGAGGAGCCCGTTTGCCCGCAGGCGCTGGCCCTTGGGTCTCTAGCCTTAGGCGGTAGCTGTTTACCCTCACGGTGCGGACGGTTGCCTTCTAACGGGTCTTTGGCTGCTAGGAAACCCCTGGGGTTCCTGTCACACTCGGATTTGACTGTTGACGGCGACTCCAAGCCTAGTCGGGGTCCGATGGCCCTGCCTGTGTCTGCTGGTGATAGGAGTGGTGCTTTAAATGTAAGTCTTCTACCCAGTCTTATACTCACCTTTCGGTGTCTTCATCTTTTTCCAGTGTCGCTCTGGCCGGTCTCCGGTGATTTGTGACCTACCTGCTGCTCCAGTATTTCATGGACCACTTTGGAGATTGCAAATCAATACACCTCTATGAGAGCCTTGTTCTGGCTCTCATAGACATGCATTGGGAGCTTGTAATATTGTAATTCTGATTTCCAGCAAGTCAAAAGTTACTGCCACAAGACAGCAGCGCAGAACCAGAGCAGCGCTGAAAAAGCATGAAAGTGTGAGTATAACGCTATGGGCAGGGGACTTAAAGTGCTACTCCAGCATTGAAAAGAAAAAACGCTGGACTTGTGCTTTAAGGTGAATGTGGAGCAGTGGTTCATCCACAATTTAATTTTGCTGACTGGTGCATGTTTTATTTTGTAGAGTAGAAGGAAATGCCCCTATACCATGCATTGACTATCAAGGTTTAAATCTGAAAGATTGCAATTCATTGTCCCTCATCTCTGAACTGATGGATCAGATTAAGGGTGCTTCATTCTTCACTAAATTAGACCTGCTTGGAGCCTATAACCTAATCTTCATTAAAGCAGAGGATGAAAGGAAGACAGCATTCAACATGTGTGATTGTATTTAGGCATGCCTTTTGGATTATACATTGTACCAGCTGGTTTTACGCATTTTGTTAATTACCGTAAATCTTTTGTGATGTCTTATCTAAAGGCCGCTTTACACGCTGCGATATCGCTAGCGATCGCACTTGCCCCATTTCGTGCGTGCGTCACAGGCAAATTGCTGCCCGTGGCGAACAATATCGCTAGTACGCGTCATACGCACATACCTTCCTAACGACTATGCTATGGCCGACGAACAAGCTCTTCTTTTTAAGGGGGAGGTTCATGCGGTGTCACAGCGACGTTACACAGCGGGCCACCAACAGAAGCGGAGGGGCGGAGACCAGCCACATGAACGTCACTCCCACCTCGTTGCCGGAGGACGCAGGAACGCTGTTGTTCGTCGTTCCCGGGGTGTCACACGTAGCAATGTGTTCTGCCTCAGGAACGATGAACAACCTGCGTCCTACATGAGCAACGATATTTGTGAAAGGAATGACGTGTCAACATTCAACAATTTTTGCCGTTTTTTGGATCGTTAGCGGTCGCTCGTAGGTGTCCCACGCAATGACGTCGCTAACCCCGACAGATTTGCGTCACGAATTCCATGATCCCAGCGATATCTCATTAGCGATGTCGTTGCGTGTAACGGGGCCTTAGATTCACACCAACTTCATGTCTGCTCTATTTTAAAGAGACTGTGACAAAATCATCTTTCCGCCACGCTGGAAAAAAGTTTGAGCGTCATGAATTCCCTTCATTCCCTTCAGAAGAGAAAACTTCTGTTATTCTGGATTAGCCAAAAACATTGGCATTAAATCACTGGCTTAAAAAAAAAACCTTAAAGCAGTTTATTAAAATTATTCTCAAGTTGCAGCTTTCTTATGGCCTTTTCTCAGAATGGTGCTAATTCTAGGAAATTCATGGATTCAGCTACTTAAAGTGGACCAACCACCAGGACTTTCCTATATAAACTAAAGCCAGTGCTATTGTGCCGCCTCCGTGCTCGGCAGCCGAGCCACTCAGATCTGGACCTTCAGTGGGTGGCTCGAGGGTCTCCGGACCCAGGGGTCTCGCGGTCACTTCAACTAAAAGGGGGGTTTGTGGTTTTGGGACGAAGGTATACGGCCGGAGCCGTGTTAAGTTCGTGACGCCACCCACGGGATGTGGTGAAGGTGGACACCACTGCTGCAGTTACGGGGCACCCAGGGGAGATGTTTGGCAGCAAGTTGTTAACCCCTCCGTGGGCAGGGATGATGGCCCCGGGACCCATTGGGGGAGTGCTTAGCAGTGCAGGGAGATGGGCGGCCGGAGGGCATGATGTACTCACTATTAGTAAACACACGAGTCTCTGGTAAACCAAGGTGATGGTGGTCGGTGCCCGCAGCCGGCTGCAGTCTGGTCCCCCACCCGGCTGGTGGTCTCTGTCTTTCTCCCGCACCTGTTTGTGATGGTGGACTACCTGCGCTTGCAACTTCAGGAGTCCGCTCCCGGCTTTTGGTTGCCTGAGGAGCCCTTAGCCCGCAGAAGCTGGCCCGTGGGATCTCTGAGCCGTGGCGGTGGCTTTCTATCCCCCTCGTTGGGCTTTTGCCTTCAGTCGGGACTTTGGGTGGGACAGGACCTCTAGTCCTGGCCGCAATCAGTGAATTAACTAGCCCCCAGTAGCTTCTGGACCTAGCTTCAGGGTTTGAGTACCCCCCTTTGTGCTCCGGTTTCCGAGTCGGTTCCCCGGGTCAGTACCAGCGGGCTACTACCCTGTCCCGGTCCACCTCGGTTCCACTGACCCGTCTTCCCGGCTCCTGCAGACGGAGACCGCCGTCTGCCTCCTAGCCAGCAGTACCAGGGCTCCTACCCTGGCACTGGTTCAGTTTGGGTCCTTCTTCTGCTGGAGCTGCACACAGCTCCAGCCCACACAACTCTCCACTTGACCTCTAGACTTGACTCTAGAACAGAACAGGACTGAACTTTCCCGCCCCAAGCTGTCTGAGACTCCTCGGTGGGCATCTTCCAACCGCCTGGTTCCGCCCCCTGGTGTGTCCATCAAACTCTGAGGGGGTGACTAGGGTTTTATGTGTTTGGCTGCTGTCACCTGTTAGTGCCCCGCACTACACCGTTCCCTATCTGTGACTACCTGGCCCGGCCAGGGCGTCACACTAAACTGGCACTATCATGCTGATTTTAATACATACTTTTAGTAGAGAGATTGGATGTATACTTTCTGAAAAATAGGCAAGTAAAGTTTGGGAAATGCACTGTTTGATAATAGGTGCAACGGAATATCAAATAGGTGTGTTGGGTTTTGCTAGTAATATTCTCTATTACTTGCCTATATTTCAGAAAGTATAATAATAATAATAATATTTATTCACTTATATAGCACTATTTATTCCACAGCGCTTTACATATATTGGCAATGCTGTCCCCATTGGGGTTCACAATATAAATTCACTATCTGTATGTCTTTGGCGTTTGGGAAGAAACCAGAGAACCCGGAGGAAACCCACACAAACACAGGGAGAACATAAAAACTCCTTGCAGATGTTATCCTTGGTGGGATTTGAACCCAGGACCCCAGCGTTGCAAAGCTGCAGTGCTAACCACATCCGATCTCACAACTAAGGCGGGCTTTGCACGTTGCGACATCGGTAACAATGTGTTACCGATGCTGCAGCGATAGTCCCCGCCCCCGTCGCACGTGCGATATCTAGTGAAAGCTGCCGTAGCGAACATTATCGCTACGGCAGCTTCTCACGCACATACCTGCCGTGCGACGTCTCTCTGGCCGGCGACCCGCCTCCTTCCTTAGGGGGGCGGGTCGTGCGGCGTCACAGCGACGTCACACGGCAGGCGGCCAATTGAAGCGGAGGGGCGGAGATGAGCAGGATGTAAACATCCCGCCCACCTCCGTCCTTCTCATTGCAGCCGGGAGGCAGGTAAGGTGATGTTCCTCGCTCCTGCGGCTTCACACACAGCGATGTGTGCTGCAGCAGGAGCGAGGAACAACATCGTACCTGTCGCACCATCGGCATTATGGAAATGTCGGAGGTTGCAGCGATGATACAATAACGACGCTTTTGCGCTCGTTCATCGTATCAAAAAGGTTTTACACGTTGCGATATCGACTGCGACGCCGGATGTGCGTCACTTTCGATTTGACCCCATCGACATTGCACGTGCAATGTCGCAACGTGCAAAGCCGCCCTAAAGGTATGTATAGAATCACCATGAAAGCGCCAGTGTAGCACGGGTGTTAGTTTATATATGAAAATCCTGGTGGTTGGTTCTCTTTAAGCCTACAAGGAAATTAAATTGAACCTGTTACATTATGCAGTCCGATCTTTAGACAGAATGGCACAGGGAAGGAGAAGTTGAACAGAATTCTATAAAATCCTACTGGAAAAGATTCAGTACAACTAGTATTTTGTACATTGGAAATTCCTGGTGTGTGTATGCATCCAGTGAATGGTCCAACTCAGTGATTAGCAGTTACCTCTTCATGTAGAGTTTTACAGGGAAGATAGTCACACACTGAATAGGACCGCTTCCTGGACTCATATGCATTCTAATTACACCCTGAATTACACCAGGGATTTCAGCAAATAAAATGCAAGTTTTACTAACATTTTTCCCATTAAAATGTACTGTAGATAAATCTGATCAGCTGCTTCATCAGATACCATTTTCAATAAGACAGTTTCCCTGTAAGGCCAGGGTCACACTGTTGTAATGACACTCGGCTCAGTCTCTGCTGCGAGCGTGAGACAAGTGTCGTTTTACTGTGATCCAATTCTCTCGTATGGGAAAAACGAAGCACATGTGAGAAGGAGAGACTGTTATCTCCATCTTCTCCTTTGTCTATCTCGGCATATATAGGTTTGCACTTAGATGACATGCAGTCCGATATTTCACTCTCACCCATAGACTTGTATGCATGTACATGGTCCAATTTGCGGAGGCACTCACGGACATTCACAAATGGGCATGAGAAAAAAAATTAAGGATCTGCACTGCCCATAGTATAACACTGGGCCGAGAACTATCCGATAAAACATTGACTAGCACTTGGCTGTGTTATACGATCGTGTGAATGAGCCCTTAATCTTGCTTTTTCACTGCTATATTTCTAGACGGCATAGACGTTGACAGGATATTATTCCTTGAAATGCATGTCTCTGCTATTGGTGTAGGGGAGACGTTTTTTCATAAAAGTCTTTTGAATATAGAAATTATCCTTCTTGTTTCTTGTCCAGGAAATTCTCCATCAGAAAGGAATGAATCCATTGGTGATTGAGATCTTGTACCCATAAAATTAGGCCTGAAGGATACTTGAGAGAGTGATGTTCCCGATGACCTTCTATACGAACCATAGAGATCTGGAGTATTTTCAATCACTGCATAGGCTTTTTCTCCATCAAGCTAAAAGGTCACTCTTCTTCTCGTAGTTTGACTTCATCCTCACCTCCAATGCAGGTTGGAAAAATGCCGGGCTGATGCTCTTTCCAGGACTTTCTACTAATTCTTCATCTAAGGCCGAAAACACACTTCCGCATAAAAAACGTACGTGTGACACGGTACATTTTTTGGGTCAGTGTTCCGTTTGTTTTGGGCGTTTCTCCGGTACATATGATATCCGTGTGATGGCGTATGCTATCCATGTGTGCGTGTGGAATGTCTGTGTGTGCGTGAAATGTCCATCTGTAATGTCAGTGTGTGTGGTAAACTGTCATTGATACATGTCGGCAGACAGCAGACAGAGTTGCACGATCAGAATGAAGTCGGATGAACTTCATTGTCATCCCGCAGCTCTGTCTGGGTGTCGCGTACTGATTAGCGGTCACCCGTGAAGGACTCACCGGTGACCGCTAATCCCCTGAGTGACTGAAGTGAGCAGCGCGCTTAGCGTTGCCGTCACTCAGGTTACCCGCAGCTAGCTGGATCCTCTACCCGAGACCGCAACTCACTTGTGACTTCATCGCTGTCACTTGTGAGACTTGCTGTCACAGTTGGAGGATCCAGCGGTGGCTGCGAGTAACCTGAGTGACAGCTCAGCTGATCGCGCTACTCACCTCAGTTGCTGCGTGGAGCTGTCAGGAGCGGCGGGGCTCTTCTGCTGCTCCTGTCACCTTCATGAAGCAGAGCTGGATGCGACTCGGGACCTCCGTGGATTACGCCGGACATGGATGGGTATTTGGGGCATAATACATTGGTGAACAAGGGAATTTGTTATTGTTTTTTATTTCAAATAAAGGATTTTTTCACTGTGTGTGTTTATTTACTTTAACTTGCAGGTTAATCATTGGCGGTGTCTCATAGACGCCTGCAATGATTAATCTTGGACTTATTGGCAGCTATGGGCTGCCAATAACTCCTTATTACCCCGATTGCCAATGCACCAGGGCAAATCAGAAACAGCCGGGTAGAGTCCCAGAACTGTCGCATCTATTGTATGCGGCAATTCCGGGCAGCTGCTGGCTGATATTGTTAGGCTGGGGGGCTCCCCATAACGTGGGGCTCCCTATCCTGAGAATACCAGCCTTCAGCCGTATGGCTTTATCTTGGCTGGTGTCAAAATTGGGGGGGACTGGACGCCGTTTTTTTAAATTATTTATTTATTTCACTGCACAGTATATACCCGCCCACCAGAAGCTGTGATTGGGTGCAGTGAGACAGCTGTCACTCAACATGGGGGCGTGTGTAACTGCAACCAATCATAGGCGCCTGTGGGCGGGCGAAGCAGGGAATATGAGATTGATTAATGAGCGGCTGGCATTTTCAAATGAATTGAAGCCTCGTATTTTCGGCACAGCTGTTCCTCACCGCGCTGGTGATCGGGGATTGGTAAGTATGAGCCGGGGGAAGAAAAAGACCGAGCGCCAATGTAAGTATGACTGAGAACAGTGGAAAAAAAGTGTAAGTAGACTGACTTTAATAATAAAAAATAAAAAAAAATAGATCGCTCGTTTAAAAACGCACACGAACGAAACATGCTGAACACGGACATGCTCCGTGTGCTGTCCGTGCAGGCACGGACCCATTGACTTTAGCGGGTCCGTGCCTGCGTGCTGACCGCCAAAAACGGACATGTTGTCCGTGCGGGAAAACGCACACACGTACTTATCACACGGACACACGTTCCGTGTGATTTTACGCGTGTGTGCCATCACCCATAGAATAACATGGGTCTCCGTGTCTCCAGTACGTGCAAAAACGTACCAAACACGTACCGGAGGCACAGATGTGTGTTGCGGGCCTAAAGGACATTCCCTCATCTCTATTTCTCAAGGAAGTCTAAACTTGGGTCCATTCTTCTCTTCTTTCTGGTCTCACAAGAATAAAAAACAAAATTCTGAACTCTATTTATCTTTCTGTTGGTGGTCTAACTGGAAACAGTGTATGCCATCTTGTCCTCAGTTTAGAAAGTAAGAGAGACACGGAGTATGTTGCAAAAAGTTCTTATAAAATTTGTAAAAAAAAAGATGCAACTTGAAAAACAGATGTTGGGAAAAATTGCACAGTCAAATACATAAATAGAAATAAATAGATGGATGAGCAACAAGAATGTATGCACATTGCACAGAGGGTACAAATTGTATACTAATCACAAGCCCCAGTAATGTGCCAGCGCGTAAAAGAATTGGTCAGTAAAAAATGTAGTTTATATACCAATGCAATATGCTAGAAAAAGTGCTCCAAATATTCACTCAGCTCCTGTGAAACTTAAATACTTCATTGAACCTGGTATGTGAGGTAACATGAACGGAAGTGTCTGCAGCAAAAATAAGCATGGTAGAACATACCTGGTGGAAATGAGGGGGAAAAGAAACCTGCAGCAATAAAACTCAGGAAGGGGGTCCCAACGTACGTTTCACATGAGATGTGATTATTGCTTCACTAACTAGAGGACTGGATAAACCATAGCTGATCCCTCCCTGAAACAAAGTACCATCAGTGACACTCATTTCAGTGGTTAGGCTAGTCTCTCCTGTGTTTCTACGCGTTGTGATTGTACGATGTGCACAAAGACTGCATGCTCAGTGTTGCCAGCTCAGATCAGTAGTAAGGAGCCAGCAAAAGAGCAAAACGCATTGTTAGTGCGCGTTGTTCCAATTTCCGGGGTTCAGAGATCATCGCCGACCCCATAAGTGACATCACTTGCTGGGGGAATTAATAGCTGGAAGTTTGAAGGAGTGTTTAAACTAGGGACAAAGGGAGGGCAATTACTGTAAAGGAGGGGAGATATTATAAGAATTATTAAGGGGGACTTCAATTATCCTGATGTAAATTGGGGCAGAACCTGCAGGTCCAGTAAAAGAAACAGATTTTTGACAATTACCTTTCACAATTGGTTCGGAGGGCAACAAGAAGGGGGTCACTGCTAGATCTAATATTAACCAATAGGCCGGACCGCATATCAAATATATGGGTTGGGGGGTCACTTGGGTAATAGTGCTCGTAAAATAGGGTTTAATGTATCCTTTAATAGATGAGCTACAATGACACTAAATTTCGGGAAGTCAAATTTCCACCTTATAAGAGATTAACTTAGTGCCATAAAATGAGACAATAACCTTGAAAATAAAAGTACACAAGGCACATGGGACACTTTTCTAAGCATCTTGAATAGGACCTGTGCACAATATATACGTTATTGGAATAAGCTAGAAATAGAGCTAACTAGAGCTGTATGGGGTGTAATAAATTACAAAAAGCATTTAAAGAATTAAAGCAAGAGGCAAGGGATGAGGCATTAAATAATTATGGAGAAAAAAATAAATTGTGTAAAGAGCAAATCAAGGTAGGAAGGATTGAGACAGCAAGGCTCATTGCCAAAGAAAGTAAAAATAGTTAAAAAAAAATATTCTTCAACTACATAAACAGTAAGGCTCCTTTCACATGGCGTTTTTCCCTACGTCCAGAGGTCCCGTTGGAGGATCCGTCCGAACCGCCCCTCCCCCACTCTGCAAAGCGTGTACCGGACGCATGCGCCCGGGAGGGCCATTCACTGTAATGGAGCGCACTGCGTTAGCGTGTGCTCATTTTTGTGACATTTTTGCACATATACGTTTTCTGCAGACGTACACCCGAACGTAGTCCCCGGGTACATCGCAACGTCCTCGCGGCGAACTACAAGTACCATGAGGCCGGCGCTGGAACGGAAGGTAAGGTGAGCATATAATATGTGTACCTTCCGTTTCATCGCCGGCCTCCTGGGTCCTGTAGTTCGCCGCTCCGCTCCACTCCAGGCTGTGCATCGGCATCCATAGCGACGAAGCAGGAACTTCCTGCCACCGCTACTCAAAAGCAGCGCGCTGGCCAATCAAAGGCAAGCGGCTCTGCCTTTGACATCAGCGCTCTGGGAGCGGAAGTTCCTCCCTCGTCATTATGGTAACCCGATACACAGCCCGTACCGGAAAACAGCAAGTCCCAGGAGACTAGCAATGGAATGGAAGGTAAGGTGAGCATATAATATGTGCGTGTGAATGCGTGCTTGTGTGTTTGTGTGTATTTATGTGAGTTTGTACGTGTTTGTGTGTGTGTTTGTGCATGTGTGGAATGACAGAATAGGGGACCAGGATGGGACATTTAACAAGTTGTGGAACGAATCGTCTGCATTGCAATGATTTCCTATGGGAAATCTTGCTTTGCTGAACGAGTAACTTGGTTAACAAGCACAGTCCCAGAACGGATTGTTCTCGTTAAGCAAGGTTCCACTGTAATTATGTAATAAATTATAAAACATTGAATAGAACTGTCAGTAGAAAACATTTGGAAGGATGGGTGGATAGTAAACTAAACGTTAGTGACCAGTGCCAGACAACTGCTGCCGAGGTAAATAAAATAATGCAATGCATTAAAAGATAATCATGACAAGTACATAGATTTGCCTCTATACAAATCCCTAGTCAAGCAACACTTAGATTACTGTTTATAGGGATCTTTCTAATGATCTTTTTAAACCTAAGCCTGCAATTATGACAAGGTGCATCCTCTACCTGTAGAGAAAGGAAGGTTTTACCATTGTCACAGATGAAGATTCTTGACTGTGAGACGATGAAACTCTGTCACATGATGTTGTAATGGTTTATCCACTACAAAAGTTCAAGTAGGGTCTGCACGCCTTTCTTGAATAAATCTAATATTAAACATTATGGGTATTAAATTCCTTGATGGCACGTTGATCCAGGCAGCTAGTCTGAATGCCGTATGTGAAGTACTAATATGGAGATATTAGCATCTACCTCATGAGGTTTTTTGCCATCCTCTGGATCAAAATATTCAGCTATAGGTTGAACTTGACGCCTTGTATCTATCTTCACCCTGAAAAAATAGATAACTGTATTTCAGATTAAATGAGTTCAGGAGGAAGGTAGGGGAACAAGTGGCTTATAAATAAATTGGGTATTTTTCTGATAAGAGATATTACAAAGTTTCCTAAATTCAATTGTACTACTGAAGCACGTAAAATGTGTTAAGACAGAAACCATTTAAAGGGGTTGTCCCCCAATTACAACCTATCACCAGTTTAAGGAATAATTGTCAAGTTACTGATGTCTAAGGGAGCCCCTGCTGTGACAATCACATTAAAGACCTAGTACCCACCATTTGAGTGGAACAACAGTTTTTAAATGGCATGCCCTTTTTCAGATTACATGCAAACCCTACTATTTTACATTATAATTTGTAACGCTTGTGGCCAGTGTAGGTGCAGCAAGCGGGTCAGTGACCCATTGGCCCACAAGGGGGACGCGGGCTTAACCTTTAGCGGTAAGGGCTTAACTAAGTGCCCACCGTGAACTGGATGCCAGGTACCACTCCCGGGGCAGTGACCGGGACTGTGGTAGCCGACCCCCAGGGCAGAAGACGGACTCTTGTAAAGGTTCAGGTGCAGGTAAGTACAGGCAGGATGGCTGAGTTAGACGGGCAGGCGGGTACGGACAGGTATGGTGGGCACAGCAGGGACAGATAGGGCTGGGAAGGCAGGTACAAGTGACTTACACAGGGTTAACAGAACCTGACAACTAGCTAGCAGACTGGTAGCCAAACTAACTGAGGATGCTGCGTAGGCCCCTTACCTAATGGGACGGTGCCTTAATTACATAGTGCCTCTCATCTATAGTCTGAGAGGCATTTCCTGGAAATAGTGCACCAACCCTTTAAGAGGAGGGCTGGTGCATGTGCGCGCCCTAAGTACACTCATGGGAGACCTGAGCTACATACACAGGCGCTGGGAGCAGGAGGAAGCAAGAGTACACATGGACTGCCGCAGGGGAGGAAGCAACTCGGCTGGGGAATTGAGTAAGTCGCCGGCACTACATAATCATGTTTAGTTGCTTGTGGTTGTAACCATGGATACTGGAGCTGCAAATAAGGTAAGAGACATATCTATATCAGGAGAGCTATACCACATTTCTAATTTAAGGTGCTTGCTAATATTAATTATCATTATCATTATTATTATTATTATTATGCCTACTATATATTGGGATAGGATGTTGGAGATGGGAATACCCCTTTAACATAGTCACGTAATGTACATGTGTCTCATAGTCCCCATAGCACATCATACAGAAGGTGCATACATTACATCTTGAAGATCCTGGTGTCTAATGGTAACAAGCCATTCTCACAGTACACATCCTGTCCCTATTATGTAGTCTGTGATCCTTGGTACAATACTCATAACTGACCTTTGCCCCTTTCAGTACAATTGGGACGAATATTCTGATGCCCTTCTTGTTACAGTCCAGGTGTCCTCCAAGTCACAATCGGCTTGGGCCTCTCCGCACTCTCCAACAGCTGCATTTCTCAGCCCAATTTTTTTCCTCTGGTACATCAGGAATTTCCTGTGATACAATATCAGAAATCTGCTGCGCCTCAGAAGGAGGTGACTTCACACAGCAAGTGTTGCCTTTCTAAACATTCCCAGTGCGCTGATGTGCTGGGCCATGTACAGACACTGTTCATAAACCTCAGACAGACAAAAGCAATTTGACATGTTGTCATGAAGGGGAAGTCACTAGACTGGGCTTTTCTAATTATGTGCACTTTGTCCTAGTGTCAAATATTCCCCTGTTTGAACACAGTTGGTTTTCATCACTTATACTGACTGTCATCAAGCTGTTACATAATCTTATATAGCATCACGTAAATAATTATTTTTCTGTTGTCCTTTAATATTCCTTAGATCTCCTACTAAATCTTATATTGCAGAATATTCAAATTTACCATATTGATCCCAGGAAATCCTAATCCACTACCAACAAGTAAAGAATAGAAGCAGCAGTGGTGGCTTTTCACCTTTTTTTTTAGAGGTTGGCGGTACTATTTGTGTATTTGACATTTTTTTATATCTAGCTTTTTTTATTCTGTGTTATGTAATAGACACTATGTCATTTTGAACCTAATTCCACCATTATGCACCCTCAGTGTACTAATTCCCGAATCATTCCTTATAGACTCCACATTCATCCTGACCAGTCCAAATAGATTTGAAAAAAGTCAAACTAATTGAGATCCAAATAATTAAAATAATAAGCTTAAGAGTAGGCACTAAGTGACGCTTGTTTGGCACTTTGCACCCACTACTTGCACATCTTGGGTGGTTATCACCTAGGCTGATGAATTTACTCTTCACCCTTCTACTGATGATTACCTTGACTCTTCAAAGCAGCACTCTCATGCAGGTAGGGTTCTCTCCTCCACCTGGATCCATCACTGACTGAAGCCCACGCCTGAGCTTTTTGGTGCTCCCTCAAGGCACTTACTAGGGATCAGGATTGTGCAACTAAATAGCAAGTGCTTACTCACCCTCACTTGCTAGCTAACGATGGCTTTGCTGTGCATTGTGTGCTACTCTGCATATGTCTGACCTCTACTGGCATGAAAGCACTTAAGTATAAGTTCTTATGTAACCTGATTTTAGAGCCGATGCCTGATCTTTGACATTTTCCTTTCATTCCTCTGGGACTATGCCAACTCTACCATGGGTGGAGGACACAAAATGATCCTAGTATGCATCTCTACATTATCACAAGCTCTGATATCACTACTCACTTGCATCTCTCTTGCAGTGATTGTATGATATTTGCATAGCAAAAAATGCAGGGCAATGTTTTCCTTTAATTAAGTAGCTGCAATCATTTAATAGTGAAAGAGGAAAAACCGAAAGAGCGCTCCAGTTATATCCCAGACTCATAATTGTGAATCTTGCTGTATTATGTCTTGGGTAGAGATGAGCAGACTCGATGTTCAAGTTCAATGGGTTCAGCCAGACTTTAGATCCGTAGTGTTCGGGAACCGGACTTGACCTGAACCTTACTGGAAGTCACCGATTGGGTAGAATGACTTTATACCCACATACAGCCAGCCATAAACAGAGCATTTCTGGGGAAGGGAAGGCTTTTTCTTTTTTTTCTGCACACTAAGTCCAATAACATTGTTTTTACATACAGTGCGAATCACTGTAAATGGCGCCCACTGGGCCGAGCACGGAGTGTACCCGAGCACTCAAATGCTAGATCAAGTGGTTACCATATGAAGAGCACCCTAACTCTAAACTCGAAAACTGATTTTTTTTTGTAAAGTCCATGTTCAGTACGAGCACCAAACATTACTGTTCAAGTTCGCTCATCTCTAATCTTGGGTACTATTAACAATCCAACATTTGATCTAATAGTATAGTGGGCCTTTAAAGGGTTATTCCAAAAATTAAAGTTATCCAAATGGTACAGTGCCTACAAGTAGTATTCAACCCCCTGCAGATTTAGCAGGTTTGATCAGATGCAAATAAGTTAGAGCCTGCAAACTTCAAACAAGAGCAGGATTTATTAACAGATGCATAAATCTTACAAACCAACAAGTTATGTTGCTCAGTTAAATTTTAATAAATTTTCAACATAAAAGTGTGGGTCAATTATTATTCAACCCCTAGGTTTAATATTTTGTGGAATAACCCTTGTTTGCAATTACAGCTAATAATCGTCTTTTATAAGACCTGATCAGGCCGGCACAGGTCTCTGGAGTTATCTTGGCCCACTCCTCCATGCAGATCTTCTCCAAGTTATCTAGGTTCTTTGGGTGTCTCATGTGGACTTTAATCTTGAGCTCCTTCCACAAGTTTTCAATTGGGTTAAGGTCAGGAGACTGACTAGGCCACTGCAACACCTTGATTTTTTCCCTCTTGAACCAGGCCTTGGTTACCTTGGCTGTGTGCTTTCGGTTGTTGTCTTGTTGGAAGATGAAATGACGACCCATCTTAAGATCCTTGATGGAGGAGCGGAGGTTCTTGGCCAAAATCTCCAGGTAGGCCGTGCTATCCATCTTCCCATGGATGCGGACCAGATGGCCAGGCCCCTTGGCTGAGAAACAGCCCCACAGCATGATGCTGCCACCACCATGCTTGACTGTAGGGATGGTATTCTTGGGGTCGTATGCAGTGCCATCCAGTCTCCAAACGTCACGTGTGTGGTTGGCACCAAAGATCTTGATCTTGGTCTCATTAGACCAGAGAACCTTGAACCAGTCTGTCTCAGAGTCCTCCAAGTGATCATGAGCAAACTGTAGACGAGCCTTGACATGACGCTTTGAAAGTAAAGGTACCTTACGGGCTCGTCTGGAACGGAGACCATTGCGGTGGAGTACGTTACTTATGGTATTGACTGAAACCAATGTCCCCACTGCCATGAGATCTTCCCGGAGCTCCTTCCTTGTTGTCCTTGGGTTAGCCTTGACTCTTCGGACAAGCCTGGCCTCGGCACGGGTGGAAACTTTCAAAGGCTGTCCAGGCCGTGGAAGGCTAACAGTAGTTCCATAAGCCTTCCACTTCCGGATGATGCTCCCAACAGTGGAGACAGGTAGGCCCAACTCCTTGGAAAGGGTTTTGTACCCCTTGCCAGCCTTGTGACCCTCCACGATCTTGTCTCTGATGGCCTTGGAATGCTCCTTTGTCTTTCCCATGTTGACCAAGTATGAGTGCTGTTCACAAGTTTGGGGAGGGTCTTAATTAGTCAGAAAAGGCTGGAAAAAGAGATAATTAATCCAAACATGTGAAGCTCATTGTTCTTTGTGCCTGAAATACTTCTTAATACTTTAGGGGAACCAAACAGAATTCTTGTGGTTTGAGGGGTTGAATAATAAATGACCCTCTGAATAAACTTTTCACAATTTAAAAAAAATAAATAAATAAATAACATTCTTTTTTGCTACAGTGCATTTCACACTTCCAGGCTGATCTACAGTCCAAATGTCACAATGCCAAGTTAATTCCGAATGTGTAAACCTGCTAAATCTGTAGGGGGTTGAATACTACTTGTAGGCACTGTAGGTGATATCTTTCTGATCAGTGAGGATCTGACCACTGAGACCACTTTTGAAAACAGGTCCCTGGAATACCATATCCAGAGAAGCAGTGGTCATGTGTGCGTGCCTCTGCTCCATTCACTCCATGGGATTTCCAAAAATAGTCGAGTACAGCTGTTGACTTTTTCCTTTAGACCAGTGTTTCTCAACTCCAGTCCTCAAGACCCACCAACAGATCATGTTTTTTAGGTTTTCCTCAATATTAGACAGGGAATAATTAATCCCATCACCTGTGCAACAGTAAGGAAATCCAAGAAACCTGATTGAGGGAAAACCTTAAACCATGATCTGTTGGTGGGTCTTCAGGACTGCAGTTGACAAACACTGCTTTAGACCTATACAAAATAAATAGAGTGGTAGCACTTTAGCCAAGGTAGGCCATTACTCAATTCTGACGAGGCATTTCAGAACCATTATTGAATCCTTCTGGGACCCCCACAATGAGCAAGTTTTAGGCAGGTGTCGAGGAAAAAAAAAACTGAAAAGTAAGAATGCTTTCAAAAATACAAGTACATTTAACAAAATGCAAAGTGAATGAACAAAAGAGAAATCTAATTCCAACCAATATTTGGTTTTACCATCCTTTGACTTCAAATCAGCTTCAAAAACATCAATTCTTCTATGTACTCATTTGGGAGGTTCTTCCAAATATTTTGGAGAACCAACCACTGATGTCTTTTGGATTTAGGCTTGAGCGAAACCTTTTGTAACGAGGCCCCATCATTTCTATGTATGCCCCTGCCTATAACACTTTTAAATGACCTAATACGTGTTGTGTCATTGAGGTCACATCTACATCAGCGGCTGTTTTCCAGCTTGTTTGGATGTCTAGAAACGCTGAAATGTTTATATACAGGCACGCTGAGCACTTGACAGTAGGAATCTCAGCTTTCCCTGCAATATGTAAATTCCTTCGAGAGCTGATCATAGTAATAGATATGAATGCTTTATTTCCTGTTTGTTATTTTTGATCTTTTTGTAGTAGGGAATTGGGGGCCTTTTAACCATACACAATGCAATCTGAAAGCATAATAATAATCATGCCATAACAGGAAAGTCATTTGTCTGGTAAGAACAGGATAAACCCATTGAAATGTACAGTATATTCTAAAGTACTAGTAAGATGTCTCAAGAAGACGTGTATGTTAGAAATTAATGTCTTCCGATCATTTGTATATAGCAGAATGTTTTGCTGAAATAAAGACCATAAATAACACATACTGCGAGTTACACACACATTGTATATTATATGTATTATAGTACGGTAATACCAGCAACCTCTAAGGAATACTGTGACCTTTAAGAAAAATAGTGATAAAGTTCATGAAAGTTCACAACTCATAGAACAGAAAACATAACAGTTCTTATAAAATACTAATGTATACTTATATTTTCCCAAAAAAGTAAGAGAATAACTAAAAAGTATCTAACTCTTCATGATGAAAGTGCTGTTTTAACTGCCTAGCTCATGCATTTAGAGAAGCTGCTTTGAACTGAGTTTCTACTGAAGATCTGTACTCGAATGTGAGCTTCTCTGCTCCACCCCGCACCCCAATACTCAGACAGGGAGAGAGTTTCTAAGCAATGTCTGAGTTAAGGTGGAAGGGGTCAGAAAAGGTCACATTGGAGTTTGGTTATTCACTGGGTCTACCATTCAAAACAGCTACTTTAAAGAAGTTGTCCAGTCCCAAAACTGTTTTTTTTTTCTCAAATCTTGCTAATATGTGCCTCACCACACATCTATTATGTTATTTTAGCAATATTACCTTTTATCATGCTGTAGCAGCACATCCTCGTTGCTGGCTCCAGCTCTGATAGGGTTAATCTCTCTTCTGTCTCACTAAGCAACATCGCTGCTGAGGCACGACTTTTGTGACGTAGCAGCGATGTTGCTGTGTGTGACATCCAGCAACAACCTGGCCCCTGCTGTGAGGTCGCTGGTCGTTGCTGAATGTCCTGGACCATTTTTTAGTTGTTGCTCTCCTGCTGTGAAGCACAGATCGCTGTGTGTGACAGCGACAGAGCAACAACTAAATGTGCAGTGAGCAGGAGCCGGCTTCTGCGGACGCTGGTAACCAAGGTACACATCGGGTAACCAAGAAGCCCTTTCCTTGGTTACCCAATATTTACCTTCGTTACCAGCGTCCGCCGCTCTCACTGTCAGTGCTGGCTCCCTGCACACATAGCCAGACTACACATCGGGTAATTAACCCGATGTGTACTCTGGCTAGGAGTAAAGGGAGCCAGCGCTAAGCGGTGTGCGCTGATAACCAAGGTAAATATCGGGTTGGTTACCCAATATTTACCTTAGTTACCAAGCGCAGCATCACTTCCACGCGTCGCTGCTGGCTGGGGGCTGGTCACTGGTTGCTGGCGAGATCTGCTTGTGTGACAGCTCACCAGCAACCCGTGTAGCGACGTTCCAGCGATCCCTGCCAGGTCAGGTTACTGGTGGGATCGCTGGAGCGTCGCTTAGTGTGACGGTACCTTTACTGTGTTCAATTACTACAACTTCCATGATCCTTTGTGGTGGCCTGTATCTATCACACCCACTCAGAACTCCACCTTACTGAATCATAGAGCGAGATCACATCAGCTCCAAGCTCTGCAAAACTAGGGAAGAAAGAAGCTATCATTTGTACGTTCTAATATAGTTCATAGTGTGTGTGTATAATAAATACACTGCTCTGCCCCCCTCCCGCACAGTGCTCTGCCCCTCTCCCGCACACAGCAAAGCGCAGGATACAGCGAAGCGCAGAATACAGCAAAGCACGGTATATGGAGGAGAACAAAATACAGCAGAATGCGGTATACAGCTAAGCACGGAATACAGCTGAACACAGTATACGGAGGAGCATGGAATGCGAGTGTGCGCGTGGCAGGGCATTGCGGGTGGGTGTGCATGCAGCAGAGCATTGCTGGTACAGGGTGTGCAATATGCAGCTGTTCTCGGTGACACTTTAGACATTAGGATTAGTGATGAGCGAGCATGCTTGTAACTACTCGGTACTCGCACGAGTATCGCTGTACTCGGGCTGCTCGGCGGGGACCGAGTAATCTCGCGATACTCGTGCTGTACTCGTGGTCTTCATTTCTGCATGTTGGCGCTCTTTTGAGAGCCAGCCCTCATGCAGGGATTGGCTGGCAGACCACTGCAATGCCACAGCCCTGTTAGTTGTGGAATTGCAGTGATTGGCCGGCCTGCACAGCGTGACCGAGCCTTTATACCGGCCGGCGCGCTGTGCTCTGCTCACAGCTATCCACACAGTCAGTGCAGGGAGAGTGTCGCTGATTCAGGGAAAGCTTTGCGGCCCTTTATAGCTTTTTCAGTTGCAGGGCTGCAAACAGTGTGACCAAAAGTCCTTCTCAGGACTATTCTAGTTGTATACAGGCAGGCAGGGTATAGCCAGGTCGGAGTACAGTAGCAGAGTCCTTCTCAGGACTATTGTTGCTATATACAGGCAGGGTATAGCCAGGTCTGAATACAGGCTAGTGACCAGAAGAGTCCTTGTCAGGACTATTGTACCAGTATACAGGCAGGCAGGCAGGCAGGGTAGTGGTGACCGTATACCAGCCTTCATCATATCTAGGGCTGGTGTACACAGTGTAAAACAGTCCAGATAGTGTCTGACTTGTCTGTAATTGTCGCTCCCCAAAAAAACCTGTTAGGTTCTTATTGCGTCCGTGCTTGGTTTTTAAAACCGCACGTGTGTGCCTGTTGGTGGCAGCATACAGGTGCACTTGTGTGCAATTTCCACAAACTTTGATATAACGCACAAGTAGTGAATATACACGTCAGCAGTGCACAGCATTGCAAAATGCGCAAGGGCATTGGCAAGGAACAAGGAAGTGGACGTGATGGTGGTGCAGGCAGAGGCCGAGGTCGTGGGCAAGCTCTAATTTCGCCACAACAAAGGGCCACATCTAGTCGCTCGCACGTCCTGTCCCAAATTCTTGGGGACCGCAGCAGTACACCGCTCTTGAACCAAGACCAGTGTCAACAGGTTGTTAGTTGGATAGCAGATAATGCTTCCAGTCAGATTGGCACCACCACAAAGACTCTGTCTTCCACACGGTCAAGTGTCAGTAGCCGTGATACTGCACCGCACATTTCTGAACCTGATCCTCCTTCCTACCACCAGGCTGAGTACACGTCCTCCTCGGACATTAATGATCCCACACTTGGACACTCGGAAGAGCTGTTCACGTTTCCATTCACACATTCTGGCCTCTCGCCAGCTCATATTGAAGTGGGTCATGAGGAGATCGTCTGTACAGATGGCCAAATATTTGAGCAGCCACGTTCTCACGAAGTTGGCAACGTGTCTCAACAAGTGGTGGACGATGATGAGACACAATTGTCAGGAAGTCAGGAGGAGGAGCAGGGTGCGGAAGAGGAAGACGACGTGGTGGATGATCCAGTAACTGACCCAACCTGGCAGGAGGATATGCAGAGCGAGGACAGCAGTGCACAGGGGGAGGGAGGCGTAGCATCACAACAGGCAGTAAGAAGCAGGGTGGTGGCCCCAGGCAGAAGTCAGGCAACCGTTCCCCGGAACAACACGACGACACAAGGTGCCTGTACAAATGTTAGGTCTTCCCGAGTCTGGCAGTTTTTTAAGTTGGATCCAGATGATTCAAAAAAGGCCATTTGCAACACCTGCCGTGCCAGCATCAGCAGGGGTACCAAAACTAGCAGCCTGACCACCACCAGCATGATCAGGCACATGTCAGCCAACCACCCGACTTTGTGGGAAGTACAACAGAGTCGAGGAGCAGTGCTTGCTGATGTCACTGCTACGTCTTCGCTGGTTGTGCATGCGAGCCAATCCCCTGTCCATGCTGCCTGCGAACAAGCCTCCTCCACTCCTGCACCTGCAGTTGCCTACGCAGAAAGAACACCATCATCAAGCACGTCCTTGTCCCAGCGCAGCGTTCAGTTATCCATTCAGCAAACCTTTGAACGCAGGCGCAAATACACTGCCAACACCCCACATGCCACAGTTCTAAATGCTAACATTTCGCGACTGCTTGCGCTGGAAATGTTGCCTTTTAGGCTGGTGGAGACAGAAGCATTCCGTGACCTGATGGCGGCAGCTGTCCCACGTTACTCGGTCCCCAGCCGCCACTATTTCTCCCGGTGTGCCGTCCCCGCGTTGCATAACCACGTGTCACAAAACATCACACGTGCCCTGAACAACGCTGTTTCACCCAAGGTCCACCTAACCACAGACACGTGGACAAGTGCTTGTGGGCAAGGCCGCTACATCTCGTTGACGGCACACTGGGTTAATATTGTGGAAGCTGGGACCCAGTCTGAGCGAGGGACGGAACACGTCCTTCCCACACCAAGGTTTGCAGGCCCTACCTCAGTCAGTGTTTCACCCACACTCTACAGCTCCGGAATGTCATGCTCTTCAGCCTCCTCCTCCTCCTGCGCATCCTCATCCACTGTACCCTCCACACCAGTCACAAGCTGGAAGCACTGCAGCACTGCCTCGGCGAAGCGGCAACAGGCTGTGCTGAAGCTAATCTGCATAGGTGACAAACCCCACAATGCAGAAGAGCTGTGGACAGCTCTGAAACAGCAGGCAGATCACTGGCTCACACCTCTGAACCTAAAGCCAGGAAAGGTCGTGTGTGACAATGGCCGGAACCTGGTGGCGGCTTTGAGGCGAGGCCAGCTGACACATGTTCCATGCGTGGCCCATGTGCTCAACCTCGTGGTTCAGCGGTTTCTAAAGTCATACCCAGAGCTGTCTGATCTGCTGGTAAAAGTTCGCCGCCTGTCTGCACATTTTCGAAAGTCACCTACTGCTTCAGCCGGCCTTGCCGGCTTTCAGCGCAGTTTGCATCTTCCGGCTCACAGACTGGTGTGTTATGTCCCCACGCGTTGGAATTCAACTCTGCACATGTTGGTCAGGATATGTGAGCAGAAGAGGGCAGTTGTTGAGTACCTGCATCACCTAAGCCGTCGGGAAATGGGTCAAACTCCACACATAACACCTGAGGAGTGGAGATGGATGTCAGACCTATGTACCATCCTCCAAAACTTTGAGGACTCCACCAAGATGGTGAGTGGTGATGACGCCATTATTAGCGTCACCATACCGCTACTCTGCCTTCTAAAACGGTCTCTGCTGAAAAACAAACATGATGCATTGCAGGCGGAGCGCGATGAGTTGCAGCAAGAAACAGTAGTGGGTGTGGGTGATGATAACACACAGCCCAGCCTCGTCTCATCACAACGTGCAGTGGAGGACTATGACGAGGAGGAGGATGAAGACATGGAGCAACTCTCCGGCCAAATTGAGGATATGACATGCACACCAGTCATATCCTCGGTTCAGCGTGGCTGGCCAGAGGACAGGGTAGATGAGGAGGAGGAGGAGGAGGAGGAGGAGGAGGAGGACAGCATGTTCAGTCATCTTGTTGGTCAGGCTACTGAAGTCCTGGCTGTTAAGAGTCTGGCGCACATGGCTGACTTTATGGTAAGCTGCCTGTCTCATGACCCTCGCGTTAAGAACATCTTGGCCGACAATCATTACTGGTTGGTAACACTGTTAGACCCACGCTACAAGGAGAACTTTTTGTCTCTTATTCCCGTGGAGGAGAGGTCAACCAAAATGCAGCAGTTCCGGAAGGCCATAGTCACGGAAGTAGACAAAGCATTCCCCTCACAAAACGCTAGCGGCATAGGTCATGAATCAGTGGACAACCGAGGCGTACAGCCGAGAGAGGCACAAGTCCAATCCGCCAGAGGTAGGGGAACAGTCTTTAAGATGTGGGACAGTTTTCTCAGCCCCTCACGTACCACAGCCCCTGAGGTGCGGGGTAGTGCCACAAGAAATCCTAAGTTTGCCCAGATGCTGAAGGAGTATCTTGCAGATCGAACAACTGTACTCCGACATTCCTCTGTGCCTTACAATTATTGGGTATCCAAGCTGGACACGTGGCATGAATTGGCTCTCTACGCCTTGGAAGTCCTGGCCTGCCCTGCTGCTAGCGTTTTGTCAGAGCGTGTTTTTAGTGCCGCAGGTGGAATCATTACAGATAAACGTACCCGCATGTCAACTGAAAATGCTGACAGGCTGACTCTGATCAAGATGAACAAGGGTTGGATTGGGCCAGACTTCACCACACCACCAGCAAATGAGAGCGGAATTTAAAGTTTGCCATGTACCTCCACTCACCCATGGGTACACACTTCTGGACTTTGGATAATCGCTGGACTGCTCCTCCTTCTCCTCATGCGCCACCATGATGATGACAAATTGCAATACTAAGGCCTTTGTTTCAGGTATACCCCCAGTGGTAAATTTTTTCGCCCATTCTTTGCAGAATGGACATTACAACGACAGGAGACCCGCTCCTTTGCAATGGGAACAATGTTTTGAGGCCCTCATGCACGTCTCTACCCAGGGACAACGTGGAGCCTCCCAATTTTTGGCTGCCCTGCCTAAGGGCTATACTATAATACACCCACTTCCTGACAATGGACACTTAATGTTTTGAGGCCCTCATGCACGTCTCTACCCAGGGACAACGTGGAGCCTCCCAATTTTTGGCTGCCCTGCCTAAGGGCTATACTATAATACACCCACTTCCTGACAATGGACACTTAATGTTTTGAGGCCCTCATGCACGTCTCTACCCAGGGACAACGTGGAGCCTCCCAATTTTTGGCTGCCCTGCCTAAGGGCTATACTACAATAGACCCACTTCCTTACAATGGACACTTAATGTTTTGAGGCCCTCATGCACGTCTCTACCCAGGGACAACGTGGAGCCTCCCAATTTTTGGCTGCCCTGCCTAAGGGCTATACTACAATAGACCCACTTCCTTACAATGGACACGTAATGTTTTGAGGCCCTCATGCACGTCTCTACCCAGGGACAACGTGGAGCCTCCCAATTTTTGGCTGCCCTGCCTAAGGGCTATACTATAATACACCCACTTCCTGACAATGGACACTTAATGTTTTGAGGCCCTCATGCACGTCTCTACCCAGGGACAACGTGGAGCCTCCCAATTTTTGGCTGCCCTGCCTAAGGGCTATACTACAATAGACCCACTTCCTTACAATGGACACTTAATGTTTTGAGGCCCTCATGCACGTCTCTACCCAGGGACAACGTGGAGCCTCCCAATTTTTGGCTGCCCTGCCTAAGGGCTATACTACAATAGACCCACTTCCTTACAATGGACACTTAATGTTTTGAGGCCCTCATGCACGTCTCTACCCAGGGACAACGTGGAGCCTCCCAATTTTTGGCTGCCCTGCCTAAGGGCTATACTACAATAGACCCACTTCCTTACAATGGACACTTAATGTTTTGAGGCCCTCATGCACGTCTCTATCCAGGGACAACGTGGAGCCTCCCAATTTTTGGCTGCCCTGCCTAAGGGCTATACTATAATACACCCACTTCCTGACAATGGACACTTAATGTTTTGAGGCCCTCATGCACGTCTCTACCCAGGGACAACGTGGAGCCTCCCAATTTTTGGCTGCCCTGCCTAAGGGCTATACTACAATAGACCCACTTCCTTACAATGGACACTTAATGTTTTGAGGCCCTCATGCACGTCTCTATCCAGGGACAACGTGGAGCCTCCCAATTTTTGGCTGCCCTGCCTAAGGGCTATACTACAATAGACCCACTTCCTTCCAATGGGCACTTCAGGTTTACAGGCCCTCATGCACGTCTCTATCCAGGGACAACGTGGAGCCTCCCAATTTTTGGCTGCCCTGCCTAAGGGCTATACTACAATAGACCCACTTCCTTCCAATGGGCACTTCAGGTTTACAGGCCCTCATGCACGTCTCTATCCAGGGACAACGTGGAGCCTCCCAATTTTTGGCTGCCCTGCCTAAGGGCTATACTACAATAGACTCACTTCCTTCCAATGGGCACTTCAGGTTTACAGGCCCTCATGCACGTCTCTATCCAGGGACAACGTGGAGCCTCCCAATTTTTGGCTGCCCTGCCTAAGGGCTATACTACAATAGACCCACTTCCTTCCAATGGGCACTTCAGGTTTACAGGCCCTCATGCACGTCTCTATCCAGGGACAACGTGGAGCCTCCCAATTTTTGGCTGCCCTGCCTAAGGGCTATACTATAATACACCCACTTCCTGACAATGGACACTTAATGTTTTGAGGCCCTCATGCACGTCTCTATCCAAAGACAACGTGGAGCCTCCCAATTTTTGGCTGCCCTGGCAAAGGGCTATACTAAAATAGACCCACTTCCTTACAATGGGCACTTCAGGTTTACAGGCCATCATGCACGTCTCTATCCAGGGACAATGTGGAGCCTCCCAATTTTTGGCTGCCCTGCCTAAGAGCTTTACTACAATAGACCCACTTCCTTACAATGGACACTTCAGGTTTACAGGCCCTCATGCACGTCTCTATCCAGGGACAATGTGGAGCCTCCCAATTTTTGGCTGCCCTGCCTAAGGGCTATACTACAATAGACCCACTTCCTTACAATGGACACGTAATGTTTTGAGGCCCTCATGCACGTCTCTACCCAGGGACAACGTGGAGCCTCCCAATTTTTGGCTGCCCTGCCTAAGGGCTATACTATAATACACCCACTTCCTGACAATGGACACTTAATGTTTTGAGGCCCTCATGCACGTCTCTACCCAGGGACAACGTGGAGCCTCCCAATTTTTGGCTGCCCTGCCTAAGGGCTATACTACAATAGACCCACTTCCTTACAATGGACACTTAATGTTTTGAGGCCCTCATGCACGTCTCTACCCAGGGACAACGTGGAGCCTCCCAATTTTTGGCTGCCCTGCCTAAGGGCTATACTACAATAGACCCACTTCCTTACAATGGACACTTAATGTTTTGAGGCCCTCATGCACGTCTCTATCCAGGGACAACGTGGAGCCTCCCAATTTTTGGCTGCCCTGCCTAAGGGCTATACTATAATACACCCACTTCCTGACAATGGACACTTAATGTTTTGAGGCCCTCATGCACGTCTCTACCCAGGGACAACGTGGAGCCTCCCAATTTTTGGCTGCCCTGCCTAAGGGCTATACTACAATAGACCCACTTCCTTACAATGGACACTTAATGTTTTGAGGCCCTCATGCACGTCTCTATCCAGGGACAACGTGGAGCCTCCCAATTTTTGGCTGCCCTGCCTAAGGGCTATACTACAATAGACCCACTTCCTTCCAATGGGCACTTCAGGTTTACAGGCCCTCATGCACGTCTCTATCCAGGGACAACGTGGAGCCTCCCAATTTTTGGCTGCCCTGCCTAAGGGCTATACTACAATAGACCCACTTCCTTCCAATGGGCACTTCAGGTTTACAGGCCCTCATGCACGTCTCTATCCAGGGACAACGTGGAGCCTCCCAATTTTTGGCTGCCCTGCCTAAGGGCTATACTACAATAGACTCACTTCCTTCCAATGGGCACTTCAGGTTTACAGGCCCTCATGCACGTCTCTATCCAGGGACAACGTGGAGCCTCCCAATTTTTGGCTGCCCTGCCTAAGGGCTATACTACAATAGACCCACTTCCTTCCAATGGGCACTTCAGGTTTACAGGCCCTCATGCACGTCTCTATCCAGGGACAACGTGGAGCCTCCCAATTTTTGGCTGCCCTGCCTAAGGGCTATACTATAATACACCCACTTCCTGACAATGGACACTTAATGTTTTGAGGCCCTCATGCACGTCTCTATCCAGGGACAACGTGGAGCCTCCCAATTTTTGGCTGCCCTGGCAAAGGGCTATACTGAAATAGACCCACTTCCTTACAATGGGCACTTCAGGTTTACAGGCCATCATGCACGTCTCTATCCAGGGACAATGTGGAGCCTCACAATTTTTGGCTGCCCTGCCTAAGAGCTTTACTACAATAGACCCACTTCCTTACAATGGACACTTCAGGTTTACAGGCCCTCATGCACGTCTCTATCCAGGGACAATGTGGAGCCTCCCAATTTTTGGCTGCCCTGCCTAAGGGCTATACTACAATAGGGACCCTATATAACAAGAAAAAAACAGCATAAAAACAACCTCCACTCAAAAATATCTTGCAGTGCACCTCATGTTTATTTTTCCATCTGTCCTGATTTTTGGCGGTTGGTGGCTGTTCACACTTGCCATCCAACCCCGTCCACTGGCTATTTATTCTAAGCAGCATGTGCTCGGGCCTGTCCCGCCCACAACCATGAATCAGTCATGGAGACGGTGACTGAAAAGCACAAGGTACGTGCTGTGCAGTCCTAATTTTGCATATGTGAGGCCACATGGCACACTTTAAATAAAAATATTTTAGTGTTAGGACTGCCCCAGGAGATTTGCCGTGACGTTGGCGGGGTGGCTCGAAAAATTGCAATTTTTTGCCAAAAATCTCATTTTTTCAATAGTACAGCTTGGAATGTTGGTACTGTGCACACTTTGCAATACATAATATTTTTGAGTGGAGGTTGTTTTTATGCTGTTTTTTTCTTGTTATATAGGGTCCCAGTTGGTTCTCATCTTGCAGTGCACCTCATGTTTATTTTTCCATCTGTCCTGATTTTTGGCGGTTGGTGGCTGTTCACACTTGCCATCCAACCCCGTCCACTGGCTATTTATTCTAAGCAGCATGTGCTCGGGCCTGTCCCGCCCACAACCATGAATCAGTCATGGAGACGGTGACTGAAAAGCACAAGGTACGTGCTGTGCAGTCCTAATTTTGCATATGTGAGGCCACATGGCACACTATACTACAATAGACCCACTTCCTTACAATGGGCACTTCAGGTTTACAGGCCATCATGCACGTCTGTATGCAGGGGCATTGGTGAACCTCACAATTTTGGACTGCCCTGGCAAAGGAAAATACTACAAAGACTGACTTCCTCAAAATGGGCACATTAGACTCAAGAGGCCTTCATGTACGTCTCTTCTCAGGGACATCGGAGTGCCACACAATGTTTTCACGTAAAATCTTTCATGTATTAATCTCAAAAAGTAACATACACCAGCTCTATCTCACTATTGGGTATGTGCCCTTAACATTTCCGCCATGAAAAATCATTTTGGGGTCATTTTGGAAGGTTTTCTGGTGAGTCCGTAAAAATGGCGTAAAACGCGGACAAAATTGTTCACAGCTGTGACTTTTCAGTGATAAATGCTTCAAGGGGTCTTCCCCATGCTGTTGCCATGTCATTTGAGCACTCTTCTGAGACTTTTGTGACATTTTTAGGGTTTCTCCATGCTGCCGGGGGGTCATTTCACAAAAATACTCGGGTCTCCCATAGGATAACATTGGGCTCGTTGCTCGGGCCGAGTACACGAGTATCTTGGGAGGCTCGGCCCGAGCTTTGAGCACCCGAGCTTTTTAGTACTCGCTCATCACTAATTAGGATAACTTTGCGGCCACCATCAAAATGGCTCCGTACTGTGATCCTAAACTTCATCTTTGCTTATCCTTTTGGAAACACCCAGATTGGGAGGGGGGGTGACATCACACACAGGAGAGCAGATTCCACCCACTTTAACTGCAGGTATAATATGAGCTAGTTCTACAGTAGGATTTCAGCACCTGCTCCCCCTAGTGTTTAAGAGTGGAAAATAAACTTTTAAATTTTTTTTTATATTTTGTTCAATTAAAAACAAATAATATTTAAACAAAACATTAAAACATTAATACTTTGCATTTTTTCAGTTATTGAATTTTTTTTTTTTTTACGACGCGTTCCCTTTAATGTAAGGTGTTTCAACCTGATGGTCAGGCAAAAGGGGGTATGAGGCAGCAGCTTCCTATAGCCAGTAGAGTGAGGCAGTGACGCAGGATTCTTGTTCACACCAAACAGTCTTTTATTCACACAACACAAACGTTACAGACCTGGATACTCGGAGCACAGCATGTTCACATTTATACTATCCTACAAATGTCGCAGTCGACACCTGTACCGCTGTAGGAATCTTGGATGCAGGGTCTTTTGTCCAATGCCTACTTGACTCCCGCACCTCTGCAGGAATCTCGGGTGCAGGGTCTGCTTACAGTGTCCAGGTCTCTCAATACTGGTTTGTGATACTCCACACAGCACCTGCTGCTCCAGCAGCCTGGATCCCAACTCAGACACACCCAGCAGCCTAGATCCCAACTTAGACACACCCCACTGTGCACTGCAAGATTAAATGCAATTCCCTGGACATGAGCCTGTTGCAAGACCCGGACTGGAGGGGGAGATCCATCTAATTTAGGCCCGTTTCACACGTCCGTGAAAAACACAGACGTTCTTCACTGACGTGTAAAACACGCACATGTCCCTCCGTGTGCTGTGAATCACGGCACACGTGGGTTGTCTAAGTGCAATCCGGGCTCCGATCTCCGTGGTCCGTGATTGCACATAGAGATTAACTCACCTGTGCCCGCTCCCGCTCTCCATGGTGCTGAACGCTCCTGCGGTGCAGCATCCGGCCGGCGGTGACCCCCGCAGCAGCTGCTTCCGGGTCGGCTGTGTCGTGCATCATGAATATGCGCGACAGTAATGAGCCGGCTCAGAAGCAGCAAGCTGCACGGGCTGCAGAGGTCATCGCTGGAGCCGGGTGAGTAAAAATGATTTTTATTTTAAAAGCACGTTTTTTTTATGGCACGTGTTTCACGGATCAGTGATGCCAGAAAAAAATGGACATGTCTTCGTGCGGCAATCACGGACACGCGGGTATGCCGCACGGAGACACGGTCAGTGAAAAATCACTGATGTGTGAGCAGACCCATTCATTATAATGGGTCTGTGTATGTCAGTGATTCTGGTACATAGAAAAAAAAAAGCACAAACGTCCCAGAATCACTGACGTGTGAAGGGGGCCTTACAAACACATTCTGGGGGATACATAGCGACCTCCATATATGACACCTGTCCCTGCCTCACAATGGTCACACAAAATATTGAGTTGATTTATATTTCTCTTTCATTCATTCATTTTGGTTATTGTCCACTGCTAAAAATAATTAACACATATATTTTAATTCATTCTTCTTATGCAGCATTGTTTCCACATACCCCTAAAGCTATTGAACAGTTCCGTTTTGTTTTTTTTTGTTGAAGGGAATCTGTCGCCAGGTTTTTGCCACCTAATCTGTGAGCAGCATAATGTAGGAGCATAGATCCTGATTCCAGTGATTTGTCACTTATTGAGCTGGTTAGTGTACTTTTAATAAAAACACTTTAATCAGCAGGAGATTACCATTAGAGGACTATTTAGTCTGCTGTCCGGTAGTCCAGTATATTCATGATCTCTGTATAACTGCTAGATCTGCAGCAGAGAAAACATAGTTGTTTGCTGTTATTTTGATAAAATCTCAGTAAGTGACACATCGCTGAAGTCAGGCTCTCTGTCTCTACATTATGCTGCTCTCAGATAGGGGAGCAAAAACCTGGTGACAGATTCCCTTTAAGGCGTGGCAGCCTTATCTATTGGGGTAACCTTTTGAGATTTTAAAAATACCCCCTGATGTCTGCTATTGCTGTTTAGCTCTATTGACAATGTACATGAGCCGCAGTAAGAGGCAAAGCCAAAAGGGCCTGTCCAGACGAACATAGCGTATATACCGCGCTCCAAACACACAGATCTATCATAACCAGTGTGTGATTGCATATTAATAGTGTTGAGCGAGTATGCTTGTCACTACTCGGTACTCGCACGAGTATCACTGTACTCGGGCTACTCGGCGGGTACCGAGTAATTTCGCGATACTCGTGCTGTACTCGTGGTCTTCATGTTGGCGCTCTTTTGAGAGCCAGCCCTCATGCAGGGATTGGCTGGCAGACCGCACTGCCACAGCCCTGTTACTTGTGGAATTGCAGTGATTGGCCGGCCCTCACAGAATGACCGTGCCTTTAGCCCGACACTTCCCCGCTCGGCTACGGCCCCTCCCGCACTCCACTCCGCGTGTATATATATATGCACGCTTACACACACACGCACGTTTTTTTTTTTAATTTACAGTTTTATGGTTTCTACATGCTGCCGGTGGTCATTTCACAAAAATACTCGGGTCTCCCATAGGATAACATTGGGCTCGGTGCTCGGGCCGAGTACATGAGTATCTTGGGATGCTCGGCCCGAGCCCCGAGCACCCGAGCTTTTTAGTACTCGCTCATCAGTACATATTAACCATTTTCCACATGGACCAATGGTCAACGTGGGGGAAAAAAAATTCCAGCATGCACTACTTTGGTCTGTTTTACAAACTAGAACAATGCATGCAATGTACAAGCAATTAATGCAATATGGACGAGCACATAGAGCCAGTCCCATCTGCACTTTGTGGACTGCCTCGTTTTCCAATACGGCTGACTGAACAAAGCCTAAAGCCTCCTTCACACATCCGGGTCTCCAGTACGTGTTGGGTCCGTTTCCTCACGTGCCGGAGACACGGGCACACGTAGACCTATTAACATCAATGGGTCTGCGCTCACGTGCGTGTTTTGCCATGGACGGTGTGTACGTGTGAAGCATACGTGTGCCCGTGTGCTCCACACGTAGACATGTCCGTTTTTCTCCGGCATCACGGGTGTCACACAGACAGCACACGGATCGCACGGATGTCATCCATGTAACACACACCGGAGAAAACACACGTGCCTGTGAAATAAAAAGAATTTCTATACTGACCTTCTCCAGCTCTGCAGTCTCTGCCGCTGCTGTCACTTGCTTCTGACCCCTGCTCATTATGCTCATTGCATATTCACTCCACTGCGGGCCGGAAGCAGCAGCAGTGGGGAGTCGGCAGGACCAGAGACTGTGAATCAGCACCATGGACAGCAACGCCAGGGACAGGGGAGCAGAAAGTTCCCGTTCTCCGTGTGTTATCATGGATAACACCCGGAGAACACACGTGTGCCATAAACACAGCTCACCGAGGGCAAAACGCACCTCGACACGTCCGTGAAAAGCGTGCGTGATTTTTCTAAACCAGAGAACCTCTTTAATAAGCCCCTCTTATCAATAGGAGAACATAATCATATTTTGAAATTCAATCAGATTTCACTCATTTGTTTGCATCACGTTCCTGAAGGAAAAAGTGATGTGGGATCAAGACTTTCCCCAAAAAATTGTTTAAATTTATGAAATGCAAAATCTCCTGTAGTTTTCTGGGGCAAGAATAACCGGATCTAGAGGAACGTGGCTGTTTTGGCTCAAAACGTATGTAAGCCCAGGAATATCAACACCAGGATACAGCTGTCTTTTTACTAAATACATGTTCACTGAGCAAATCCTACCCAATCACGACACGTCACCAGACATCTGTTTCCTGTTTTCATTCCTTCCCCGTCCTACTACTATTGTGCTTTCCTTTCACCTGTAGGGACCTTTGGAGACTGGCAACAAATACTCATGTTCCCTCTGGAATGCACTATTTGTAGATGGTGGCATATTTAACTCTTTGTAAGAAAGGCAGCAGAATATCGGATACATATTTATTAACTCTCGTAGCTCTGGCCGCACTCTCTTGGATGTTGAACAAGTTGTCCTTTTGACACTGGTTAATTAGGGTTATCCTCAACAAGTGACCTATTCTGTGTGGCCATGTTTGATGACTAGTGCTGGAAACGGCTGTTTTAGATCAAAGCTAGGCGTTCAGTATGAATGGGGTTTACTACTCTCGCTGCGCATAGATTCATAACAACTGGTATAAAGTTTGCTCATAAGTCTGATCTAAAGTAGCACAGATCATTGTGATGTTATTCACATAGGTACAAGGCACTCTCAAGGGTCAATTTTCATATAATTTATTCCAAAATAGTTTTAAACATGTGACGTTTCAGCCACTAGGTGGCCTTCATCAGACAACTGGTATCGTAAACTGGCCAAAATTGGAGTGTTAAGGCAACGGTATCCACCGCTATGCAGCATAGCGGTGGATACCGTTGCCTTGACAATCGAATTTTGGCCAGTTTACGATACCAGCTGTCTGATGAAGGCCACCTAGTGGCTGAAACGTCACATGTTTAAAACTATTTTGGAATAAATTACTGTATATGAAAATTAACCCTTGAGAGTGCCTTGTACCTATGTGATTGACTTACGGTTTGGAAACCAACAAGTGCACCTCGATATACCTCCACTATATTGGCTGTGCCTTATCCATTTACAAACATTGTGATGTTATGACCAATATAAAAGCGATTTTATTTTCTTACATGCATTAGGGCTCATGCGCACGTACCTGCTGCATATTCTGCAGCGATTTGACAGCACATGTGCGCTTCAAATCGCTGCAGAAACACTACGTAATGGATGCAGTTTTTGTGTACAAAAAAAGCCGATTTCCTGCGCTATGGCTGCTGCCCCCACCATAGACAGAGTGGGAGCTGCATCCAAAGCGCACAAAATAATTGACATGCTCATTTTATGAACGCACGGATTGGGGTCAAAATTTTGGTATGCAAATCGCTGCGTTCATAAAAGCATCGTGCACACGTATCATGCACAATCTACATAGATTGTGCAGGGGACGCAGGACGCATGCATTTACGCTGCAGTGCAATACGCAGCATAATTGCACGCAAATACGCAACGTGCGCACGAGCCCTTACACAAGTCACATAACACAAAAGGCAATAAAAGTAAAGCTGGTGTCAGACATCCGTTTTTAACACTAATGTCACACGTACCCATGTTATTCTATACTGATACTCACACGGCTGTGTTTTCAGACGAACTGTGTGACCCCTCGTGGCCCCGCATTCACACACAGAGACATGTCCATTTTTTCTCGGGCAGCACGGGTGTCACATGGTTCGCACACTGATGTGATCCGTTTGACATCAGTGTGACATGTACCGTAGAAAGCACGCGTCTTTGAAATAAAAAGATTTTCTATATTTACCTGTATCCCGTTATGCTGTCTTCGGCTCTACTGCCTCTCGCTCATTATACTCACTGAATATTCACTGCACTGAAGCAGGAGCAGCACTGGGGACTTCAGTGCCGGGGACAGGTGAGAATCCAGCAGTGTGTGTGTGTTTAGACATGTGTGTGTCTGTGTTCAGTGTATACATGCATGTGCGCTATGTGCGTGTCTGTGCTCAGTGTATCCTGGTGTGTGTGTGTGTGTGTGTGTGTGTGTGTGTCTGGAAGCCAGATCATCGCGGGGATTCAGAGTTCCCAATGAACTCTGATGAACCGTGAAGTCACCGTCCTGACACCCGCTGTAGCGGGGTTGTCATCAGGAAGTCATCAGAGTTCATTGGGAACTCCAATGACCTCCTGGATCACTGAACAGACACTTTTTTTCTAGTTGAATAAACACCTGTTCCGTGATACTGTCCTCGGCGGTGCTGTACCCAGTGCTGTCATCTTGATGCTCCTGCATCCAGCTCCTCAGTTGAGTGAATATTCAGTGAGTATAATGAGCAGGGGTCAGGAGCGGGAGGCAGCATCGCTGGATACAGGTGAATATAGAAAATCTTTTTATTTAAAAAGACACGTGTTTTCTCCGGAACGTGTGACATGTATGCAAACACGGATGTCACGCGTATGACCATAGCCATGCGTGTGCCTTGTACCTGATTAAACATGGACGTCTGAAACCGGCCTTGGGGAAATTCTTTATTCCATAAAACAGTTTCAGACATGGACATATAGATACTACTTTTGGCTGTAACAAATGTTCGTTCAGATTGCAAGATTGTATATTTTATAGGGTATAAAAGAGTAAAGATTAGCAGGATGAGGAAACTGGGGAAACAAAAAAAAAAAAAAACGTGGAGGTAAGAAAAAAATGGTTATACGCAAGGATTGGATAGTGAAAGCACTCCTATATACCAGAACTAGCTTATTAGAAGATAAGTCCTAAACGCCACATATTTGTTCAATTTTTATGTCAGAAGCAATATTCAGGCAATTCATCTCTTCTTAGTAGTGTAGAAGTAGTTTTAAGAGCCCTGATGAAGCTGCTTGATGCGGCGATACACGAGGACACAGCTGTACTGGGTTTAGCTTAATTATTTCAGGACTAGCTTGTCTCATCTCCTCATCTCTATTTCTTGGTTTCTTCCACCTATATATTTACAGAATGTATAATAAATTGTTGTCATATATTCTTTTATTTCTTGTTATTTTGGTATCCTTTCAAGGATTTTGGAAACCTTTCAAAATGTTATATAGCTCCTGAGTCTTTATCTTAGTTTTTGTAACCTTACACTTTGTATTCAATTTTATACAATTATTATTATTATTATTTATTATTATAGCGCCATTTATTCCATTGATTTTGCGTTTTTATTTGTTGATATTACTGGCGTTGCTTTATGCACAGTACTGATGGTGTATTATTTTGTACTTGGTAGTACACATGTTAAGATCCATTCAAACCATCACTAAATACATTGTAATAAATGGAATATGTCACAAATAGTAATGGGCGGATCTGGACTATAATAGTCTGAATCCGCGCAGTTTCAAAAGTACCCGGGTGCCGGACCGGGCCTGGAATTCCAGGTCTTTGGTCCAGACAGTCACTCAAGAAATTTAAAAAAAAATAAAAATAAAAGGAAAAATAAAGAAAATAAGAATGAAGCGAGAGTTTCATGATTACAGAGGCTCCATCGTGGCTGTACACTGCTCCCACGGCCTCTCCTTCACTTCCCTGGCCGCTCATTAGACTCATCCATATGCACTGCTTTCCCCACCTACCAGCCGGCCTAGCATCTGTGATTGGTTGCAGTCAGATGCACCCCCAGCCTGTGTGACAGCATCTGCCTGCAACCATCACAGGCGATGTCATCAGTTCAGTATCGTGGTATAAAAAAAAAATAAAATATTTGGTGTAGGGTTCCTCCGTATTATGACACCCAGCACAGATAAAGCCCAAGGCTACAGGCTGCAGCCTCCAGCTGTCCACTTATCTTGGCTGTGTATCAAAATAAGAGGAACCACATGTGGCTTTTTTTTATTATTTAAATAAGTAATTTATAAAACAGACATGCAGTCCCCCCCAATTTTGATATGCAGCCAAGATAAAGCCCAACAGCTGAGGCTGGTATTCTCAGACAGGGGAGGTCCATGCTTTTTGGACCACCCTAGCCTAAAACTAGCAGCATGCAGCCACCCAGGATTGTCGTATCCATTAGGTGCTTTACCCGGCTTTTCCCTATTGCCCTGGTGCGGTGGCAATCGGGATAATGAGGGGTTAATCGCAGTTCACAGCTACTACTAAGCCCTATTTGTAATGGGAGGCATCCATGAGACACCGTCATTACTAACCTGTAAGTGATCCCCGAAAGTGAACTGCTTATGGCTGGCTATATGTGGGCGGAGACAAACTGCCAATCAGTGACTTGATTCGGGGTTCGGGATAAGCTCGAGCCCGTGGAGCTAGGCTCATTTGCTGCCGGCGAACCGAGCCTCGACAGAACCGCTCATCTCTATCTAGCAGTTCTCTAGCAGCTTTGTACAACCCCGCCCACACTGCTGATTGGCAGATTTCTGCCCATGTAGAGCGTACACAAAAAGCTGCCAATTAATGGTGAGGGTGGAGTTGTAAAGAGCCATGATTATGGAGGGCTACCTGATAGTACCTAATTGCTTCAGCATTGCAGAAGGGATACAATGGCAGCTGGAGACTTCGGTCCATTTGCAAATCAAACAATGAAAAGAACTAGTGATGGCACTTTCCTCATCAAGCGCTCTTAAGTGTCCAGTTTTGGTCCTTTCGCCATACAATGTGACTTACAATTATTCGGTGTCCTATTCGTGGGCTTCAAGCCACAGTCTATATTCATACCAATGGGAAACAGAACAAGACTCTCAAAGGAATGTGTTATAAAACGTGACTCTCAGGCAAAACCCAGAATAAATGAGTGAATCTAATGTACTGTAGAACACTGGAGCGACCAAAAAAGGCCACTTAAGAGTTTGGTGAGCGAATTTCCAACACTAATATTTCCATTATCTGCACTATAAAAGGCCAACACAATTTTTTAGATAATGTATCGTTCATGTTTTATTTTATCTAAACAATGCTAACAGAGTAACTGCTCGTGGATCATTTTTTATCCAGTGTCATGGGGGACATAGTCCTCCAGAACAGGATTTTATATTCCAGCAGGGTCAAAATAGAAGGTTTATATACAGAAGTACAAATGGAATTCATAGGGCCTACAGCTGATGTGTTTGCTTACAGCAGGGGTGGGGAACCTCAGGCCCGCGGGCCGTATGCGGCCCGCGACGACTTTTTATATGGCCCCTGGGCACATTGCTGGTGACTACTCCCGCGGCAGCCACGATCATGTCGGCTGCCGGCCCTTTAAATCACACATTGTGGTGCGCATAGCATAGGCTCTCAGCACAGTGGCCTGTACCAGTGTTCTTCCGACGTACTTTGTGGGCGGGATAAACGTGAGACACGCTCACGCTGTGTGCTCCTGTCCCACAGAAGAAGAGGAGCAGCTTTACCGGATTCCCTGCTGTATGTGCTATCTTACTCCTGTCTCCCTGCTTTTCATGCCTCACCGGGCTGTGCGAGTCCTGCCTCCCCGTGCTGTGTGACTCATGCCTCCTTGCTGTGCATGCCTCACCATGCTGAGTTAATCCTGCCTCCCTGCTGTGCATGTCTCCTCGTGGTGTGCAAGTCCTGCCTCCCTGCTGTGCATGCCTCCCCGGGCTGTGTGACTCATGCCTCCCTGGGCTGTGTGAATCATGCCTCCTTGCTGTGCATGGCTCACCATGCTGAGTGTATCCTGCCTTCCCTGGCTGTGTGACTCATGCCTCCCTGCTGTGCATGTCTCCTCGTGCTGTGCAAGTCCTGCCTCTCTGCTGTGCATGTCTCCCGGGCTGTGTGACTCCTGCCTCCCTGCTGTGCATGTCTCCTCGTGGTGTGCAAGTCCTGCCTCCCTGCTGTGCATGCCTCCCCGGGCTGTGTGACTCCTGCCTCCCTGCTGTGCATGCCTCCCCGGGCTGTGTGACTCCTGCCTCCCTGCTGTGCATATCTCCTCGTGGTGTGCGAGTCCTGCCTCCCTGCTGTGCATGCCTCCCCGGGCTGTGTGACTCCTGCCTCCCTGCTGTGCATGCCTCCCCGGGCTGTGTGACTCCTGCCTCCCTGCTGTGCATATCTCCTCGTGGTGTGCGAGTCCTGCCTCCCTGCTGTGCATGCCTCCCTGGGCTGTGTGAATCATGCCTCCTTGCTGTGCATGCCTCACCATGCTGAGTGTATCCTGCCTTCCCTGGCTGTGTGACTCATGCCTCCCTGCTGTGCAGGTCTCCTCGTGCTGTGCAAGTCCTGCCTCTCTGCTGTGCATGTCTCCCGGGCTGTGTGACTCATGCCTTCCAGTGCTGTGTGAGCCCTAATTCTTGTGCTGTGTGACTCATACCTCTCCCTCCCTGCTGTGCATTTCTCCTGGTGCTGTGCAAGTCCTGCCTCCCTGCTGTGCATGCCTCCCCGGGCTGTGTGACTCCTGCCTCCCTGCTGTGCATGTCTCCTCCTGCTGTGTGACTCATGTCTCCTGTGCTGTGCAAGTCCTGCCTCCCTGCTGTGCATGTCTCCTCCTGCTGTGTGACTCATGTCTCCTGTGCTGTGCAAGTCCTGCCTCCCTGCTGTGCATGCCTCCCCGGGCTGTGTGAGCCCTGATTCTTGTGCTGTGTGACTCATACCTCTCCCTCCCTGCTGTGCATGTCTCCTGGTGCTGTGCAAGTCCTGCCTCCCTGGGCTGTGTGACTTATGGCTTCCTGCAGTTTATGCCTCTCAGTGCTGTGTAACTCCTACCACCCCAGTGCTGTCTGTGTGTCCCCCCAGTGCAGTCCCAGCCCCTCCTGTGATGTGTATATACGCCCCCAGCCCCTCCTGTGATGTGTATATACGCACCCAGCCCCTCCTGTGATGTGTATATACGCCCCCAGCCCCTCCTGTGATGTGTATATACGCCCCCAGCCCCTCCTGTGATGTGTATATACGCCCCCAGCCCCTCCTGTGATGTGTATATACGCCCCCAGCCCCTCCTGTGATGTGTATATACGCCCCCAGCCCCTCCTGTGATGTGTATATACGCCCCCAGCCCCTCCTGTGATGTGTATATACGCCCCCAGCCCCTCCTGTGATGTGTATATACGCCCCCAGCCCCTCCTGTGATGTGTATATACGCCCCCAGCCCCTCCTGTGATGTGTATATACGCCCCCAGCCCCTCCTGTGATGTGTATATACGCCCCCAGCCCCTCCTGTGATGTGTATATATGCCCCCAGCCCCTCCTGTGATGTGTATATACGCCCCCAGCCCCTCCTGTGATGTGTATATACGTCCCCAGCCCCTCCTGTGATGTGTATATACGCCCCCAGCCCCTCCTGTGATGTGTTTATACGCCCCCAGCCCCTCCTGTGATGTTTATATACGTCCCCAGCCCCTCCTGTGATGTGTATATACGCCCCCAGCCCCTCCTGTGATGTTTATGATTTACCCATTTGTTAACTGCGCTCCCGACTGAGACAAACCTGGAAAAGCAGTTGTGAGAAGCAGCATGTTCAATATCGCCGAATATCACAGCCACAACAAAGAAAAGCAGCTCTAGCCACCATAGTTGGGGTGTAGGGGTGAGTTAAATTGTTTGACCAAATATATTAGGGTAAATTTCAAGCTGTTAATTTTTTGCGGCCCCCGAAGGTTGGTAGAAATTTCCAAATGGCCCCCGGCAGAAAAAAGGCTCCCCACCCCTGGCTTACAGGGTTGGTATGATGAGAATCAGCAGAATGTTTTCCACCATTAGACTATGTGCGAACGTTGCGTAGTGTCCATGCTGAAAAATGTGTAGCGATTGGGCAGTGCATGTGCGCTTCAAATCGCTGCAGAAACACTGAGTAATGGATGCAGTGTGTCTGCAGAATAGATGCAGATTTCATGCGCTCGGGTTGCTACCTTTCCTATAGACAGAGCGGGAGCAACATCCAAAGCACACAAAATAAGTGACATGTTGCTTTTTTTTTTTGAGCAATTTGGATCAAAATTTCAGCATGCAAATCGCTGCGCTCTCAAATGTAACATGCGAATGGATTATGCACAATCTTCATAGATTGTGCTGGGGACGCAGGACGCATGCGTTTACACTGCAGTGCAATATGCAGTGTAAACGCATGAAATTATACAACATGTGCACATAGCCTTAGGCTGGCTTCACATGCTTGGACCATGGAAGTGTGAAAACAGCATTAAGCCATGTTCAGACGGGCATTTTGGAAAAAAAGGCAGTAGTATTTGCAAATTGCAGATGTAACTGGCTCTGTGTGCTGGGGCCCATGGTAGACGGGTCCCAAAGCTGCCTTTACATTGTATACATTAAAACAGACAAAAGTACTGGATGCTGTGATTCTAAGTGCACCATCAGTCCATGTTGAAAATGAGCCATGTGCACCATCACATTTGCAACAACAATTCTGTGTGACCCATGGACCGATCATACACTCATCCGAGCCCTTCGGTGGCAGACTTCACACAAATGTTAAATGTCTAAACACATATAGGAGACTTGTTGCAAAAATCTCTTTTTATATGAATTGGACATGTAGAAATCCTCACAAGATGTTCAGCGACCAGTTATCCGTACGAATTTACCCAAAAAAGAAAAAAAAATGTCCTTTCTGACTCCACATGGCAGTCAGATTAAATCAGTCACACAAGATTGCGTTATATTTGCACGAATGCTGGAAGACGTCTTAAAACAAAATACCTAAAAATCTTTCTTGAATGTACTGCGCAAGTTGGAAGCAAGTGTCGGGGTGAAAAAAAAAAAAAATATGTATTTGAAGCTACGGTTGCCGGATACTTAGGGTTTTTTCTCCAAGTGCCAGTTTGAGCCTGCCCCAAACCCGGCAGATAACGGCTGATACAAATAACCAGGATCTGCCTCTAACAGCTGATGATGGAGCAAAGCTGTCTAATGATAACCTGTCAAATGGCACAGTCAATCTAAGCAGCATTAACAGTGCAACCAGTATGGGGTGTGTCATCCTATGCGTCCATTGGCTGTACTGTGACAGTACCACACGGAGCCGATGGGTTACTATGACACTAGGGGGTCTGTTGAAGTAGTCCACGCCCGTCATCATGGAGGTGCATTGATATCCAGCCTGTTTCCGAGCTTCAAAGGATTGTTACTATATACAGTATTGCTGTATATAGCACATGGAGAAGATCGCAGGTTCAAGTTCCTTTAAAGAACTAACAAATACAGTAAAAAAAAAAAAAAAAAAAAAAAAAATCAAATCATCCTTTACTTCATGGAAAAAAAAAAAATAGATATAACAAATATATTTTCAAACAACATACACTGACGAGCAAAAGGGTAACAATGTTTTGAACATTTGACTTTCCGTCTCCATATATCACCATCCACTACAGCTTTGAGAGTAAAGGGCGCTTTACACGCAGCGATATCGCTGGTGAAAGCACCCGCCCCCGTCGTTTGTGCGTCACGGGCAAAATCGCTGCCCGTGGCGCACAATATTGCTAATACCCGTCATGCATACTTACCTTCCTAGCGACGTCGCTGTGGCTGGCAAACAGCCTCTTTTCTAAGGGGGCGGTTCGTGTGGCATCACAGCAACGTCACACGGCAGCCGTCCAATAGAAGCAGAGGGGCGGAGAGCAGCCGCATGAAAGTCACGCCCACATCATTGCCGGAGGACGCAGGTATGGTGATCGCCATTCCTGGGATGTCACACGTAGTGATGTGTGCTGCCTCAGGAATGATGAACAACCTGCGTCCAAAAGCAGCAAAGATATTTTGGAAATGGACGACGTGTCAACAATCAACGATTTGGTGAGTATTTTGCATCGTTAGCGGTCGCTCGTAGGTGTCACACGCAACAACGTCGCTAACGAGGCCGGATGTGCGGCACGAATTCCATGACCCCAACGACATCTCGTTAGCGACCTCGTTGCGTGTAACGGGGCCTTAAGACTGCATTAATTTTACAATCACCTTGGTTATCTCATACATAAATTTGACTTGCAACTATTTAGCATATGATTATGTCGTGTGAATTTATTACCCACCAAACACTAAGGTAAAAAAAACCTCACCAAATACTCAATGTGTGCATGTGGCCGCAGAATGTTATTAAGGCTCAAGTTAGGGAGATGAGAAATTGAGTAAAACATAACCATACAACTATTTTCTCCTCACACAACTCCATTCTTTAGTATCCCTGCTCCCCTAACAAAATATTCCTAGCTCGACACTAAAGAACACACTTATAATTTCACACCACACACCCACACAAAAAAAATTAAAAAAAATGACTCCCCTCTAAAAGACCTATCTAATCTTGTCTACCGTTCCCTCAAGTGGCTTCTCGGAGAAATGTTCTCCGTCTGGTTTGTATTTCTGGCCCATCGTATGTCCTAATCCCCCTTCTCCTAGACACTTTTTAATTTATATTTTATCATTTACATTTATCGTTTCCTTTTTTATTTTTGGTCTCCTTAACTTTAATCATTTCTCAATTTCCCCTTGAACTTCCCTATTTTTCACCATCCCCCTGAACATGCCCATATGTAATCAGCATCCATTGTGGGCTGTTAAAATCCCATCGGTTATATATTGCACATGTTTTTTTTCCTGATTACCATCATTTGTGAAGTATTGGTTTTCTCCAGCCGCGCAGCCCACCAAATGTGTTTCATCCAACTGGATACTAAGTGCAAAAATGTCATATTAGGGAACCTGTAGAAAACATCAGACATGTGAATCTTTTTTATGGGAACCATGAGGCTCCAAAATATTTATTTCTAATTGAAATATTGTATTCACATTGTAAAAAAAAAGAAAAATGTAAGAGTTGTGATCATCTGCCATGGATCGGTGCACCCCAGTATATAACCACCACTCGTCGCCTCTATTAGATGCCACGTGGGTCAGTACGGCACAATATTAGAGAGCACCTAAGAGCTGTAGTAAGTGAGTAAGCGCTCATCTGTGGGTTTCAAGATCTTCTTTTCCTTCATGTTCACCACCCAGCCAGGAGAAAGGCCAAAGAAGATCTGACGAGGGTCCTTACGTGTACACAACATGTCATACAGTTCATCTTTGGTAATGTCAGGGAGTACATAGCCATATTTCTGAGCGAGACGTTTCCTGGCCTCAACCACTTCAGCTGGATCTGACAAATACCCGCGGTTTTCTGCACAAGTGTAATATTTTACCAAGTCTTCTGGTGGGAGCATCCGTTTGGGAATTGGCTTTCCGCGCAGAAAAAATGGTACTGGTTTGCACAGAACTTCTGTAAATAAAATAATGGGGAAAAAGGATTACACAGTAAATGATATAGAGCACTAGAGTGCAGCATTAGCACAGACTAAATAATCCAACGTTCGGATAAAAAGCAACTAAAACCGTGTTGTAAGGTCAGACCAAATCATCCGTGTAGCTACACGTCAGCAGTCTAAAGCGGGCTTTACACGCTACGATCTCGCTAGCGAGATCGCAAGCGATCGTACCTGCCCCCGTCGGTTGTGAGACAAGGGCATAATCGCTGCCCGTGTCGCACAACCTCGCTTACCCCCGTCACACGCACTTACCTGCCCTACGACGTTGCTCTGGCCGGCGAATCGCCTCCTTTCTAAGGGGGCGGGGCGGGTCGAGCGGCACACAGCGGCCGGCCAATAGAAGCGGAGGGGCAGAGATGAGCGGGACGTAACATCCCGCCCACCTTCTTCCTTCCGCATTGCCGATGGAGGCAGGTAAGGAGATGTTCGTCGTTCCTGCGGCGTCACACACAGAGATGTGTGCTGCCGCAGGAATGACGAATAATATCGCTAATGAGAGGAAAACGATTTTTTTGTTTTAGGACGACCTCTCTGCGGCAAACTATTTTGGCCGCTTTTGCGATCGTTTAAGTTCGCTCATAAGTGTCACACACTGCGATATCATTAATGATGCCGGATGTGCGTCACAAACACCGTGACCCTGACAATAATTCATTAACGATATCGTAGCGTGTAAAGCCCTCTTTAGGCCACAATGTGGAGATAATGGAGCAGGCGCCAGACTCTACTCAATAGTCAGACACAGCTGATACCACTACCCCTTTTTCATGTATAAACACATGGGAGCCTTTATTATGAGCGATTTGGATGTCATGACCACTAGATGAGTATTTTATAAGGAATAATAATGTTAGATAACTAGATGAAGGTGGCCTCCATCACAGATATTCCCCACCTGCACTGCTTCTATGGGAGAACGTGTTGCATCCATGAATATGTGATATGCACAGGTACAAAATGAGTCCCTGTGAAATTAGCGACTTTACCACTACACCTCTGCATAATTTTGCATCCCTGGTGTAGGGCTTTGGTATATTAAATTAAAAACAACCATAAAAGGACGGACAACTCTATTAAAAGGAAATCAAACCTCATTAACCCCTTCACGACCGGCCGATTTTACGCTTTCCGTTTTTTTTTTCGCCATTTTTTGTGACAGACGTAACTTTTATTTTTCCGTCAATATGGTCATGTGAGGTGTGAGGCAAATCCCGGGATATGAAGATGAATTATGACTTCCAGTCATAATCGCTCATCACTCCCTGTCAGTGCCCCCCTCCCTTCTTGTCCTCAATGTCCAGCATCTGTGAAGGTGTCACATCCCATGGCCATCTCCTATGATATGGAAATTAGGTGATGTGGGAACAATGGACACAGGATGACTCCCTGCCGTGACCCTGTGGTAGGAGCTGCTATCTAATTAGCAAGCTTGGAAGTATCCAGACAGAACGACTCCAGTAAAAAATGGTTCATATCTCGCAAGCCATATTTCCGATAAATATGGCAACCATAAAAATGGTGTCTCCGCATGCGGACGATGCTGGCACACCCTTTTTATGGGAGCGGGAGCTTGGGAAATACCCCAGGCGTGATATCAGCCAATGGGGAACTAGTAGACAAGTCATGAGTCCTCTCATTCTGTAGCTAAATTCATAACTGTCACAATGAGAGCATTGGCGTCCGCCTACGACGCTCCCGGGCCAAGTTATGGCCATATTCCATGTTGTGGATTTTGTCCATAACTCCAGCCAGGGGTGGAGCAGTGCTCCCTCTGAGGTCACGAAGGTAGGAGGGGACCTGGATTTGCCCAGGTTGATAACCCTACTTCGGCCATTTTCCAGTGTTCTTTCGCTGGGGGTCACGTGCAGGAAACATCTGTGGGAGTTCCTAGAAACCTGGTCTACAGCGCCCCCCTGTGGCCAGACGCACAAGGTAACTGATTGAATTGCATACCTGTTTGTAAACCATGCTTTATCTGTAACTGTACTCTGACATATGTATATTCTGTAGATTCCCTATTGTATATATTGTAGTTTCTAGTGTGCTTTAGGCTGATTAAATTATATAATTAATCTTGGGCTGTTCTGTTATCTCGATCTTGAATCCCACGTCTGTGTGTTCGGCTAATAGTTACCGTGAAGCGGTTGGTGGCAGCGAGTTGTGCCAAGGATTATTGTGGGGAGGCCAGTGAGATTCGGGGAGGTTTTATATATTCCGCCCGCGGAGGTCGGGGGAATATATACCCTACTCTCACCGGGGACCCTTCAATAATCGGCATAAGTAGTATAGCGGCCTCCTTGCTTATTGTTGGGCAATTCCATAATTGGCCTGACTATAAGAGGGGCGCTAGAGAGCGCGTCACGTGCTCTGTCTGTCGGTCGGGAGGTATAAAGGAGGGGTGACCCCCACTTGTTACCCCCCGATTGTGACGTACTGGTAGCCAGCGCGGGGGATTTCTGAGTGACCCCCCCGGTGGTTTGTGACATATTGGTGGCATAGCGGTGGGATCGAGATAATAGTGTGTGTGAGTGTGAGACCCATACTCCCAGACACTAAAGACTGCCTGCAGCAGCTGTGGCTGCTGGGGTCTTCAGACTAGCTCAACACTAGAGTGTCAGAGTGCAGATACTGTAAGGTGTGTGGAGGCATCAGGTGTCAGTTCTGTGTCAGTGACCAAAAGTCTGCAAGAATGGCTGAGAGCACCAGGAGCAAAGCCAAAGGAATGGCCGATGCTAAGGCCAGAGACGATGAGGAGGTTGTCCACGAGTCCTCCAGGAGCCAGACGCCAGAGAACAGCTCTGCAGAGGACATCGCACAACCTGGCACTGCTGGACAAAATGAGGAGGAGCTCGCCCAAGGGTCCTCAACGAGCCAGATGCCAGCCCTCCGCTCTGAAATGGACAGTGAATCACCTGGCTCTGCAGCGTGCCGCAGATCACCACTTGCCAATCCCTCCGGCCTGAGAGGTGCAGAGGCCCTCCTTCAAGCTGCCTTGGCCAGGCTTATGGCTGGAGACCGGGATACCTACGAGATACTCATGGCCGAGCGTGGGCGACAGGCAGCGCGTGACGCTGAGGCTGCGGAGCGGCAAGCAGCGCGTGACGCTGAGGCTGCGGAACGGCAAGCAGCGCGTGAGGCTGCGGAGCGGCAGGCAGCGCGTGAAGAGCGAGAGCGAGAGCGACAGGCAGACCGTGACTACCAGCTGCAGCTAGCTCAGCTCCGGCCCTCATCAGCCACATGTGACCTTCAAAACACCAAACTTCCAAAGGTCCGTGTTGAGGACTTCCCAGTGCTGGAGAAGGATGGAGACTTGGACTCTTTCCTGACTGCTTTTGAACGGACTTGCTTGCAGCACCATCTGGACAAGGATCAGTGGGCCAAATACCTGACCCCCCGTTTAAGGGGTAAGGCCCTGGAAATCCTTGGGGACTTGCCTGCTGAGGCAGATCAGGGCTACGACACCATCAAGCGGGCCCTGATCCAACAGTACAACCTCACTCCAGAGTCCTACCGCAAGAAGTTCCGGAGCCTACAGAAGGGACCAAAGGACTCCTGGGCTGACCACAGGCGGGCACTTGCCCGAGCTGCCGACCACTGGACCCAAGGCCTGCAGCTTTCCACCGGACCGGAGATCCTGGACTTGTTCATCACGGAGCAACTCTTGTGGAACTGCCCTGAGGATCTCCGCCAGTTCATCCGAGACCAGAAGCCAAAGGGGTCCACGGCTACAGCTGCCCTGGCCGATGACTACACCAACAATCGGGCTCCTGAGGCCAGGAGAGCAGCCACCAGCAGCACCTGGAGAGGGGGTAAGATGAATTCTGCGACTGCCCCACCTGCCCCTAGACTGCAGGGGGTGTCCCCCTCAACTCCCCTCTCCAGGCCCGTGGCAGAGCCAAGACGGTGCCACCAGTGCAACCTACCTGGACACTTCAAGGCCATGTGCCCTCAGCGTCCCAAGGCCCCGGCTCCGTCCCCGTCCCAAGGGCCGCCCAAGGTGTATTGTGTGGGTGGGGGTGGTGGTAGGTCCCTGGACAGCTTCCAACCTGTCACCGTCGGCCGGTCTGTGACCATAGGACTGCGAGACAGCGCCTCGGAGGTGACTCTGGTGCGGCCTGAGATGGTGTCCCCCCAAGACTTGATCCCGGGAAAAACCCTCGCTGTCTCCGGGATTGGAGGCATTGACCCGGCGCTGCCTGTTGCTGACATTTATGTGGACTGGGGCGCAGGGCGAGGGGTGAGGGAGGTGGGGGTAACTGATCGGATCCCTGCAAACGTGCTACTTGGGACAGATTTGGGGCAGATAACCTCCCAGTTTGGGCCCCCCCCAAGGGCTGAACCTTCAGCCCGTACTGACATGACTCCTAACAATGTTAATGTGTTATCTATGAATGATGTAAGGGAGGAGGGAGTGAACTCTGATATTTCTGCTTGCATAGACACCATAGACACACACTCAGCTGCAGCTGTGACAGGGGAGGGGGTCAGAGAAAGGTGTGACAATGCCTCTACAAGTAACCAGCCAGTGAGCTGGGATCTGTTGCCCTCTGCAGGGATAAGCAGAGAGCAGGGTGCTGCAGGGGGAGGACCAGTGTGTGGGGTGGGGGCTACCACAGCAAATGTGGGGTCCCCAGAGATTTCACAGCGGGGTTCTGTTGCTGCAGGAGGGGAACAGGCAGGTGAGATTGGGGCCGGTCCAGGAGCGGAAGTGCTCCCAGGTAAGATCTCGGTGCATGGTTCCCCCACAACCGGGGTGTCAGGAAGCCAGGTAGGTCTGCCTGAACCGGCGACTTGGTCAGGAACGGAGGAGGAGCAGGCACGACCCACGGTCGCAGCGGCTGTGGCCGCTGTCACCCGCAGTGGGAGTGCTGGAAGCCAAGGGGCCTCCCGGAGGTCCGATAGCTCTTCCCCTTCTGACCAAGTGGCAGCCGAGTCAGGTGGAGGCCAGGACACAGGTCCCGGGGTACTGACCGAAGATGTGACAGTCTCGTCGATTCTGGCCACATCTAGTCAGGGGTTTCAGGCAGCGTTAGAAGCTGACGACAGCCTGAAAGCTCTAAAGGAGCAGGCGGCACAGCCTCCCTCGGACTCGGACCCGTAGCGAGTGGTCTGGGACCAAGGACGGCTGTACCGGGCCACGGTCCAGCAGGGTTCACCGGAGGCGTGGCCCAGGGACCGACAGTTGGTGGTACCCTATCCGTTCCGGACGGAGTTGTTGCAGATCGCACATGAGATTCCGATGGCCGGACACCTAGGGATCGCTAAGACCAAGGCCAGGTTAAACCAGCATTTCTACTGGCCAAAAATGGGGGCCGATGTGGCTGCCTACTGCCGTTCGTGTGAAACCTGTCAGAGAGTGGGGAAGGCGGGGCCACGCCCCAAAGCCCCACTGGTATCTCTGCCCATCATCGATGAGCCTTTCAGGAGGGTGGCTGTGGATCTGGTCGGCCCGCTGGCCATCCCCAGCAGCTCCGGGAAACGCTTCATACTGACGGTAGTGGACTATGCCACCCGGTACCCAGAAGCAGTGGCCTTGTCGTCCATTCGGGCTGACAAGGTGGCCACCGCATTGCTGGAGATTTTCTCCCGAGTGGGTTTTCCCCAGGAAATGCTCACTGACCGGGGGACCCAATTCATGTCCCAGCTGATGGAGGCCCTCTGTAAGCAAGTCCAGGTGCGACATCTGGTGGCCAGCCCGTACCATCCACAGACTAATGGCCTGTGCGAGCGGTTTAATGGCACCTTAAAGCAGATGCTTAAGATGTTGGTCGACTCCCATGGGCGTGACTGGGAGCGGTATCTCCCACACCTGTTATTTGCTTACCGGGAGGTTCCACAGGCCTCAACAGGATTCTCACCGTTTGAGCTCCTGTACGGGCGACGTGTGCGGGGCCCCCTGGCTCTGGTGAAAGAGGCTTGGGAAGGGGATTTGGCCACCCCTGGAGTGTCGGTTATCGAGTATGTCATGCGCTTCCGGGACAAAATGCAGGCCTTGACGCAACTGGTACACGACAATATGGCTCAAGCCCAGGCCGATCAGAAGCGTTGGTACGACCAGAACGCTTGTGAGAGGACCTACCAAGTGGGTCAAAAGGTGTGGGTACTGGTCCCCGTACCACAGGACAAGCTTCAGGCAGCCTGGGAAGGCCCATACCTCGTGTACCAGCAGCTCAACCCTGTGACGTACCTGGTCACCCTGGACCCTGCCCGTGGAAGGCGGAAGCCCTTCCATGTGAACATGATGAAGGCACATCATGAGCGGGAGGCGTGTGCGCTCCCCGTGTGCAACCTGCCCGAGGAGGGAGAAGCGGAAACCCTCTTGGATATGCTAGCCCAGGTTAGGGCCGGCGGATCCATTGAGGATGTGGAGGTTGGCCACCAGCTCTTGGAGGACCAACGGTCCCAGCTGTGGGCCACCCTCCTCCCCTTCCGGGGGTTGTTTACCAACCAGCCCGGAAGGACTGACTTGGCTGTCCATCACGTGGACACTGGGGATCATCCCCCGATCCGGCGTTCAGCATATCGGGTCTCCCTGGAGGTGCAGCAACACATGCGCCAGGAGATTGACGAGATGCTGAAGCTGGGGGTGATCCAGGCATCCAACAGCGCTTGGGCCTCGCCTGTAGTCCTCGTCCCTAAGAAGGACCGAACCACTCGGTTCTGCGTGGACTACAGGGGGCTCAATGCTGTCACGGTCGCCGATGCGTACCCAATGCCACGCATCGATGACCTGCTCGATCAGTTGGCCGGGGCTCAGTACCTGACCATCATGGACCTGAGCCGGGGATATTGGCAGATCCCCCTGACTCGCAAGGCCAGGGAACGCTCTGCCTTTATTACCCCATTTGGACTATACGAGTCCACGGTGATGCCATTCGGGATGAGGAATGCCCCTGCCACTTTCCAGCGGATGGTCAACACCCTGCTCAAGGGACTTGAAGGGTACGCGGCCGCGTACCTAGATGACATTGCCGTCTTCAGTCCCACCTGGGAGGACCACCTAGAGCATCTAGCACAGGTGCTCAGGCGGATCCACCGGGCAGGTTTGACCATCAAGCCAGGAAAGTGTCAGCTGGCCATGAGCGAGGTCCAGTACCTCGGTCACCGGGTAGGCGGGAGAACACTGAAGCCCGAGCCTGAGAAAGTGGAGGCCATCGCATCCTGGCCCACCCCCAGGACCAAGAAGCAGGTGATGTCCTTCTTGGGGACCGCTGGGTACTATAGGAGGTTTGTTCCACGCTATAGTAGCCTGGCAAAGCCCTTGACGGACCTCACCAAGAAGAAGCTGCCCTCTGCAGTCGATTGGACAATGGACTGCGAGACAGCCTTCCAGGCCCTAAAGGACGCCCTGTCCAGCCCGCCCGTGCTACAGGCAGCCGACTTCACGCGGCCGTTTGTAGTACAGACCGACGCCAGTGACTTCGGCCTCGGTGCGGTGCTCAGCCAGGTGGACTCTGCGAGCCAAGAGCACCCAGTCTTGTACCTGAGCAGGAAGCTGTTACCAAGGGAAGTGGCCTATTCCACGATGGAGAAGGAGTGCCTGGCCATAGTGTGGGCCCTGCAGCGTCTGCAACCCTATCTATACGGGCGCCACTTCATCGTGGAGACGGACCACAATCCCCTCAGCTGGTTGCACACCGTCTCTGGGACGAATGGGCGATTGTTGCGATGGAGCCTTGCGCTCCAGCAATACAACTTCACCATTCGCCACAAAAGGGGCCGTGACCACGGTAACGCAGACGGGCTGTCCCGACAAGGAGAGGTCGCGGACGGGCGCACGGGGGAACACCGGAGTGTGCTGCCCCCTAGCGCCCTCAAAAGGGGGGAGGTGTGAGGCAAATCCCGGGATATGAAGATGAATTATGACTTCCAGTCATAATCGCTCATCACTCCCTGGCAGTGCCCCCCTCCCTTCTTGTCCTCAATGTCCAGCATCTGTGAAGGTGTCACATCCCATGGCCATCTCCTATGATATGGAAATTAGGTGATGTGGGAACAATGGACACAGGATGACTCCCTGCCGTGACCCTGTGGTAGGAGCTGCTATCTAATTAGCAAGCTTGGAAGTATCCAGACAGAACGACTCCAGTAAAAAATGGTTCATATCTCGCAAGCCATATTTCCGATAAATATGGCAACCATAAAAATGGTGTCTCCGCATGCGGACGATGCTGGCACACCCTTTTTATGGGAGCGGGAGCTTGGGAAATACCCCAGGCGTGATATCAGCCAATGGGGAACTAGTAGACAAGTCATGAGTCCTCTCATTCTGTAGCTAAATTCATAACTGTCACAATGAGAGCATTGGCGTCCGCCTACGACGCTCCCGGGCCAAGTTATGGCCATATTCCATGTTGTGGATTTTGTCCATAACTCCAGCCAGGGGTGGAGCAGTGCTCCCTCTGAGGTCACGAAGGTAGGAGGGGACCTGGATTTGCCCAGGTTGATAACCCTACTTCGGCCATTTTCCAGTGTTCTTTCGCTGGGGGTCACGTGCAGGAAACATCTGTGGGAGTTCCTAGAAACCTGGTCTACAGCGCCCCCCTGTGGCCAGACGCACAAGGTAACTGATTGAATTGCATACCTGTTTGTAAACCATGCTTTATCTGTAACTGTACTCTGACATATGTATATTCTGTAGATTCCCTATTGTATATATTGTAGTTTCTAGTGTGCTTTAGGCTGATTAAATTATATAATTAATCTTGGGCTGTTCTGTTATCTCGATCTTGAATCCCACGTCTGTGTGTTCGGCTAATAGTTACCGTGAAGCGGTTGGTGGCAGCGAGTTGTGCCAAGGATTATTGTGGGGAGGCCAGTGAGATTCGGGGAGGTTTTATATATTCCGCCCGCGGAGGTCGGGGGAATATATACCCTACTCTCACCGGGGACCCTTCAATAATCGGCATAAGTAGTATAGCGGCCTCCTTGCTTATTGTTGGGCAATTCCATAATTGGCCTGACTATAAGAGGGGCGCTAGAGAGCGCGTCACGTGCTCTGTCTGTCGGTCGGGAGGTATAAAGGAGGGGTGACCCCCACTTGTTACCCCCCGATTGTGACGTACTGGTAGCCAGCGCAGGGGATTTCTGAGTGACCCCCCCGGTGGTTTGTGACATGAGGGCTCATTTTTTGCGGAACGAACTGTACTTTTAAATGAAACCATCAGTTTTACCATATAGTGTACTAGAAAACGGCAAAAAAATTCCAAATGCTGAAAAATTGTAAAAAAAAGTGCGATAGCACTATGGTTTTTAAGATATTTTATTCACTGTCTTCACTATATGGTAAAACTGATGTGTGGGTGTGAGGCCTCAGGTCAGTGCGAGTTCGTAGACACCAAACATGTATAGGTTTACTTTTATATAAGGGGTAAAAAAAAAAAAAAAAAAAAAATCGGACGTTTGTCCGAAAAAAGTGCTGCACGTTTTACGCCATATTCCGTGACCCGTAGCGTTCTCATTTTTCGGGATCTATGGCTCAATGACTGCTTATTTTTTGCGTCTCGAGCTGACGTTTTTAACGGTACCATTTTTGCGCAGATGCTACGTTTTGATTGCCTCTTATTGCATTTTGCGCAAAAGTTGTGGCAACAAAAAAACATCGTTTTGGCGTTTGGAATTTTTTTGCCGCTACGCCGTATACTGATCAGATTAATTGATTTTATATTTTGATAGATCGGGCGTTTATGAACGCAGCGATACCAAATGTGTGTATATTTTTTATTTTTTTAACCCTTTAGTTTTCAATGGGGCGAATGGGGGGTGATTTGAACTTTTAAATTTTTTTGTTTTTTTTTTAAATTTATTTTTTTTTATTTTACTAGTCCCCCTAGGGGGCTATTGCGATCAGCATTCCGATCGCTCTGCAGTATCTGCTGATCACAGCTACAAGGCTGTAAACAGCAGATACGCTCTCTTTCTCTGTTGCTGTGAATCTGGCACAGCGAAAGTGAAAGCAAGTCAGGTGTAGTACAGGAGTCATCACATGACCCTGTGCTACCATGACAACTATCGGGAGTCACGTGATCGCGTCACGTGACTTCCAGTATCTGGCGGTAAGGAAATGTTTACCGCGATCGCGCTTATAATGGCGCTGTCACATATTGACAGTGCCATATAAGGGGTTAAACGGCACGAGCAGATAACGATTCTGCTCGTGCCTAGCAGGCACACATCTCAGCTGTGAAAATCAGCTGAGATGTGTGCAGATCGCAGCATGATGCTGCCGGCAGACCGCGGGCAGTAACATTATGACCGCAAGGACGTAATTTTACGGCCCGCGGTCGTTAAGGGGTTAAAGAGCCTGATTTGTAATGTAAAAGTAAAGACATGGCTGTGATGGTGCTGTAACACTGATTACATTGAAAATGTTAGTGATTAAATCCACTTTCTGGTTCCCCTTTAATAACCAGTTGATGTTTTCTGTTGGTTACAATTCAGTGCACAGGGGACAGAGTGTACACTGGGTCTTCTCCTCCCGGTCTGTGATTCCCTAGCAATTCCGCCTGGTGATTAAAAGGGCCATCAAGTAATCGACAACCATTTCCCAATCAGTATATTTCCACCAACTAAAAACAAAAAATTACACCTCCCCTCCCGCAATGTCGGCACTGTCTCTCTTGGGGCCCTGTGACAATGGGCGCAGAGATCACACGACAATCATTTTCACCTCTTTCACACAAATCTAGAAGAAGTGAGAGAGCAGCCATAATTCTGACTTCCTCCAGGAGTCAATTATGTCCAAATGAGGGGATAGTGAAAAGGCGCTGGAGTCTGCGGGAAGACAATGCCACCATCACTGGAATGGCGCCAGCAACAGAGGTGAGTAAAGGTAATTTTTCTTGCGGGAAACATACTAATTGAGAAGGGTTTGCCAATTACTTAATCTACTCTGACAACCCATTTAGTCACCAGGCAGAAGGGCTGTGGAATCACAGACAGGGAGGAGAAGACCCAGTGTACAGTGCAGACTCTGAAAAGAAATCTAATTAGCAAAAAACTTCAAATGGCGATTAGAGAACACAAAACAGAATTCGTCAACAAAGTTACCAATTTAATCTGTATTACAGTGCTATGTCTTTACTTCACATTATAATATCATACTGACAGGCTTGCTTTCAAAAGCTACAATACAGCAAAAATATGGGGTGCCACAGTGGCTCAGTTGTTAGCACTGTAGCACTCAAGTCCAGGGTTCAAATCCCACCCGACACGTTTGCGTGGGTTTCCTCCAGGTACTCCAGCTTTTACCCCAAAGACATACTGATAGGTAATTTACATTGTGGGCCCCAAAGGGAAAAGTATTAGGAAGTCTGTACAATGCTGAGGAATTATTAGGCTACATGCGCACGCTGCGTTTCTGCTGCGTTTTTGGCTGCAGTTTTGTTGTCAGAACTTTGACATTTGACATCCCTGCAAAGTCTATGAGAAGTCAGATTTCCTATGTGCACATTGCAGTTTGTCAGCATTTTGTCAAAAGTTTGTGACAAAAAAAAAAAAAAATGCAGCATATTATATTGTCACAAAAACGTAGCAAAAACGCAGGTTGTGAAAAACGCACCGAAAACGCACCTACAATTACAAGCGTTTTTTGTGACATTTCCATGCTCTCTCTGACAAGGTGCAGTTTTGGCTGCAGTTTTGGCTGCAGTTTGTGAACACAAAAACATGCAGCGTGCGCATGTAGCCTTAGGCTGCTTTTACACTACTTTTTTTTTTAACATGCGTCATGAACGTTTTTTGCTGTAAAAGTGGATCCTGTTTTTACAAAGAATAATGCATGCAAACGCAAGTGTTATTTTGCAGGATCCTGCCACTTGAAGTTTATGGGCGGGCATTGAAGTCATGTGATCGGGAGTGAGGGGAACTAAACGCGAGACTGGGAGCCGGCATCTGACAGCTGCAGACGCTGGTAACCAAGGTAACCATCGGGTAACTAAGTGAAGTGCTTGCTTGGATACCCGATATTTACTTTGGTTACGAGCGTCCGTAGCTGCTAGGAGCCGGGCTGCCTGCTCCCTGCACACGTAACAAAGGTAAACATCGGGTAACTAAGCGAAGCGCTTTGCTTGGTTACCCGATATTTACCTTGGTTACGAGCGTCCGCAGCTCTCAGGCGGGGGAGAGCGGGAGGGGGAGAGAGAAACTGATTACGCCAGGCTGGTTTCTGGGCATACTCAGTAGAGCAAGCAGGATCCTGTCTATCAGCATGCCAGCGTTCACATGCGTTTGCATGCAGTATAGTCAGCATCCAGTGAAAAACAGTATTTGGACACAGCTCAAAAACGCTACAAGTAGCGTTTTTGAAAAAAGTTAAACTGCAAGTCGCTGGATCCTCACTATAACGCACACAAACGCAGGTGAACGCATGTTGACGCGAGTCCATTGCAAATGCATTGAAATGAAAACGCATTTGCACTGGATCTGTTTTTTGCGTTAAAAAAAGTTCATGACGCATGTTAAAAAAACGTAGTGTGAAAGCAGCCTTAGTGTTATACAAGTAAAATTTTTTTAAAAATTAAATGGTTTTCAACTTTTTTTTAAATTGGCCACTGATTGGTTGCAGCATTAGACTCGGTTTGAGACACACACAAACAATCTGTCTCAGTTTGGAAGAAATGTGAAACCTGCAAACAATCAAAGACCACTGATGTTACGTGGCCTCTCCTGTCAACAGAAGAAATCAGTAGACCAGGAAACACTGGCCACAGTCAGTGGTGCTGTGCCACGGTAGAGATCTGAGAGCTACGAAGAAGTTATTTTTGTGTATTTATACCCACAAGTGCCCATTTGTAATATAAAAAAGGTAGTCAAGAAGGACTTTAAACTGTGAATACTTGCCAATTTATTCCACTCTGAGCAATGTGGTCACAATTCTCCGTCCTGGCCTTCCGTTCATATTTGCTGCAATTGTTACAGTCTGTGACCGCTGCAGCCAGTCACTGGCCTGCACCATACAAGGTCATTGAGGCCAGGCTGCAGACGTCAGGTGGGGCGTCCGAGCTGTAACCACTGCAGCCCATGTAAAGAGAAGACCAGAGTGGAGAACGGAGCGCAGCGGCACTATGGAGGGGAGAAAAAGGGGGCAATGCATATTTACTTATTTTAGCTGTACTGACGCCAGTGTGCAGCTTTATAAATTACCGTGGGGACAAACTCCATAAAAAGGGAAACTGCCACCTGATTCATGATGTAAAAACCACTAGCGGCATACTACAGCATATCACAAAAAATATACTTTAAAGATCTGTAGCTGGAGAGGAGAGTAGCCCGCTCCTTACCAGTTTTTCCAACTGCACCCTAGATCACTGACTCTCGACAGACCCGTCAATCATGTCTAGCAATGATGAGAGGGGCAGAGTTGGAGCATTTCAGAGAAAGGTATACCTGGATGCAATGGTGCAGCCTCGCAGAAATGATGCAGTTTGGGCAGTGTGGACCAGGTGACCCTTTCAATAAATTGATACCATGTGGATATCACTAAATGTTGTAATATTGACCAAAAGACTTCAGAACATAAAAAGGGGAATCCCAAGAGACAAAGACAATACGTGTTTTACTTACCAAGGCTTCGCGGATCATAAAATCCAGTTGTTATAACACCTCCGTTCTTTTCTATAGCTGCAATTGCCAGCTCTGATGCCCACTGGACTTCAATGTTTAGCTTAGCGCAAAACAAGTTAGCCCCCTGCAATGTAACAACATGAATGTTTCATTATTACATGGATTAGTGCAGTTTGCTCAGTAAAAGGGCATTTCCATCACCAGGATGGCCATCACTCTGGGAGCCCAGTGATCCTGGGAAAGAAATGCAAGCAGCACTGCCCTGTGAATAGGAGGTGAACGGAAACTGGGGTACAGCCCCTACAGGGTATATAGAGCCAGGACCCGGGGACCGCCCCTACAGGGTATATAGAGCCAGGACCCGGGGACCGCCCCTACAGGGTATATAGAGCCAGGACCCGGGGACCGCCCCTACAGGGTATAGAGCCAGGACCCGGGGACAGCCCCTACAGCGTATAGAGCCAGGACCCAGGGACAGCCCCTACAGGGTAGAGAGAAGGTTCCTGTTTATGGGTCACATCTGATCGCTGCCAGAGCTCAAAACAGCCGGGCCCCCCCACACTCATCTAATATTGATCCCTATCCTGAGGATACCAGAACCTTAGAAAAACCACTTAGAAGCAGAGATCTCCTGACAAGAAGGTGCCAGGCTGTAGATGTGATTGCACTCGGGCAGACATCAATCCAGGACCAGCACGTAACATCTTACCATAAGGACCATGGTCATTATAAAAAGATGTGCAGAATACACTTGTCTCCACCTAGTGGCAGTATTTGTGCGCCTTCGATAAGCCATACAGACAGCACGGTGAAAAGCGGCTTCATCTAACACCTCGAAAAGACAAGGGTTACTCGTCCATTTGGAGGAAGACGGGTTCAATCTCCAATGGAGGAAAGGCTTCTTTACTATGTGAAGTATTAACTCCTTGGAAGACGCAGCCAATTTGTGTGCTTTCATTTTTTCTTCCCCTTATTAAATAGCCATAACTTAGGTTTTTGTGAGATGTGTTGCAGTTTTGAAGGACACTCATTTTACCGATTCCGCTAATGATTTTTGGATTTTATATTTACGGTATGAAATGCGCAGTAGAAAAGGACTCATCATCGTCAGTTCGATTACAGAGTTAGTAAACAGGTAATGCTCTTTACTACTTTATTGGCTTTAAAATATTCTGAAATAAAAAAAATAAAAAATTGGGTGGTTACATGGCCATTTTTCAAGACCCATAATGTTTTTAGATTACCGTCAATGAAGCAAAGGGAGGGCTTGTTTTTTGGATAGTGAGCTGACATTTATATTTATAGGGTACATGCCATGTTTTGATCATTTCATTTTATTGCATTACTTTGGTGACAGATAAAACAATCCTGCCTTTAATTTTTCCACTTCCATGTGATTAGTGATCGGGTCAATTAATGTAACACTATGATAGATCAGACTTTTCTGGACACAGCGATAACAAATATGTACATTTTCTTAATTTTTATATATTTTATTGTTCGTTTGGAAAAAAGGGAAGTCATTCAATTTTTTTAAGATTTTCAACAGCTTATTGTATTTTTTACTTTATTGGTCCTCTTACAAGACTTGAACATGCGAATATCTGATCGTACAGCAATTCTGCAGCAGTGCTGTAAATAGTAAAAATCAATGTCTCCCATGACGTCTACCACAGGAGAGATCAGAGGACTGACACGGGGGTGTCACCGGCCCCCAAATATCGCAGTAAACAGTCAACTCCCTGCAACTGCGTTACAGGATCACAGATGAGCGCCTGAACTAACGTCTGGGATGGATTGTGGCGCCTACACGTCGCTGTCAGTGATTGACAGTGGCATATAAAAAGGTTAACCTCAACAATCAGAGTGCTTGCCCAGTCAGATGCCCACTGCAAAGTCTGCTATGCTCCAGCATGTATATACAAGTGCATCTCAATAAATTAGAATATCATCCAAAAGTTAATTTATTTCAGTAATTCAATATAAAAAGGGAAACCCATATTATATAGAGTCACTACACACAGAGGGATCTATTTTAAGTGTTTATTTCTGTTAATGTTGATGATTATGGCTTACAGCTAATGAAAACCCAAAAGTCATTACCTCAGAAAATTAGATTATATAAGATCAACTGAAAAAATTATTTTAAATTCAGAAATGTTGGCGCCTACTGAAAAGTCTGTACAGTAAATGCACTCAATACTTGGTCAGGGCTCCTTTTACATGAATTACTGCATCAATGCGGCGTGGCATGGAGGCGATCAGCCTGTGGCACTGCTGAGGAGTTATGGAAGCCCAGGTTGCTTTGGCAGTCTTCAGCTCATCTGCATTATTGGGTCTTCCTCTTGACAATATGCTATAGATTCTCTATGAGATTTAGGTCAGGCGAATTTGTTGGACAATGAAGCACAGTGATACTGTGATTACATAGCAGGTATTGATACTTTTGGCAGTGTGGACAGGTGCCAAGTCCTGCTGGAAAATTAAATTTCCATCTCCAAAAAGCTTGTCAGCAGAGGGAAGCATGAAGTGCTCTAAAATTTCCTGGTAGACGGCTGCGCTCACTTCGGTCTTGATAAGACACAGTGGACCTACACCAGCAGATGACATGGCTCCCCAAACCATCACTGATTGTGGAAACTTCACACTAGACATCAAGCAGCTTGGATTGTGGCCTCTCCACTCTTCCTCCAGACTCTGGGACCGCGATTTCCAAATGAAATGCAAAATTTACTTTCATCTGAAAACAACACCTTGGACCACTGAGCAACAGTCCAGTTCTTTTTCTCCTTGGCCCAGGTAAGACGCTTCTGGCGTTGTCTATTGGTCATGAGTGGCTTGATACAAAGAATGTGACACTTGTGGCCCATCTCCTCAATACCTCTGCGTGTGGTGGCTCTTGAAGCACTGACTCCAGCAGCAGTCCACTCCTTGTGAATCTTCCCCAAATTTTTGAATGTCTTTTTCTCAACAATCCTATCAAGGCTGCGGTTATCCCGGTTGCTTGTGCACCTTTTTCTACCACTCTTTTTCCTTCCACTCAACTTTCCATTAATATGCTTGGATATAGCACTCTGAACAGCCAGCTTCTTTAGCAATGATCTTTTGTGCCTTACCCTCCTTGTAGAGTGTGTCAATGACTGCCTTCTGGACATCTGTCAAGTCAGCAGTCTTCCCCATGATTGTGTAGCCTACTTAACCAAACTAAGGGACCACTTTAAATGCTTAGGAAGCCTTTGCAGGTGTTTTGTAGTAATTATTCTAATTTTCTGAGATAATGACTTTTGGGTTTTATTGGCTGTAAGCCATAATCATAATCAACATCAACATTAACAGTAATAAACACTTGAAATATATCACTGTTTGTAATGACTATATATGTTTCCCTTTTTGTATTGAAGCAATGAAATAAAAAATAAATGTATTATAATTTATTGAGATGCACTTTTATATTGCAGAGCATCAAGGGGTTAATCTGTGGAATAGTTACTTCTGGAACCATTGATGGTTTCAATAAAAGACATTGATTTTTTTAAAGAAAAAAAGAGAATTTTGTTTACTTACCGTAAATTCTTTTTCTTATAGTTCCGACATGGGAGACCCAAACCATGGGTGTATAGCTTCTGCCTCCGGAGGACACACAAAGTACTACACTCAAACGTGTAGCTCCTCCCTCCGGGCTATATACACCCCCTGGATGACAATCTACCCAGTTCAGTGCAAAAGCTGAAGGAGGACATCCACCCATAAGTAGAGATAGAGTAAAACTCGGAAAGACCGGAACTCTGTCTACTAACAACAGCCGGTGAAACACACGGAACAAAAAACTGCCAACAGGCAACAGGGAGGGTGCTGGGTCTCCCATGTCGGAACTATAAGAAAAAGAATTTACGGTAAGTAAACAAAATTCTCTTTTTCTTCATCGTTCCTTATGGGAGACCCAAACCATGGGACGTTCCAAAGCAGTCCATGGGTGGGAAATAAACCAAACTGAGAAGTAGGCAAAACCTAACTTCACAAATGGGCGACAGCCGCCTGAAGAATGCGTCTGCCCAAGCTCGCATCTGCCGAAGCATGAGCATGCACTTTGTAGTGCTTCGAAAAAGTGTGCAGACTGGACCACGTGGCAGCCTGACAAACCTGCTGAGCCGTAGCCTGGTGCCTGAAAGCCCAGGAGGCACCGACAGCTCTGGTCGAGTGCGCCTTAATCCCTGGCGGAGGAGGCACCTGAGAACACTGGTAGGCATCGGTGATAGCCGACCTGATCCAACGAGCTAGGGTCGGTTTAGAAGCAGCGAGACCCTTGCGCTGACCAGTGGTTAGCACAAAAAGTGAGGTGCACCGCCTAAAAACGGCGGTGCGTGACACATAGATTCGGAGCGCCCGCACCAAATCTAAGGAATGCAACGCCTTCTCAAAGCGATGCACAGGGGCCGGACAAAGAGAAGGCAATGAAATGTCCTGGTTAAGGTGGAAAGGAGACACCACCTTAGGGAGAAAGTCCGGAGTCGGACGAAGAACCACCTTGTCTTGGTGAAACACCAAGAAGGGGGATTCCGAAGAGAGCGCAGCCAAATCAGAAACTCTCCTGAGAGAAGTTATGGCTACTAGAAAAACAACTTTCTGTGAAAGTCTAAACAAAGGAACCTCCCTGAGAGGCTCAAAGGGGGGTTTCTGTAAGGCCGTGAGGACCAGATTAAGGTCCCAGGGATCCAAGGGCCGCCGGTAATGAGGAATGATGTGAGATGCGCCCTGCATGAAGGTGCGCACCTGAGCCAGTCGGGCGATACGCCGCTGGAACAATACCGACAGAGCCGACACCTGTCCCTTGAGGGAATTGAGGGACAGTCCTAGCTGTAGACCGGACTGTAGAAAAGACAGGATGGTCGGCAAGGAGAACGGCCAAGGAGCATGGTCGGAAGAGCGACACCAGGACAGGAAAATCCTCCAAGTCCTGTGGTAAATCTTGGCCGAGGAAGACTTCCGAGCCTGAGTCATAGTGGAGATGACCTCAGAGGGAATGCCTGAAGCTGTCAGGATCCAGGACTCAAGAGCCACGCCGTCAATCTGAGAGCCGCAGAATTCTGGCGGAAGAACGGACCTTGAGAGAGAAGGTCTGGGCGGTCCGGGAGATGCCACGGCACCCCTACGGACAGACGGAGCAGGTCTGGGTACCAAGCTCGCCTGGGCCAGTCCGGAGCAATGATTATGACTCGACGGCCCTCCATTCTGATCTTGCGCAGAACTTTGGGCAAGAGAGCTAGAGGGGGAAACACATAGGCCAGACGGAACTGAGACCAATCTTGAACCAGTGCGTCCGCTGCGAAGGCTTGAGGATCGTGTGAGCGAGCCACGTAAACCGGAACCTTGTTGTTGTGCCGGGATGCCATTAGATCCACTTCCGGAGTGCCCCACTTGCGGCAGATTGATCTGAACACTGACGGATGCAGGGCCCACTCGCCGCTGTCCACGGTTTGACGGCTGAGATAATCGGCCTCCCAGTTTTCCACGCCTGGGATGTGGACTGCAGATATGGCGGACTTGGAGTCCTCCGTCCACTGGAGGATTCGTTGAACCTCCAACATCGCCAGACGGCTGTGAGTCCCGCCCTGGTGATTGATGTAGGCAACCGCTGTCGCGTTGTCCGACTGAACTCGAATGTGCCTGCCCGCCAACAGGTGGTGAAAGGCTAGGAGAGCTAGAAACACAGCTCTGATCTCCAGCACATTGATCGAGAGGGCTGATTCGGACGGAGTCCAAGTGCCCTGTGCTCGGTGATGGAGAAATACTGCTCCCCAACCGGAGAGGCTGGCATCCGTGGTGAGGATCACCCAGGACGGAGTCAGGAAGGAGCGTCCCTGTGACAGAGAGAGGGGCCGAAGCCACCACTGAAGGGAGCTCCTGATCTGTGACGACAGAGCCACCAGCCTGTGCAAGGAAGAGATTCGCTTGTCCCAACAGCGGAGAATGTCCAGCTGCAGGGGACGCAGATGGAACTGGGCAAAGGGAACCGCTTCCATTGACGCCACCATCTGACCCAGCACCTGCATGAGGTGTCTGATGGAATGACGGCGGTGCCTCAGCAGAGAGCGCACCGCCAGACGAAGGGACTGCTTTTTGACTAAGGGCAACTTGACAAGTGCCGGCAGAGTCTCGAATTGCATCCCTAGGTACATAAGCACCTGGGTCGGGGTCAGAGTGGACTTGGGCAGGTTGACAAGCCACCCGAACTGAACGAGCGTGGCGAGAGTGAGTGAGACACTCCGCTAGCAGTCTGCACTGGATGAGGCCTTGACTAGAAGGTCGTCCAGGTAAGGAATCACTGCCAACCCCTGGAGGTGCAGAACCGCGACCACTGCTGCCATGACCTTGGTGAATACTCGAGGGGCCGTGGCTAAGCCGAAGGGGAGAGCCACGAATTGGAAATGTTCCTCTCCGATTGCAAAGCGTAGCCAACGCTGGTGTGAAACCGCAATAGGCACATGCAGATAGGCATCTCTGATGTCGATGGATGCCAGAAAATCTCCTTGGGTCATTGAGGCAATGACCGATCTCAGAGATTCCATGCGAAAGTGCCGCACCTGAACATGCTTGTTGAGAAGCTTGAGATCCAGGATGGGCCGGAAGGAACCGTCCTTCTTGGGGACTAGAAAGAGGTTTGAGTAGAAACCGCTGAACCGTTCCCGGGCGGGAACCGGAACAATTACACCGTTGGCCTGCAGGGATGCCACGGCCTGAGAGAAGGCGGCGGCTTTGGAGCAGGGGGGGGTGGACAGAAAAAATCTGTTTGGCGGGCTGGAAGAAAATTCTATCCTGTAGCCGTGGGAGATGATATCCCGCACCCACTGATCGGAGACGTGTTGAAACCACACGTCGCCAAAGTGGGAGAGCCTGCCACCGACCAAGGACGTTGCTGGCACAGCCAGATAGTCAAGAGGAGGCTGCCTTAGTGGCAGCGGCTCCTCCGGTCTTTTGAGGACGCGGCTTCGCGCGCCAGTTGGGTTTACGATCCTTGGCTGCGGTAGTGGACGAGGTCGAGGGCTTAGAGGATGACCAGTTAGAGGAACGAAAGGAACGAAACCTCGATTGGTTCCTGCCCTGGACAGGTTTTTTGATTTTAGTTTGTGGCAAGGAAGTACTCTTCCCGCCAGTAGCTTCCTTAATTATTTCATCCAGTTGTTCACCAAACAGCCGGGACCCAGCAAAAGGGAGACTCGCAAGGTACTTCTTAGAGGAAGTGTCTGCTTTCCACTCTCGAAGCCATAAGATCCTGCGGATCGCGAGGGAGTTAGCGGTGGCCACCGCCGTGCGGTGAGAAGCCTCCAGGATGGCAGACATGGCGTAGGATGCAAAAGCCGAAGCTTGAGAAGTTAAGGCATCCATCTCAGGAATAGAGTCCCTGGTGAGGGAATGTATCTCCGCCAGAGAGGCAGAGACTGCCTGAAGAGCCCACACTGCCGCAAAAGACGGGGAGAACGAGGCTCCTGCCGCCTCATATACAGACTTGGCCAGAAGGTCAACCTGGCGGTCAGTGGGATCCTTAAGAGAAGTGCCATCAGCCACAGCTACGACTGTGCGGGCTGAGATTCTGGACACCGGAGGGTCTACCTTTGGGGACTGGGCCCATTCCTTAACCACCTCTGGTGGAAAAGGAAAACGGTCATCAGAACTACGCTTCGGAAAACGTTTGTCAGGACAGGCCCTGAGCTTGGTAACAGTGGTCTGAAAACTGGAGTGGTTAAAAAACATACTCCTAGCTCTCTTAGGTGAGGTAAACTGGTGTATCTCTACCAGAGAGGCTTGTTCCTCTGACTCTGGTGGGTTGAGGTTCAGTACGGAGTTAATGGACACAATCAAGTCACTAACATCCGCATCACCCTCAGACAAGTCAATGGGGTACATAGAGGTAGCGTCTGAGCCCACAGTAAACGAATCCTCCTCGCCCTGCACCTCGGCACGTGAATCAGAGCTGTGGGAAGAGGAAGGAGAAGGGTCCCTGCGTCTCCGTTTAGGGGGACGGGGTCCTAGGACATGCTCTGAGAGCTCTGCAGAGCTCGGAGCAGCAGAGGCACCCTGAGAAGAGGGCTGATGCATGGTCAGCAGTGTCTGGGACAGCTGCCCCATGGAGTCTGCAAAAGACTGGGAAATAGCTTTTGAAAAGGATGCTACCCAAGCCGGGGGTTCAGCCACCGGGGCCGGAGCAGCCGGAGGGACCCCTGAGGAGGCTCCAGGCTGAGACACAACCATGTTAGCACAGGCATCACAATGTGGGTATGTGCTTGGCTCTGGCAGAATGAGCTTACATGCAGTGCATATAGCGTACATGTTTGCAGCCTTGCTCCGGGTGACAGACATGCTGCTGAGGTGGAAGCTCTGCAGTAAGAATACACTCCTGTAGAATGTCCTGAGAGTGTATAATAAAGCCCACAACCAGAGGTTGTGGCTTACCAGACCGCTCTCTGTGTGCCCTCCGGATTCCACAGCTCGGACCCCCAGTAAAGCGTCAGCCTTCCTAGAAAGCAGCAGGTTCAGCAGCCAGCGCCGATCAGTGTGATAAACGCTGAGAAAATGGCGCTGGGAGGAGGAGGGGGGGCGGAGATTAGCCCAAGAGCGGGAAACCGGAGGGCTAAGGAGAGATGCAGGGGAGGGAAACATCTCCTCAGAGAGGAGTGTCCTCCCCTCTGCTGGATGGCCGGTGGGCGGCGCCACTCTATTCCCCTGCCTGAATGACGTGCAGAGGTGAAACCGAAACTAGGCCCAAACAGAAGCCGGGGCCTAGATTTTAACATGCGGCCGGCGAGCAGGCACCTTCGGCGCGGTTCTCAGGGGAAACCCCCAGAACCGGCCGGAATTTACAGTAAAGATAAAAAACATACTTTCCCCCTAATAAAAGTACCCGGGACCCCTGAAAAGAAGGGAATTTTGTTTACTTACCGTAAATTCCTTTTCTTCTAGCTCCTATTGGGAGACCCAGCCAATTGTCTGGGTCTCCCAATGGAGCGACAAAGAAGAAGGGAATTTTGTTTACTTACCGTAAATTCCTTTTCTTCTAGCTCCTATTGGGAGACCCAGACAATTGGCTGGGTCTCCCAATGGAGCGACAAAGAAACGTCTCAATACTTAGCTTTTGAGACGCAGGGCCAGTCCCTGAGGGGGGGTTAAACGCTCCTTCCAGCAGGAACCAGACAGGGCTGCGGATGGAGACCGGTCTCCTGCAAGCAGAGAGGACCGAGACGGCTCCCACTTCAAACCAGAGCCTCTCAGAGGATGTGAAGGAGCGCGGCATGTGAAGGCTCCAGCCTTGTAAAGTCAACCTTAACAGCACCGCCGACACAGTGGGGTGAGAAGGGACATGCCGGGAGTCCAGACTGGACCCGCTTTTCTTCCAAATCTTTAAAATAAAAATAAAAATGAAAAAAAAAAAAAAATCAGAGAATGCATGTGTGTGACCTCCTGAAACACAAAGCATTGAACTGGGTAGATTGTCATCCAGGGGGTGTATATAGCCCGGAGGGAGGAGCTACACGCTTGAGTGTAGTACTTTGTGTGTCCTCCGGAGGCAGAAGCTATACACCCATGGTTTGGGTCTCCCATAAGGAACGATGAAGAAATAATTATATAATGGCCGGCATCATGTATTGTGGTTGTACATGTGCCCCAATCCCTGTATTGTTTCCCATTCCTTGGATGAACATTTGTCTTTTTTGAACTGTGTTAATTGTTACTACATAAAAATCCAAAGTACAGCACAGGCTAGTGACTTACTCATGACTTCCAAGCAAGCACAGGTGCTCAGTGCAGAGGTGGCCATGGGGGGGGGGGCGTGAAGGGTGCTGTCTCCACACACACAGAAGATGCCGGCTACATTACATAACTGGATCTGTGTCCGCATTGAGATGCCACTGCCAATGACTGATAAACGATATCATTATTGCTGGACGTGCGCCAGACTCCATCATCCCTCCGCGACATGCCACATTAAGGCTCAAGAAAGATCAGGTCGCTGCCTTAGGCTGAGCTTCAAAGGAGACTGCAATTTATACTGTGGAATTACAGGGTGTAGTAGGAGTGATTGATAGGATCAAGTCCACTAAGGGGACTATCAAGGTAAAAGTAAAATAAGTTTGAAAGACAATAAAAAAAGTCAAATAAACATAAGTTATATCGCTGCATCTGTAAAAGTCTGATATACCAAAATATTAAATTCACCTGTACAGTAAGTGCTTAAGATGGACAAATAAAATTTAAAAAAAAGTGTCAGATATGTGCATTTTAGTTACCATTAGTGATGAGAGCACTACCATGCTCGAGTGCTCAGTACTCGTAACTAGTGACTGGTGAGCACTGCCATGCTCGGGGGCTCAGTACTCATAACTAGTGATTGGTGAGCACAACATGCTCAAGTGCTCAGTACTCCTAACTAGTAATGAGCGGGCACTCGTAAGGAGCAGTTGGACGCTCAGATGGGTGCGACTCAAGAACCCGAGTAAAATGGAAGTCACTTGGGGACTCGAGCATTTTTCCAGAAGTCCCCCAGTCATTATGAGCACCCGAGCATGGTAGTGCTCACCCATCACTAGTCACCATACCACCTTAAAAGTAAAATGCGAGAAAAATGTTATGTAGACCTCAAAACAATAAGAAAAGATTCCTCGCATAGCTTCACATACAGAAAAATAAAAACATGGGTGTCGGAGAATGGAGGACAAATCATCATGTGGCCATGTCAACTGGGAAAAAAAAAGAAAGTTATGGCTCTTTAATAGGAGAAAGAATTAACAAGAGCATAAACAATAAAAATTGGTCCTTTAGGAAGTTAACAAAGGTGGCTTTGGAGGACCCAAATATCTTGACAGGCAATGGCGACATCTGCTTGCTGGTTCACATGCTGAACCCATGGTGAACAGACCTTCATCAGGTGAAGACTAAAGTTCCCACCAGTTGCTGATTAATGTGAGGCAAGACCAAGTGCTGTCATTGGGGTGCATGATGCGGAGAAGAGGTGGATCTAGGGGTCAGAAAACCCCTTACACTACCTCGAGATTTGCTATGGTAAGACGTCACTAATGCTGCAGAGAGAAGGAAGAATTACAGGTCATGGCTGACACCGTGTGCAGACCACAGAAGCCTCCGCCCTGGTGATGTATAGGTACAAGTGCACTTATACCTATATCTAAGAAATCATAATTCATTTATGTCTAAAGGAAAAAGTAAAATACAGTTTCCTCAGTGGCTTTACCTCTTCTACAAGCTGCACGCCGTAATCTCTCTTTAGTGGCTGGATGGTGACTCCTCGGGCATTCACAAGTTGTGTCAAGTCAACCGCCTGTGAAGGATCCACCCTCCCAAGATCGATGAGGTACTGTAACTTCTTCAAACTCAGTGGTTGATACTGGCGCCGAAAACTAGAAGGAAAACAAATCCACCGGTCAGGACACACTCACATAAAAGTGTCATCATTAGAGGGGCCATCAAGGATAGATTTATTTTTAGAGCAGGAAATTATCTAAGATAAGAAAAAAACCAATAGCTTACTGTTTAATCATCCAGTCCCAATTATTGCTCCTGGTTTCTTATTAGCTGTTTCAATGATGTGTAGCACATCCAAGCGACCACTGCAGCCAGTCACTGGCCTCAGCGGTGATACACATACACATGGCACAAGACCACTGATTTCAGCAGATGTGTGAGACATGATCACACAGACCACATAAGCACAGACCATTGGAGATAGAGCGGTGGGAGAAATTAAAGGTAGAAATCTTTTTTACTCTATAACAAACCTCGAAAATAATAAATGAATAAATATTTGACAAACTCAAACACTTAGGGGTACTTTGCACGTTGCAACATCGCTACTGCGATATCGTCGGGGTCAAATCGAAAGTGACGTACATCCGGCGCCGGTAACGACGTCGCAAAGTGTAAAGCCTAGGAGAGAAGATGAACGAGCGTGAAACAGTCAAAAAACGGTGATCTGTGTCACGTCGGTCATTTTCATAATGTTGGTGCGTCCGCAGGTACGATGTTTGTTGTTCCTGCAGCTCCACACATCGCTGTGTGTGAAGCCGCAGGAGCGAGGAACATCTCCTTACCTGCGCCCGCCGTCCACCGGCAATGCGGAAGGGAGAAGGTGGGCGGGATGTTTACATCCCGCTCATCTCCGCCCCTCCGCTTCTATTGGCCGGCCGATTAGCGACATCGTGGTGATGCCGAACGCACCGCCTCCTTGAAGGAGGGATTCTTCGGCAGTCACAGTGACGTCGCCGACCAGGTAAGTGCGTGTGAAGCTGCTGTAGCGATAATGTTCGCTATGGCAGCTATCACAAGAGATACCATGTGCGACAGGGGCGGGGACTATTGTGCTCGGCATCGCTAATATGGGCTAGCGATGTTGCAGGTGCAAAGTACCCCTTAGAGGCAGTTTTTCCACTGTACAATTGATCTGCATATGTGAACAGCGCTCTATGCAAGCCACTAGTGTGCAGTTTTATCATCTAGCAATCGCCCTCCTCCATTCCATGGAGGTGTGTGTGTGATCTGCTTCTCCTGCACCTGTGACGCTTCCACTTTAGTGGGGGTTTAGCTGTATCCTGCTAGAGTACTAGTTTTTGGCCAGGGCGATGTACACACTTCAGCCCATCTTGCTGTAAGTAATACTTAATTTTTGGAGGATATTTTCCTCTTTTTGTTGCTATGTTTACAGACTGTACAATTGACCAAAACCAAGAGGGCCGGAATGTCACGCAAGTTCTCTCTTTAGGGGACCACTGAAGGCTAAACTCTATTCTGTGATACGATAGTCATCTTGGCCATGCTCGGTTTTTATAGTATGAAGGGAGAAGCTCTGCTACAACCATGTAATATGTTGGTGCTCAGAAAAAATGTAAAACAATGATATTTTTGGCATGCATAGGAAAAAAATATTTCAATATGATATTGAAGAATATTTTATTTTCATATTCTGCAAAAGGAGTCAACCAAAATGCCAACGTTTCGGCTCACATCTGAGCCTTTTTCAAGGCATATATATCAAGAGGCAGAATATGGGCTTAAGATAGCAAATACCAGAGGATGGGATGAGGTAGGGGTAAGTCATAGGAGACCAGGGTGAATGGGTGATAGTGCCTGGAATGACAGCAGGCTGGGTGCAAATGGAACTGTGTCCGGTGAGCTGGCTGTCTTACCCTTGCCTCATCCCATCCTCTAGTATTTGCTATCCTAAGCCCATATTCTGCCTCTTGATATATATGCCTTGAAAAAGGCTCAAATGTGAGCCGAAAACGTTGGCATTTTGGTTGACTCCTTTTGTAGAATATGAAAATAAAATATTCTTCAATATCACATTGAAATAATTTTTCCTATGCGTGCCAGAAATATCAGTATTATGCTCGTTTTTTAGGCTGTAATCTTATCAGTTTTAGCATGGCTCCTTTATCATCATGGCGCTCCTGATGGGAGACCTCCTTTATTAGCGCCCAACAATAGTGCACTAGAGATGGGATTTCTCAGTGACTTCTTAAAGGGAACCTGTCATCAGATTTTGTGACTATAAGCAGCGGCCACCACCACTGGGCTCTTATACAGTGTGTCCACCGCCATTAACTTGAGTACGGCGGCAGCTATAGGCATAGAACTGGTGTCTAGGTATAGCAAAGTAGCCATGCGCTACGCAATGAAACCACCTATAGCGCCACAACGGAGTTAGCATTTTTATCTTGAAAACGGAACGAGAGAGAAAAAAAAGTGAATTAAGAAATTGTAGGGCATCATCAATTCAATATGAATCGACACCTTGCATACAGAAATGCTATGATATGAAACCCATGACCCCCCCCAAAACATTGAATGCTGGTCACGCATATGGCGCTCATTTAACTTTGATGCTCAAAGTGGCCACCATCAGCTGCAATGCACATCTGAACTCTGGACAGCATACTGTATCTTGCTGCATGTTGGAGGGGTGGCATACCCTGCTGTTTGATGTGACCTCACAGACAGAAGTCCAATGGGGTCAGGTCAGGTGAGCGTGGAGGCCACTCCACACAGCCACCATACCCAATGACTTGTAGGAAGGTCTCCATGAGGTATCGCTTCACGTCTGCAGCCTTGTGAGTTTTACATGTTCTTATCATAGCATTTCTGTATACAAGGTGTCGATTCCTATTGAATTGATGATGCCCTACAACTTTGTAATTCACTTTTTTTCTCTATCTCATTCCGTTTTCAAGATAAAAATGCTAACTCCATTGTTTTCCACCAGGTGGCGCTATAGGTGGTTTCATTGCGTAGCGCATGGCTACTTTACTATAACCTAGACATCACTTCTATGCCTATAGCTGCCGCCGTTTTCAAGCTAATGGTGGTGGACACACTGTATAAGAGCCCAGTGGTGGTGGCCGCTGCTTATAGTCGGTGGACATCATATGAGTGGACACACTGTATACAGCATTCTAACATACTGTATATAAGAGCCCAGGCCGCTGTGTAGAACATAAAAAACACTTTATAATACTCACCTAAATGGTCGGTCCGGTGCAGACTGGTCAAATGGGCGGCTCCGTTCTCCAGGTGTGGAGCCTCCTCTTTCGGCCATCTTTATCCTTTTTCTGAAGCCTGGGTGCATGACGTGTCCTACATCATACACACGCGCCGGAATTGAGGTCCTGCGCAGGCGCACTACAATACTTTGATCTGCCCTGCTCACCAGCTTCAGAAGAAGGAGGACAAAGATGGCCACACCTGGAGAACAGAGCCACCCATTTGACCAGTCTGCACCGGACCAACCGTTTAGGTATTATAAAGTCATTTTTACGTTCTACACAGCGGCCTGGGCTCTTATATACAGCATGTTAGAATGCTGTATATAAGAGCCCACTGGTGGTTGCCGCAGCTTATAGGCCCCAAATCTGGTGACAGGTTCCCTTCCACCATAGGCACCAGGGAGCCCCAATGTATGGCCTCCCCCAACTATGATGCAGTGAAGGAGGCACATGTCCACTGGTTCTAAGGATGCCCAACGGTGGTAATTTCCAGGATCGGATTGTACTGACCTGTGCCCCTCATTGAATCCATATTTAGGGATGACCAGGTAAAAAGGTGTCTGACCTCCTTCAAATCCTAGGCGCGGTCGGTTACCCCTTTGCCTCTGTCCTTTATGGCCCCTGCCACTTCTATTTCCACCATGTCTGCCGCGTCCTCGTTTTTTTTCCTACAATAGAATAAAATGACATCCAGAAAAATAAGGTAAATTGGACCCATGCGTCAGTTTAATGTAGTCAGCGAGCACCTGAGATTGCAGCACAGATTGTGATTAGTGCGATTTATACAAATCCTACCATACGACACCAACATGCCAAATATCCTCCCGACATATGCCTTCAATGTGCTCTGCAGTGAGGTGACCTTCTCCCTATGAGTTCTCAGTATACCATTGTCATATGTACTGATCTCTAAAATATAAGTCTTAAAGCATCACTTCAGCAGGGTTTTTGTTTTCTTTTATGTCATTACTGGAGTGGCGCTTCTAATCTAAGTTTCCTTCTCGCTCATACTCACCTTTTCAACGTCTTCATCTTTTTTCAGCGTTGGTCTAAAGCGATTTGTGATGTTCCAGCAGCTCCAGTGTTTTTTTAAGCACGCTAGAGGTCACAACTCAATACGAGTCTATGAGATCCTCGTTCTGGCTCTCATAGACTTGCATTGAATGCTTATGACTGAACTGACGTCCTGCCAGACAGAATTTGTTGTCACAAGATGGCACCGCTGTGCAGGAGTGGTGTCAGTAAAATGTGAAGACACTGATGGGCGAGTATAAAGCTGGAAGAAGGGAACTAGATTAAAAAGCACCGCACTAGCAGTGTAAAAAAAAAAAAATACAGGAGCAGAGCTTTAAAAGGAAACCTGTCACTAGATTCATGTTGTTCGAACTACAAGCAGCATCAGAGTCCGGTAGCAGCGCTTTAGAGAAAATGGTTTTGAAAAGCCAGACGGGAGAGACCTGTCAATCACCTGGAGCAGGGCAGAGAGAAGGCAGACTAGGCAGGTCTACGGTGGCCGCCTATACAAACTATGCCTTCTCTGCAGCATTTCCTAGAAAAAAAAAAGACTGCAATCCCACAGCCCGGCTCTGATCCCCGCGGCTCAGGGTTCGGGCAGCATGAATTTAGGAACAAGTTCTCTTTTAAGAGGTTTCCAGGTTCTTAATACTGATGGCCCATCTTTACCCGATGGGTGGGATTCACCATCGATCAGCTGTTAGAAGGGGCATTCTCGGGTGTAGTGTGACCCCCCTCAAAGAAAAAAAAAAAAAAGCAAACCCACCAATGCTCTGTTTATGGCTGGCTGTATGTGGATGGAGACCAGAACAGGACAATCATTGACTCTCCATAATGCTCATTACTCGCGTTGAGCATGAGCGGGGTATTCTGCGCTGCTGCGATAGGATGATATTGTGCAGAGGTGTAGAAACAGTGGGTTATTCCAGCAACGCGATTCAGTCTTGATTGTCAAACTTTGTGTGGCTAAAATCCTCAGGAAGAGGTCGGAGAGTGAAACGCGCTGATGGAATAACCCTCTGTTTCTACAATCCTGCAGGAGATTCTATTACAGCAGCGCAGAATAGCCCATTCTATTCCTTCTTGTGCAGTTTGACCCGAGGATCTTCACGGGACTATCCCCCCCCTCCCCCGAGGTGAGCAGAAACCATATATCCCTCTCATCCTGGATAAGACCCCCAGCAATGTTTCTTTTCACTTAGTTGCATAAAGAACAGTCAGAACAGCTGATCATTGGGGACCAATTGCCAAGAACCCTAAAGCGTAGGAGAATCCCCATCTGACACTATGCCGCCCCCGCCCCCCCCCCCCCCCCCCCGGCCTGAAACTCGTACCGTCCGCCTAGAAATCTCAGCCCTCTGGACTCTCTAGGACATGTCAGACTCTTCCTACGAGGGAAGGAATGCTTTAAAGGGAACCTGTCAGGTGCAATATGCAACCGAACCACGAGCAGATCTAGGTGCATATTTCTTAACCCTGCATCTAGTAGCATAAAGGGATCTTTAGATACAGTATCTCTAAAGATCCTTTATGATATGCTAATGAGGCCAGGGACTAGTCGCAGGGAGGGCGCAAGTTCCTGCGCTCATTCTGCCCTCTTAGCATGGTAGTACACTCACAGGGGCACGATAACATGCTATTCCATGCCCATTGCCCCGCGTCGTCATTGTCAGTGACGTGCGTACCTGTGTCTGTAGTCACCACATCAGAACACTGGGCAGTGCGCATGATCGGAACTCCCCGGCACTTCCAGTAATGTGCACTAGACCTCTCTGAGGCCGGGACGTGTGCACCTGGCTTCATAGTGCACGACTGGAAGTGGGGGTAGTTCTGATCATGTGCACTGCCCAGCGTTCTGATGTGACTACAGACACAGGTACGCACGTCACTGACAATGACGACGCGGGGCAATGGGCATTGAATAGCATGTTATCGTGCCCCTGTGAGCGTACTACCATGCTAAGAGGGCGGATTAGTCGGAGGATATAACGCCCTTGCGACTAGTCCCTGGCCTCATTAGCATATCATAACAGATCTTTAGAAATGCTTTTTCTAAAGATCTCTTTATCTATGCATGTGTATACAGGGACGGTTAGGCAGGGATTAGCAATATACACCCAGAACTGCTCGTGGTACTGGGCGCATATTACACCTGACAGGTTCAGTTTAAAGGGCATTTCCATTATTCACGGCCCTTATGACTCCCAGACGCTGGGGGGTCTCCGGCCCCTTTCTGCACATAGCCGGGGTCACACACTGCTCCTCATACATGTGCTGATCAGCAGCAGACATTGCGCCGGAGTCCTGCAGACACGTGACAGCTCCGGCCGCAGCACAATGGCGGCACAGCACACCTTACCCTCTGCCTGGCCCCAGGATTTGGCCTCAGATTCGCCAGTGACACCCGCGGGAGGGTTTTCAGCAGCTCCCCCGCCTTCTTGCCGCTGCTGCCGGAGGCCGCCATGTCTACATGCTGAAGGACAGGGGAGGTTGGAATCACGTGACGCCCACTGTCCTGTAAACGCGCAGGATTCAATTCAATGCTTTACTGCCTTGACGTAAAAAGGTGCATTGGGATCCGCCATGTTTGTTGAGGGCAGAAGGTTCGTTGTTGTAATCACTATAATCGATGATACATCACAATAATTGTGAGACAAAATCAAAACACGTAGCTAGGAATGGCAGACCCGTCCTTCAGATAGATCTGTGCCAAATAGAGGATGAACATAGAAACATGGTTCACTCATATAACTATAGATGTATTTAATACTAAAGGGGCACTCCAGCCACACACACTGATCGGTGCAGCTGGATTGATCCAGAGATAAGGCTCTTGTTTTTGGGTAGAAGACCCCTTTAATTGAAGCACAGACAATGAAATATTCACAGCTTAAGGAGTGGCAGGTCCCCTTATATCCCCAGAGGTCCCAAATAACAGACACCTAAAAGGGCACCCAGCACACAAAGCACCAGAAATGGCAGCCACAGAGGGCCCCAAATAGGTACTGTGCTCCTTGTGCAAAGAGGAATAAAAGGAGAGGGGGGGGTAGAGAAATAGACATCATGGGCCATAAGCGGCTCCCATGTCGGAGGTTCCCTACCCCTGCTCCAGATCATCAAGTCAGGCCACAGACTGAACTCAACCTTTATTCTGCCCTCACACTGGTATATAACAAGTATATGTGCTCTAGTAATGATGCTCGGCTCAGTCTCCGCTGCGGTCGTGAGCCCGGTGTCAGTCACTGTCGACGATTCTCTCACATGCAATAATGGGAGCACAGGCGGAGATGGAGAGATTCATTTCTCCGTCTACTCCATTGCCAGTCTCAGCGCATATTGGACCACACTCTGATGTCATCCGCGTGCAGGCTGATGCTTTGTACGCACCCATTGACTTGTATGGATGCGCGCTCTCCGATATACGTTGCCAATTGCAGCATGAGTGATTTTTTTTTCTCATGCTGACTAGTATAACATTGGAGTGAGGGTTCTCCGAAAAAAACATTGGTTAGCACTCGGCCATGTTATACGCTGGTGTGAGCGAGCCCTAAAGCTGTTGAGTTGTGTGCGACTTGGAACCAGCAACAGGGAATCCCACACATTTGCGACTCTGTCACAGCCACAAGAGGTTCATTTACAACACCTTAGCAAGTGACTAAATGCGATGTCACAATGTGACACATCGCTGTGTACCCTAGCCATATGGTGAACCTAGCATCCATGCTCATGTGGGCAGATTATTGCTGCTAATGTTCTATTTGAATTTGTGAAGATGAACATCGTATATACTAAGTTATGGATGGAGCTGTGTACAAACATTCAGATAGTTCTTCTAAGGCTGGATTCACACGATGGTATGGCATCCGATGCGAGTGCATCAAATGCAATATGCTAATGACCCCAAGCTCCCGCTGTGCTGCCAGCGTGAGCCGAGTGTCATGCGACTGTCACCCGATCCTGCAGCCGCAAAGGAGAGGGAGGGATTAATCTCCCCATCTCCTCCATTGTCAGCTGATGCAATTATCGCACTGCACTCAGATGTCATCCGATTGCAGTCCGATGTTTCACTCGCACCCATAGACTAGTATGGGTGCGAGTGACATATATCTTGCTGACAATAGCAGTATGCTGCAACTTTTCTCTCATCTAGAATCTGGATGAGAAAAAAGCTGACCAACTGCTCTCCCTCATTGACTAACATTGGTCCAAGTACAATGCAAGATTTTCTCGCATTGCACTTGTCCGATTCATACGCTCGTGTTAGCGTACTCTAATAGACAGTCTATGGCCCCCTTCACACGTCCGTGAAATCACCAGAGTGACTGAATGGATTACCCCTCTCGCATACTCACCGTTCCCCGATCACCGGCGCGGCACTGCACGGCTGTTCACTAAACTCCGGCGGCTTTTCCTCTTTTGAAAAAGCTGGCCACTCATTAAACAATCTCGTATTCCCTGCTTTCCCCGCCCACCGGCGCTTATGATTGGTTGCAGTTAGACACGCCCCCACGCTGATTGACAGCTGTCTCACTGCACCCAATCACAGCCGCCGGGGGGCGGGACTATACTGTGCTGTCAAAAAAATAAATAATTAAAAAAACGACGTGCGGTCCCACCCCATTTTGATACCAGCCAGGGTAAAGTCACACGGCTGAAGGCTGGTATTCTCAGGATGGGGAGCTCCACGTTATGGGGAGCCCCCCAGCCTAACAATATCAGCCAGCAGCCGCCCAGAATGGCCGCAACCATTAGATGCGACTGTTCTGGGACTCTACCCGGCACTTCCCGATTGGCCCTGGTGCGTTGGCAATCGGGGTAATAAGGAGTTAATGGCAGCCCATAACTACCACTGCACGGTTATGTTAATGACACTCGGCTCAAACTCTGCTACAATCATGAGCCGAGTGTCATTAACTTAACTGTTTAGAGGGCACCACAGATATATGTTGGGATCTTATCCAATTAACACACCAGAAACCAGTACATTCAAAAAGAAGAAAAAGCGGTGTGTGAAAAAAATTGGGATCACCAATAGATAAAGATTATAAATTTTATTTATACATGATTATATAGGAATCATTGTTCCTACCCCTGACGAAGCCACAGGCATGTGGCGATACGCGTGGGATCTCCCACATCCACCAGTCATTATCCCCTTTTTTCCTATTTTAGGTCAGGTAATATGAGGGCAACCATCTTTGGCTTCTATAGGGGGAACTATCTTTGAGACAATATATTATAACTGCTCTATTCTATTGTGCAATCTACCTTCATAGCTACTTTTGGTGTATCATTTATTTTTTATAATAGATATAGAACAAGAGGCTAACCTAATTACATCCATTTTAGGCAAAACCTACACAGTGGAAGGCTAAATCTACTCTAGCTTGGTGGGGTTATCTTTCAATCTCTTGTGTGTTTTTGGCCAATTTGGCTTGATAGATCTGTACTTTTATTAGACATCTGACAATTTATTCATTACCACAAGGATGTTAATTGTTCCCCTTTTATTTGTGTTTTCTATGTAATTGACTGCATACAATTGTGTATTGTACCTTTTCTCACTAGTCCATTATTTATTTCTTGGTTATAGCCCACTTGCGATCTTTTGTATAGATTGGTTACCGCTACACCATGTTCCAAATTATTATGCAAATTATATTTTTCTCTGATTTTCCTAAATGGTCGGTGTAAATGACAGTCAGTCTACTAAAAGTCATCACCCGTTAGAGTATACATTTATTGAAGAAACCTCCCAATGATAACAGTATAATCTTCAAAATTAAAAAAAAAACTTCAAAATGCACTGTTCCAAATTATTAGGCACAGTAGAGTTTCTAAACATTTTATACATTTTAAAGAACTGAAAATGCTCATTTGTGGAATTTGCAGCATTAGGAGGTCACATTCACTGAAATACAAAGCTATTTAAACCCAAAACATCCTAACAGGCCAAGTTACATGTTAACATAGGAACCCTTCTTTGATATCACCTTCACAATTCTTGCATCCATTGAACTTCTGAGTTTTTGGAGAGTTTCTGCTTGAATTTCTTTGCCTGATGTCAGAATAGCCTCCCAGAGCAGCTGTTTTGATGTGAACTGCCTCCCACCCTCATAGATCTTTTGCTTGATGATACTCCAAAGGTTCTCTATAGGGTTGAGGTCAGGGGAAGATGGTGGCCGCACCATTAGTTTATCTCCTTTTATGCCCATAGCATCCAGGGACGTAACGACCGCGGTCGCAGAGGTCGCCACTGCGACCAAGCCCGCAGGGTTATAGGGGCCCGGCAGCTGCTCTGCAGAGCAGGCTGCCGGGCCCCTATGTGTAGTGCCGCTGTGTAGTGGCCGACTGCGCGACCGTTAGGGGGCCGGCCTGTGAGTCAGGGGGCCCGGTGTCAGCAGGGGGCAGAGGGGCCCCTGACCTGGAGAGGCCCACCAGGCGTTCCTGACCTGCAGCAGAGCAGAAGCGCTGCTGCACGGCAGACGGAATCCATCCCTACCAGGACCTGCGATGATGTCATGCCCATGTGACTGTGTGGGAGGAGACACAGGATTTCCGGGGAGAAAGCAGAAGATACTTTGGACACATGACTGGTAATGAGAAAAGAGGGGACATGAGAGGGAGGGGGGGTGCAGGGTGAGTGGGATATGAGGGCTGCAGACTGTGACCAAAGCATGTGAAGGGGTGCAGAGTATTTGAGAGGGGTAAGTTGGGGTACAGGCAGGGTGAGATATGTGGGCCAGGGTGTGTGCTATGGGGGATGCAGGCTATATGGGGAGCAGGGTGTGTGACATATGGGGGCAGGGGCGACACTACCGCGGTCGCAGGGGTCGGAAGGAGAAGAGAGGTACTTGTTTTTTTATTTTGCTGGCTGCATGACACATGGAGGCCCTGGGGGGACTGGCTGCATGACACATGGAGGCCCTAGGGGGACTGGCTGAATGACACATATAGGCCCAGGGGAAGCTGGCTGCATGACACATGGAGGCCCTGGGGGGGGGCTGGCTGCATGACACCTGGGGGGCAGGCTGCATGACGCATAGAGGCCCTGGGGGACCTGGCTGCATGACACCTGGGGGGGCTGGCTGCATGACACATGGAGGCCCTGGGGGGGCAGGCTGCATGACACATAGAGGCCCTGGGAGGCCTGGCTGCGTGACACCTGGGGGGGGCTGGCTGCATGACACATGGAGGCCCTGGGGGGGCAAGCTGCATGACACATGCAGGCCCTGGGGGGCAGGCTGCATGATACCTGGGGGGGCTGCATGACACATGGAGGCCCTGGGGGGCAGGCTGCATGACACCTAGGGGGGCTGGCTGCATGACACATATAGGCCTGGGGGAAGCTGGCTGCATGACACATGGAGGCCCTGGTGGGGCTGGCTGGCAGGCTGCATGACACATAGAGGCCCTGGGGGGGGGGGGGGCTGGCTGCATGACACCTGGGGGGGGCAGGCTGCATGACACATGGAGGCCCTGGGGGGCAGGCTGCATGACACCTGGGAGGCCTGGCTGCATGACACATGGAGGCCCTGGGGGGGCTGGCTGCATGACACATGGAGGCCCTGGGGGGGCTGGCTGCATGACACATGGAGGCCCTGGGGGGGCTCGCTGCATGACACATGGAGGCCCTGGGGGGGGGCTGGCTGCATGACACATGGAGGCCCTGGTGGGACTGGCTGCATGATACATGGAGGCCTGGGGGTGCTGGCTGCATGATACATGGAGCTCTATGGGACTGCATAATAAACATGAAGGACACCTTATACATGGACTATAGGAGTGCATTATACATGGAGGAGTATGGGGCTGCATAATACAAAATGAATGACACCTTATACATGGAATATAGGGGTGCATTATATTATTATTATTTATTATTATTATAGCGCCATCAATTCCATGGCGCTTTACATGTGAAAGGGGTATACATAATAGGACAAGTACAATAATCCTAAACAATACAAGACACAGACAGGTACAGGAGGAGATAGGTCCCTGCCCGCGAGGACTCACAGTCTACAAACATGGAGGAGTATGGGGCTGTATAATACAATATGATGATTCATGGGGCTGCATTATAATACATATAGGACTATGGGGGCTACATTATAATATATGGAGGACTATGGAGGCTACCTTACACATGGTCTGTGGGGGTGCATTATAAAACATGGAGGACTATGTGGTGCAGTATAAAATATGGAGAACTAAGGGGAAATGCATTATAATACATGGAGGACTATGGAGCTGCATTCTAATATATGAAGGGTTATGTGGGACCCATTATACTATATGGAAGGCTATGTGGGGGCCATTATAGTATTTGGAGAACTATATACAAGGGGGGACAAAGATACAAGCATGGGATGGGAATGTTTTGTGCTGAGGGAAAAAGGCTTTTTCCCTCAGCACCCAGCTTTCCCATGCTCTGCTATACATCTCTCAGCACCCAGCTTTCCCATGCTCTGATATGGGAAAGCTAGGTGCTGAGGGAAAGATGTATGACAGAGCATGGGAAAGCTGGGTGCCGAAGACAAGATGGATATCAGATCATGGGAAAGCTGGGTGCCGTGGGTAAAAGCCAAGTGTCAGCATCATTATCCTGTACCCTAAGTGGACCCGGTCCAAATTTTGCACCAGGGCCCATCAAACTCTAGTTACGCCACTGATAGCATCCAATGATACAGAGGTATTCTTTGCAACATGAGATGGTGCATTCTCAATGAAGATGATTTTGCTTCTGAAGACACGTTTCTTTTTGTACCATGGAAGAAAGTTGGCAGTCAGAAACTATATACTTTGCAGAGGTCATTTTCACACCTTCAGGAACCCTAAAGGGGCCTACCAGATGTCTTCCCATGTTTTTGGCCCAAAACATGACTCCTCCACCTCCTGGCTGACGTTGCAGCCTTGTTGGGACATGGTGGCCATCCACCAACCATCCACTACTCCATCCATCTGGACCATCCAGGGTTGCTTGTCACTCATCAGTAAACAAGACTGCTTGAACATTAGTCTTCATGTATGTCTGGGTCCACTGCAATCGCTTCTGCTTGTGTGCACTGGTTAGGGGTGGCCAAATAGTAGGTTTATGCGCCACAGCAAGCCTTTGACGGATCCCATACCTTGAGGTTCGAGGGACTCCAGAGGCACCAGCAGCTTCAAATATCTGGTTGCTGGTTTGTAATGGCTTTTCAGCAGCTGCTCTCTAAATCCGATGAACTTGCCTGACAGAAACCTTCCTCATTCTGCCTTTATCAGCACAAACACGTATGTGCTCTGAATCAGCCACAAATCTTTTAACAGTACAATGATCACACTTAAGTTTTCGTGAAATATCTGTTTTCATCCCTTGTCCAAGGCATTGCACTATTTGATGCTTTTCGGCAACAGAGTGATCCTTTTTCTTTCCCATGTTACTTGAAAACTGTGGCCTGCGTAATATTGTGGAACATCCAGTTTTCCTTTTATTGGGCTTCACCCAGCAAACTAATTATCACAGGTATCTGAGATTGATTTCAATGATGCAAAGAACCCTGAGACACAAAACCATCAATGAGTTTCATTGAAAAATAAATAAATAAATATTCGCTATGACACTTGAATCCAATTAGCATAATAATTTGGAACATGGTGTATATAATTGCTCAAGCTATATGTATAAATATATAGACTGAGGGCTGGTGTGTTCCTTTCAGGACACACGTGTTGAAAATACTGTAACGTCCTGGAGGTGGATTCACGGGACCGTGCACCGGACTCCCCCAGAGAGGCAACCCGGAGCTAACCCCTATACAGGGACTGTCCGATCACGCCACCAGAGGGCCTAGATGCACGGTAGCCGAAACACTCGGGGTACGGAGTACGGGTCCTACAGAAGTCTCTACGGGAGATGACTAAGAGTCCAACGGGAACCGTAGGCAGGACGGATGACTGGAACCGGGTACAGGTGCCGAGTAGAAATAGCAGACGGTGTCCGGATCCAGCGGGATGTGCAGGCTGAAGTATCCAGGTGGGATCCAGGATCGGTGACGGGTTCAAGCTGACGGAAGATGGCGGGATCCACAGCAGACAGTCACGGGGACACCTCCTGGGAGGCTGGCACACTGGACACAGTCGGGACGGCAGACGGGCATTGCGGAGGAGACAGGGTTAAACTGGGTACACAAGACAGAGGGACCTGAACACCTAGCTACAGGAACACGTTGAACAGGCACCGCCCACATGGAAAAGGAAGTCTTATATACCCTGTACTTGTAATCTGCCATATCCTGTTCCCGGGATGCTAGCCCTTTAAGAAGAGGTAAGTGAGCGCGCACACGCCCTAATGCGCATGCGCGAGGCCGGAGTGCCTGAGACCAGAGCAGGAAGTGGCGGGGAAGGTGAAGGAGATGCAGGGGAGCCAGACGGAGTGTCCGGGGTCGCAGGAGAACGCCGGGACCGGCGGACGGAAGGCACAGAGGACGTACAGGAGGGGGAGTGAGAGGGACCGCCGTGGGCAGGAGAACCAGAGACCAGAGTGGTGAGTGACAGGCGGCAACGGGATCTGGGGAGCGTGACAAATACCCAGTTGTGGGTACTATTTTTAAATGGTTTTAAAGAAATTTTTGTCAGTGTGTTCTTTGAATCATGTATAAATAAAATTTATATTCTTTATCTTTTGGTGATCCCAATTTTTTTTCACGCGTCGCTTTTTCTTCTTTTTGATCATTAACATAATCGTGCCAATTCTTTCACATACAATAATCCGATCCTAGGTGCGGGGAAGATGGAGAGATTAATTTCTCCATCTTCTCCGGCATATATCTGACTGCACTGATGACACCCAAGTGCAGCCCGATGTTTTCTATGCACCCGTACATTTGTATGGGTGCTCGCCGTCCAATATACAATGTCAATCGCAGCATGCAGTGATTTTTTTTCTCATGCAAAATCGGCATGAGAATAGAAGGGCCAATAAGCAGTGCCTCTAGGTATAACATTGGGCCAAGGACTATCTGATAAACCATCGGCTAGCACTCGGGCGTGTTATACACTGGTGTGAGTGAGCTCTAAACAAGCAAAGACACGAGAAGATAAAAAGAAGACAAATAGTTAATACTGCCAGGTAACCGAATCCCTACAGATGGCTGTTTATCAGCGATGCTTTGGTAAATTAAAAAGATAATCCCTTTTAGGGGGAAGATATCCTTAGCAAATAGTAAACAGATAGTCATAATTTGTTTTGCAGCCATATTTTTGTCTGTACATGTTCTGTGCTTGTGTAAATTTGGTGCCACATAAGCAACAGCTACCAAAATACAATCATTTCAGCTCACAGCCTAGACTACAATCCGATGACGGGTGCTGCCATTTCTTTATGCATTTACAGTAATTGGTGTCCGGTATGTCTTACACATTTCTATACTGATATCAGCATGGAAAAAATGCTTGGACGTATTGGTGCTGCCGCTAAAGATTACTGCTCAAAGTGAAAAAAGGTAGGATTTATTCCGTTATATTTTGGAACCGATCTGGCTCTTTCAGATTGAAGATCCAATGGGTTAATATCACTATTAAAATAGATAAATCATTACGTGATCAATACACAGACATTGTGTGGATTACAGAAAACATTCACAGGATTTACTTGCTGTTCTTCCCAAAGTATAGTTCACTCTTCTAATAATTTTATAAGCAAAGTAACCAATGAAGGTCACAAGTATGAGCTGTCCGTTACCAGGCATGTTGCCCGATTTTGGAAACATGTTGAATTTCAGCCTGGCCACTCTTCATTTCCCCACAAACGAATTATGAAATTAGCTTCCATGTTTGTATGTGACGGCTGGTGGATGGGGACCCACTGTGCCACTGGCCGGGCTTAAGGCCCCTTTCACACGTCAGTGATTCTGGTATGTTTGTGCTTTTTTTTTAAACGTACCAGAATCACTGACATACCCAGACCCATTATAATGAATGGGTCTGCTCACACGTCAGTGATTTTTCACTGCACGTGTCTCCGTGCGGCGTATCCGCGTGTGCGTGATTGCTGCACGGAGACATGTCCATTTTTTTCTGGCATCACTGATGTTCCACGGACCACGCAGTGGTGTGATCCGTGAGACACGTGCCAGAAAAAACGTGCATTTAAAATAATAAACATTTTAACTCACCCGGCATCCAGCGATGTCCTCTGCAGCCCGTCCTCCCTGCTGCTTCTAAGCATATTCATTATGCGCAACACAGCCGACCCGGAAGCAGCTGCTGCGGGGGTCACCGCCGGCCGGATGCTGCGTCGCGGGAGCGATCAGCACCATGGACAGCGGGAGCGAGCGCAGGTGAGTAGTTTTCTAAGTGCAATCACGGGCCACGGATAACGGAGCCCGGATTGCACTTAGACAACCCACGTGTGCCGTGATTCACGGCACACGCAGGGACATGTGCGTGTTTTACACGCCAGTGAAAAACGTCACTGTTTTTCACTGACGTGTGAAACGGGCCTAAGGGCGCTTTACGCGCTACAATATATCTTACGATGTGTCGGCGGGGTCACGTCGTAAGTGACGCACATCCGGCATCATAAGGTACATTGTAGCATGTAACAGCTATCTGCGATTGCGATTGAAACGGTAAAACGTTGCACGTCGTTCAATTCCTAAAAATTGAACGTTAGGTTGTTCATCGTACCCGGGGCAGCACACATCGCAGTGTGTGACACCCCGGGAACGATGAACAGATCTTACCTACGTCCTGCGGCTCCCGCCGGCAACGCGGAAGGAAGAAGGTGGGTGGGATGTTTACGTCCCGCTCATCTCCGCCCCTCCGCTTCTATTGGCCGGCTGCCGCGTGACGTCGCTGTGACGCCGAACATCCCTCCCACTCCAGGAAGTGGATGTTCGCTGCCCACAGCGAGGTCGTATGGACGGGTAAGTGCGTGTGACGGGAAATAATCGTTTATGCGACACGGGCAACAAAATTGAACGTGTTGCACATACGATGGGGGCGGGTACGATCGCATATGATATCGTATGCAGAATTGAAAGGTGTAAGGGTATGTGCGCACGTTGCTTTTTACCTGCTTTTTACCTGCTTTTTTGCTGCTTTTTCTTCTGCGCTGTTTAATGCCAAAATGGATGTGTTCTTCTATTCAAGCAAAGTCTATGGGAATTTGGGTTTCTTGTTCACACTATGTTGTTCAAAATGCTGCCTTTTTGTGGCAGAACTTTGGTCAAAAACTCAGCTTTGCAGTGCAAAACCCAAATGGCAAAAACAATTGACATGTTGCTTCTTTGAAAAGCTGAGTTTTTGACCAAAGTTCTGCCACAAAAAGGCAGCATTTTGAACAACATAGTGTGAACAAGAAACCCAAATTCCCATAGACTTCGCTTGAATAGAAGAACACATCCATTTTGGCATTAAACAGCGCAGAAGAAAAAGCAGCAAAAAAGCAGGTAAAAAGCAACGTGCGCACATACCCTTAAGCAGGCTTTACACGGGAGTGTTGTATCTAAGCGAATACCTGCTTTTCTCTAGAGCCTCTCATGGTGAGGATGAGCTGGGCTGCAGGGAGTCACCAGGTACAACTCGTAGGAGAGTCCCCGAACCTGCAGGAGCTGAGCAGCAGGTCAAGGCAGGCATGCAAAGTACAGGGACAACTCTCTCAGCTCTGCTGCATAGCTAAAGCTAAAAATTTTGTGTCAGAATGGCTGCACCCAGTAATCTAAGTGACACATCGTTGTATTCAGAATCCCTTTGCCTAAATCATGCTGCTCTCAGATGAGGTAGCAGAAACCTGCTGACACATTCCCTGTAAGGGAATTGTCCATTTTCCCAGAAGTGAGCCCCAAACTGTGTAAATGTGACATCACTGCTGTACTCAAAACACAAGAACCAGAGAAGTGGCAGAGTGCCAATGCAGGAACTAAAAAGGGTGAGTACCTACTGACTTTGAATTTCACACAGTTTTTAGCTGACTTTCCTAAAAGTAGACAAGCCCTTTAACCACCAGTCGATTTTTCTTTTTATCCTCTCCTTCCAAGAGCCGTAACTTTTTTATTTTTCTGTCAACATATCCATATGAGCGCTAGTGTGACGCCTTGGACTAGCCAGGTAGTCACAGACATAACACACACACACCCTTCCCTAGACAGTCACAACAGTCAAACAAAAACCCTTGTTGCCTCCCTCCAGGGTCTGATGTTCACACCAGGTGGGGCGGAGCCAGGTGGTTTGCCCTACCCACCGAGGAGTTCACAGGCCCAGAGGCTGGAAAAAGCAGTGGAGTTTAGTTGAGAGGTGAAAGTGAGTGGACAGAAACTGCAAGTGTCTGGGTCGGAGCCCAGGCACTGACAGCAAGGTTGGCAGACGGTGGTGGCCGTCTGCAGGAGTTGGTGAATCTCTGCAGAGCTGTAGGACCGGGGTCGGGCGTTGGCCCGCTGGTACCGAACCGGGGAGCGGAGTGAAGCTAAGCACACAGGCAGGGCCATTGGACCCCGACCAGGCTTGGAGCCGTCGACAATAGTCAAATCCGAGTGGGACAGGAACCCCAGGGGTTTCCCAACAACCAAGACGCGACAGAAGGCAACAGTCCACCCAGAGAGGATATACAGCCACAGGCTAGACATCCAAGGGCCAGCGCCTGCGGGCAAAACGGGCTCCTTCGGTACCTATACACCGGGGAGCGGACTACCGGTGGGCAACCACAGGAGTCAGAACATTCTAACAGGTGCAGGGAAAGACAGCCACCATCAGCCGTCCGGAGAGAGCACAACACTGCAGCCGGCTGCGGGACCCGTCCATCCAGCCGTTTGGTTTACCAGAGACTCTGTCATTGACTGAGTGAGTACACCAGTGCCATCCGGCACCGCGCCGTGCTGTCCCTGCAACCCTGCACCCCCAGCCATCCAGCCTCCCCGTATCACCACCGAGCCCCGGGACCACCAACCCCTACCCACGGAGTGGACAACATCCTAGCTGCTCCCTACCATCCTTCCCGGGATCCCCGTCACCAGCAGCGGTGGTGCTAATAATCACCACGACCCGTGGGTGGTGTCACGAACTATCTCCCTAAACAAACCACCCCCTTTTCACTCGTGGACGAGGAGCGTTGCTCGAGTCCCCGGGTCCGGCCCACCGCTCGAGCCACCGAGCAGCAGCAGAAGCCCCGGACCCGAGCGTGGCGAGCGCGTCCCCTCCGCCCGCGACACTAGTTTTTTGCAAGACTAGTTGTACTCTTGAAAGAAACCATTAATTTTCTCATAGTATACCGTAAAACAGGAAAAAAAAAATTCCAGGTATGATGAAATTGCAAAATATGTGCAATTCCACAAATTACAGTGTTTACTATATGGTAAAAGTGACCTGACAATATAATCCCACTGAGTAGAGTGAGTTTGTAGGTACCAAACATGTATAATTGTTTTTATTTAATTGGTGAAAATATATTTAGAAAATTGTAAAAAAAATGGCGCTTTTGTCCCCATTTACGAGAACTATAACGTTCTCATTTTTCGGCATCTGGGGCTCAGTGAGGGCTTATTTTTTTGCATCTTGAGCTGACATTTTTACTGATACAGTGAATGGGTAGATGCGATGTTTTGATAGCCTCTTATTGCATTTTTATAGCAATGTTGCGTTAGCCAAAAAACGTAATTCTGGCTTTTTGATTTTTTTTTTCATTGCGCTGTTTGCCGATCAGATTAATTTATTTTATATCGTGATACAGCGGAAATTTTTGAACTCCGTGATACCAAATATGTTTATTTTTTTATTGTTTTATTTTCTGTGGGCCAGAAGAGAGGGTGATTTGAACTTGTGTTTTTTCAATTTCTTTCAGATTTTCAAAACCTTTTTCACGCTTTTTTTTGTATTTACTAGTCCGCTTAGGGGGCTTGAAGCTACAATCTTCAGATGGCTTGTGCAGTACAGAGCAGGGCATCAGCAGTTCTCTGTATAGCCTAAATGCCGAATTCCTATGAAGCCAGCGTTTGCAGGACGTTTGTCATGACAGTCACAGGGGTCATCAGCTCACCTCCGGCTGTCATGACAACCCATCGGCATCCTGCGATCACATTATGGGGCTGCCTATAGGAGGGGTTAATGGTGCGCTCCCCGCCGGATTCCATTGTCAGAGATTGAATGTGGGACTTAACTAGTCAAGAGCAGCATGGACTATAATGGGTATACGTGAAAACCATGGATAGAACACGTACATGAAAAACAAATATTTAAATGGAGCCTTATGGTGGATCCAGGGGTTTCAGATCATACGTCCATATCAAACCCATCTGGAACTAGTTAATTCACACATCCCTGATATGGGTGGTAGAAATCTGTGATCTATCTCTAAGGTGTTCTCTTTATTACAGATTTACAAAGAAGAAAACACTGGCATGTTCCATCACTTCCATATCACCCCCTACTTCTAGAGAAGATATTGCCGTACAGAGGCCACACTGGGCAACACAACATGACTATAGCTCCATAATATTATTCCGCCATGTAGACTCAGTGCACACAGCATGGCTGTATGTAAAAGGACTTACGCCATTTTGCACACCAGTCTTGAAGAAGAGTGCACCAACAGTGAGATGTCATCACCTCTTAATGAATCTGGAGCATCTTCCAGCTGACAAATGTAGCGCCCCTGAGACTGGGTGCTACAGGGTATTGTATTGTATGCATTTTTATGTATTTTATAATGTCTGTCCACCCTCAGCAGGAAGAGGTTAAGTCTGTTTTAGCTTCACACAGCCTCACACACACAAACAGAGGGAACATTCCTGAGGTGGGGGCACATGCAGGAGGAAGTTACAAATGGGACAGTTTGGTTTCACTTTACTTCAGAACGCCTTGGGAAAGCACTGAGAGTGGACACACAGTCACCAGCTCCCTGGGAGCATCTCTCTCAGGGAGGCAGAGCAGAGGAACTACCAGTTCCAGACCGGTTCATACACCCTTTCCTTACCTGGGACCGGGCAAGTGGATGGCTGAGGACCCCTAAGCTGAGGAACATGCCGGTTAGGAAGCTCCAGGTCCATTAGTCAGCAGAGACTTAGTATGGTAGAGGTGGCCAGCCAGGAAGGAGTTGAGAGCCTGGGAACGGTAATCGTATGGCATGGAGAAGAGGGTTACAGAGGGGAGGATTTCGTTACCCCCTTTGAACCAGCGCAGCTTCAAGTGGCAGAGTAGCAGGTCCCAAGAGCTCCAGAGACCAGGAGGGGACCACCACATGAGCGCACAAAAAGGAGAAAGGCCGCAGGCTGCTCTACCAGACTTTGACCTCTGCCCTCCCTGGGAACGACCAGAGTCATTGCAGTAAAGAAAAAACTGTGAGTAAACAAAATCTGAAAACCGCAACTCAGTGACTCTGACTCTGTTTGTTGTCGTCATGTGATCTGGCGATTCCCAGTTCCCCATTCTATATCATCCCAGCTGCACCCCAACATCTCCCCCGGCGAGGTATCATGCACCGGCAGCCTTATCCCTGGCCGCACAACACAGGTGGCGTAGTCGACATCATCCGTTCCACTCCTGCTGGAGGAAAGGTCGGAGGAAGGGTCCGCAGCGGAGGAGGCCGAGACCCCAGTCACCACTTTAACTGGTGACTACCTCTCCAGGACAATCCTTGCTAGCCTCCCTTTTACTGTGCACTACGGGGCCACGGAGCAGGTCAGGCCACGACTTCTACAGACCACTGGCCCAGCGACGGGTATACAAGGTACGGAGGTAAGCTCCTATCTTCTGCTCCGTGGGGTGTCACACACGCGCCACTGCTAGAGGTAAACTGGTCAGCGACTGGGGTACATATGTTTCATTATTTATGCTACAATTGTCAACAAGTTTTACAACAGAATTCTGTCAAAAACAGTTTGATGAATCTGGATCTTAGACTGAGTATACAGTATGATAAAGAAAAGATACTGGACAATATTCTTTGTAGGAAAAAGTGAGACGTTAGCTCTTCTTATGTCTGTTTTCATAAATACTTGTATTTCCCATAATGCAATCCCTTATATTAGATTTTCTCTCCCTGGCTTCACTTCTGGTTTTGGCTTATAAATAGTGAAGCGTATTCAGAAGGAATTAATGTTTTTACAGGTATACAGAAAAACTTTTTTGGTGACAGATTATACCTATTTCTAAAATCACACTTTATTGAGATATCTATTTAAAATCACATACTCAACAAAAAAAACTACAAAATACATATAAAATGCATAAACACCATATAGTGGTTATCATATATCAATATTCCCAGATAATATAAAAAATAATAATATCAAAAAATATGAAAAAAATATATATATATTCCACAGGGGGAAGAGGAGACCTTCGGGTGACCTTACAGAGTAGCCGGGGTATCCCCAGATGACTATAGGGGTATATGGGTATACTCTGTTCCTTATCCCTAAGGCTGTTTGTCTGCCTGTCAATGGAGTACACCCTTTTTACGGTGCCCCCATTCCTCGGCGGCTTTCCCTTTTCTGTCCCTTTGTGGGTATACAGTTAGAAACATTTTTGATAAAGGTTAGTCCTCTTCCTCCTGTTTTCTGGGTAGTGACAGTCCACTAATTAAACGTCTTTAGTGTAATCAATTATACCCCAGAATAATCATATAGTCAGGATCAATTACTTATTGCAATTCATTTCTCAACTGTCCCTAAATCTGTACCCTTCTTGTCAATGGAGTACATTCTAATTTACACAATGCCCCCATTCCTCGGCAGCTGCCCCTCAATAATTTACTGCCTTCAATAATGGTGCAACATAAACCAGAGGTACGGGACCAATAAGATTATGATCAGCTGACTTATCTGATAGTTTTCCGGGGTCTTAAGGTACCGTCACACTAAGCAACTTACCAGCGATCCCAACAACGATAGGGATCGCTGGTAAGTTGCTAGGAGGTTGCTGGTGAGATGTCACACTGCGACGCTCCAGCGATCCCACCAGCAACCTGACCTGGCAGGGATCGCTGGAGCGTCGCTACACAAGTTGCTGGTGAGCTCACCAGCAACCAGTGACCAGCCCCCAGCGCCGCGTGGAAGATGCTGCGCTTGGTAACTAAGGTAAATATCGGGTAACCAACCCGATATTTACCTTGGTTACCACCGCACGGAGCTACACGTGCAGAGAGCAGGGAGCAGCGCACACTGAGCGCTGGCTCCCTGCTCTCCTAGTTACAGCACACATCGGGTTAATTACCCGATGTGTCCTGCAGCTACATGTGCACAGAGCAGGGAGCAGCGCACAATGCTTAGCGCTGGCTCCTTGCTCTCCTAGTTACAGCACACATCGGGTTAATTAACCCGATGTGTGCTGCAGCTACATGTGCACAGAGCAGGGAGCAGCGCACAATGCTTAGCGCTGGCTCCTTGCTCTCCTAGTTACAGCACACATCGGGTTAATTAACCCGATGTGTGCTGCAGCTAAATGTGCACAGAGCAGGAGCCGGCACTGACAGTGAGAGCGGAGGAGGCTGATAACAAAGGTAAATATCGGGTAACCAAGGACAGGGCTTCTTGGTTACCCGATGTTTACATTGGTTACCAGCCTCCGCAGAAGCCGGCTCCTGCTGCCTGCACATTTAGTTGTTGCTGTCTCGCTGTCACACACAGCGATCTGTGCTTCACAGCGGGACAGCAACAACTAAAAAATGGCCCAGGACATTCAGCAACAACCAGCGACCTCACAGCAGGGGCCAGGTTGTTGCTGGATGTCACACACAGCAACATCGCTAGCAACGTCACAAAAGTTGTTCGTTAGCAGCGATGTTGCTAGCGATGTTGCTTAGTGTGACGGGGCCTTTAGGTTGTCTCCCATATCAATCAGTAAACTCATTTGAAACTCAACGCGTTTCCCTCCATCTCCATCATAGACAGAGTTCCTCAGGAGATTCAAAAGCTGGGCATAATAGCCTCCTAGAAATAAGTTTTTATCAGAGTTAAAATTTGTTCTTATTGGGATCCTAGCAAGGGACCCCTTAATTTAGATTAAAAAAAATGTATATTAAATAAATTTCCATGTATCTCCCCCAAAAAGAACAGTTCCGTGATATAATATTTTATTTTTATCTCTAATTTTATTTTTATTTTTCTCTTTATCTTTATCAATATTATTTTTATGTTAATTTTTAACCCCAAGAAGAAAACCAATCTATATTTTAAGTACATATATCTTAGGGTTCCCATATGCAGACTCATAGCCCTTACCTTCAGTGATGTGTTCTCCATGGGTCAAAAAATGGTATGAGACACCGGGAGTTAAAGCATGTGGGTTTAAATAGTCCAAGTTCCGCCCTCTTTCAGTCATGTGGCTGCATAATAATCAATGCCAGACTTTGTTTTACTTCAAAAAGCTTCATTTCAGTCTAACCCTTTAGATTAGGTGATTCCATAGCCTTTCCTTTATCCATAAATTAATGATTTAAATCTTTTAAGCAGACTTATTTCGTAGCTCACTATGTTCCATGCATGCGCGTCCCATAGTGATCGCTCCTATCGTGGAGTTCGCCATGGGGCGCATCGCGCATGCGTGCCGCTACAGTGAACGTCTCCATGGTGAGGAGAGACGCCTTCAATTGCGCCTTGCTGATCACGCAGCGAAGTTCACTAGGAGACTCATCGCGCGTGCGCACCTCCATAGCAGGCGTCTCCTCTCCCCCCTGTGGGATATATATATATATATTTTTTATATATTTTTTGATATTAGTGTTTTTTATATTATCTGGGAATATTGATATATGACAACCACTATATGGTGTTTATGCATTTTATATGTATTTTGTAGTTTTTTGTTGAGTTTGTGATTTTATATAGATGTCTCAATAAAGTGTGATTTTAGAAATAGGTATTATAAATAGTGAAGCAAAATTCACTAGCTTTACGCCTTAAGCTACATTTGCACAACAATATTTTACGGTCCCCGTGACTGATGCAATATCAACTATGACAATTTTCCTGACCTGAACTAACAGCCCCATCGGCATATAGCATGTTGTTATTAGTTCAGGTCAGGAGAAGGATTTCTACACTGCTCGGCCTTTTGGCTAAGATCAAGTGTAGTATCTTTCAAACAGGCAGTCTTGACACCGGACCGCCTTAGGCTAGGTTCACATTTCCGTTGTTTTGCATCAGTCACATGCATTGCTTGACGCTTGTGACTCATGCGTTGTACAACGGATGACAAGAATGGAATTCATTATCGGATTCCGTTGTAAAACGTGAGAGAGAGAGAGCGATCAGCTGATCGTTCACAATAGCCGGCCGCCGGCTTTTGAAAGCAAACAGATGATCTCCCGGCGGCCGGCTAATGAGAGCGATCAGCTGATCGCTCTCATTAGCCGGCCGCCGGGTGATCAGCTGATCGCTCACAGAAGGCGGCTGCCGGGCAATCAGCTGATCGTTCGGCCGCCGAGAGAGAGCATGCGCAGCGGAATCAAAAGGATTCCGCTGCTCAAAAAACGCTACATGCTGCGTTCCTGCCGCCCGACGGTCAGTCGTTCCACGACTGATCAGTCGGGCGGAAGATGCAACGCAGCGTCATCAGTCACAATCCGCCGCTCATACAAGTATATGGGAACAACGGATTTCGTTGTTTACCAGAGCCGCAGATTGTGACTGATACAAATTGACGGAAATGTGAACCTAGCCTTAGTAGATTGATACAGTGCACACTGGGCACAGTTCGCTGGCTAGTACTCCGTTTTATATATCCATCTGGCCGGTAGAACCCTGGCCTTCCAGGATCAATGCCATTAGGTCGGGTAAGATTGAAACTTCGAAGTTCCCCAGGAGTGGGAACCCTGGTGTGCCCTAAATTATTGGGTGTGGGAAACCCACTTGAGTTTTTGGCGAATATTGTACTTGCGCTTCACACTTTTCATTCTTATTGAGCACATACCCTCTTCCAGGCCTTTGGACAAGGATAGGGAATTTTTAAATTACCAGGCGAAGGTTTGGTCAGTATTACATTGAGTAACCTTTACAACTTATTTCTATATTTTGTGCTATCCTATACATGTGTCCACCCTGTCACTAGGATTTTGTCAGGATGCAGTTACCTCTTTTGGCAGGTATAGGGGAAAAGTTTCTGGCCCTTAGGTTCTGATCACCCCCGATCCCTGGCTCTCATCTTTCAGGAGAGGTGACAGTCGATGGCTTCTAGTTCTCGCCTAGGGTGGGAGCTTGGGCAGATGGTGGAAGCAAGAATGAGCCTTTCCTTCCTTTTGGGTAGTGGAGGTTGCTAGTCCCTAACCCTCATTGTGGCCTTCTAGCTTGGAAGGACGGGTAATGGTTTTGGGGGCCCTTCTCCGGTTGGAGACGGTTTCAAGCAGCACCCTAGTGCACTTTTTGTCACTTTTTTATCCCATTTGGGTATCAAGCAAAACTTTGGGATTAACTCTGCTGTGCTGTTCGAGTCTACTATACGGTTATAAGTCTTGATTTTAGCTAATGTGTTTTATTTGAATACCTGCGGCATTGTAAGTCATGTACAGTGTGAGCTTCCCAGTATACAGCAAAACCACGCACCAGGAAAGGGACTGTAGGCAGCTGGATTGATAAATGATTGCTTTACTTTACCAAAACAGAAAAACATGAATAAAACAGAAAGTATAGAACAATATATTGACAAGGCCAAAGGCCAACACCCCTGCCAACACCCCTGTGTTGTGCCACACGTAATGGTGATTTATGCCGCCTTCTCACCAACTTTTGCCTAACCAAGGGACTTAAGGTGGTGTCACACACAGCGACGGCGACAATAACGTCGCTGCTAAGTCACCATTTTCTGTGATGTAGCAGCGACGTCCCGTCGCTGTCGCTGTGTGTGACATCCAGCAACAACCTGGCCCCTGCTGTGAGGTCGCTGGTCGTTGCTGAATGTCCTGCTTCATTTTTTGGACGTTGCTCTCCCACTGTGAAGCACACATCGCTGTGTGTGACAGCGAGAGAGCGACTAACTGAAGCGAGCAGGGAGCAGTCGTCTGGCAGCCTGCGGTAAGCTGTAACCAAGGTAAACATCGGGTAACCAAGCGAAGTGCTTTGCTGGTTACCCGATATTTACCTTGGTTACTAGCGTCCGCCGCTCTCAGGCTGCCAGTGCCGGCTCCCTGCACGCGTAGCCAGAGTACACATGGGGTAAATAAGCAAAGGTTTGCTTATTAACCCGATGTGTACTCTGGCTAGGAGTGCAGGGAGCCAGCGCTAAGCGGTGTGCTCTGGTAACCAAGGTAAATATCGGGTAACCAGCGAAGTATTTTGCTTGGTTACCTGATATTTACCTTAGTTACCAAGCGCAGCATCGCTTCCATGCGTCGCTGCTGGCTGGGGGCTGGTCACTGGTCGCTGGTGAGATCTGCCTGTGTGACAGCTCGCCAGCGACCATGTAACGACGCAGCAGCGATCCTGATAAGGTAGGTCGTCAGTCGTGATTGCTCCTGCATCGCTACGTGTGACCCTAGCTTAAGTTGCTTAATACCTGGTAATCCCTCTGGGAAACAGCAGTAATTGTGTGTGAACATGTGGTGCAGCACAAGAGCTTACAACTTATCTACCTAAACATAAACAAAACCTTCTAACCCCCCTGAATACCCTTGATTGCTGAAGCCTCACAGAGAAGGCAGATGGTAAAAGTGGGAAGGCAAACCACACAGCTCAGCAACACAGTCCTGGAAATGTTGTAAGGGGTGGGCAGACCCCTTACAAGGAGGTGCAGTTTCCCCCTGAAGATACCTCACTCTGGGGTAGTTACTGTTGATGTTATTAATAAACATGTTTTTACTGTGCAGTGGGTTTTCCCCTAGAGCCCGGGTGGGACGGCTGTCCCCATAGAAACAGGGCAGGAGAGAGGAGGAGCCGGCAGCTTAGAGAGAGAAGTGTGTGTGTGTTGGAGTCAGTTGTGTCCAGGACGGGAGAGAGGAGACAGCCAGGGGCAGAGTGTGGAGCTGAGTGGGCAGAGAGAAAGAAAGAAAGAAGGGAGCTGGAAGAATAGGGAAGCCGGAGAGAAAAGGAGCGGGCGGAACCTCATAGTGCGAAGCAGTCCCGGTGTGGGTCCGGGCTGTGGGTAGCCAGAAGTGGGAGCCAGGTGAAGTAGAGTAGCCGGGCACATCCCCACTGGAGGAGACGTCAGGGCAGGCTTTCCCCAGCTAAGAAAAGAACGTGAAGTCATCTGTAACTGCCGGTTTATGGAAAGAGTTGTGAAATAAAGAATGTCTTTTATTTGCATCGAACCATGCCTGGAGAGTGTTTATACATCGGACGACATCTGCACCACCACACTCTGCCCCACCAAGACATCTCCCGTCCCGATAGTGACGGCGGAGCCAGGAGTAAGCCTGACAGAAGGGGCCACGACTACAAGCCCAGAGGCACCCCTGGCACCCCGTTACATGTGCCGTAGTCGGCAGGATCCGGATCATATGCAAGGGGTCCCGCTCCAAGAAGAAGGAGATCAAGTGATGCCGAGGACACTGGATCCAGATTATTGGAAAAGAGTCCCGATCCCATGGTGGGAAGAGGAAGAAGTGCCTAAGGCGTTGGACCGGGCACAAGATGGCGGCAAGATGGCCGTTGTTTGTGAAGACACAGAAAGCGCGCGCAGAATTGGCGCCAAAAGAAGAGCCTGGGGCTGGCCGGTGCCGAAAAAGAAGTTCGGAGTACTCCGCCCAAAGAGGGGAGGTGCCGGTCCCAGGGCATCAAAGAAGACATGTGAAGTGGGCGGTGTTTTGAAGAAAAAGAAGAACCGCCGCGGAGGGGTCGATCTGATGTGTGAGACTGGGGGTGGAGTATACCCAAGAGCGGGAAAAGTAGGCCCGCCTCCACTTTCTCCAGCATCTCCACTGACCCCGACGCCTTTACCAAAAACGCTAACTCCGAGCAAGATGGAGACCCCGAGAAAACAGCGTGCTGCAGTGGGCGCGCTGGTAGAAATCAGCCGGGGGAGAGGACGGCCGAAGCAGACTGCGGCCGCAGAAGGACTTACCCTTATTTTACCGGCTGTGCCAGAAGGACCGGAGCGGCCCACCAAAGTAACCTGGGTCACTACCTGGGATGCCGCGACCGGCGAGACCTCGACTGAAGTCCGTGCCACCTATAGGGCACAGCTGCAGCCGGGAAGCAAAGTCCTGGGAACTACATATCAGTGTCCGGAGGTGTCCCCGCCAGTCGAGGTGGGACCTCCAACTCACACAGCAGTTCCGGCCCCGGAAGAGCAACCTACCCGGGAGCTAGAAGAAGACGAGTGGGGATTCTTCTGGGACCCAGTGAAACCGTCACCCCTGACTCAGCGGAAGTCCCCATCACCCCGTCGGGGGTTGAAGATACAAAACCGGAGGTTATGGACATGTTTGTGTTGAATATCGGCATTGTTACGGAGCCGGCAAAGTTTCACAGTTGCAACCTTTGTTCAAGCTACGGAGCCCGGAAGGAGCCTGATGCTGGACTGAGCCAGGGGCTCCCTCCGTGTTGTTAAGGAAGACTTTAGTGTCCGTGTGCCTGCCTTCAAAGACCGGGAGTGCTTGTTATAGTCTCCGGGCAGAAGATCAGCAAAGACCGGGAGTGCCTGCTGACGGCCTCCGGGCACATTGTCTACAAAGACCGGGAGCTCCCAGGAGGGACTCCGGGCGCTGGACTGGTGTGCCCCTTGCGGGTGCCCTAAGGTGAACATGTTTGAAGTTTTATTAAAATGACTTTGTTTGTTTTTACATGTGGTTTTAGATTTATGCCTTGCCGGGAGGCTTAGGCTTAAAGAGGGGAGGAATGTAAGGGGTGGGCAGACCCCTTACAAGGAGGTGAAGTTTCCCCCTGAAGATACCTCACTCTGGGGTAGTTACTGTTGATGTTATTAATAAACATGTTTTTACTGTGCAGTGGGTTTTCCCCTAGAGCCCGGGTGGGACGGCTGTCCCCATAGAAACAGGGCAGGAGAGAGGAGGAGCCGGCAGCTTAGAGAGAGAAGTGTGTGTGTGTTGGAGTCAGTTGTGTCCGGGACGGGAGAGAGGAGACAGCCAGGGGCAGAGTGTGGAGCTGAGTGGGCAGAGAGAAAGAAAGAAAGAAGGGAGCTGGAAGAATAGGGAAGCCGGAGAGAAAAGGAGCGGGCGGAACCTCATAGTGCGAAGCAGTCCCGGTGTGGGTCCGGGCTGTGGGTAGCCAGAAGTGGGAGCCAGGTGAAGTAGAGTAGCCGGGCACATCCCCACTGGAGGAGACGTCAGGGCAGGCTTTCCCCAGCTAAGAAAAGAACGTGAAGTCATCTGTAACTGCCGGTTTATGGAAAGAGTTGTGAAATAAAGAATGTCTTTTATTTGCATCGAACCATGCCTGGAGAGTGTTTATACATCGGACGACATCTGCACCACCACACTCTGCCCCACCAAGACATCTCCCGTCCCGATAGTGACGGCGGAGCCAGGAGTAAGCCTGACAGAAGGGGCCACGACTACAAGCCCAGAGGCACCCCTGGCACCCCGTTACAATGTTATAGAGCAACAGTCAATGCAAACGTGTGGCGCTGTCAGTGTAAGGTTTTAAATGTAACTGACACCTGACACAGCAACAGCAGGGCCTGCAAGTCTTACTGTGTATATTTAGGTTGCCTAACTAGAACAGATAGGTGTTTTGGTACCAAAACAAAGTGTAGCGTGCACACGGTCCTGGGCCCAGCCTACCGTACCCGGGTACTATGGTGCCCAGCTGCCATAACAAGAGACTTGGAGATCCTCTCACGGTGACCAGTATAGCCAACAACTGCAGAATGGTGATCTCCGGCACAGGATGATGCTCACATGCGTCATGGTCCTGCTCTCTAAACTCTAGCACGTCTTCTCCCAATTCACTTAACTGTTTCTGCGGCGCCTCCTTTCTGTTACACACACCTCTCACTTTCCCTGCAGCTCACACACAGCATCTCCTCAGGTCTCCAAATCCACAGCAGAAGTCCGTTGAGATGTTGCTATAGTAACCAAACAGTCAAATGCAGATGCAAAACAGCGGCCTCTTGTGGCTGGTCAGTAACAATGCATACAATGAACACAAAATAAGCATTGTGCAGCATTTCACAGTGGATAAAGGTCATTAATACACTCTCACCCTCATCTGACAGCATTATTATACTGTATCTTAACATGGTTGTTCATAAAAAAAATGAAAAATGAAATAAAAAACCTAATTTTTATTTTTTTGTGTCAAAAAATGTTACATGACCTTACAATCCCTGAGAGAAGTTCTGTCGCTTGTCCATGTTAGTTAAATAAAAGCTTATAACCTGACTTTAAATTCATCCATTGGTTTTATAAATTACTCTTTTGAAAGCTGAAACCCTGCCAAATTTGGTTTAGGTTATGAAAATAAAGTTGCTACAAAGCTGAAATATTGATCATTTAATGAACACAGAAAGGTCAGATTTTGTGAAGACAAACGTTTTGTTGCCCACAGAAAGTAATGTGAAATTCAAACAAATAATTAACTTCTAATACATAAATACCGTATGTTGCATAACACTGGTGAATGAAGTTGTGGTGCTATTAGAGCCATATTTAATATTTTGTGTGACTTCCATGAGCTTGAAGGACTGCATCCATGCAGTTCAACAATGATTCATACAATGTATTGATGAAATCATCAGGAATAGGAAAGAATGCAGTCTTACATGCCTGAGTTCATCTAGATTCTTTGGTTTTGTCTTCCAAGATTCCGCTTTCATCCTACCCCAAACATGCTCAACGATGTTCATGTCTGGTGACTGGGCTGACCAGTCCTTGAGCATCATGATCTTCTTTGCCAGGAGGAACTTAGTTGTAGAGATGGATGTATGAGATGGAGCACCATCCTGCTGCATTTGAATTGCTGAATTTGACCCCTTTTATGATTGGGAATATAAGAGGTAGCTAATACTTCTTGATATTTTAGGTTATTGATATTGCCTTCCACCTTGCAAATGTTTTCCACACCCCCATACTGAATGTAACCCCAGGCCATGATCTTTCCACCACCAAACGTAACTGTTTTCTGGATCCATACGGGCTCCAGTAGGTCTCCTGCAGTATTTGCGGCGGCTATGGTGTAATTCAATTGAAGATTCATCAGAGAAATCCACCTTCTGCCAATTTTCCAGCGTCCATCTGTTTAGCAGGCTGTGGGACTTGGCAAATGCTACACGTTTTTTTAATTGCCTTTTGTTTAGTGCTGGCTTCTAGGCACTGATTCGACCATGGAGGCCATTTCGAGACAGAATCCTACAAACTGTTCTAGTTGACACAGGGACTTGAGGTGACCAGGCCTTTTGGACCTCTGCTGCAGTGGAAGAGGGGCTGGCTTTGGATTTTCTTACCAACAAACGTACCTCCTGAGCAGTTGTCTTGCGGGGTCTTCCGGACCTGGGCTTCTCAAAAACATCTCCAGTCTCTTCAAATCTTTTTTTAATTCTTTGTACTTGATGCTGAGACACATTAAAGGTGCCAGCCACCTCTGCAGTGGATCTGGTCTTCAGCCTCTTGATAATCAAGGCTTTGGTCTCAGGGTGGATTTTTGGCATGTTGTCAGAGGTCAAGTTGCAGTTCAAGTGAAGGTCTGGGGTGCTGGGTTTCTTTTTATACACACCCACTAATTAACCCATCATTTAGTGAGGACAAGTGAGGATGTAAACTAGGATTGGGTGCATTATATGACAAGGCGACAAAACTTTTGTCTTGCCAAAATCTGACCTTTCTGTGTTCATTAAATGATCAATATTGCAGCTTTGCAGCAACTTTATTTTCATAACCTAAACCAAATTTGGGAGGGTTTCAGCTTTCAAAAGAGTAATTTATGAAACCAATGGATGAATTTAAAGTCAGGTTATAAGCTTTTATTTACATAACATGGATAAGCGACAGAACTTCTGTCAAGGACTGTATTGCAATATTTATGTATATTTCACATTTGCACATAAAAAAATATTCTTTATATAACTGTAAACTATAACATCAAACTGTATGTAAATATATTAAAAAAAAATAAAATAAATAAAAATAAAAAGTTCATTTTTTCTATATAAAATGGTAAATATAATTCACGGTGCTAAATTTACTGTTTGCATTTGTCACAAGTAAAATTTACATGTGTTTTGCATAATTACTTTGCACAACTGTAAATATTACATTTGTTTTGTGATTACTTCATGTTGGACAGAAGGTGCATCGTTTCCATTTTAGGCTGGTTGTGTTGCTGGTAGAGGCCGTGGGTATAGTAACAGTGCTGGTGGAAGCCGTTGGTTCACTTTCTTTAGCATGCTGTTGGATCATAATTTATTAGTGCTCTTTTCAGGTCAGCATTACACAGTAATAGAACCAGTTATCACGAGGAAAATAACAAAATCTTTTCATTTACAATCTGAGATGTTGACTACTGAATTGAACTACAGTTGAACCTCGCTTAACGAGTAACCCAGTTAGCGAGTATTTCGCCTAACGAGCAAAGCTTTCTGTAAATTTGTAACTCGGTTTACGTGAAAGCTTTGCTGTACGAGCAAAATACTCACCGCACAAACTTCCAGTTCCATACATCCACCGCGCTCTGACCCACTCTTGCAGTCCCGCACAAACACACACAAGCACGCACAAACACACACAAACACGCACACACACATATTAAGCTCACCTTACCTTCCCTCGCCAGCTTCCTGGAACTTGCATGTATCGGGTAACCAAGGCGACCGATGCCGGACCTTCCGCACTCAGCGCGCTGACGTCAAAGGCAAGAGTCGCTTGCCTCTGATTGGCCAGCTCGCTGCCTTTGAGTAGCGGCTGACAGGGGAAGGTCCTCCCTCCACAGGATGTGTATCCAGTAACCATCATGACGAGGGAAGAACTTCCCCTGTCAGGCGCTACTCAAAGGCAGCGCGCTGGCCAATCAAAGGCAAGTGGCTCATTCCTTTGACGTCATCGCGCTGAGTGCGGAAGGTCCGGTATCGGTCGCCTTGGTTATCCGATACACGTCTTGTACGGGCGAACTGCAAGTTCCAGGAGACCGGCGAGGGAACGGAAGGTAAGGTGAGCATAATCTGTGTTTGTGCGTGTGTTTGTGCATATTTGTACGTGTGTGGAATGGCACAAGGGGGCACCAGCATGGGACATTTAACAAGTTGTGTAACGAATTGTCTGCATTGGAATTATTTCCTATGGGAAATCTTGCTCTGCTGAACGAGTAACTTGGTTAACAAGCACAGTCCCAGAACGGATTGTTCTCGTTAACCAAGGTTCCACTGTATTTCTATATGAACAGCAGGGTAAATAAGATACAGCGAAAAAAAAATAGTACATAACTATACTGGAAGCAAATCCATCTGCAGTATTGTAATTTGAAAATGTATGTATGTGTATATCTGCAAGGACCAAAAGGACATAGATAAATTGATAAATAGTATTAGATGCAATATATAGTCCAAAATTAGATTATAACTCTATTTTACTCAAAAAATGGCTGGAGATTAGTATAAAAGGCTACGGGTCATTTTTGACCGAACAGTACAAGTGTAAAAAAAACGTGGAGCAAAAAGTAAACAAAAAAAAACTACCGAAAGAACCCCTCAAATAAGGAAAAGTCAATTAACCACAAGTTTCAGAACCGCACAATGAATATTTAAAAAAATGTTGAATTTCAAATTCAGTCATTTTTGACCAAACAGAATAGCAGGGTTAAAAAAGAAAGATTTCTACACTCTTAAGGCTCTGTTACACGCAACGACATCGCTAACAAGATGTTGTTGGGGTCACGGAATTCGTGCCACACATCCGGCCTAGTTAGCGACGTGGTTGCGTGTGACACGTATGAGCGACCGCTAACGATGCAAAATACTCAACAAATCGTTGATTGTTGACACGTCGTCCATTTCCCAAATATCGTTGCTGGTTCTGGACGCGGGTTGTTCGTCGTTCCTGAGACAGCACACATCGCTATGTGTGACACCCCAGGAACGACGAACAACACCGTACCTGCGTCCTCCGGCAATGAGGTGGGCGTGTCTTTCATGCGGCTGCTCTCCGCCTCTCCGCTTCCATTGGACGCCTGCCGTGACGTCGCTGTGACGCCGCATGAACCGCCCCCTTAGAAAAGAGGCTGTTTGCCACCCACAGCGACGTCGCTAGGAAGGTAAGTATGTGTGAGGGGTACTAGCAATATTGTGCGCCACGGGCAGCGATTTGCCCGTGATGCACGAACGACGGGGGCGGGTGCTTTCACGAGCGATATCGCTAGCGATGTCGCTGCGTGTAAAGTGCCCTTTAAGCGGGCTTTACACGCTACAACATATCTAATGATGTGTCGGTGGGGTCACGTCGTAAGTGACGCACATCCGGCATCGTTAGTGGTGTTGTAGCGTGTGACAGCTACGTGCGATTGAACGTAAAACCGTTCATCGCATACACGTCGTTCATTTTCTAAAAATTGCACGTCGGGTTGTTCAATGTTCCCGAGGCAGCACACATCGCAGTGTGTGACACCCCGGTAACGATGAACAGATCTTACATGCGTCACGCGGCTCCCGCCGGTAATGCGGAAGGAAGAGGTGGGCGGGATGTTTACGTTCCGCTCATCTCCGCCCCTCCGCTTCTATTGGCCGGCTGCATTGTGACGTCGCTGTGACGCCGAACGTCCCTCCCACTCCAGGAAGTGGATGTTCGCCGCCCTCATCGAGGTCGTATGGAAGGGTAAGTACATGTGACGGGAAATAATCGTTTGTGCGACACGGGCAACAAATTGAATGTGTCGCACATACGATGGGAGCGTGTCACATCGCATACGATATCGTATGCTTAATTGCAAGGTGTAAAGCAGGCTTTGGACATTTAAATTGGAACACCAAAAAGAAAAGTCATTGAATTCTTGATATCAAAGGATTGATTGACATGTTAATGACATACAAATTATAAAAAAATAAAACATTTAAAAACATCTCGGTTTATTCAGTATCAAATATCAGCACCATGCACAGAAATTCATACATATATATATATATATATATATATATATATATATATTAGTACAGACCAAAAGTTTGGACACACCTTCTCATTCAAAGAGTTATCTTTATTTTCATGACTCTGAAAATTGTAGATTCACATTGAAAGCATCAAAACTATGAATTAACACATGTGGAATGAAATACTTAACAAAAAAGTGTGAAACAACTAAAAATATGTCTTTTATTCTAGGTTCTTCAAAGTAGCCACCTTTTGCTTTGATTACTGTTTTGCGCACTCTTGGCATTCTCTTGATGAGGTAGTCACCGGAAATGTTTTTCACTTTACGGGTGTGCCATGTCAGGTCTAATAAGTGGGATTTCTTGCCTTATAAATGAGGTTGGGACCATCAGTTGTGTAGAAGTCTGGTGGACACACAGCTGATAGTCCTACTGAATAGACTGTTAGAATTTCTATTATGGCAAGAAAAAAGCAGCTAAGTAAAGAAAAACAAATGGCCATCATTACTTTAAGAAATGAAGGTCAGTCAGTCCGAAAAATTGGGAAAACTTTGAAAGTTTCCCCAAGTGCAGTGGCAAAAACTATCAAACGCTACAAAAAAACTGGCTCACATGAGGACCGCCCCAGAAAAGGAAGACCCAAGAGTCACCTCTGCTGCGGAGGATAAGTTTATCCGAGTCACCAGCCTCAGAAATCACAGGTTAACAGCAGCTCAGAATAGAGACCAGGTCAATGCCACACAGAGTTCTAGCAGCAGACACATCTCTAGAACTGTTAAGAGGAGACTTTGTGCAGCAGGCCTTCATGGTAAAATAGCTGCTAGAAAACCACTGCTAAGGACAGGCAACAAGTAGAAGAGACTTGTTTGGGATAAAGAACACAAGGAATGGACATTAGTCCAGTGGAAATCTGTGCTTTGGTCTGATGAGTCCAAATTTGAGATCTTTGGATCCAAAAACCGTGTCTTTGTGTGACGCAGAAAGAAAAGGTGAATGGATGGACTCTACATTTGTGTTTCCCACCGTGAAGCATGGTGGAGGAGATGTGATGGTGTAGGGGTGCTTTGCTGGTGACACTATTGGGGATTTATTCAAAATTGAAGGCATACTGATCCAGCATGGCTACTACAGCATCTTGCAGCGGCATGCTATTCTATCCAGTTTGCGTTTAGTTGGACCATAATTTATTTTTCAACAGGACAATGACCCTAAACACACCTCCAGGCTGTGTAAGGGCTATTTGACTAAGAAGGAGAGTGATGGGGTGCTACGCCAGATGACCTGGCCACCACAGTCACCAGACCTGAACCCAATCGAGATTGTTTGGGGTGAGCTGGACTGCAGAGTGAAGGCAAAAGGGCCAACAAGTGCTAAGCATCTCTGGGAACTCCTTCAGGACCGTTGGAAGACCATTTCCGGTGACTACCTCTTGAAGCTCATCAAGAGAATGCCAAGAGTGTACAAAGCAGTAATCAAAGCAAAAGGTGGCTACTTTGCAGACCCTAGAATATAAGAAATATTTTCAGTTGTTTCACACTTTTTTGTTTAGTATTTCATTCCACATGTGTTAATTCATAGTTTTGATGCCTTCAATGTGAATCTACAATTTTCAGAGTCATGGAAATATGGAAAACTCTTTCAATGAGGTGAGTCCAAACTTTTGGTCTGTACTGTATATATATAATGAAAAAAGAATGAAAACATGGGTTCCCTTGCCAGTTTCCCATGCTGGTACTAACCTGACTTCAAACTGGACTGGCAGCACCTAGAAATGTGAACAGGTGCGTATCTGTACATGATGCAAAATATATGTAAAAAAGAACAGTCGCACACTGCAAAACCACAAAAATACACTACCTAATAAAAAAATTTTTTTGGAGGTTTTTAGAATATTAGAATGGCCATTATAATACTAGCCCAGCGCCACCTCACGGCACCCTCCTTAACTGGGTCCTACTCTAAACTGCATCTTTCTGGGCTTCTTAAAAACCAACACAAGATCAGCAGGTGACCACAGAAAGGTGAATGAAACTGGCGGGGAGTGTAAAACTTCACTATATGGAGAGAAGGTATGCACACCAATGACTATGTAAGGGGAATATATGAAAAGCAGAAATTGCTGTGTGAATACTGGCCTGAAAAATAGCTACATGCAAAAATGAAAAAATGAGAATGGAATCTGCATTACTGCCATGAAGTATGAATAAAGAGAAATTTAGCTATTGAATTGATCAATGCAACAGAGCCCCAAAACCTCTTCACGGTATTCTCTTACATTGGGGTCCCTAGCTAATGTGTGTCCTCTCATGCAGTTAAAAAACTTACCGTGTATGGGAAGCTGAGACCCAGGCTATATGTGTATAATGTGGACCGGCAAAAGGTATGGGTGGGGTTGGGTTCACAAACGAAAGACTACCAACAAATTAAGTTTTTTTTAGGTTTTTGCACCCAGTTCAGACTAAAGGGGGCTCTACACGCTACGATATCGTTAATGTTTGATCGTCGGGGTCAAGTTGTTAGTGACGCACATCCGGCGTCATTAACGATATCGCAGCGTGTGACACTGACCAGCGACCTTAAGCGACATCAAAAATGGTGAAAATCGTTGACCATGGAGAGGTCGTCCCAAACTCAAAAATCGGTAAGGGTTGTTTATCCAGGTGGTTCATCGCTCATGCGACAGCACACATCGCTATGTGTGACACCGTAGGAGCGAGGAACGTCTCCTTACCTGCCGCCGGCCCCAATGAGGAAGGAAGGAGGTGGGCGGGATGTTACATCCTGCTCATCTCCACCCCTCCGCTTTGATTGGCCGGCCGCTTAGTGACGTCGCTGTAATGCCGAACGTCCCTCCCCCTTGAAGGAGGGATTGTTCGGCAGTCACAGCGACGACGCCGACCAGGTAAGTATGTGTGACGCTGCCGTAGCGATAATGTTCGCTACGGCAGCGATCACAAACAATCGCATGCGAGACGGGGGCGGGTACTTACACGCTCGCTATCGCTACAAATTGCTAGCGATATCGCTACCGTGTAAAGCCCCCTTTAGCATGGTGTTCCAGACGTTATTTCTTAATTTGTTTAAACAATATGCGACAGCCCATATGATGATGTCATGTCTTTGGAAGTTTCTGATAGGTTTATTGGCAACATCTGCATTAATTAGAGACACACCTGTGGAGGTATTTTAATGCACATCTGAAACACACTATTTCTTTGTGTAGCCTCATGAGAAAGTCAAAAGAAATCAGCCAAGATCTCAGGAAGAGAATTATGGACTTGCACAAGTCTCGTTCATCCTTGGGTGCAATTTCCAGATACATGAAGGTGCCTCGTTTATACTCAAGTATATTATACGCAAGTACAAACAAGATGGGAATGTCCAGCCATCATAATTCTCAGGAAGGAGACTAGTTCATTATACCAGAGATGAAGGTGCTTTGGTCAGAAATGTGCAAATCAACCCAAGAACAAAATAAATAAAACTTGTGAAGATGCTGGCGGAAGCTGGTAAGATTGTGTCATTATCCACAGTGAAACGAGTACTGTATCAACATGGGCTGAATGGCCTCTCAGCCATAAAGAAGCCATTGCTCCAAAAGATGTTGTGGATAAGCACGGCACTTCTGTGTGGTAGGTGCTCAAGTAGGATCCAGTCAGATATGTAGCAAAGATCAAATACTTGGCACTCAAATAGCAGTGGACACAGTGAAATACATCAGCACTACTTTCACTCACAAGCTGAGCAGACCATCCACACTGCACACTGATAAAGGTCTATGGTAGACCGAAATGTCTGTGCTGTATCTGGTCAAGCTTACTCAATAAAATACCAGTTTCTTCAACTATTTGAGTGCCAAGTATTTGCTCATTACTCCAAAAAACACATTAAAAAGCCAGATTAATGTTTGCAATGCATACAGGAAGAAAGACCTTAATTTTTGGAGATATGTCCTGTGGTCTGACGAAACTAAAATTGGCCATAATGACCATCGCTAAGCTTGGAGTCAAAAGGGAGAAGCTTTGAAGCCTAAGGTTATGTGCTCACGATCAGGACTCACTGTGTTCAGAATGCAGCGAGTCCTGACCGCACATCTCCTCCCCAGGAGAACGCAGGAGACTGCAGCTGCTTGTACCCACGATCAGGGTTCCGTGCGCTGCGGTCTCTCGCTTTTGTTCTTCCTACAGAGGACTCAAGCAATTCCGCAGGTATTAACATGATGCAGTCTGGAAAGCTGCTCCGCAAGTCAGTATTTGCTGTGGAAAAAAAAAAGCACAGTGGGCACGGGATTTAGAGAAATCCCATCCACTATGCTTTTACTGTACACCGCAGCGGTTTGGACGCAGCTGACGTATGCTGTGTCCAAACCGCTGCAAATACTGATCGTGAGCACACACCCTAAGGCTACCATCCCAACTGTGAAACACGAGGGAGGCAGCATTGTGTTGTTTTGCTGCAGGAGAGACTGGTGCACTTGACAAAAGAGATGGCATCATGAGGAAAGAAGATTATGTGGCAATACTGAAGCAACAACTCAAGACATCAGCCATGAACTTAAAGCTTGGGGGGAATTGGGTCTTTCAACTGAACAATGACCTGAAGTATACTGCGAAACTGGCTGCAAAGTGGCCTAAGGAAAACAAATTTATCCTGTTTTGGAGTGGCCATCACAAAGCCATTATTCTTGATGTATGCAAAGCGCTATGGAATTAATAGCGCTATTTATATGAATAAATATATATACTATTATCTCAATCTTATTGAAGATTTATGGGCAAAGCTGAAAAGGCCGATGTGAAGGCGACCTTCAAGCATGGCTCAGTTACTCCAGTCCTGTCAGGAGGAATGGACTCAAATTCCTACCAAATATTGTGAGAAGCTTGTGGAAGGAGATCCAAAATATTTCACCCAAGTCATACAGTTTAAAGGGAACCTGTCACCACTTTTTTTTGGCATTCTAACATGCTGTATATGAGAGCTCAGGCTGCTGTGACTACATAAAAAACACTTTATAATACCTACCTAATGGTCGCGCTGCGGTGGAATTGGGTCACGGAGGAGTCTCCGGTGCCGGCTCTTTCGTCCTCCTTCTTCTCTAGCCGCGGTGCATGACGCGTCCGACGTCATCCACACTTCAGGTCCTGACCAGGGCAGATCAAAGTATTGTAGTGCGCCTGCGCGGGACCGGTGAGTGTGTATGACGTCGTACGGGTCATGCACAAAGGCGTCAGGAGGACAAAGATGGCTGAAAGAGGCAGCACCGGAGAACGGAGACGCCTCCGTGACCCAATTCCAACGCAGTGCGACCGTTAGGTGAGTATTTAAAAGTGTTTTTTATGTAGTCACAGCGGCCTGGGCTTTTATATACAATTTGTTAGAATGCTGTATATAAGAGCACGGTGGTGGTGGCCGCAGCTTATAGCCAAAAAAAGTGGTGACAGGTTCCCTTTAAGGACAATGGCACCAAATACTAATGAAATGAATGTAAACTTTTCACTTTGCTGAAAGTAATAAAAATGCCTTGAACCATTCTCTCTCTCATTATTCTGGCAATTGGTAAATATTAATAATTTTAGATCCTAATTGTCCTAAAATGGGAAAGGTTTATTCTGATTTCATGTCAGAGTGAGAAAAACATGCAGATGTGTCTTTATAGAGAGCGGAGGGAAACTACTGGTTTCACCTGATGTATGTGTATATAATGTGTATGTACATAGCCTGCTCACTGATGTGTTGCACAGGGGGTGCTGAATATTACATACAAGTGTGTACTACGATATTTATATAATTATAAGGGAGATGTCCTATAGCTCAGGCATTTGTATAGGAGCTGTTGTCCAGGTGCTTCTGACCCCGCGGGCCTATCCGGTGCTCCTGTATTGGCCCGGTGGTCCTATCCGGTGCTCCTGTATTGGCCCGGCGGGCGCTCCTGCCCGTGCTCCTCGCAGCTGACACTGAGCGGCGACGCGCTGCTCCGCTCATCAGACGCACGCTGCGCCCTCGTGTCAGTGACGTCACGATTCCCGACTCCTCTCCCAAAACTGAAAGGTCGAATGTGGCCGCCTATAACTCCGCCTACAGACATTTTGTCCAATTGCAGACAGCCATGTGTTGACGTAACGGCTCTGCTGCCCGCCCGCTCGCTATAATTTAGGGTGTGTTTGCCTTGTGATTGGCTAGTGATTAAGAGGCGGGGCTATTCATGGGGACGCTGACTGTACAGACACGCCCCCATGCGCGCGGCTTAGCTCCGGGTTAGCGGAGGATAAGGGCGGCGCAGTCCAGCAGACACCCGGCAGGACGAGGACGGCTCTGTGCACACCCGGTGTATGTGCGGCAACAACATGTCCGCACCTCTGCCTGCCATAGTGCCCGCCGCCCGCAAGGCCACGGCCGCGGTGAGTCCGAGCGTGTAGTGTGCGCTCCCCCGCCCCTCCCCTATGTGTCACTCATCAGGTCTGTGTCCATGCGTGTAATCCCCACCGTCACCTGTCAGTGCTCCAGAGCTGCACTCCATCTCACGCCTGTAACTTCTTCTATGTGTCTGTACACTGCCTCCTCTCTCTGTAAGTGGTGTGTGTGTGTGTGTGTGTATATATATATATATATATATATATATATATATATATATATATATATATATATATATATATATATATATATATATATATATATAAGGTCTGTGCACATCTCTCAGATGTACTAATATATATAGTTATATTAGTACATCTGAGAGCTGTGCACTGACCTCTGTATTTCCAGGAGACTACAACTCCCAGCAGCAGCCAGTCGCACGGTGTGTTCTGCAGGTTGTGGTACTGATGTTGGTGCTGTTTTCCCCGCACATGGCTGATCATTTCTTGGGGGGGGGCTGATTTGTCTCTTATTCTGCATTCTACCATGATTATAGTTTAACCCTTCCTCCGCCGTGTGATCTGCATTCTACCATGGTTATAATTTAACCCTTCCTCCGCCGTGTGATCTGCATTGCGCTCCTGTAGAGTTCCTGCAGGCAGTGGTGGAGCCGTACTGCACCCCTGGATTCCTTACACTCTTGTTTCCATAAAGACAAGTCACCATATTGTGTTGCAGGCGACATTATGGCGGTATTCTTTCCCATCTGTTATTTTTTTTTTTTAAGTCTTTATTTTAATGAGCCTGACACAGCCACATCTCAGCCTAGAGCGAGGCGCTGACACAGACAGCAGTGATCTAATCTAATAACCAAAATGATGCTGAAATCCAGCATAGTGCACCTTATCGAGCAGGTGTGGGGTCCGGTCAGTGAGGATCTGAGCAGCGGCATATAGAAGCAATGGAAGTGTGAGCTGCCTTAATCAGGTGCCGCTTGTATCATTGGACAGTGGCAGCACAGTCCTGAAATAACAGTAGTTCAGGTGCAGGAGGGAGGTGGCTGCTCATAAGATTAGAGATAGTGATGAGTGGGCACTACCATGCTCAGGTTGCTCTGTACTTATAACGACTAGTGATGGGCGAGCACTACCATGCTTGGATGCTCTGTATTCGTACTGACTAGTAATGAGTGAGCACTACCATGCTCGGGTGGTCTGTACTTGTAATGAGTGAGCACTACCATGCTCGGGTGGTCTGTACTTGTAATGAGCGAGCACTACCATGCTCAGGTGCTCTGTACTTGTAACGACTAGTAATGAGCGAGCACTACCATGCTCGGGTGCTCAGTACTTGTAACGACTAGTGATGAGTGAGCACTACCATGTTCGGGTGCTCTGTACTTGTAATGACTAGTAATGAGTGAGCACTACCATGCTCGGATGCTCTGTACTTGTAATGAGTGAGCACTACCATGCTCGGGTGCTCAGTACTTGTAATGACTAGTGATGAGCGAGCACTACCATGCTCGGGTGCTCTGTACTTGTAATGACTAGTGATGAGCGAGCACTACTATGCTCAGGTGCCCGGTACTTGGTAGCACCTAGTAGAGTAAGTAGAAAATGGTGGAAGACCCTGAGGAGTCTAATGTAGGCCATGCTGCGCCTTGGGAAAATGTAAATCCAAAGAACTAGGCACTCGTAACGATATGAGATGGTAGGAAATTTGCAGTCCAAAAAGGAGTGTGGAGCATTTTGGTCATTGGCTCTAACCTTCATTGGGTGCACATGGTTTTTGTCAAGAGATGTGGATCAAGTTTTGATAAATTGTTGGGAAAAACATAGGATGCCTGCCGTGGTGAGAGCGCTAATCTACAGTCTTGGCCAAAAATGTTGGCACCCTTGAGATGGACTTGTAATCTTGAGATTGTTGATATTTTTCAACAATTTTAATCCTATGGCAGTTATTTTCTCCTCTTTCTGTTCTCCATGCTTAGTGTTGCACACACAATGCAAAGATGGAGTCAACGTCTCCCCTCTTTATCTGGTCTCAGGTGTGATTTTCATATTGCCCACAGCCTACTGCCACAGGTGAGATTGAACGAGCATCACATGCTTGAAAAGTTGTTTGCCCACAAATTTGGAAGGGTGCCATCAATTTTGTCTGTCTCATTTTTGGTGTTTTTCTTAAATCATGTCCAAGATGTTTCTTTTTTTTTTTTGTGTGTGTGGTTTTCCAATACACGCAAAGGACATAAACGTGTATAACAAAACATGTAATTGCAATGTATTTCTGGGAGAAATAATTCATTTTCTGGAACAATTTCATGGGTGACAACACTTTCGTCCATGACTGTATAACTAGTTCTTTGTATTATAGTATACAAGGGCTGGGCGCTTGCTAGTGTACCACTTCATCCAAAGGGCCGAGGTTTAAACAGAAAATGGGGAAGTAGCGAGGCTGAGCATGCTCTCTCCTAAGCAGCATTGTTTCTTAGGAAGATAGTTGTGTATTATGTCATTCCCTCTTGTCTATCATACAGGCCTGTATGCAGGCGGTCTAAGGGGTACTTTGCACGCTGCGACATCGCAAGCCGATTGTAGCGATGTCGAGCGCGATAGTGCAGCAAAAAGTGAACAAGTCCTGCACCGCCTGCCCTCAGATTACCTCCAGGTACAGTGGCTCACGTGCTGATGATTGCCATATAGCGCTGGTTGCAGGCGCAGCGTGCTGGTCGGTAGTGAGCAGCTAGGAGATCCAACAACAGGGAGATGAATAATCGACCGCAAACAGCTGCTATGCCAAACAAATTCTTTTTTTATTCAAACGTTCTTTTCATCGGCGCAGATAAAATTGCGGGAGGTGGCTTGGATGCGAGTCCCTCCAAAGGACGACGGCAGTTTCGTCTGTGAGTCAGACTTCTACGGGTCCACCAAGAATTTGTTTGGCATAGCAGCTGTTTGCGGTCGATTATTCGTCTCCCTGTTGTCGAGCGCGATAGTCCCCGCCCCTGTCGCAGATGCGATATCTTGTGATAGCTGCCATAGTGAACATTATCGCTACGGCAGCTTCACATGCACTTACCTGCCCTGCGACGTCGCTCTGGCCGGCGAACCGCCTCCTTCCTAAGGGGGCGGGTCGTGTGGCGTCACAGCGACGTCACACGGCAGGCGCCCAATAGAAGCGGAGGGGCGGAGATGAGCAGGACTTAAACATCCCGCCCACCTCCTTCCTTCCTCATTGCAGCCGGGACGCAGGTAAGGAGATGTTCCTCGCTCCTGCGGCTTTATACACAGCGATGTGTGCTGCCGCAGGAATGAGGAACAACATCGTACCTGTCGCTGCAGCGACATTGGAAATGCCCGACACTACACCGATCATACAATTTCAACACTTTTGCGCTCGTTACTCGTAGTAAAAACGATTCACATACTCCGATGTCGACACCAACGCCGGATGTGCGTCACTTTCGATTTGACCCCACCAACATCGCAGCTGCGATGTCGTAGTGTGCAAAGTACCCCTAAGGCTGTGTTCAGACTAAATTGCTTTTGAGGACATTTTTTGAACAGATCCATTCCAAAATCCTTTTTAAAAACAAAAAAGATCTGTAATTCTTCTCGAGGGGGGTCACATGCACTTTTTGTTTTTTTTAAGCTTTCAAATCACTTCGGGACATGCTACTTTTTAGCAGAGATTTTAGAGGACTTTTTCTTTTCCTGAAGAATTTTTGCAGCCTTGTGATTGGACAGGGCCTGGTTTGGAGCAGATTCGATTCGATCAGGATCCATTTCGGAGACGTGACATACACTTTTTTCTTCCTACTAGATTGTTTTAAATGTCTTTTTAGGAAGTAAAAAAAAGTTCATAATCTCCTCCTACGAACAGCAAAGTGGATTTCCTCTAAAATGACTAGGAAGAGTTTTCCAAATGGTTTTAAAGGGAGCCTGTCAGGTCCAATATGCACCCAGAGCCACGAGCAGTTCTGGGTGTATATTGCTAATCCCTGCCTAACCGTCCCTGTATACACTAGCATAGATAAAGATCTTTAGAAAAAGTATTTCTAAAGATCTTTTATCATATGCTAATGGAAGAGGGGACTAGTCCCCTGGGCGTTACTTCCCTTGCTAGTCGCCCCCATTAGCATGTTAGTACACTCCTGTGGGTGTGCTAACATGCTAATGAATACGCAGCGTCACAGGATGATTTCACTCGCCTCTCCGGCTGCCATCGCCTCCAACAGGGGATTTCGGCTCAGTGTGCATGACCCCGGAGTTTGGGTAATGCGCAGTATGAAGCTGGGTGTACGCGTCCTGGCTTCAAACTGAAGTACTGCGCATGACCGAAAGTCCGGAGTGTGGGCCAATTCTACCAATGATGCTCTGATCCGAGAGTGATCGAGTGTCAGCTTAGTGCGGACTAAGGCTATGTGCGCACAGTGTGTTTTTCACAGCGTTTTTGTTCATTTTTGGGCTCAAAACTGCATGACTTTGCTTCCCCAGCAAAGCCTATGAGTTTCCATTTTTGCTCTCCGCACACAACTTTTTTTTTTTTTTTTTTTTTTTTTTTTACTGCGTTTTTGAGCTGAAAAAAAAAATGGTCATGTCAGTTCTTTTCTGCGTTTACTGCGTTTTCCACCCATGCAATGCATTGGAAAAACACAGAGATCAAAAACACACCGAAATGCGGCAAAAACGCATGCGTTTTTACCGATGCATTTTTGTGCATTTTTTGAGGTAAAAAACGCAGAGTTAAAAAAGCATAGCGTGCGCGCACAGCCTTATTCTCTCCTTTGTGAGCATCTCAGTGCACCGTGAGGAGAAGGGGAACAAGATGTCTCCATCTTCTCTGTTTTCTGAGTCCTTAGAAATCATCCGAGTGCAGTCCAGTGTTTCACACGCACTCATAGACTTGTGTGAGTGTCAGCCATCTGATTCACACTGCCAAAATGGCATTTTGAGGTTCCAGTTGCAGTGCTACCCTATTCAGCCTCCCCATCGCGCTGCCTTTTACATGCCCTATTCCAGCATTACACCCAAATATGCTCTAATACGTTTTGAGGGGATTTGACTTCATATTGTTTGTAATTATACTCCACGATGGAGACACTATAGTCTATAGACACTATATATTATGAAGTTTGTGCCATCTGTACCCTCATAACATGCAATTGGCTTTACATATCCCCAGTGATGTCTACCTATCTTGGGGCATGGTCCTGGTGTTTTAATATGCTTTTAGATTAAATGCATGTTCACCTTCTTAATAAAATTTTGTATAATTTTTGCACTATAAAAACTCTTGTTTCTTTCTCTTCATAGTGTGTACATAGCCTTAAGGCCGCTTTACACACTGCGATATCATGACCGATATCGCTAGCGTGCGTACCCGCCCCCATCGGTTGTGCGACACTGGCAAATCGCTGCCCGTGGCGCACAACATCGTGCGGACCCGTCACACTACCTGCCTAGCGACGTCGCTGTGACCGGCCTCCTTTCTAAGGGGGCGGTTCGTTCAGCATCACAGCGACGTCACAGCAGCGTCACCGAACTGCCACCCTATAGAAGCGGAGGGGCGGAGATGAGCGGGACGTAACATCCCGCCCACCTCCTTTCTTCCTCATTGTCGGCGGCCGCAGGTAAGGTGAGGTTCCTCGCTCCTGCAGTGTCACACATAGCGATGTGTGCTGCCGCAGGAGCGACGAACTACTTAGTATACCGAACAGCAGTGATATTCGAGAATAGGGGGGCATGTCACCGATGAGCGATTTTGACCGTTTTTTGCGACGATTCAAAATCGCTCATAGGTGTCACACGCAACGACATCACTAAAGCAACCGGATGTGCGTCACAAAGTCCGTGACCCCAACGAGATTGCTTGAGCGATGTCGCCGTGTGTAAAGTGGCCTTAAGGCTGCTTTCACACATCCGGTTTTTGCTGAGCAGCACAATTACTTCGCTTTGCAGAAAAAACACAACCGTTTTTTTGGGGGGTTTTTGCCGCCGGTTGCGTTTTTTCCCGCATAGACTTGCATTAGCGCCGTATTGTGCCGCATGGCCTTGCGTTGCGTCCGTTTTTTGCCGGAAGCGGCATATTTAGCCCATGCGGCGGCCAGATGGAACGTTGCCTGGCATGTTTTTTGTGCGGCGAAAAAACCGCATCGCGCCGGATGCGGCGCAATTTACAATGTAAGCCTATGGACGCCGGATGCGTTTTTTTTTGTACTGCGCATGCTCAGTATCAAGCTGCATCCGTCAAAAAACGGACGGGCCGCATGTAAAAACTTATGCAACGGATCCGTTTTTTTTTCGCCGCATCCGTTCCATAGGTTTTTGAGCCGGATTGAGCCGCACTGCAAAAAACGGATGTGTGAAAGCAGCCTTAGTGACATAGTTTTTCTCCTTGAAGAAAAAAAAAAGCCCAGCTTTCCCAACCCATGAAATCCAAAGCACTTGGATTAGTTCCCATTAGACAATGTAATGGTTACATGTTGTACGTGTGATGAGCACTGGTAGATCATGTATGTGTATCACAGACATCTGAAATCCTCTTCCTTTGTAGAGGACCATCTGATCTTTACAGAGCCATCAGTAATTGATGGTAACCCGTCACATGCCTCTTTAGTCTCCCGGGCCGTGCCCTACTGCTGCCATCCTGCTGTAATGTGTTGTGACCGGTTTACAGGCCTTGTCGGATGCTATTAGGGTGGTCTCTGCTGTCCGGGACCTTCTGTTATTTGACTCCCAGAGTCCTTAGCTAGAGGACTGCAAATCTGTGACCCTCAGAGACCTCCTTCTGCCCTGGAGGTAAAATGGGCCTTTTTGTTGTGTGTGATTCCAGTATTTGTGACCCGCTCTTTATCAGATTAGTATGACGCTACACAGAGAGGGCGCTCAGTCGTGTCCTATGACCCCAGACACATATTAATGGCAGCTCTGTGAAGGCGGTGGGTCACGTTTGTGTCTAAAGCTCAAGTCTTGTACCAGATTTAGTTGGATCTTCCTATATAACATGTTAGGTATTAACCCCTTACTTCTCTTTTTTTGTAGGTAATCTTCCTGCACGGCTTAGGAGATACTGGGTAGGTATAATGTATGTTCTTGGCGTTTTCGTCACACGTGTACAGTCTGCAGACTTCTCCGAGAGTCAGCGAGGAATGTTGTTCTACCATTATACCTCAGGGTAAAACCAGTTTGTTACAATGGCGGCTGGAGAATTGTCAGGCCTCCCTGCAGATGTATACCACTGTCGTGCACAGGGCAGACTTGGTTTTGAGATTATATTCAGTTAGATCCAGAAATATTTGGACAGTGACACAAGTTTTGCAATTTTAGCCATTTACCAATCCTATTCTATACACAGTTATATAATCAATCTGGGCCTAAAGTGCAGACTATCGGCTTTAATTTGCGCGTATTCACATCCTAACTGGAGTAGGTTTAGGAATTACTGCTTTTTAAAGCACAACTCCAAAGTTTTTTTTTGTTTTATAATTTCAGAGCTGGAGTGAAATGTAAAGGCCCATTTACACACAACGACATCGCTAACCAGATATTGTCGGGGTCACTCACTGTGTTCGTGACGCACATTCGGCGTAGTTGGTGACGTCGTTGCGTGTAACAGCTAGGAGCGATCAAAAATACTCACCTGATCGTTGACACGTCGTTCATTTTCAAAATCTTGTTGGTCGTTGTGGATGTCGGTTGTTCGTCGTTCCTCAGGCAGCACACATCGCTACGTGTGACACCCCGGGAACGAGGAACAACACCGTACCTGCGTCCTCCGGCAACGAGGTGGGCGTGTCGATAATGCGGCTCCTCTCCGCCCCTCCCCTTCTATTGGACGCCTGCCGTGTGATGTCACTGTGATGCCGCACGAACCGCCCCCTTAGAAAAGAGGCTGTTCGCCGGCCACAGCGAGGTCACTTTGAAGGTAAGTCCGTGTGACGGGTACTAGCGATATTGTGCGCCACGAGCAGCGATTTGCCCGTGACGCACAAACGACGGGGGCCGGTGTGATCGACAGCGATATCACTAGCAATGTCGCTGCATGTAAAGCAGCCTTTAGTCTCATGCCCCCCTGTAATATACTCACCTGACACCTTCTTCATCTATTTCCAGAGTTGCTCCACTCGATCTCCAGCGATTTTTAACCTGCCAGCAGTGCTAGTGTTTCGTGGAGTGCGCCGGAGGTGACAAATCAATACATCTCTGAGAGCCTCGTTGTGGCTTTCATAGAGTTGAATTGAGAGGTTGTGATGTAACTTCTGACTGCCAGCCAGTCAGAAGTTTTGGGCACAAGATGGCACCGTGATCAGAGTGGGGCTGAAGAAGAATGAAGATGGCGGCAGGTCAGTTTAATAACGGGGGCATGGGACTTACATTTAAAGTGCCAATCTAGTGCTGTAAGAGGAAAAAATGCTGGAGTGATGCTTTAATATTTAGCTGCCTCTTTTTCGAGGGACCAAAGGTAATTAGACCGTTATCTCAAAAGGTCTTTAATGGACTGCATGGGCTATTCCCTTGTCAATCCTTCATTAATTAACAGGTAAAAGGTCTGGAGCTGATTCCAGCTGTGGTATTTTCATTTAGAAGCTGTTGCTGTGAGCTCACAACATGCGGTCAAAGGAGCTCTCCATGAAAGAGAAACAGATCATTATTCGGCTGGAAAAAAAAAAAGAAATCCATCACAGAGAGCAGAAATGTTAGGAGTGGCTAAATAAACAGTTTGGTATATTCTACAAAAAGGAGCGCACTAGTGAGCTTTGAAAATAAAAAAAAAAAGGTCTAGACGTCCACGAAAGGAAGCAGTGGTGGATGATTGTAGAATCCTTTCTATAGTGAAGAAAAACCCTTCACAACATCTCCAGGAAGCAAGTGCTTCAGTATCTAAGTATACCATAAAGAAAAGACTTAATGAGAGCAAATACAGAGGCCTCACCACAAGGTGCAAGCCATAATCAGATTCAAAAATAAAAAAACAGATTAGACTTTGCCCAAAAAATTATCTAAAGAACCCAACCCAGCTTTGGAAAAGCATTGTATGGACAGATAAAAATAAGATCAACCTGAACCAGAATAATGGGAAGATGAAAGTATGGAAAAGGCTTGGAACAGCTCATCCAAAGCACAGCACATACATCCTCAGTTAAACATGTTGGAGGCAGTGTGATAGCCTGGAATGCATGGCTTCCAATGGCCCTGGGTCACTAGTGTTTATTGATGATGTGACTGCAGACAGAGGCAACCGTATGAATTCTGAAGTGTACATGGCTATAATTCCTGCTCAGATTCAACCAAATACAGCAAGGTTGATTGGATGGCGCTTCACAATACAGATGGACAATGACCCAAAACATTCTGCGAAAGCAATCCAGGAGTTTAAGGCAAAAAAGTAGAGTATCCAGATCTCAACCCCATCAAGTAGCATTTCACATGCTTAAGACAAAATTTAAGGGAGAACGACCCACAGATGGGCAACAACTGAAGTTAGCTGTTTGTAAAGGCCGTCAAAGCCTCGCAAAGGAGAAAACCCAGCGTTTGGTGATGTCCATGGCTACCAGACTTCAGCCAGCCATTGCCTGCAAAGTAATGAAAATGAATATTTTATTTATGGTAAAGTTACTTTGTCCAATTACTTTTGAGCCCCTGAAATGAGGAGGCATTGTAGAAAAATGGCTGAAATTCATAAACGTTTCATAACATATTATTTTTCAACCACTTTAGTTTGAACCTGAAAGTCTTTACTTCAATTACATCTTAGTTGCTTCATTATTAAATGAAAAATAGTGATATGCTAAGCTGAAATCATGAAGATTTACTGTAGTCACTGTTCAAATATTTCTGGTCATAACTGTATGCAGAATCTTTACTATAATGGGGTTTTACCATTATCTTTTTCCATAAAAAATCTTATCACTTGTACAGAATCCCTAGATACCTTTTGAATAAACCTGTACTTTTTCTTCTGCCGTGCATTCATGAGTGTATTTTACTAAATGCCCATATGTAATCTGTGTATGTTTTGTGTTTGCCCCCCACTTTGACTGCTTCACCCTTTTACTGCACATCAAAGCTATTACGCTAGTCTAAGGGCGGCTTCCCAAAATCCATCCACTGTGCTTGTACTGTACAACGCAGCATTTTAGACGCAGCTGACGCATACTGTGCCCAGAACGCTGCAAACACTGATCGTGGGCACGCACCCTTAGGCGGTCTTTGTACATTGCGACATCGCAAGCCGATGCTGCGATGTCGCACTCGATAGTTCCCGCCCCCGTCGCAGCAGCGATATCTTGTGATTCCTGGCTTAGCGAACATTATCAATACGGCAGCTTCACATGCACTCACCTGTCCTGCGACGTCGCTCTGGCCGGCATCCTGCCTCCTTCCTAAGGGGGCGGGTCGTACAACGTCACAGCCACGTCACACAGCAGGCGGCCAATCAAAGCGGAGGGGCGGAGATGAGCAGGATGTAAACATCCCGCCCACCTTCTTCCTTCCGTATAGCCGCCAGCGGCAGGTAAGGTGATGTTCCTCGCTCCTGCGGCTTCATACACAGCGATGTGTGCTGCCGCAGGAACAAGGAACAACATCTTACCTGTCGCGGCAGCGTAATTTTGAAAAAGTCGGAGCCTACACCGATGATACGACGCTTTTGCGCTCGTTAATCGTATCATCTAGGATTTACACACTACGATGTCGACAGCGACGCCGGATGTGCGTCGCTTTCGATTTGACCCCACCGACATCGCACGTGCGATGTCGCAACGTGCAAAGTACCCCTTATACTTCATACGGTCGTCCAATTTTCACATACATGTCCATTATAATCTATGGGGCTGTAAATATTTCTGTGTTCTTTTGCGGTCTTTGTATCTGTAAAATAAAGCGATATGTCTGTTTTTGATCGGAGTCACAGATCAAATTTACCCATACAGTTATATGGGATCGTAAAAATCACAGCTCATTGGCATCAGTGTACAGTCCGCGTGCCATCTGTGATTGGCAAAACGTCCCTAAGGCTATGTGCGCACGTTGCGTAATTACATGCATTATCGCTACGGCAGCGTCACACATACTTACCTGGTAGGCGGCGTTCCTGTGACTGCCGAACAATCCCTCCCTTCAAGGGTGAGGGACGTTCGGCATCACAGTGACGTCACCGCAACGTCACTAAGCGGCCGGCCAATCAAAGCGGAGGGGCGGAGATGAGCAGGACGTAACATCCCGCTCACCTCCTTCCTTCCGCATTGCGGCCGGCGGCAGGTAAGGAGACGTTCATCGCTCCTGCGGTGTCACACATAGCGATGTGTGCTGCCGCATGAGCGATGAACCACCTGGATAATCAACCATTACTGATTTTTGCGTTTGGGACGACCTCTCCATGGTGAACGATTTTCACCATTTTTGAGGTCGCTTAAGGTCGCTGGTCAGTGTCACACGCTGCGATATCTGTTATGACACCGGATGTGCGTCACTAACAACGTGACCCCGGTGACAAAACATTAACGATATCGTAGCATGTAAAGCCCCCTTTAGTCTTCGTGTAGACTTTTGTACTTGGCACTTGCAGTTTGCTTTTCTGTTAGAATAGCGGTTTTGGCTTGGAGGACTTGTGTGACTGCTGCTCCATGTGGCCAGCAGCAGATGGGCGTCTGAAGCTCCTGGCATGCTGCGTTATAGGGCCTGGCACGTGCATCCTGGTAAGTGTGCACATGAGCAATGTAAGTGCAGGATTCTTACAGTAATCTCAGCCCGTAGAGAATGTTTCCACATCGCCCACAATGACCAGGGATGCGTGTGTGTAATGTACTGGGCAGGCAGCTCTCCATAAGCTCCGTATTCTTATCCTTTACACACTGCGAATGTATAGCAATGTCTCGTCTCTACCCTCCAGGCACGGCTGGGCAGAAGCAATGGCAAGCATCAGAAGTCCCCATGTGAAGTATATCTGTCCACATGCGTAAGTGTAATGTCTCTGCATGTTAGAATAGTAAATATAATCTATTGTATTATCTAGATGGAGTCTTTTTTTCCTGTTCATAAACCAGAATATTATCATTGCTGCTGTAATGTGCAGTCTTGCCTGACATATCTATTGGCTTTCTTGTTTCCTGTCTTGGCTTCTCACCTCCAGCTTATCTGCCATGATATCACAATTACATGCTATAATGCCGGTGTTCACTCAGCTTACTGCTGCCAGTCCTAGCTGAAGGCATTATAGGGTTAATTTCTTATAATCTAGACATGGGGTGCCCATCCTGTGGCTCGCAGCTGTCTGCCAGCTTGTTGCATTTGCACCAGGTCTCCAGACGGTGACATTTTTGAGTAGACGCACATAGAAGAGCAGGTCTGAATAGAGGTATACCCTGCATGTTGGTGTACTGCCTCGAAGTGGTGATTTCTGTGAAAAAGCTTTGGCTGTCATCATACTTGTAATGGGGGCTCTGGGTATCACTACTGTGAGGGGTGGGAGCGAACCTCTCTCTGAGCGGACTGTGTGGACCTCGCCAGCCTCTCTCTCTGAGCTGTGTGGGCCTCGCCAGCCTCTCTCTGAGCGGACTGTGTGGACCTCGCCAGCCTCTCTCTCTGAGCTGTGTGGGCCTCGCCAGCCTTGGTCTCTGAGCTGACTGTGTGTTGGAGACCACAGATCTAGACTGTAGACGCATCAACACCATTGTTTTTCAGGCCCTGTAAAACTACAGTTGTACTTCTTTAATTCCAGGCCCATCATGCCAGTTTCGCTGAATATGAACATGGCAATGCCGTCCTGGTGAGTAATGACACGCCGCGCCTGTGAAGGTCCTATTTTCTTATTTAATATTTGAATAATTGTAGTGACATTACTACTGTGTCAGTATGTACTTTTTTTTCCTCTCTTAGTCTATGTGCGCACTTACCGGATTTTGCCGCGGATTTTCCGCGGATTTGCTGCATGTTTCGCTGCAGAAAATGTTCATAACATCTCTGCAGTGAATCACCAGCAAATCCTATGGAGAAAAAAAATCCTGTGCGCACTGGGCGGAATTTGACAGCTGCATGTTTTGCTGCGGGAATCCCGCAGCAAAAACAAGTGCATGTCACTTCTTTTCCACACGTCGCTGCGGGATTTCACTCCATTGACTCCAATGTTAATCATGAAATCCCGCAGGGAATAACGCAGGCAGCAAATTCTGTGCGGTTCACTGCGTTTTCCTGCATTATTCCCTGCGGTATTTCGCGGTTTACCTCCGGTAATGTGCATCGCTTGTCTGCGGTTTTGCAGGGAAGTGATGTCATTACAGGAAGAGGAAGCCGTGCAGAGTAAACACACACAGACATCACAGACACACACAGATCACACACACACAGACATCACAGACACATAGAACATAGACACAGACACATAGAACACACATAGAAAGAAAACGGAAATATAGGAAAAAAAGAACGTGGGCTCCGCTGCATATTTACCTTCCAGCCGAGGTAAGCACACAGCGGCGGCCCGGTATCCTCAGGCTGGGGAGGGAGAGGGGCAGGGATAATGTCCCCCGCCTCACTCCCCCTCCGGCAGCCAAGAATATCAGCCGCAGCTGCCCCGGCACTGTCGCATGCATTATGCGGCACTACCGGCGTGTCCTCGGCTCTTCTTGCCACCGTGTAGCAGTGGTGGAAAGGTAATACAAGGGGTTAATGGTGGTGGATCACCGCCATTAACTCCAGGCTTGATCATGGCAGCGTCTATGTGACAGCTGACATGATCAACCCGTAAGTAAAGTGAAAAAAACACAGACACCGAAAAATCCTTTATTTTAAATAAAACAAACAAGCCTCGTTCACCATTTTATTAACCCCCCCCCCCCCGAAACAAAGCTCCGGCGTAATCCACAGCTCCGACGTCCTGCGCTGTTTCCATCCAGCCGCGACTGACACACAGCGCTGAATGAAAGCAGCAGACAGCAGAGGTAATTACCGGTCATTTCCCACGGCCGGTAATGTGAACTCACTGCCGACCGTGGGAAATGCAGCGATCTGTCCTCTATCTATCTATCTATCTATCTATCTATCTATCTATCTATCCCTCTATCTATTCTTCTGTCTATCTACTATCTCAGGATTAAATGACTTTTTTTTTTTTTTTTCAATGTGCTTTATTGCATTGAATGCAATAAAGCACATCCCAACCCGCACGCGGCAATACCGCGAATAATACCGCGGTAAAACCGCGGCAAACCGCATGCGGTTTTCGGGTGCGGTTTCCCGCGGTTTTTTACCGCGGGTGCGGTAATCTTTGAAGGCATGCGGAATTTTCTCAAGAAAATTCCACTTCCCAGTGTGCACATAGCCTAATTCTCTCCTCAGCAGCTCCCCTCTACAGTCAGTCAGCAGAATGCGGCTAATGTTGGGTGCGGCTGTAGTCTTCCTCACATCACCATGTGTAGATGCCCCATGTGATTCTATGGTTCGCAGCTACACCCTGATAATACAAAGTGCTGTTATAATCCATGCTTCTGTCAGTGCTGCAGGTGGGCCTTGAGGACTGGAGTTGGGGACCTCTGCTCTATATGATGATGTTTTCTCTTTGGGAATTGTAAAAGGGCAAATATCTGCATAGATAAAGCGGTGCTCCTAGCAGGACACCCCCCTTTTGTAGAGCGAATGTCCTGATATTGAACTGATATATCCAGGAAAGCTGAATACATTTTCCCTTTATCAGATTATCAATTATACAAGTATTTGAGTAATTAAAGGGGGATTCCCATCTCCAAGATCCTATGCCAATATGTAGTAACTGTAATAATAATATTAGCAAATACCTCCAATTAGAAATGTATTATAATTCTCCTGATTAGCTATATCACTTACCTCATGTGCAGGGCATTACAGTAGCTTACGTATACAGGTTCCGTCCACTAGTAACTAACTGACTATATGCGTGCTCATAACCATGGATACCTAGGCTACTGTAATACCCTGCAAATGAGGTAAGTGACATAGCTTATCAGGAGAACTATACTACATTTCTATATGAAGATATTTGCTAATTTTATTCTCATTACACCTACTATATATTGGGATAGGATCTTTGAGCTGGGAATACCCTTTTAATGACCGTACCGTAGTGAGCACCTTTTCTTGCAGTGTCTTACCGGGACATTCCTCTGACATCTATAGGTCCAGCAGGTAACCTTCTTCCTCCTTGTATTTTGGTATATTGTGACATTAAGGAGGCTATACACATTAAACTAATGTAATCCAATCTCATGGATTTTATTGGGGGCGTGTGGCCGTCGATCTAAAGGCCCAGTCACACACAACGACTTACCAGCGATCCCGAAAACGATGCGACCTGATAGGGATCGCAGGTAAGTCGCTGGGAGGTCGCAGGTGAGATGTCACACAGTCAGATCTTACCAGCGATGCAGGAACAATACAGGTCGCAGTAGCGACCTGTATAACGATCTCAGCAGTCACTGTGACCCTGTCCCACAGTGTCAAACACAGCGATGTGTCCTGCCCAGCAGGACATCGCCTTTGAAGAAAATGGCCTGGACCATTCGGCAACGACCGGCGACCTCACAGCAAGGGCCTGATCGCTGGTAGGTGTCACACATAACGAGATCGCTAACGGGATCACTACTGCGTGACAGAAAGCGTGACTCAGCTGCGATCTCGCTAGCGATCTCGTTATGTGTGACGGTACCTTAAGGCGTATTAGATGTTTGCAGGTGACATGGTACAAACAAGGATTAGAGATATTGCATTTTAACATGCCAAATGCTTTGTTTTCAATGGAGATAAGCCGTACCCAGTTTGACAGCAGTTTGTTTACCTCTTATCTTTAGGCACATATGCACACTCAGCTGAACGGAGTGTGCATGTCTCTGGGGAGCTAAGTAGGAATGGCTACTCCTCCAGCTGATGGCTACTGAGGACGTATGGCCATTATAGTGTTGATTTGAGATCCCTCTCCGTTCATTTAGCAGTTTTCTCGTGTCACGGCAGACTGGATGCAGTTTGCAGCACGATGACTGCAGCTTTGTTTTTCAGCTTTTCTATCCAAATGTAGGCCAAGTATTAGTGATCCTTTTCTTTTGGCTAGCTTAGCAGGTGTTGCCATATGCCACTGTATTAGATTGGCTCTTACTCGGGAGTCTCATACAGAATCCATGTGCTTTTATCTGGACTGTTGTCATGTAATACCCTATAAGATTAGAGCCAGACATGTCACATTATTATCTTGAAGGAAAGGTGGGTATTAATTTTGCTTTATTCAGTTTTAAGCTTTCGATCAATAAAAATGGCTGTCAAAAAGGGCCAATCACTAATCTTGTGTGATCAGCCACCCTGTCCCTCATCTGTCACAGAGCTGCACATTATATTAGTATACATACCACCAACATAGTCTACTGCGCTGTACACAGATGGCCTTACAGGGAATCTGGCAGAACAATACCAACCCCCCAACTGGTTATATGGCCCTGTTGCTCTGTGATAGACCGTGTCATCCATACCTTTTATTTATCATCTGTTGCTCCCTAATTCACAACTTGCTGACCATAGATTAATGTGTATGGCCGCCTTTAAATCACAATGTACAGAAACATAGGAATGAAGTAGGTTTGATGCAGCATAGGCTGCTTTCACACATCCGGATTTTGCAGTGCAGCTCAATCCGGCTCAAAAACCTATGCAACGGATGCGGCGAAAAAAAACGGATCCGTTGCATAAGTTTTTCCATGCGGCCCGTCCGTTTTTTGACGGATGCGGCTTGATACTGAGCATGCGTTTTTTGCCGCAGGACGCCGCATCCAGCGTCCATAGGCTTGCATTGTAAATTGCGCCGGATCCGGCGCGATGCGTTTTTTTCGGCGCACAAAAAGGCGTGCCAGGCAACGTTCCGGCCGCCGCATGGGCTAAATATGCCGCATCCGGCAAAAAACGGACGAAACGCAAGGCTATGCGGCACAATATGGCGCTAATGCAAGTCTATGCGGAAAAAACGCAACCGCCGGCAAAAAAAAAAAAGTTTGTGTTTTTTCTGCAAAGCGCCGTATTGTGCCGCACTGCAAAAACCGGATGTGTGAAAGCAGCCATATCGATGTCAGATGAGTCTCCAAAGCCTCTTGCTCAATTTGGTGATTGTGTCTGCAAGCCAGTGAGCTGTCCATCATGCAGAAGATTGGGCGGGGGAGGCGGAGGCTGGGAAGAGCTGTGACACGCCCAGAGCACTTAAGCCTCCTTTGTTTACAAATTAAAGCAGATCATTTTCATTCAAGGAGCAACAGATTGCATAAGTAAAGGTGTAGACACCATTATCTTTCAGACAGAAACTTGTCCATGGAAACAGTTTGGAGGGTTCCCTTTGACTGATTTTTTTTAACTTCCATTGGTCCCTGTGCCCATCAGGGCTCACAATCTAAATTCCAAAAACAGACTGATTTCATAGGTTTCCTTCCAGACTTCAAGCTAATGTAACACAGAACATACACCTCCAAATATTGTCAATAGTTGAAGAAACCGATAAACCAAGTGAGTGGTCCTGTACCTACACTATGTCCTAGGTGGTCTCCTAAAGATGCTAATGGCTACTCTAGATGATATATACGGTAGGTTCGGCTAGGCTCTCCTGTAACAGAAGATACATTTCCCAAATCTAGCAAAGTGGTATTGTATTACTAGTGTGATGAACAGTGGGACCCGATTTTTATGAGAAAAGGGGATCCCAAGTTCCCTGTGTAAGTGGTGATGTGGGTTTATGATCACTACTGCATTCACTGTCTGTGGGAGCAGTGATAATACATGTACACTATGGCTCCAGTATAAATGCATAGAGCTCTATTCACTTCCATTAGAGCCATGGTGTATATGTATGACCAGCACTCTTTTCACTTCCCTTGGGGCCATAGCGTACATGTATACCTGGTTGCTTCTGCACTTTTTTTTACCACACTTTTTCCTTCCACTCAACTTTCCATTAATATGCTTGGATGCAGCTCTCTGTCAACAGCCAGCTTCTTTACCAATGACCTTTTGTGGCTTACCCTCCTTGTGGAGTGTGTCAATGACTGCCTTCTGGACATCTGTGAAGTCAGCAGTCTTCCCCATGATTGTGTAGCCTACAGAGCCAGACTAAGGGACCATTTTAAACGCTTAGGAAGCCTTTACAGGTGTTTTGTGGTAATTCTAATTTTCTGAGATAATGACTTTTGGGTTTTCATTGGCTGTAAGCCATAATAATCAACATTAACAAAAATAAACACTTGCAATAGATCTCTCTGTAATGACTCTATATAATATGTGTGTTTCCCTTTTTGTATTGAATTACTGAAATAAATTAACTTTTCGATGATATTCTAGCCTCCGATATAGACAAGATAAGGAAATGTTCCCTGTTTTTATAGTAGTAATCATCATTGCCTGTTCCTCGGCTTTGGACTTTGCAGTATCATAAATTGAATGAGAGTGCTTTAAATGGATTAGATGGATCGGAGATCTCGACTGCTACAGATTAAGAGGGAGTCGTGAGAGCGAGCTCCTGTGCCCGTAATGTGGCCGCTATATGGAATAGGCAGTGTGATGGTTAATGCTCAGCGCCCCTTTATAAACTGTTCCTCTTGCATTAATACTGTATATGTTTTCCCCGTTTCTCGGATTGTAAGGCCTAGATCTCCTTAATATTACAGGTAGTGGCAGTCTCCTGCTGCACCTCCGTCAGGGGACACTAACTGTCTCCGCTTCCTTCTAATTAATTTTTAAATGACAATATAATTAAAAATTCAGCGTCCGCAGGGTGAAGCCGGCTTAGTGTTGTCTGGAAACAACATGACACAAGCGTAATGGTCCATCAGGCTTTCGGAGTAGTTTGCTCCGCAGGATATTAATGCAGTTGTATTAGGGAATATAATGCCAGGCGCACATAATGAATCCGCCTCCTCTAATTACAGTGGATACCTGCGGCCTGATACTTAATGACCTGTGTTAAATACGTTGTTGTTTTAGGTTTGATATAATTGGATTGTCTCCGGACGCACAGGAAGATGATACCGGCATCAAGCAGGCCGCGGAGAATAGTAAGACGGCTTACTTTTCTATTGCACTATCTGAACCTTGCCCATATAGAAGTCTTGGCAAGCATGTGGCTATAAAGGCGCCGTATTTGCTATGGTCAATAGTGATACAATCGGTATCAGATCGTCAGCAGGCGCATCACTGCCAGGAGCTGATCCCACGATTGTTCACAGCCCCTGGCAGTCACGGGATTGCTGATGTCTGGCAGAAAGGGCTGGTGATAGAGGCGTTGAGGATTCTGGGACTTCAAGTATTTTTTGTTTTTTTTATTAAAGACCCCAAAACATATTTAGTATAAAGTCAGCTGAACATTCCAATGTGTGTGTCAGGGCCTCTCAAATATCTAAATTTAATGCTGTAACCCTTTTTTGTTATTTCGGAGATGAGCCCTTTCCTTTGGTGTCTGCTCTCCCCTATGAACACACATGGCTGAGCTGAATGTTCGTGTGTGGTGGAGGTGGGAAAGCGAACGGACGCCCAAATGAGCGCCCAGCTGTCAGCTATCGAGTGTGAATGGTCAGATATAGTCCCAGTGCCAACCCAGAAGTGAATCCGGATCATAGGGGAATGAGGAAGATGTCAGACTGAGCCTGGGTTACCAACTAACTGGCCAGGATAGTCCGTAAAAATAGGGCACTTTTTTGTCCAAAAATATTTTCAATGTGACCTTCAATTTTTTTGAAGCTGAAGAAACTTATACTGACTATTTTGACACTAATTATCATCATTTTACAGTGAATGAAGTTAAAGGGAACCTGTCAGATCCACTGTGCCCCCAGAACCACCAGCAGCAGCAGCTATGTGTACCGGTCTAAATTCCCCTCCTAACAGTCCCTTCATTACATAGAAAAAGGACTGACTAGTCGGTGAGGTGTTAGATCCCCATGCTAGTAAGCCCATCTAGCATGTTATCACGCCTCTGTGGGAATGATAACCTGACCTACAAGAGTCTGCATCATTGTCCTCGCCATACAAAACGCGTGCGTGCGGCTTTACTTCCTCACATCACTGAGCTTCTGAAGCCGGGTATACCTGTCCGGGCTCCAGAGGCGCACTATGCAGGACAGTAAGCGCGAGCTTTGTATGGCGCTGGTGATGACGCCGGCTCTTGTAGGTCATGCTGTCACGCCCACAGGCAGGGGTGTGATAATATGCTAGGTTGGCTGACTAGTCTGGAGAACTAACGCCCCATCAATTAGTCAAGGGGGTCATTTGCATATCACAAATGGACTTTGGACTGTTAGGAAGGGACTTTCCATAGGTACACACAGCTGCTGGTGATTCTAGAGGACCTGACAGGTTCCTTTTTAATGTCTTCATATCAGAATTATGGGCTGTAGACATGGATCACTTAATCATAATGATTTATTAAGGTTTGTCAGTGAGCCAGTAAAAATAGTCTGTCTATGATTTTTTTTTTTTTTTTTTTCTTTTGATAAGCTGCCCAGAAAAAAATATAAAGCCAGGTTGGTAACCCTGGACCGAGCGTGGGATGCCATATTGCACTAGCACAGTTAGGAACAATATGTTGGCACTCTCCATAGAATACCATAGAGGTCTGTGGGAGACACGGAAAGAATTGTGCAGTGTAGATGAGAATAACCCTGTAATGGATGAGAGAAGCCTTTCATGAAATTTACCCCTGATGACCACCTGTACTTTATATACTGTAGGCCACATCTTTAGCTTCTCAACTCTTTTATCATCTTATTACTCAGATTATTTCAGAAATGTCTGTACCAATGTATTCCTTGTGAAGAATTCTGATCTGGATGTAATTATTCCTAGTTGTCATCAGTTTGCAGATTCTGATCCTACATGTCATCACATTCTGCCGCCTGCGTGTTGGAGTATTGCTGTGCAGTGTGGCAGGGCTTGTCTTTCCCTCCATAGTTATCATGTCTCCATATTCATCCCGCCTACTTACTTCTGACAATCCTTTGTTCTTTCTGCAGTCTTCCAGCGTGATGTGTGACGTGAGGGTGCACGCTCAATGAATGCAATGCATCTGATCATTGTTGAATTATGTGTCTCAATACCAGAATTTTCTTGTGTATAACCACCAGTTTGATTTTTATTTTCTTCCATTAGTTAAAGCACTAATAGATCAAGAAGTGAAAAATGGAATACCCTCAAGCAGGATCATCTTGGGAGGATTCTCTCAGGTAAGAGCAGTGTAGTTGTGCTCGATGCTGACAAGATTATGACCACTCTTAAAGTAAATGTATGGATCATGTGCCGTTTTATTGTCCGTATTTTTCTAATTTAATGCTTTTATCAGACATGGTTTCCTTTTACTTCTAGCAGCGTTTAAAGGTAACTAGTAGGGATGATCGAATATCAAATATTCGGCTTCGCGAATATCTGACAAATAGTTCGCCGCTATGCGAATATTTGATGCGCAATGTAAGTCTATGGGAAACCCAAATAGTTGCTATTCAGCAACTATTTGGGTTTCCCATAGACTTACATTGCGCATCGAATATTCGCAAATGGTCGAATAGCAGCGACCTATTCAGCCAATATGGACGTTGCCGAATAGTTGCGGTATTCGATCATCCCTAGTAACTAGCCTTTTGCCATTTTAAACTTCCTCATCAAAAGTCTCTAGCATCAGAAAGTGACACGTTGGTTAAATCACTTTTTTTTTATATTACATGTATTTGTGAAAAAAGTTGATTAGTGTTTTTGTTTTGTTTTTTTTTTTTCTTTTCAATATTCCTAACTATAGGTAAAAAAACAAACATAATATATTGCAATTTTCCTGCTGAGCACTAAGCCTTATACTAGACCAATCTTCCCTGTACTATCCAAAAATTTCAGCAGTCTCATTATCATCACAGACAGGTACACAGTGAAAAGTAAAGCCTGCTTTACACGTTACGATTAAGCATACGATATCGTATGCGATCGTAACCTCCCCCATCGTATGTGCGGCACGTTCAATTTGTTGAACGTGTCACACAAACGATTATTTGCCGTCACACGTACTTATCCATCCATACGACCTCGATGTGGGCGGCGAACATCCACTTCCTGGAGTGGGAGGGACGTTCGGCGTCACATCGACGTCATGCGGTGGCCGGCCAATAGAAGCGGAGGGGTGGAGCTGAGCGGGACGTAAACATCCCGCCCACCTCCTTCCTTTCGCATTGCCGGCGGGAGCCGCAGGACGCAGGTAAGATCTGTTCATCGTTCCCGGGGTGTCACACACTGCGATGTGTGCTGCCTCGGGAACATTGAACAACCTCACGTTCAATTTTTAGGAATTGAATGACGTTTATGCGATGATCGTTTTAACGTTCAATCGCACGTAGCTGTCACACACTGCAATGTACCTTACGATGCGAATGTGCGTCACTTACGACGTGACCCCCGCCGACACATCGTAAGATATATTGTAGCGTGTAAAGCGGGCTTAACACTCCCATATACAGGAAATAACACAGGCTCTACCATTCTCAACACTTAATGTTCACCACCTCCCCCTGCCTTTACAATGATCTTTGCCCAGATCGACAGGTGTGCTGAGCTTCATTTTTTTCCTTTTTTCCCAGATAAGAGCATTTTCGGAAAAGGTTCTTTTACAAAAAGAGGGGTGTGATTCGGTCTGTCGCTGCTAATGTCCATGTCTGTAGTAGCAAGTCATAGTGTTTTATTAGACCTATCAGCCAGTGAAGATTGCAAGATTTGTTTTACTACTGTTTGTGTGCTTATTAATATAAAAATGAAATTTAGAAAAAAAAAATAATAAAACACATTTTTAACATCAAAATTAAACAATAGATAATTCTTCTGATGAGCCATTTTATTTAAAACTTTATAATACAGTGTCCTCAGTTCATCATGATCAGCCGTGTTTACATGGTGTTGATGAGGGCGTGTGTTGGCGTGATACGCGCACTCCTCTTAATGACTCAGGAGTATCTGACAAGTGGCGTGCGCCTTGCCACTAATCTAACGCCACCAAAGCTGGCGAACCTGGTGTGAAATAGGCAAAGCCTCAACATTTTTACAATTGTTTTTTAAAGTGATTTACGTCAGAATTCTGGCATAATCACCGTGATGAATCGGGGCCAATGTATGTAAATTACTTGAGTGGAGTCCAACTTTATCTGGAGGGTGTGCAGAACTTTTGGCTGTAAGCACACACACCAGATGCCGCTCGATTCCTGTAATTTATAGCATGTGGTGTATTGTATTCTGGTTTTGCTTTTTTGTGTGATGCTAGGTCTGAGGCTTTCCGCAAGGGCTTTGTCTTCTATTCCTAGCAAGAAAATAAATCTAGTGGTAGATTTCCTCTAATGGGTACTTCCTAAATAACTTAATTTAGTTAATTATCTTGCTTAAAAATTAAGAAAATTACTCTAAAGGGTGCTTTACACCTTGCGACATCGCTAGCGATAGCACCCGACCCCGTCGGTGGCACGATATGTGGTGATTGCTGCCATAGCGAACATTATCGCTACGGCAGCGTCACACGCACATACCTGGTCAGCGACATCGCTGTGACGGCAAAACAATCCCTCCCTCAAGGAGAAGGTGCATTCGGCGTCACAGCGACGTCACTAAGCGGCCGGCCAATAGAAGCGGAGGGGCGGAGATGAGTGGGACATTACATCCCGCCCACCTCCTTCCTTCCGCATTGCCGGTGGAGGCAGGTAAGGAGATGTTGGTCGTTCTTGCTGTGTCACACATAGCGATGTGTGGTGCCGCAGGAGCGACGAACAACATCGTACCTGCTGCAGCAACCATATTAAGGAAATGAGCGACGTGTCAACGAGCAACGCTTTTTCACGTTTTTTATGCTCGTTGATCGTCACTCATTTGTGTTACACACTGCGATGTCGGTAACTGCGCCGGATGTGCGTCACTAACGACGTGACTCCGACGATATATCGTTACCAATATCGCAGCGTGTAAAGCCCCCTTAAGGCTGTGTGCCCGTGTTCAGTGTTCTCAGCGTTTTGGAAGCAACGTGCTTCAGTGGCATCGAAAACGCTGCAATGTACAGTACAAGCACAGTGGATGGGATTTCCAGAAATCCCATGCTCACTGCGTGTACGGCCGAAGCGTAAACTGACCTGTGCGGCGACTTTCCGAGCTGCAAGCATGTCAATTGATTACTGTGGAGTCGCAAGCGTCCTCCGTAGGGTGAACACAAGTGATAGACTGCAGTGCCCCGAACCCTGATTGGGGGCACTAGCAGTTGAGGTCTCCTGCAGAGGAGACTCATGGCCCCGCAGGTCAGGACCCTCCGCATCCAGGACGTAGCGGGTCCTGATCGTGAACACATAGCCTTTTTTGGCTTTTCTTCTGCTGCCCTTTGTCCTGTTGACAGCGGTGATTACAACATGTGACCACTGCAGACAATCAATGGACTTAGTACTCATCTCAGTGTAGGTGGCATACCACAAGGTATCCTGGAGGGAAATCAAGAGCCTTGGTCTTTAACCTGTTGGAGCTGTCCACAATATGCGGACATCATATCTGGCAGGTTATATTCTGGGTATGGATGGACAGCTCACAGTCTGTTCATGGTCAGTGCCTGTGAGAACTCCACTTACACAAAACAGTCTGACTAAGGCTATGTGCACACGTTGCATAATTTCATGGGTTTACACTACATATTGGACTGCAATGTAAACGCATGCGTTCTGTGTCCCCTGCACAGTCTATGAAGATAGTGCATAATCCATCCGCACGTTGCATTTGAGAACGCAGCGATTTGGATGCTGAAATTTTGATCCAAATCGCTGCGTTCAAAAAAGCAACATGTCACTTTTCTTCATCGTTCCTTATGGGAGACCCAGACCATGGGTGTATAGCTTCTGCCTCCGGAGGACACACAAAGTACTACACTAAAAAGTGTAGCTCCTCCCTCCTAGCATATACACCCCCTGGTAGTCAGTCCTAGCCAGTTTCAATGCTTTGTGTTCAGGAGGTCACACACACATGCATTCTCTGATTTTTTGATTTTTTGGATTTCAAAGATTTGGAAGAAAAGCGGGTCCAGTCTGGACTCCCGGCATGTCCCTTCTCACCCCACTGTGTCGGCGGTGCTGTTAAGGTTGATTTTACAAGGCTGGAGCCTTCACATGCCACGCTCCTTCACCATCCCCTGGGGCTCTGGCTTGAAGTGGGAGCCATCACGGTTCTCACTGCTTTGCAGGAGACCGGTCTCCATCCGCAGCCCTGTTCAGGATTCTGCCGGACGGAGCGTTTCACTTCCCCCAGGGACATGGCCCTGCGTCTCAAAAGCTAAGTATTGAGACGCTTTTACCACAGAAAGTGGTCTTTCCAGGGGTCCCTTGTACTTTATTTATTGGGGGGAGTGTGTTATATGATTGTGGTAACATTTCCGGCCGGTTCTCCAGTTTTCACTGGAGAACCGCGCCGATGGTGCCTGCACGCTGGCTGCATGTTTAAATCTAGGCCCCGGCTTCGCCTGAGGCCTAGTTTCGGTTTCACTGCCCCTGCATATTAGTTATGCAGTGGGACAGTGTGGCTCCGCCCAGCGGCTGTGCAGCACAGGGAACGGACATTCCTCACTGAGGAAAGATTCCCTCCCCTGTATACCTCATTTGCCCGCTCTCAGAGTAGGCCCCGCCCCCTCTCCTCGCTCCGGTCGCCATTTTCTCAGCGTTCTCCATGTCTGCATAGGCACAGAGATACCACATTGTGACAAATGGGGGCCTGGGCTGGGGGGCTGGAGGGCACAGAAATGTATGTTAAACGGTCTGGCAAGCCACAACCTCCAGTTGTGCAGCTGCTTATATTCTCTGTTTATATACTCTGTTGGGGGTCATTCTGGAGATGCATTCTCTCACAGAGCCCCCACGTCTGCAGCATGTCTCACATCAGAGCAAGGCTGCAAGGCTGTTCTTAATATGCACTGCATGTAGACTCGTACTGCCTGTACTGAGCACATAAACACAGTGGTCCCTCAGCCTGGAGGCTCATCAGTGGTCCCTCCAGCTGCTCCGGTGGTGCTGAGCATGCATTAGCCCCCTTCTCAGGGCGCTTCTGCTGCTTCGGCTCGCTCAGCAAAGCTCTCAGAGGACTCTTCATCTGGTCTCAGTCCCCGTCCTCCTAAAATGGAGACGCAGGGTCCCCTGTCCTTCCCCGTCCCGCAGCTCTGATTCACGAGCTGACTCACTGGACGAGGAGGATGTCTTTACTAGGGGCTCGGACGCTACTTCATGTACCATTGATCTGTCCGAAGGTGATGCAGATGCTAATGATTTGATTGCGTCCATTATATTTGTACTGGACCTCAATCCGCCTGTATCAGGGGAGTATCCCCCCTCTGGCAGAAAGGCATCAGTATACCTTAAAGAGAACAAGGAGTGTGTTCCTTAACCACTCCAGTTTTCAGCCCACTGGACCAAGCCCAGAGCCTGTCCTGACAGACGCTCACAAAGCGTGGTTCTGATGACTGTTCCCCCTTCCACCACAGGTGGTCAAGGAGTGGGCTCATTCACCAAGGGTGGTCCCTCCGGTGTCTAGTATTTCAGCCCGGATAGTTGTATCAGTGGCTGACGGCACCTCTCTAAGGATCCCACTGTACATTAATTCTGTACTGGACCTCAATCCGCCAGTATCAGAGGAGTAACCCTCTCTGGCAAAAAGGCACCAGTTTACCTTGCCTAAGAGAACAAGGAGTGTGTTCCTTAACCACTCCAGTTTTCAGGCCACTGTGACCAACCCCAGGGTCTGCTCTGGCAAACGCTTCCCAAAGCGTGGTTCTGATGACCGTTTTCCCTTTCCACCAGAGGTGGTCAAGGAGTGGGCTCATTCACCAAAGGTGGTCCAGCCCGGACCGTTGTATCAGTGGCTGATGGCTCCTCACTTACGGCTTTGCTGTCCGCCAGGTTGTCCTTCTGGCCAAATCTGTATGGAGGCGGCAGGGGCCTCGTTCTCCCCAGCTCTTGCAGCAGTGCGGCTTCAAAGCCATCTCTGCTTCTCTGGAGGAGATGCATTCCCTCACAGGGACTCTTTGCCCGAAATGGTTGCCTTAACTTCCAGACTTCAGTCCTTTCATCCTATGCCATGTCTGCCATGCTGGAGACTCTCACCGCACTGCGGTGGCCTCGGCTAATTTACTCGCTATCCGCAAGCTCCTGTGGCTTCGGAAGTGGAGGGCGGATGCTTCTAAAGAAGTTCCTTGCTGGGCTCCCTTTTGCTGGGACCAGACTATTCGGGAACAACTGGATGAAATTAAGGAAGCTCTTGGCGGAAAGAGTTCTTCCATGTAACAAACCTAAACCAGGAAACCTGTCCAGGGCAGGAATCAGTCGAGGTTTCGTTCTTTTCGTTCCTCCATCTGATCGTTCTCTAAGCCCTCGGCCTCGTCCACTGGCTCAGCCAAGGATCGTAAACCCAAATGGCGCACGAGAAGACCGCAGGAGATGCTGCCACTAAGTCAGCCTCCTCCTGGCTTTCTGGCCACGCCAGCAACGTCCTTGGTCGGTGGCAGGCTCTCCCACTTTGGCGACGTATGGTTTTAACACGTCTCCGATCAGTGGGTGCGAGATACCATCTCCCACGGCTACAGGATAGAATTCTATCCAGCCCGCCAAACAGATTTTTTCTGCAACTCCTCCCTGCTCCAAGGCCGCCGCCTTCTCACAGGCTGTGGCATTCTTGCAGGCCACTGGAGTAATTGTGCCGGTTCCCGACTGGGAACGGTTCTGAGATTTCTGCTTAAATCTATTCCTAGTACCCGAAAAGGGCGATGCCTTCCGACCTGGATCTCAAGCTTCTCAAGCATGTTCAGGTGCGGCATTTTCGCATGGAGTCTCTGCGATCAATCAATGACCCAAGGAGATTCCCTAGCATCCATCGACATCAGAGATGCCTATCTGCATGTGCCAATCGCAGTTTCACACCAGCGTTGGCTTCGTTTTGCAATCAGAGTGGTCCAATTCGTGGCTCTTCCTTTGGGGGTTAGCCACGGCCCCTCGAGTATTCTCAAGGTCGGGGCAGCTGTGATTGCGGTCCTGCACCTCTAGGGGTTGGCAGTGATCCTTTTGTCCTGGACAGCCTTCTAGTCTGGGCTTCATCCAGTGCAAACTGTTAGCGGAGTGCCTCGCTCACTCTCACCAATTCGGGTGGGTTGTCATTCTGCCAAGCCCACTCTGACTTCGACCCAGAAGTTCATATTCCCAGGGACGCAATTCGAGACTCTGTTGGCACTTGTGAACCTGCCCTTAGTCAAACAGCAGTCCCTCCGCTGGCGGTCGACGTCGTTCCATCAGGCACCTAATACAGGTGCTGGATCAGATGGTGGTGTCAATGGAAGCGATTCCCTTGCCCAGTTCCATCTGCGTCCTCTGCGGCTGGATATTTTCCGCTGTTGGAACAAGTGGACTTCCTCCTTCCACGGGGTGGTGGCTTCGCCACAGACCAGGGGCTCGTTTCAGTGGTGGCTTCGGCCCCTCTGTCTCAGGGACGCTCCTTCCTGGCTCCGTCCCGGGTGATCCTCCCCAAGATGCTAGTCTATCCGGCTGGGGAGCAGTATATCTCCACTATGGAGCGCAGGGCACTTGGACTCTGTCCGAATCAGCCCTCTGGATCAATGTGCTGGAAATCAGAGCTGTGTTTCTAGCTCTCTAAGCCTTTCACCATCTGTTGGCGGCCAGGCACATTCGAGTCCAGTCAGACAACGCTACAGCGTTTGCCTACATCAACCTCCAGGGCGGGACACTCAGCCGCCTGGCAATGTTGGAGGTTCATCGCATTCTTCAGTGGACGGAGGACTCCTAGTCCACCATATCCGCAGTCCACATCCCGGACGTGGAAAACTGGGAGGCAGATTGTCTCAGCCGTCAAACCGTGGCTCCACGATCCTCAGGTTTTTGCGGCAGACGCACTGGTTCAAGTTTGGTCCCAGCTTCGTCTCTTACGTGTTTCACCCTCTAGTTCTTGCCCAGAGTCCTGCGCAAGATCAGAAAGGAGGGCCGTCGGGTCATTCTCATTACTCCAGACTGACCCAGGCAAGCTTGGTACCCTGACCTGCTCCGTCTGTCCGTAGAGGTGCCATGGCATCTCCCGGACTGTCCAGACCTTCTCTCACGAGGTCCGTCTTTCCGCCAGAACCTGCTCAGATTGACGGCGTGGCGTTTGAGTCATGGATCTTGACGACTTCTGGTATCCCTCCTGAAGTCATCTCCACTATGACTCGAGCTCGGAAGTATCCTTTGGCCTTTTGGCCTTGCCGACCCTCCTGTCCCTTCTACAGTCCGGTCTGCAGCTAGGACTATCCCTCAATTCCCTTAAGGGACAGGTCTCGGCTCTGTCAGTGTTGTGCCAGCGGCGTATCGCCCGGCTGGCCCAGGTGCGCTCCTTCATGCAGGGCGCATCTCACATCATTCCGCCTTACCGGCGGCCCTTGGAGCCCTGGGACCTTAATTCGGTCCTCACGGCTTCCGGAATCCCCCCTTTGAGCCTCTTAGGGAGGTTTTCTTTATTTAGTCTTTCACAGAAAGTGGTCTTTCTAGTGGCCATAACTTCCCTCAAGAGAGTCTCTGTTTTGGCTGCACTCTCTTCGGAGTCCTCCCTTCATCAAGACAAGGTGGTTCTCCGTCCGACTCCGGATTTTCTCCCTAAGGTGGTTGCTGCTTCCACCTTAACCGGGGCATTTTCCCTGCCTTCCTTTTGTCTGGCTCCTGTTCATCGCTTTGAAAGGGCGTTGCATACTCTGGATCTGGTGCGGGCGCTCCGGATCTATGTGTCTCGCACCGCTGTTCTTAGGCGGTGCACCTCTCTTTTGTGCTGACCACTGGTCAGCGTACGGGCCTCTCGGCATTTAAGCCGACCCTGGCTCGTTGGTTTAGGTCGGCCATTTCCGATACCTACCAGTGTACTCAGTGCCTCTCCCGCCGGGGATCAAGGCACACTTGACCAGAGCTGTCGGTGCCTCTTAGGCTTTCAGGCCCAGGCTACGGCTCAGCAGGTCTGTCAGACTGCCACTTGGACTAGTCTGCATACTTTTTCAAAGCACTACCAAGTGCATGCTCTTGCTTCGGCAGATGCGAGCTTGGGCAGACGCATCCTTCAGGCGGCTGTCGCCCTTTTGTGAAGTGAGGTTTCGCCTACTTCTCAGTTTTCTGTTTTATTCCCACCCATATACTGCTTTAGAACGTCCCATGGTCTGGGTCTCCCATAAGGAACGATGAAGAAAAAGAGAATTTTGTTACTTACCGTAAATTCTTTTTCTTATAGTTCCGACATGGGAGACCCAGCACCCTCCCTGTTGCCTGTTGGCAGGTTTCTTGTTCCGTGTGTTATCACCGGCTGTTGTTGTAGACAGAGGTTCCGGTTGTTTCGGGTTTTGCTCTGTCTCTACTTGTGGGTGGATGTCCTCCTTCAGCTTTTGCACTAAACTGGCTAGGACTGGCTACCAGGGGGTGTATATGCTAGGAGGGAGGAGCTACACGTTTGAGTGTAGTACTTTGTGTGTCCTCCGGAGGCAGAAGCTATACACCCATGGTCTGGGTCTCCCATGTCGGAACTATAAGAAAAAGAATTTACGGTAAGTAACAAAATTCTCTTTATTCCGCGCTTTGGATGCTGCTCCCACTCTGTCTATGGGAGAGGCAGCATCCCGAGGGCATGAAATCTGCATCTATTCTGCAGACACACTGCATCCATTACGCAGTGTTTCTGCAGCGATTTGAAGCGCACATGCATAGCCAAATCGCTGCAGATTTTTCAGCATGGACAGGACGCAACGTGCGCACATAGCCTTAGATGGCTTAAGTGCTGCCTTATTGTAGTCATCATTGCATTGGCTTTTCAGACACTGGAGATTTGCTGTCCTTATGTCAACCAGTTCTTGCAGTAACATTAAAGAGAAGCAAATTTCAAGGTGACATCCAAAATGGCGGTAATTCCTGTTGTCACTTCTGTTTATATGGCTGCCATAACGAGACTGAATAATGCAGATATATCTGGTGGTAGAATAGTTCTGACTGCTGTAACGCCTGATCTAATAATACACGGCCATTTTTACCTTATTACATATATATCTTGGCTGAAATGTACCCTCAGCCCCTCGCTGCGCGGCTTGTGTCAGACATTGTCTTTTGTATGTTTTGTGCTGTGTCTCTGAACGATTTCCTGCAGTTATCGTGGTCCGTGCCGTCCATAATAACCTGTACCCGTGTGTCCCGCAGGGAGGCGCGCTGTCACTGTACACGGCTCTCACATCAACCCAGAAACTAGCCGGCATACTTGCCCTAAGCTGTTGGCTGCCATTAAGGACCTCTTTTCCTCAGGTAATGTAACAGCGGCCATATTGTTTGTGTACCAATCAGATGTCTGAAATCTCATTTACACTTTGCCTTTTTTTTCTGTGCGTGTTTTTGCTTTTCTGTCGCAGTCTGGCAATTTTCAGCTCTTTTTCTGGGCTTGTCACTTATTAAAATTAATGGGTGGAAAAAAAACACACACATTGTATAAAGCATTTTTCCTGCCCCCACTTTTTTTTTTTTTTTTGTTTGTTTTTTGTAACATTATTTTCTTCAGCGCTCTATTGGGAGACCCAGCCGATTGGGGTATAGCTACTGCCTCCGGAGGCCACACAAAGCACTACACTAAAAAGTGCAAGGCCCCTCCCCTTCTGGCTATACCCCCCCGTGGTATCACGGGTTCTCCAGTTTTCAAGCTTTGTGCGAAGGAGGTCAGACATCCATGCATAGCTCCACAGATTTTAGTCAGCAGTAGCTGCTGACTATTTCGGATGGAAGAAAAGAGGGCCCATATAGGGCCCCCAGCATGCTCCCTTCTCACCCGTTGATGGTGTTGTAAGGTTGAGGTACCTATTGCTGGTACGGAGGCTGGAGCCCACATGCTGCTTTCCTTCCACATCCCCCTGGGGGGCTCTGAGGAAGTGGGATCCTGCCGGCCTCAAAGCTCTGACGCCGGGCTCCATCCACAGACCCATTTGAACCTGCTGGATACGGAGCTGGAGTACCGTTCAGGGACATGGCCCTGCACCATTACAGGTACTCTGTGTCCCCGTACACACAGGCACAGCACACTCCAGACTTGCTGGGTGTGCTAGTGCGCCGGGGACAGTAAAGGGTTACAGTCACTGCAGCTTTGCTGAGTGACTTTGTGTATTGGGAACTACCGCGCCGGACGCTCCGGGAGCGGCGGCGCGGCTGGGACTTGTAGTTCGCCGGGGACTGGGCGCCGACCGCGCTTTTACGGCGGCGGCGCTTATAAATCCAGTCCCCGGCTTCTGCGGCCTAGTGCCGCTTCGTTCCCGCCCCCTCCCTGTCACTCAGGGAAGGGGACAGACGCTGAGCAATCAGCGGCGCCGAGGGCTGGAGCCTTATTTACATGCTCCAGCCCTCTCACTGCACACTGTCGGACGCCGGATTCCCGCTCTGACTTGGGGCGCGCCCACGGCCCGCCCCTCCTCACACGAGCTGGGGAAGACGCCGGCAGCCATTACTGCAGTCCGAGCTCGGACTTTCGGCAACCAGGCAGGACGGTGGCGACCATACACCCGCTTATAGGCGGGCGGTAAGCGGCACACATAGTGCTGACCCCAATATATACTGCAGTGTGTACATGTGTATTTTAACTGCATAGGTCGCTATATGCCCGCTTGGAGAGCGACACATCAGCAGCAGGAAAGCAGGTGTGCTAAGGCACAGGCTTTCTAGGCTGCTTGTATTGCACGTACTGAAGTGTTCATTTGTGTTTATGCTTGTATGCTATACACTGCACTGTACAGTCGCTAGTCTTAGCTATATTCTCCTGGAATGGCTAGACTACAGCAGCAGAAAACCAAGGGTGCTGGGGCACAGGTTTTTTTCTATGCTGCTTGTATTGCATGGGCTGCAGTGTGCATTTGTACTTGTGCTTGTATGCTATACATTGCAATGTATGGTCACTCTTCTGGGCTATATTCCCCTAGATGACTAGTCTACAGCAGCAGAAGAGCAGAGGTGCCAGGGCACAGGCTTCTATGCTGCTTGTATTGCTTGTGCTGCAGTGTTCATTTGTACTTTATGCTTGTATGCTATACATTGCACTGTACGGTCACCAATCTTGGCTATATACTTCTAGATGGCTAGTCGGCAGCGGCAAAAAAGCAACACAGATTTTCAGTGCTGTTTTTACTACATGGGATGCTGTTCATGACACCGTCCCATTGTGTGCATGCTCCCCTGTAGCACTTCGTCTGCCGGGGTCTCTAGCACTTCGTCTGCCGGGGTCTCTACTAGTCGTGGCCAAAGAAACCACCTGTCATCCCTGTCCAAGGACAGGGACGGAGTTGCAGTTTCGACAGATATATTGTCATAAGATAGAGACTTGCAGTCCAGACAGGCCATGGGCAATCTTCCTGACCAACCTCATTTGGAACGGGGGGGTCCCAGGAGGACTCTCTGTATGATAAGGCAGCTCTCCAGGACTTTGATCCTGACATCGCTATCAATCCGGATACACCGGATGGTAACGCCATACGGAATGATCCTATAGCGTCCATCAATGGAAGGTTGGATCTTTCTCCCTCAGCTCCCCCAGTGGAGGAGTCAGCTTCACAGCAGGAGAAGTCCCTTTTCAGTATCTCAAACGGATATTGAGTATTTTTCTGGCCACGCTGACTTCAGAGAAGCAGTCCAGAAACACCACGCTTACCAGATAAGCGTCTTCTCCAAACGTTTTTAAGATACACGTTATCCCTTTTCCCCTGACGTGGTCAAGCGCTGGACCCAGGGTCCAAAGGTGGATTCTCCAATCTCCAGGCTTGCGTCTAGAGCCATAGTTGCACTGGAGATGGGGCTTCACTTAAAGATGCCATTCACAGACAGATGGACTCTGGTTGAAATCTGTCTAGGAGGCTATCGGCGTGTCGGTTGCTCCGGCATTCACAGCCGTATAGGCAACCTAACCTTTTCAGCTGTTCTTGCGCAGCTGGCCTTGAGCACATGTACATCTGTACCGCAGAGGCGTCCGTAACTCCGCAATGTCTGCACTGCGACTTACCCTATTAATGCTGTCCTAAAAGTACAGTCGAGGTTTCGGTCCTTCCCAAGCTCGGGCAGGTCCCAATTGTCCTCGTGCAAAAGGGCTACAAAACCTCAGACGGGCTCAGTTTCCGGCCGGGCTCAATCACGCCCAAGGAAGGCAGCCGGAGGAACCGCTACCAAGGCGGTCTCCTCATGACTCTCAGCTCTCTCTCTCTCTCCGCATCCGCGGTTGATGGCAGACTCCCCCGCCTTTGGCGACATTTAGCTGCCACAGGTCACAGACCGGTGGGTGACGGACATTGTGCTCACGTGCACAAGACAGTGTTCTGTTCTCGTCCTCCGACTCCATTCTTCAGAACGGCCCCACCTCCCCACCGAGCAGATGCCCTGCTGCAGGCGGTGGACGCTCTAAGAGCAGAAGGAGTGGTGATCCCTGTCCCCCCTCAGGAACGAGGGCGAGGGTTTGTACTCCAATCTCTTTGTGGCTCCAAAAAAGGACGGCTCCTTCCGTCCTGTTCTGGACCTAAAACTGCTCAATAAGCATGCGAACGCCAGGCGGTTCCGGATGGAATCCCTCCGATCCGTCATTACCTCAATGTCTCGAGGAGACTTCCTTGCCTCAACAGACATCAAAGATGCCTATCTCCACGTGCCAATTGCTACGGAGCACCAACGTTTTCTACGTTTTGTGATAGGAGACGACCATCTTCAGTTCGTAGCTCTGCCATTCGGTCTGGCGACAGCCCCACGGGTGTTCACCAAGGTCATGGCAGCAGTGGTAGCAGTCTTGCACTCTCAGGGACACCCGGTGATCCCTTACTTGGACGATCTACTCGTCAAAGCACCCTCCCTCGAGGCATGACAACGCAGCCTGAATGTTACGCTGGAGACTCTCCAGACTTTCGGGTGGATCATCAATTTGGCAAGGTCAAATCGGTCACCGACTCAATCACTAACGTATCTCGGCATGGAGTTCACACTCTATCAGCGATAGTGAAGCTTCCGCTGAACAAGCAGCGTTCACTGCAAACAGAGGTGCAGTCTCTTCTTCAAGGCCAGTCGCACCCCTTAAGGCGCCTCAGGCACTTCCTAGGGAAGATGGTGGCAGCCATGGAGGCAGTTCCCTTTGCGCAGTTTCATCTGCGCCAACTGCAAGGGGACATTCTCTGCCAATGGGACGGGCAGTCAACCTCCCTGGACAGGAAAGTCTCCCTTTCCCAGACGGCCAAGGACTCTCTGCAATGGTGGCTTATTCCCACCTCATTGTCACACTGAAGATCCTTCCTACCCCCATCCTGGGCAGTGGTCACGACAGATACGAGTCTGTCAGGGTGGGGAGCAGTTTGTCTCCGCCACAGGGCTCAGGGGACGTGGACTCAGCAGGAGTCCACCCTTCAGATCAATGTTCTGGAAATCGGGGCAGGGTATCTTACCCTACTAGCTTTCCAGCAGTGGCTAGAAAGAGAGCAGATCCGAATCCAGTCGGACAACTCCACAGCGGTGGCATACATCAACCACCAAGGAGGGACGCGCAGTCGGCAAGCCTTCCAGGAAGTCCGGCGAATCCTCATGTGGGTGGAGGACACAGCATCCACCATATCCGCAGTTCACATCCCGGGCGTAGAAAACTGGGAAGCAGACTTCCTCAGTCGCCAGGGTATGGACGCAGGGGAATGGTCCCTTCACCCGGACGTGTTTCAGGAAATCTGTCGCCGCTGGGGGGTGCCGGACGTCGACCTAATGGCGTCTCGGCACAACAACAAGGTCCCGGCATTTATGGCACGATCGCGCGATCACAGAGCTCTGGCGGCAGACGCCTTAGTGCAAGATTGGTCGCAGTTCCGGCTCACATATGTGTTTCCACCTCTGGCACTCTTGCCCAGAGTACTGCGCAAAAAATCAGATCCGATTGCAGCCGCGTCATACTCGTCGCCCCAGACTGGCCGAGGAGATCGTGGTACCCGGATCTGTGGCATCTCACGGTCGGCCGACCGTGGTCACTACCAGGCTGGCCAGACTTACTGTCCCAAGGGCCGTTTTTCCATCGGAATTCTGCGGCCCTGAACCTGACTGTGTGGCCATTGAGTCCTGGATCCTAGCGTCTTCAGGATTATCCCAAGGGGTCGTTGCCACCATGACACAGGCTAGGAAGTCCACCTCTGCTAAGATCTACCACAGAACGTGGAAGATTTTCTTAACCTGGTGCTCGGCTCAGGGAGTGTCTCCCTGGCCATTTGCATTGCCTACTTTTCTTTCCTTCCTGCAATCGGGGTTAGAAAAGGGCTTGTCGCTCGGCTTCCTTAAGGGGGAAGTCTCGGCACTATCCGTGTTTTTTCAGAAGCGTCTAGCACGTCTTTCTAAGGTGCGCACGTTCCTACAGGGGGTCTGTCATATCGTACCCCCGTACAAGCGGCCGTTAGATCCATGGGATCTCAACAGGGTATTAGTTGCTCTCCAGAAGCCGCCTTTCGAGCCTCTGAAGGAAGTTTCCTTTCTCGCCTGTCACAGAAGGTGGCGTTTCTCGTTGCGATCACATCGCTTCGGCGAGTATCTGAGCTGGCAGCTCTGTCATCCAAGGCTCCCTTCCTGGTGTTCCACCAGGACAAGGTAGTGCTGCGCCCCATTCCGGAGTTTCTCCCTAAGGTCGTATCCTCATTTCATCTTAATCAGGATATATCCTTGCCTTCCTTTTGTCCTCATCCGGTTCACCGGTATGAAAAGGACTTACGTTTGTTAGATCTGGTGAGAGCACTCAGACTCTACATTTCCCGCACGGCGCCCATGCGCCGTTCCGATGCACTTTTTGTCCTTGTCGCTGGTCCGCGCAAGGGGTTGCAGGCTTCTAAAGCCACCCTGGCTCGATGGATCAAAGAACCAATTCTAGAGGCCTACCGTTCTGCGGGGCTTCCGGTTCCTTCAGGGCTAAAAGCCCACTCAACCAGAGCCGTGGGTGCGTCCTGGGCATTACGACACCAGGCTTCGGCTCAACAAGTGTACCAGGCAGCTACCTGGTCCAGTCTGCACACTTTCACCAAGCATTATCAGGTGCATACCTATGCTTCGGCGGATGCCAGCTTAGGTAGAAGAGTCCTGCAGGCGGCAGTGACACCCCCGTAGGGGAGGGCTGTTTTGCAGCCCTAACATGAGGTATTTCTTTACCCACCCAGGGACAGCTTTTGGACGTCCCAATCGTCTGAGTCTCCCAATAGAGCGCTGAAGAAGAAGGGAATTTTGTTACTTACCGTAAATTCCTTTTCTTCTAGCTCTTATTGGGAGACCCAGCACCCGCCCTGTTGTCCTTCGGGATGTTTTTGTTGTTTGCGGGTACACCTGTTGTTCATGTTGAACGGTTTTTCAGTTCTCCGATGTTACTCGGAGTTAATTTGTTTAAACCAGTTATTGGCTTTCCTCCTTCTTGCTTTGGCACTAAAACTGGAGAACCCGTGATACCACGGGGGGGTATAGCCAGAAGGGGAGGGGCCTTGCACTTTTTAGTGTAGTGCTTTGTGTGGCCTCCGGAGGCAGTAGCTATACCCCAATCGGCTGGGTCTCCCAATAAGAGCTAGAAGAAAAGGAATTTACGGTAAGTAACAAAATTCCCTTCTTTTCTTTTTTTTCCTCCACCAAAAACCAAAGTGTGAACATACCCTTAAAGTAAAACCGCATTATTAAAGCTGAGCTGTTGGTGCTCAGTTAAAGGGGTTGTCCGACATAACAAAAATTTTTGAGTTTAAGCTAATCTGTGCTGTATTGTCATATTAAACACCCCTACATTGTTATTTTTTGTTTTCTAACTTTTGTTCCTCTTGAATTCACCCTTTATTCTCTGCAGCTTCTTGTTTACATTCAGCTCCAGCAAACATGACCACTTCCTGTGCTGAACCTCCCAGTCACAGCTGGCACCGCCCGGCCTCACTGTCCAGCCCCACCCCAGTGTCCAGCCGCACCCTCTGCCCGCCCCCTGCACACACATTCCCTGTCAGTATATTCTGCCCCAGCACCTGACCTATTATCACTACAACATTGCAAATAACAGCCCCACATCAGACTCTGCACCGCACACCACATCGGGCTCTGCACCCCACACCACATCGGGCTCTGCACCCCACACCACATCGGGCTCTGCACCCCACACCACATCGGGCTCTGCACCCCACACCACATCGGGCTCTGCACCCCACACCACATCGGGCTCTGCACCCCACACCACATCGGGCTCTGCACCCCACACCACATCGGGCTCTGCACCGCACACCACATCGGGCTCTGCACCGCACACCACATCGGGCTCTGCACCGCACACCACATCGGGCTCTGCACCGCACACCACATCGGGCTCTGCACCGCACACCACATCGGGCTCTGCACCGCACACCACATCGGGCTCTGCACCGCACACCACATCGGGCTCTGCACCGCACACCACATCGGGCTCTGCACCGCACACCACATCGGGCTCTGCACCGCACACCACATCGGGCTCTGCACCGCACACCACATCGGGCTCTGCACCGCACACCACATCGGGCTCTGCACCGCACACCACATCGGGCTCTGCACCGCACACCACATCGGGCTCTGCACCGCACACCACATCGGGCTCTGCACCGCACACCACATCGGGCTCTGCACCGCACACCACATCGGGCTCTGCACCGCACACCACATCGGGCTCTGCACCGCACACCACATCGGGCTCTGCACCGCACACCACATCGGGCTCTGCACCGCACACCACATCGGGCTCTGCACCGCATACACACACACATACACACATACATACATACATACATACATACATACATACATACATACATACATACATACATACATACATACATACACACACACACACACACACACACACACACACACACACACACACACATCGGGCTGTGTACCGCATACACACACACACACACACACACACACACACACACACACACACACACACACACACACACACCTAGAGTTATATAATATACATTATCCAGTAATAACAAGAAGGATTTGCGGGGCACTACTTCCACTGAGGACTGTCCACATCAAACAACCAGCGGCTAATTGCAGAAAGCACACGCGGTGCTATTAATCTCTGCTGTGACAAGAGAAAACCTTCCAGGTCGGACTATGCTGAATACAGCTACGGGGTGCTTGTTCCAAAAGCATCAGAGCATGAAACATTAAGCAAAGGGAGAAAAAAGGAACAGCACTCACCGGTAATTGCTGTGAAGTATTCAGGTTTATTTCATGATCAGAGGATACATGCTGCGCCGAAGCAAGTCTCTCACCCCCATGAACTCTCGTTTCTGCCCCCCTGCTGTGTCACCCATGATCTCTTCTCTAGCCCCCCACTCTGTCAGCCGTGCACGCTCTTCTCTAGCCCCCTCCCCCCGCTCGCTCTCCCTTCTCACTCGTGCAGCATGCTGTCTCTTCTCCGTGCTGTGATGATTGCAGTGTCCCATACAGAGCTCAGTGCTGTTGTTCGCTGGTGTCAGGTGACATCCCTGCTTCTGACTGTATTCAGAAGCCAGGAGCATGGGAGGCTGCAGTCATCAGAGACCGTGCACGGGGGAGGGGGGGTCACAGTTGCCCGGGCACCATACAACATAATGAGCTGAGGACACTGTTGGGCAAACAGCGCTAGGTGTCCTAGACAGAGAGGGCAGCCCTGTGTTTGTCCAGCACATACAGTGCAGAGATAGCAGCGCACAGGGAGGGGGGCGGGGCTCATCGCACTGTACAGCCCAGCAGGGCGGCAACATGCAGTGGCAGATTTGCATGTCAACATGGGCCTGCCCATGTTGACATGAAATGACCGGAAGTAGCAAAATCACAGCAGGAGCAGTCACATGACCGCTCTGAGCCGGGGGACAGGGGCTGACAGCAGGGCAGGTAAGTGGTCTCTATCTACTTACCTGCCCCAATGTAGCCCAATAGTGTAAATAATAAAAAAAGCAAAATAAGCCGGATAACCCCTTTAATATAGCAGACTGCTTACTTCTTGCTCTACATGAGAAAGAGAGTAGATCTGAAAGGTGTGCGATCCGCACTCACTATAGGGACAACCTACTGTTAATTCTTCACACATCTCCTGGGGGAGCAGTGCAGAGCTCTAAATAAGGCTGGTTTAGAATTGATGTTTTACTGATGAAGACAAGTATATTCTAAAACAGATTACTCAGGAAAGTGTCCGTGTCCTCTCACCCCCTTCCCGCTCCATGACGTCCATCCTCGACGGGCTGAGGGGCTGAGCCCATGCCACACAGGGCTGAAGCCACTATTGCTGCTGTTTAACCACATACAGTCATATGAAAAAGTTTGGGCACCCCTATTAATGTTAACCTTTTTTCTTTATAACAATTTGGGTTTTTGCAACAGTTATTTCAGTTTCATATATCTAATAACTGATGGACTGAGTAATATTTCTGGATTGAAATGAGGTTTATTGTACTAACAGAAAATGTGCAATCCGCATTTAAACAAAATTTGACTGGTGCAAAAGCATTGGCACCTCAACATAAGTGACATTAATATTTTGTAGATCCTCCTTTTGCAAAAATAACAGCCTCTAGTCACTTCCTGTAGCTTTTAATGAGTTCCTGGATCCTGGATGAAGGTATATTTGACCATTCCTGTTTACAAAACAATTCCAGTTCAGTTAAGTTTGATGGTCGCCGAGCATGGACGGCACACTTCAAATCATCCCACAGATGTTCAATGATATCCTGGTCTGGGGACTGGGATGGCCATTCCAGAACATTGTAATTGTTCCTCTGCATGAATGCCTGAGTAGATTTGGAGCGGTGTTTTGGGTCATTGTCTTGCTGAAATATCCATCCCCTGCGTAACTTCAACTTCGTCACTGATTCTTGCACATTATTGTCAAGAATCTGCTGATACTGAGTTGAATCCATGCAACCCTCAACTTTAACAAGATTCCCGGTGCCGGCATTGGCCACACAGCCCCAAAGCATGATGGAACCTCCACCAAAACTTACTGTGGGTAGCAAGTGCTTTTCTTGGAATGCCGTGTTTTGGTTTTTGTTTTTTTTTTTGTCTCCATGCATAACGCCTTTTTGTATTACCAAACAACTCAATCTTTGTTTCATCAGTCCACAGGACCTTCTTCCAAAATGTAACTGGCTTGTCCAAATGTGCTTTTGCATACCTCAGGCGACTCTGTTTGTGGCATGCTTGCAGAAACTGCTTCTTTCGCATCACTCTCCCTTATAGCTTCTCCTTGTGCAACGTGCGCTGTATTGTTGACCGATGCACATTGACACCATCTGCAGCAAGATGATGCTGCAGGTCTTTGGAGGTGGTCTGTGGATTGTCCTTGACTGTTCTCACCATTCTTCTTCTCTGCCTTTCTGATATTTTTCTTGGCCTGCCACTTCTGAGCTTAACAAGAACTGTACCTGTGTTCTTCCATTTCCTTACTATGTTCCTCACAGTGGAAATTGACAGTTTAAATCTCTGAGACAACTTTTTGTATCTTTCCCCTGAACAACTATGTGGAATAATCTTTGTTTTCAGATCATTTGAGAGTTGTTTTGAGGAGCCCATGATGCCACTCTTCATAGGAGATTCAAATAGGAGAACTACTTGCAAGTGGCCACCTTAAATACCTTTTCTCATGATTGGATACACCTGCCTATGAAGTTCAAAGCTCAATGAGGTTACAAAACCAATTTAATGCTTCAGTAAGTCAGTAAAAAGTAGTTAGGAGTGTTCAAAACAAGGAATTGTTAAGGGTGCCCATACTTATGCACCTGTCAAATTTAGTTTAAATGCAGATTGCCCATTTTCTGTTAGTACAATAAACCTCATTTCAATCCAGAAATATTACTCAGTCCATCAGTTATTAGATATATGAAACTGAAATAGCTGTTGCAAAAACCCAAATTGTTATAAAGAAAAAAGGTTAACATTAATAGGGGTGCCCAAACTTTTTCATATGACTGTAAATGAAACTGTCAATTGCAGGGATTTAGGGACAATGACCCAAAACACCGCTCCAAATCTACTCAGGCATTCATGCAGAGGAACAATTACAATGTTCTGGAATGGCCATCCCAGTCCCCAGACCTGAATATCATTGAACATCTGTGGGATGATTTGAAGCGGCTGTCCATGCTCGGCGACCATCAAACTTACCTGAACTGGAATTGTTTTGTAAACAGGAATGGTCAAATATACCTTCATCCAGGATCCAGGAACTCATTAAAAGCTACAGGAAGCGACTAGAGGCTGTTATTTTTGCAAAAGGAGGTTCTACAAAATATTAATGTCACTTTTATGTGGAGGTGCCCATACTTTTGCAGCGGTCAAATTTTGTTTAAATGCGGATTGCCCACTTTCTGTTAGTACAATAAACCTCATTTCAATCCAGAAATATTACTCAGTCCATCAGTTATTAGATATATGAAACTGAAATAGCTATTGCAAAAACCCAAATTGTTATAAAGAAAAAAGGTTAACATTAATAGGGGTGCCCAAACTTTTTCATATGACTGTAAATGAAACTGTCAATTGCAGGGAGTTAGGCGCACATCACAGAGTACCAATGGGTTGCTGTAGCAGTTGGCTGACCTACTTAGAGCACACCAATCACCAGGATTTTCCTATATAAACTAAAGCCAGTGCTATACTGGCACTATAATGCTGATTCTATACATACCTTTAGTTGTCAGATTGGATGTATAGTTTTTGAAACAGAAATAACTCATACCTGGAAGGAGCCCATACAGTCTAGCATCTACAGAGGCAAAAGATAGGGGCAGGAATAGATAATAAAACCCCACCCACATATTAGCTATTCAGTAGCTGCTGCCAATCAGAAAGCTGTACATTTCTGTAACTTTTACTTGCCTGTATTTTAAAAGCTATACATCCAATCTGACAACTAAAGGTATGTATAGAATCAGCATGATAGCGCCAGTATAGCACTGGATTTAGTTTATATAGGAAAATCCTGGGGATTTGTGAGCTGTAAAGGGAATCTGTCAGCAGGTTTTACGATGTAATCTGAGGACAGCAGGAGGTAGGGGTTAACACAGAATTCAGCGATGTGTTACCTATTAGGCTGTGTTCTCTTGTTTACTTATAATGCAGGTATTATCACTAGATGATTATGGCTGCCCAACTACAACTCATGCGCATCCTAGACCGACCACACTCCCTTCTCTGATAAGCAGCTCACTGTCAATAGAAAATGTGCACAGAGAGAGTTGTGGCTAGAGTTGAGTATCTAACTATTTGTACTCGCTATATTGATAACGAGTACTGTCTAATACTCACATATTTGTTCCGAATAATGTGTGCAATGCAACTCAATGGGGAAAAACTAGCAAAGTAACAACCCGGATGCCGCACTATTCATGCAAGTACCAAATAGTGCGGCATTCAGGTTGCTCGTTACATTGCGAGTATTCCCCATTGACTTGTAGTACACACGTTATTCGGAATGAATACACGAGTATTAGATAGTACTTGTTATGAGTATAGTGAGTACAAATAGTTAAGTACTCTCTTAACTCTAGTTGTGGCGTGTGCGGGCTTAGCTTTCTCAGCTCTGCTACATCTAAGAACTCTTGATTGTGTCACACCTGCTTCACCAGGTAAACTAAGTGACACATCGTTTGAATCAGTTTCTCTGTCTCTACATTATCTTACTCTCAGATGAGCTAGCAAAAACCTGCTGACAGATTCCCTGTAACCCCTTCAGCACCTTTGACGTACATGAACAGTAGTGTCTTTAACTTTGATATGGGCTTGCATGCTGAGCATGCGTTATTCCCCAAATATGATAGCTGATTTAGTCACATGCCTCTAAAGGCCCCTTTACACACTGAGACTTTCAGCGATCCCACCAGCGATCCCAACCTTGCCGGGATCGCTACAAAGTCTCTGAGTCTCTGGTGAGCTGTCAAACAGGCAAACCTGGCCAACGACGCAACAGCGATCCGGACCTGCAGAGCGACTTAGCTAGTCAAACACTGGAAACGAGTGTGTCACAATATCTGTCAATCACTATTCTCTGTCAGTCGGTCTCTCCCTCTCGGTCTCTATTCTCTCTCTGTCGGTCCGTCACTATCTCTGTCCCTCTCTCACAGTCTGTCGGTCATTTTCCCCTCCTCTCTCATACTCACCGATCCCCGGCACTGCACGGCATTCACACTGCTGCGGCGGCTTTTACTATTTTGAAAAAGCCGGCCGCTCATTAAACAATTTTGTATTCCCTACTTTCCCTGCCCACAGGCGCCTATGATTGGTTACAGTGAGACACGCCCCCACGCTGAGTGACAGGTGTCTCACTGCACCCAATCACAGCAGCCAGTGGGCGGGTCTATGCTGTGCAGTGAAATAAATAATTAAATAATTAAAAAAAACGGCGTGCGGTCCCCCCCAATTTTAATACCAGCCAGATAAAGCCATACGGCTGAAGGCTGGTATTCTCAGGATGGGGAGCCCCACGTTATGGGGAGCCCCCCAGCCTAACAATATCAGTCAGCAGCCGCCCAGAATTGCCGCATACATTATATGCGACAGTTCTGGGACTGTACCCGGCTCTTCCCGATTTGCCCTGGTGCGTTGGCAAATCGGGGTAATAAGGAGTTATTGGCAGCCCATAGCTGCCAATAAGTCCTAGATTAATCATGGCAGGCGTCTCCCCGAGAAACCTTCCATGATTATTCTGTAAATTACAGTAAATAAACACACACACCTGAAAAATCCTTTATTAGAAATAAAAAACACAAACAAATTCCCTCATCACCAATTTAATCAGCCCCAAAAAGCCCTCCTTGTCCGGCGTAATCCACGGACCTCCAGCGTCGCTTCCATCTCAGCTGCATGCAGGTGACAGGAGCAGCAGAATACACCGCCGCTCCTGACAGCTCCACGCAGCTAATGAAGACAGCCGCGCGATCATCTGAGCTGTCACTGAGGTTACCCGCTGTCACTGGATCCAGCGGTGGCCGCGGGTAACCTCAGTGACAGCTCAGCTGATCGCGCTACTCACCTCAGTTGCTGCGTGGAGCTGACCGGAGTGGCGGTGAGTAGCGCGATCAGCTGAGCTGTCACTGAGGTTACCCGCGGCCACCGCTGGATCCACCGCTAGATCCAGTGACAGCGGGTAACCTCAGTGACAGCTCAGCTGATCGCGCGGCTGTCTTCATTAGCTGCGTGGAGGTGACAGGAGCGGCGGTGTCTTCTGCTGCTCCTGTCACCTGCATGCAGCTGAGATGGAAGCGACGCTGGAGGTCCGTGGATTACGCCGGACAAGGAGGGCTTTTTGGGGCTTATTAAATTGGTGATGAGGGAATTTGTTTGTTTTTTATTTCTAATAAAGGATTTTTTCGGGTGTGTTTTATTTACTGTAATTTACAGATTAATCATGGAAGGTTTCTCGGGGAGACGCCTGACATGATTAATCTAGGACTTATTGGCAGCTATGGGCTGCCAATAACTCCTTATTACCCCAATTTGCCAACGCACCAGGGCAAATCTGGAAGAGCCGGGTACAGTCCCAGAACTGTCGCATATAATGTATGCGGCAATTCTGGGCGGCTGCTGACTGATATTGTTAGGCTGGGGGGCTCCCCATAACGTGGAGCTCCCCATCCTGAGAATACCAGCCTTCAGCCGTATGGCTTTATCTGGCTGGTATTAAAATTGGGGGGGACCGCACGCCGGTTTTTTTAATTATTTAATTTATTTATTTCACTGCACAGTATAGACCCGCCCACCGGCTGCTGTGATTGGGTGCAGTGAGACACCGGTCACTCAGCGTGGGGGCGTGTCTCACTGCAACCAATCATAGGCGCCTGTGGGCGGGGAAAGTAGGGAATACGAAATTGTTTAATGAGCGGCCGGCTTTTTCAAAATAGTAAAAGCCGCTGCAGCAGTGTGAATGCCGTGCAGCGCCGCGCCGGGGATCGGTGAGTATGAGAGAGGAGGGGAAAATGACCGACAGATTGTGAGAGAGGGACAGATAGTGACGGACCGACAGAGAGAGAATAGAGACCGAGAGGGAGAGACCGACTGACAGAGAATAGTGATTGACAGATATTGTGACACATCACTCCTTTCCAGTGTTTTAAGTCCCCTTTACACACTGAGACTTTCTAGCGATCATGCTGCACAGCGGGAAACAAAGGACCAAAGAATGGTCCTGAACCATTTGTAGCGATCAGCAACTTCACAGCAGGGGCCAGGTCGCTGATGCGTGTCACACACTGCAATGTCGTTGGGGAGGTCGCTATTACGTCACAAAACCGGTGACGTTACAGCGATGTCGTTTGCGATGTTGCAGTGTGTAAAGCCACCTTAAGAGCCACAGGTAGAGCGGCACTCTGTCCACGGCTATTAACCTGTTAAATGCCGCTGTCAATCTCTGACAGCGGCATCTATCATGTGCCGATGGGAAGCTCTACATTCCACAGTCCTATTGGAGCAGGACGTCCGCCATATATCAGTCAATTGATGACCCCTGTGTCTGTCATGACGATCTCTCCTTGCATCTCAGCTGCAAGCAGGCATCCATAGGAGATGGTGACTTCAGCTGCACAGAACAGTGCTGATGCTCTGCTCTATTATATATATATATATATATATATATATAATATATATATATATAATATATATATATATATATATATATATATATATATATATATATATATATATATATATATATATATATATATATATATATATATATATATATATATATATATATATATATATATATATATATAATATAATATAATATAATATAATATAATATAATATAATATAATATAATATAATATAATATAATATAATATAATATAATATAATATAATATAATATAATATAATATAATATAATATAATATTTCTTTGTCGCTCCATTGGGAGACCCAGACAATTGGGTGTATAGCTTCTGCCTCCGGAGGCCACACAAAGTATTACACTTTAAAAAGTGTAACCCCTCCCCTCTGCTTATACACCCTCCCGTGGATCACGGGCTCCTCAGTTTTATGCTTTGTGCGCAGGCTTCCAAGTCAACCTTGGCTCGGTGGATCAAGGAACCGATTCTCGAAGCCTACCGTTCTTCTGGGCTTCCGCTTCCTTCAGGGCTGAAAGCCCATTCTACCAGAGCCGTGGGTGCGTCCTGGGCATTGCGGCACCGGGCTACAGCTCAGCAGGTGTGTCAGGCAGCTACCTGGTCTAGTCTGCACACTTTCACGAAACACTATCAAGTGCATACCTATGCTTCGGCAGACGCCAGTCTAGGTAAGCGAGTCCTTCGGGCGGCGGTTGCCCACCTGTAAGAGGAGGGCCGTTTCGGCTTTTTATTGAGGTATTCTTTTACCCACCCAGGGACTGCTCTTGGACGTCCCAATTGTCTGGGTCTCCCAATGGAGCGACAAAGAAGGGAATTTTGTTTACTTACCGTAAATTCCTTTTCTTCTAGCTCCTATTGGGAGACCCAGCACCCGCCCCTGTTCCCTTCGGGCTGTTGTTGTTCTTTTGTGTACACATGTTGTTCATGTTGAATTGTTCTTTTGGTTCATGGTTCAGTTCTCCGAACATCCTTCGGATTGAATTTACCCTAGACCAATTCATAAGTTTTCTCCTTCCTGCTTTTGCACCAAAACTGAGGAGCCCGTGATCCACGGGAGGGTGTATAGGCAGAGGGGAGGGGTTACACTTTTTAAAGTGTAATACTTTGTGTGGCCTCCGGAGGCAGAAGCTATACACCCAATTGTCTGGGTCTCCCAATAGGAGCTAGAAGAAAAGGAATTTACGGTAAGTAAACAAAATTCCCTTCATATATATATATATATATATATATATATATATATATATATATATATATATATATATATATATATATATATATATATATATATATATATATATATATATATATATATATATATATATATATATATATATATATATATATATATATATATATATATATATATATATAATTTATTTATTTATTTTACACACACTGTAAAAAGTGATGGGGGAATGTTAACAAAATAAAAAAATCACAAGTTTAAATCTCCCCTTTTTTTTTTTTTTACTTTTTTGGCCCATTACATATAAAACAAACAAAATAAAATACACACATATGGAATCACTGCGTTTTGTACAAGTCCTATATATCAAAATATAAAACAAATTAATATAATTAGTAAACAGCTCAACAAAGAAAAAAAATCACCGTGCCAGAATTTTTTTTTTTTTTCGTGGGTCCCAAGACCCTCCCCCCCCCCCCCAACCGGTTTCCACAATAATTTAATAAGAAGCGATCAAGACACCACATCTACCCCAAAATAGTATTGGAAAAACGTCAGCTCAGGACACAAAAAATAAAGCCTCTCACAGCTTCTGATCTTAAACAGTGAGATCTTGCAAAAACAAGCCTTCGTAAGGCTATGGGAAAAAGAAATAAAAATGTTACGGCTCTTGGAATAAGGAGAGGAAAAAGCAAAACTAGATAAAAAATCTCAAGGTTGAGAAGGAGTTAAAGCCCCACCATGGCTGCCATCTTGGGGCTCCAAAGATGGCCATGTTGACAGAAAAATAAAAATGTTATGGCCTTTGAAAGTGGAGAAAGAAAAGAACAATAATGCAAAACTGCATATTGGAAGCATCCTGAAGTTGTTAGATACTGTATATAGCTATAATTTCTAGAAGTCACACATCTATTTTTATTCTAAATCACCCAGTTTATACTGGTGTGCTGGATCCGATTTTCACCTGCTTTGATCCGTGGGTTCTCTTTCATTATCTCTAGGTTATTAATTTATCTCATGCAAGAAATAAAAAAAATAAAATAAAATAAATAAAAATGATGGTTTCTCAAGCTTCTAGCAAACAGTCAGTAAAGTCTGGCACTAGGATCCTTTATTATATTTTAGCAGATTCATTCACTTGGACTTTGTTGTTATTGTTCCCTTTGATCCTTAAATAAATATATAGCCTGAATTTGCAGATCCCCCCCCCCCCACCCCAACTACTTCCCTTTTCTGTCATTTATTTTTTGCATTGCAAAAGATGGCTTTAAATAAGCTTCCTATTAGTGTGACGTGTTGTCTTCTGTGCGGTAATGCTTTTGTCCTCTGTTTACTTGCCAGGCTGCTGCTAATACTGCCAACAAAGAAGTGTCTGTCCTCCAATGCCACGGGGAAAGTGATCCACTAGTTCCTCTTATGTTTGGTGCTATGACTTCAGAGAAACTGAAATCTATAATGAACCCAGCAAATATCAATTTCAAGACTTACCCAGGGTTGGCCCACAGCTCGTGTAATCAGGTGAACGATATTATTTATATTTTTTATTTTAAAGCCCCAATCCAGTGTTTTTATCAGCACTAAAGTGTTGCTTTTCATCTAAGGCTAGGTTCACACTTCCGTTGTTTTGCATCAGTCACAATCCATCGCCTTGAGGAATTACGGTATCCTGCAAAATATTTTGCAGAAATCCAGTTTTTCCCCATAGACTTCTATTAGTGACGGATTGTGACTGATGATGCTGCGTTGCATCCGCTGCGTCACGGTCACTCGTTTTTTAACTGACCGCTGGGCGGGAGCAACGCAGCCTGTAACGTTTTTTGAGCAGCGCAATCGGTAGGATTTTGCTGCGCATGCTCTCTGGCTCCCTGCACACGTAACCAGGTAATACACATCGGGTAACCAAGCAAAAAGTGCTTGGCTTATACCTGATATTTACCCTGGCTGTGCAGGGAGACTGACACTTCCCCGCTCATCTCCGCCCCCTCCCGCACTCAGAGCACACACACACACACACTCACTTGTCCTCAGCCCTGCAGTCCCCGCGGCACTGACGTCCAAAGTGCCACGGCCCCGCTCGGCTCCACCCTCCCCGAACTCTGCCCCCTCGCGCTCCGCCCCCCGCACACAACGGAGTCTGACAAAGAATTCTGTCCTTTGTTATCTGTTGTACAGCGCATCAGTCACATGCGTCAAGCGACGCATGTGACTGATGCAAAAAATCGGAAATGGGAACTTAGCCTAAGGTCCATGCCCCCGGTCTTATACTCAGCCTTCACCTTTTTTCGTGGTCCCGCGGCGCTATCTTGTGACTGCAATGTCTGACTGACAGGAAATCGGAAGTTACGTCATATGCAATCATTGCAAGTCAATCAGAGCCAGAAGGAGGCTCTCGTAGACTTGTGTGGAAGAGTAGCCTCCAGCGTTGCTCCATGAAACAGTGGAGAGATATGGCCGGTCTGAAATACCCAGAGACCTACCTGAGCGGCGACAATGGCAAGTGAAGACGGTAGAGGGTAAGTATAAGACACGGGGCAGGGAACTTAGATTAGAATCATCACTCCAGCAGTACAATAAAAAATAAATACATTTTTTTTATAAAATGTCGGAGTTGCGCTTTAAATCCCTTTTTTGGAAAAAGGTGAGGTGAATATCAATAGTCTTGGTTACTTTTTTTTATCGGTTACGCTTTAAAAAAAAAAAAGTAGGCGCTGTGAAAAATTCCAATTTTTGATAGAATGAGAATCTCACATTTTACCAGCCCCCCCCCCTCTTCCCTTTCCAGTAGGATGTAAGCTGGTTTGTCACCAAATCCAAGGTCCTAAATCAAATCAACCTAGAGGAGGACACATTAGGGTTATAATCTCTGGACAGATGGTCTCTCTCAATGTAAGGCTGGAGCCACACTTGAGTGTGACTCGTGTGAGTATCGGATCTCACTGCCCGGGCAGTCACATGCAAGTATGACTCCAGCCTAAGGCTGTTTGTTGGAGCGAGTCTCTCTGGCCTCATGCTTAGTCTCATAGACTTGAATTAAGAAATTTCAAAAGGTGTCTGACCTCCGCACTACACAGCGACTACTGAGGATTCGGCAGGTGGCAAATAGTCACCTGGTTCTGCAAACGGCCGCAGCATGGCAAGATGGTGACTGAGTATGTTACTACCTTGTTGACACGTCATCATGCTACCTAACAAAGGGGCAAATTTAAAAAAAAATCACTTGGGTTGGATTTTAAATTCACTGTATAATATGAATGTTAGCAAATCCCTCCAATTGGAAATGTAGTAGTTCTCCTGACTACTTGTTTCTCTTACCTCATGTGCGAGGCGTGGCAGTAGCTTGGGTCTCCATGGTTGCGACCACGACCATGATTGAACTCACTGAGTGGTCGTAACCATGGATACATAAGCTACTATAATGCCCTGCACATGAGGTAAGAGGCATGGCTATATCAGTAGAACTATACTAATTACATTACTAACTGGAGGTATTTGCTAAAATTATTATGGATACATCCACTACATATTGGGATATAATCTTGTAGATGGGAATACCCCTTTATCAGGACGCAACATTTTTAATAAAACTTTAAAGGGAATCTGTCAGAAGATCTGTGGCCACCACCAGCTGTGGTCACCAGAGAGACTGCTGATAAGTCTTTGGCTTTACCCAGAAAGAAACGAGAGAGGATGATGAAACTTTACATTTATTCCACATACTCTCCACTGATGTCAACACACTTCTTACATCGGTATTCCAAGTTCTGTAGGCCTAGCAAAAAGAAGGATTTCGGATGTGCCTGAAACCAAGCATCCGTAGCAGTCATGGCATCAGAAATGGTGTGAAATTTGGTGCCCTTGAGGTGTTTCTTCGTCTTTGGAAACCAATGATAGTTGGAGGGAACTAGATCTGGTGAATAGGGTGGGTGGTCAACCAGCTGGAAGCCCAGCTCTGCCAGTTTTGCCGTTGTCGCTTGTGCAGTGTGAGCGGAGGCGTTGTCTTGCAGGAACAAGATTCCTTTGGACAGCTTGCAGCGCCTTTTGGCCTTCAGAGATGCCTTCAATTGGTCCAAAAGTTCAATGTAATACCTTGCATTGATAGTAAAACCCTGTTGTAGGTAGTCCACTAGCAGCACGCCCTCCTTATCCCACAACACAGATGCCTTTCATCTTAGTGGCTGGTTTTTGCACCCTGAACTTCTTTGGACGAGGAGAACCACTGTGCCTCCACTCTTTTGAGTACTCCTTTCATACAAATAAATCCAGGTCTCATCCATAGTGACCAGTCGATCCATGAAGTTCTTATCAGTCTGGAAACGCTGACAAATGGACCGGGACGTTTTCACTCGCGTGCTTATCTGATCTGTTGTCAAACATATGGGGACCCACTTTGCAGATAGCTTCCTCATGTCCAAATGTTCATGGATAATGACACAAACATGTTCAAAGGCAATCCCCATGATGTCTGTAATTGCTTTAGCTGAAATCCGTCGATTCTCCAGTATGAGGTTATGCACAGCATCAACGATCTCCGGAACAGCAACCACTCTCGGGCGTCCAGGACGTTCCTCATCATTGGTGCTGAAGTGGCCCGTTTTAAATTTGGCAACCTAGTTCTTAAATGTGGAATTTGAAGGGCACTGATCCCCCAATGTCTGCGACATATCACCATGAATATCCTTTGCGGACTTTCCTTGCAGAAACAAGAATTTTATCACTCCTCTGCTCCCAGTTACTGTGAATATCGCATTAGACTCTGCCATTTTGTTTTCCCGCGTGTGTAGAACACTGTTGCCATAAGCAACAAATACAAAATTTCTTTGTCGCTCCATTGGGAGACCCAGACAATTGGGTGTATAGCTTCTGCCTCCGGAGGCCACACAAAGTATTACACTTAAAAGTGTAAAGCCCTCCCCTCTGCCTATACACCCCCCGTGCATCACGGGTTCCTCAGTTTTCATGCTTTGTGCGAAGGAGGCAGACATCCACGCATAGCTCCACAGCTTAGTCAGCAGCAGCTGCTGACTATGTCGGATGGAAGAAAAGAGGGCCCATAACAGGGCCCCCAGCATGCTCCCTTCTCACCCCACTCTTGTCGGCGGTGTTGTTAAGGTTGAGGTATCCATTGCGGGTACGGAGGCTGGAGCCCACATGCTGTTTTCCTTCCCCATCCCTTGATGGGCTCTGGGTGAAGTGGGATCCTAATCGGTCTCCAGGCACTGAGACCGTGCTCCATCCACAGCCCCTGGGGACTCTGCTGGACAAGGAGCCGAGTATCGTCAGGGACAAGGCCCTGCTACTTTGAGGTACTGTGTCCCCGTGGGGACCGCGCACAGAAACACTCCAGCATTGCTGGGTGTGTTAGTGCGCCGGGGACCGCAGCGCTGACCGCGCTTGTGCCATCACACACTGCAGCGTGGCTGGGTGTGTTAGTTTACTGGGGACTACCGCGCTGACCGCGCGCTGACCGCGCGCTGCCATTTCACACTGCAGCGCGCCTGGGAGTGTTAGTACGCCGGGGACTACCGCGCCGACCGCGCTTATACGCCGGCCGCGCTTATAACTTTAGTCCCCGGCTTTTGCGGCCTAGTCTCACTCTTTTCCCGCCCCCAGGCCTGCCAGTCAGGGGAAGGGCGAGACGCTGTACAGGACGTCAGCGCTGAGGGCTGGAACGTGCTTTGCATACTCCACCCCCCTCACTGTGCACAGTGGGGCACCGGATTCCCGCACTTTCTAGGGCACGCCCACGGCCCCCTCCTCTCCTCAGGACGCCGGCAGCCATTCCTGTCAGCTCGTCTGACGCTGGAGAGGGGAGACAAGCGCTGGGAGACCCAGGCAGTGATTCTGGTGATCAACACAACCGCTTTGAGCGGGCGGTAAGCAGCACCTGAGGTGCTGGCCCCACTAGTGCAGAAGTGTACATATAGATTATATGCTTATAGGCTATACTTTACACTGTATGGTGCACGGTTGATTTTTGGCTATATACCCTCCTGGATTGCTCAGAGGAGACAACAGCATGTCGTCCACATAAAGCAAGGGTGCCAAAGCACAGGCTTACTATGCTGCCTGCGCCGCATGTACGGCTATACTACCGGCAGGTTCCACTGACCCTCATTGTGTGCAATGCTCGGCCCCTGTGGCACTTTCTCAGCCGGAGCCTCTGCTAAGGGTGGCCCAGGGGGAACCACCTGCTAACACTGTCCAGGTGACGGGGACGGAGTTTGCAGTTTTTACTGATAGACTTTCTGAGACTATGGCTAAGATACTAGAAGCCTTGCAGTCCAGACCGGTATCTCAGACCATGGGCACTGTTGAATCATTGCACCCTGGTCCCCCTCAATTGGAACAACAATGTGCTCCCGGGGTGTCTCATAGATCCCAGGGTGAGGTCTCTGACACGGACCGCAGCCCCGGACCGCCTAAGCGAGCTCGCTGGGAAATTCCCTCGACATCATCACATTGTTCAGGGTCTCAGCGGGAGGACTCTCTGTATGATGAAGCGGAGGTAGCTGATCAGGATTCTGATCCTGAGGCCGCTCTCAACCGTGAGACTCCTGATGGGGACGCCATAGTGTATGATCTTATCGCGTCCATCATTCAAATGGTGGATATTTCTCCCTCAGCTCCTCCAGTGGAGGAGTCGGCTTCTCAGCAGGAGAAATTCCGCTTCAGGTTTCCCAAGCGTACAACGAGTATGTTTCTGGACCACTCTGCCTTCAGAGAGGCAGTCCAGAAACACCGAGCTTGTCCAGATAAGTGTTTTCTAAGCGCCTTAAGGATACACGTTATCCCTTCCCCCCTGACGTGGTCAAGGGCTGGGCTCAGGGTCCCAAGGTGGATCCTCCAATCTCCAGACTGGCGGCTAGATCCATAGTTGCAGTGGAAGATGGGGCTTCACTCAACGATGCCACTGACAGACAGATGGAGCTCTGGTTGAAATCCATCTATGAAGCTATCGGCGCGTCTTTTGCTCCAGCAGTCGCAGCCGTATGGGCACTCCAAGCTATCTCAGCGGGTCAAGCGCAAATTGACGCAGTCACACGTACGTCTGCGCCGCAAGTGGCGTTCCTAACCTCTCAGACGTCGGCATTTGCGTCCTACGCTATTAATGCTGTCCATGGAGTTTCATACCCTCTCAGCGATGGTGATGCTTCCGCTGAACAAACAGCGGTCACTGCAGACAGGGTTGCAATCTCTCCTTCAAGGTCAGTCACTCCCCTTGAGGCGCCTCATGCACTTCCTAGGGAAGATGGGGGCAGCAATGGAGGCAGTCCCTTTCGCGCAGTTTCACCTGCGTCCTCTTCAATGGGACATCCTACGCAAATGGGACAGGAAGTCGACGTCCCTCGACAGGAACGTCTCCCTCTCTCAGGCAGCCAAAGCTTCCCTTCGGTGCTGGCTTCTTCCCTCTTCATTGTCAAAGGGGAAATCCTTCCTACTCCCATCCTGGGAGGTGGTCACGACGGACGCGAGTCTGTCAGGGTGGGGAGCAGTCTTTCTCCACCACAGGGCTCAGGGTACGTGGACTCAGCAAGAGTCCTCCCTTCAGATCAATGTGCTGGAGATCAGGGCAGTGTATCTTGCCCTAAAAGCGTTCCAGCAGTGGCTGGAAGGCAAGCAGAACCGAATTCAGTCGGACAACTCCACAGCGGTGGCTCACATCAACCACCAAGGCGGAACACGCAGTCGGCAAGCCTTCCAGGAAGTCCGGTGGTTTTTGATGTGGGTGGAAGCCACGGCCTCCACCATATCCGCAGTTCACATCCCGGGCGTAGAAAACTGGGAAGCAGATTTTCTCAGTCGCCAGGACATGGACGCAGGGGAATGGTCCCTTCACCCGGACGTGTTTCAGGAGATCTGTTGCTGCTGGGGGATGCCGGACGTCGACCTAATGGCGTCCCGGCATAACAACAAGGTCACGGCATTCATGGCACGATCTCACGATCACAGAGCTCTGGCGGCAGACGCCTTAGTTCAAGATTGGTCGCAGTTTCAACTCCCTTATGTGTTTCCACCTCTGGCACTGTTGTCCAGAGTGTTACGCAAGATCAGGTCAGACTGCCGCCGCGCCATTCTCGTCGCTCCAGACTGGCCGAGGAGGTCGTGGTACCCGGATCTGTGGCATCTCACGGTGGGCCAACCGTGGGCACTACCAGACCGACCAGACTTGCGGTCTCAAGGGCCGTTTTTCCATCTGAATTCTGCGGCCCTCAACCTGACTGTGTGGCCATTGAGTCCTGGATCCTAGCGTCTCCAGGGTTTTCTCAAGAGGTCATTGCCACTATGAGACAGGCCAGGAAACCAACGTCTGCCAAGATCTACCACAGGACGTGGAAGATATTCTTATCTTGGTACTCTGATCGGGGGTTTTCTCCCTGGCCATTTGCCTTGCCCACTTTTCTTTCCTTTCTTCAATCAGGATTGGAAAAAGGTTTGTCGCTCGGCTCCCTTAAGGGACAAGTCTCAGCGCCTTCTGTGTTCTTTCAGAAGCGTCTTGCCAGGCTTTCTCAGGTACGCACGTTCCTGCAGGAGGTTTGTCACATTGTCCCTCCTTACAGGCGGCCGTTAGAACCCTGAGATCTGAACAGGGTTCTGAGGGCCCTTCAGAAGCCACCTTTCGAGCCTTTGAAGGATATTTCTCTTTCTCGCCTTTCGCAGAAGGTGGTCTTCCTAGTAGCAGTCACATCACTTTGGAGAGTGTCTGAGCTAGCAGCGTTGTCATGCAAGGCTCCTTTCCTGGTGTTTCACCAGGACAAGGTGGTGCTGCGCCCGGTTCCGGAATTTCTTCCTAAGGTGGTATCCACCTTTCATCTCAATCAGGCAGGTGTGCCAGGCGGCTACCTGGTCGAGCCCGCACACTTTCACCAAACACTATCGGGTGCATACCTATGCTTCGGCGGATGCCAGCCTAGGTAGACGAGTCCTTCAGGCGGCGGTTGTCCACCTGTAGAAACGGGCCGTTTTTACGGCTCTATTACGAGGTATTATTTTACCCACCCAGGGACAGCTTTTGGACGTCCCAATTGTCTGGGTCTCCCAATGGAGCGACAAAGAAGGGAATTTTGTTTACTTACCGTAAATTCCTTTTCTTCTAGCTCCAATTGGGAGACCCAGCACCCGCCCTGTTCCCTTCGGGCTGTTGTTTTTTCGTGTACACATGTCGTTCATGTTGAATGGTTTCAGTTCTCCGAAATTTCTTCGGATTGAAGTTACTTTAAACCAATTTATTAGCTTTCCTCCTTCTTGCTTTTGCACTAAAACTGAGGAACCCGTGATGCACGGGGGGTGTATAGGCAGAAGGGGAGGGGCTTTACACTTTTAAGTGTAATACTTTGTGTGGCCTCCGGAGGCAGAAGCTATACACCCAATTGTCTGGGTCTCCCAATTGGAGCTAGAAGAAAAGGAATTTACGGTAAGTAAACAAAATTCCCTTCTTTGAAAACCTATATTAGACACATAAGGCTTTCATGTGATGTAACATTCATTACCATAGAAGCAAAAAAAGATCAAAAAACCAAAGACTTATCAGCAGCCCCCTGTATACAGCATCCCAGGATACTGTATATAAGAGCCCAAGCCGCTCTATATAACAAAAAAAAAACCCCACCAGTCCGGCCCCGATGGGTGTTGCTGCTCTTTGGTCCGGTGCCTCCTCTCTGTGGCGGTCGCTGTCATCTTTCTAGCCAGCCCAGTGTGGATGACATCATCATCCACACAGGCCAGCATTGTGTTCCTGCACAGACGCACTTTAATCTGCCATGCTGAGGGCAGATCAAAGTACTGTAATGCACAGGTGTGAGGAAAGGTTAAAGACTGCCCTCGCATGCGCACTACAATACTTTGATCTGCCCTCAGCAGGGCAGATTAAAGTGCGTCTGTGCAGTAACACAAGGCCGGCCTGTGTGGATTATGTAGGACAAGTCATCCAGACGGGGCTGGGTTGAAGGAGGACGGCGACCGATGCAGAGAAGAGGTACGTGACTGGAGAGCAGTGACACCCATTAATAGGTCATTTTTATGTTCTACAGAGTGGCCTGGGCTCTTATATACAGTATTCTTATATACAGTATTCTGGAATGCTGTATTTAAGGGCTCACTGCTGGTGACTGCAGCTTATAGAGGCCAAATCTGATGACGGTTTCCCTTTAATTAATCCCTACTGGACAAATGCTTTTCAGTCAGTCTTAGGCTATGTGCTCACGTTGATTAATTTCATGCCTTTACGCTTTGTATTCACTGCAGCAATAACGCGTGCCTTCTGCGTCCCCAGCACAATCTATGAAGATTGTGCATAATCCATCTACACGTTGTGTTTGAGAGCGCAGCGATTTGGATGCTGAAATTTTTATCCAAATCGCTGCGCTCAAAAAAGTAACATGTCACTTATTTTGTGTGCTTTGGATGCTGCTCCCACTCTGTCTATGGGAGAGGCAGCATCCAGAGCACATGAATTCGGCATTTATTCTGCAGACACACTGCATCCATTACGCAGTGTTTCTGCAGTGATTTGAAGCGCACATGCACAGCCAATTTGCTGCAGATTTTTCAGCATGGACACTACGCAACGTGCGCACATAGCCTTACAGTTCCTGCATGTAAGTACAGATGTAAGGTCGTCGTAATCACTCACCTACCAAATGTTAGAGAGCAGCGCTGTATAACCGCAAGTTCCTATTTCATTCCAAATCTTTCGGAACGTTAAAGTATTTTATTTGTTTTTTTTTTTTCAATTTTTTCATTTCATGAAAGTTATTCCCTACCTTATACCTTTTGTAACATTTTGTGCTAATACTTATATTGCTTTTGTTTTTTTGTCATTAGGAAATGACAGACATCAAGCAATTCATTGAGAAGCAGCTACCTCCCTGTTAACTGAGAATGATGCCTTCTGGAATAACTCACCAGCAGAAGTCACTATGTTCTTTTTAATGTCAAAAGTAAAAAAAAATTAATAATTTTTCAGAAGCTGCACAGTCACAGTGGGGTCAGCAGAAGCAACCAAATCATTAAAGGGGATCTGTCAGCAGTTTTTACCTCCAAAAAACTGCTGAAAGTGCTTCATAGGTCATAGGGAAACCAGTTTAGACCTGTAGATGTCCTTTTGTGGGAACATGACGGTGAAAACAATTTTTAATCTGTCTCGAGCTGCAATGCCCAGGTATTTACATAGCTCAGTAACCCGGGGTCGTCATGGAGACAACCCAGGGTTACTGTGTCAGCTCTCGGGTCCCTGTGATCGTATTACAGGGATTCCATCACCAGGGAGAGGTAAGCGAATTCTCTCCCTGCCTCCTGAATGCTGCGATCGCATTGATTGCTGTATTCAAGCGGTTAAACTGACGGGAGCGGTGCGGGCACCAGTCCCGGCAGTGACAACCGGTTTCCAGCTGTAACATCAGCCGGAGATCCAGCAGCGATCGCAGGGGTACAGTTCAGGAACCCCCCGCGCACACAAATCTGCTACGGGTGCACATACCCTTACAAACGCTCATGTCAACAAGAGCTTTCTAATGGATTCTCAGTTAACTCCTGCTGCAGCTAGCAATAGACCGTGCAATGCAGAGGCTAGAGAAGGCAAAAACTAAGGAAACCTGATTGTGAATATTATTTTTAAACTAAAATACATGTATTTTAGGTAAAAAAAAAATAAATATTAAATAAAGGAGTCCACCCACAAAGGTATGTTTAATATGACTTCCTTGTCACTTATTAAGCACTTCCGGACGTTTTTCAGAGTAAGAACTACTGACTGCTTCCATTTAAGAGGTTTTGATTTGGAAAAAGAAAAGAAAAAAAAAATCCCCTAGAAGATGCAGTGGATAGAAGATGTATGACTGATTGCTATATTATTTATAGCAGTGTAAGGGCTATATAAGTAGTGTCACTAATGTCGCCATCTCTGCCTGCACACAGCATAGGCCACTAATTGTTCCCATGTTAGTCTGTTGATTGACAGTACAGCACTTTTTATTTGGCTTTTATTTTTTCTAGAATAAAGTTACACATAGCTGTTAGTTTCTGACGCAGCACTTTCATCTGTCTGACGTCTACTGGCTTCATACGTGTCCTGTAAAAGCGAAGCCATAGCTGAGGTATGAGGCGCAGGACTGGGGAGGACAATGATGATCTAGTGCTTAGTGCTGTTCTGTTCAGGAGATCTTGGCTGTTCTCCCACAAGATGTTGGAGGTCCACTTTTGCCTCATGTCTTAAACACCATTACAATTGTCTGTATAGGCTTTACAGTATGTGAGGTTGGATTAGTTCAGTTTACTTCACTTTTGCTATGGTCTCCTAGGAACCACAAAAAGCTTGGTATAGGCTGGTATGGCACACAGATGGTATTTACTCTATGGATACTGGCCACAGCCACACTTACATAAACATTTACCAGACACATACCAACTAGACGTGGTCGGACACACTTTTGGCCTCTGTCTGTTGAATGAGGCCTATAAGAGCATTAAAGTACACTCTTGGAGCTTCTTCTGGCATATTCATTTGGCTAAGGGCATACATTTAGCTTTATTGCCTTTTCCACAGTTAAAAAAACCCAAAACTGTAAACTGGGTTAGTCTGGTCTATGAACCCAATAAATGCCCCATTCAGGAATTATACTGAAATAGGGGAGCCTCCCATTCTGGCCTGTCCTCTATTAGAATGGAGAGCAGCTGCAGTGAGCATGTCTGCGCTGTACGACCCAGCATGTCTTCTCATTACAAAGACAGAAAACACCTTTAACAATAAAATGAAGGGTCCAAAATTCCATCCCTAGGTGCAATGTGCTTAAAAGTAAAAATAGCAAACTGAGCTTTACTCTCCCTCCTTGGGTCCAGCGTTGATCTTCAACCACTGCCATTGTATCTGTTCACGTCTTCAGCACTGACATCACGTAAACAGCGCTGCAACCAGTCGCTGAGTCTAAAAAGGTTGAAGCACTGAGCTCACTGACTGGCTGCAGAAACTGATAGCGTGATCTCTGAGGCTTTGCTGCTTTTGGGTGGAGTACAGATCTCTGCGTACCTCTGTGATAAGGTTACACAGCATATGGGGTAATGGAAATGGAATAGAGACCCACTGCCTTTCATGTACTAGAATGCTTCAGCCATTTCTGCTGATGGAGTAATACATTAAAAAGGCTGTGTATTCTTTAAGAAGCACCCTGAGCAAAACAAATGTTATTCCTTTATACCCTGTAAATATGTATGTGATGTAGGGTAGGGGCATTAGAATACTTACCAACCATCTTCTTACCCGGTTTCCAATTTTGACATGACTTATGATTCATGTGATCTTAAACCAGATTTTTGGATCACACAAGGGTTTGTGTGGACTAGTCACTTCCACAAATTAAAGGCTGCTTTACACCTTACGATATCACATATGATATCGTACGCGATGTGACCCGCCCCCATCATATGTGCGGCATGTTCAATTTGTTGACCGTGTCGCTCAAACTATTTCCCGTCACACGTACTTACCCTTCCATACGTTCTCGATGTGGGCGGCGAACATCCACTTCCTGGAGTGGGAGGGACGTTCGGCGTCACAGCGACGTCACGCGCAGCCGGCCAATAAAAGCGGAGGGGCGGAGATGAGCGGGACATAAACATCCCGCCCACCTCCTTCCTTCCTCATTGCCGGCGGGAGCCGTGGGACGCAGGTAAGATCTGTTTATCGTTCCCGGGTTGTCACACACTGCGATGTGTGGTACCTCGGGAACATTGAACAACCTGACGTGCAATTTTAAGGAAATGAACGATGTGTATGCGATGAACGGTTTTACGTTCAATCGCATGTAGCTGTCACACGCTACAACAACACTAACGATGCCGGATGTGCGTCACTTACGACGTGACCCCGCCGATACATCGTTAGATTTGTTTTAGCGTGTAAAGCCCGCTTTAGTCTATACAGCCTCACTCTGAGTCCCCATGGGCTTAAAATGGTGGACATTGCACCATCTTACACAACAGCAGCACTCGCGTGATCCAAAATAGGACTGGAGATATGCTGGAGACTGGGGAAGATGGCGATCAGTTTTTGTTTGTTTTTTTATACTCCTACACTATATCACTTACATATTATCATTAATACTTACCAGTATCATTAATATAAGCGCACTGCCAATGCTTTGCTGTGTGGTTGGTCTATTTTCCATGTGTTCTATCCATATAATATAAGATAAAATCATTACATTATTTGCTGTTCACATATCCATGTATTTTTCCATCTCGAATGTCAGTTTTTTTACTGGGAAGGAGGAGCTTGTTTTTTTGTTTTGTTTTGTTTTTTTTACTCATTCCACAAAACCTGATGCTAATGATGGACGCACGGACCAAAATCCAGCACATTGATAAAAATAAAAATGTTCCTTTCTTTGTCGCTCTATTGGGAGACCCAGACAATTGGGGTGTATAGGCTATGCCTCCGGAGGCCGCACAAAGTATTACACTCAAAAGTGTTAAGCCCCTCCCCTTCTGCCTATACACCCCCTGTGCTCCCACGGGCTCCTCAGTTTTTTGCTTTGTGCGAAGGAGGTCAGACACGCACAGCACAGCTCCACAGATTAGTCAGCAGCAGCTGCTGACTATGTCGGTTGGAAGAAAAGTGGGCCCATATAGGGCCCCCAGCATGCTCCCTTCTCACCCCACTCTTGTCGGCGGTGTTGTTAAGGTTGAGGTATCCATTGCGGGTACGGAGGCTGGAGCCCACATGCTGCTTTCCTTCCCCATCCCCCTCAGGGCTCTGGGTGAAGTGGGATCCTATCGGTCTCCAGGCACTGAGACCGTGCTTCATCCACAACTCCTGTGGAGCCTGCTGGATAGGAGCCGGGTACAGTTCAGGGACATGGCCCTGCTACATGAAGGTACTCTGTATCCCTGTGGGGACCGCGCACGGCAACACCTCAGCTTTGCTGGGTGTGCTAGTGCACCGGGGACCGCGGCGCAGACCGGGTTAAACTGTGCCATTACACACTCAGCGTCGCTGAGTGTGTTTATATGTAGGGGCTACCGCGCTAACCGCCGCTGCCATGGGAAACTGCGGCGCGGCTGGGACTTGTAGTTCGCCGGGGACTTCGGCGTCGGCCGCGCTTTTACGGCGGCCACGCGTATACTCGAGTCCCCGGCTTGCTTGCGGCCTAGTTTCCCTTTCTCCCGCCCTCAGCCCTGACAGGCAGGGGAAGGGCGGGACGCTGCACGGAACGAGCAGCACTGAGGGCTGGAATATGATTTCCATACTCCACCCCCCTCACTGTGCACAGTGTGAGCACCTCGGCCACGCCCACGGCTCCCTCCTCTCGTCAGGACGCCGCAGCCATTTCCTGTCAGCTCCTACGACGCTGCAGAGAGGGACAAACCCTGGGAGACCCAGACACGGTCTCTGGTGGCCTCATAACCGCTTTAGGCGGATGGTAAGCAGCACCTGTTGGTGCTAGCCCCATGGTGCTGTAGTGTATTGATACATTATTTGTTTATAGTATATATTTTACACTGTATGAGCACAGTTCATTCTGGCTATATACCCTAGTGTGTTACTCAGGGAAAACAATAGCATGGCGCCCACAAAGGCAGGGGTGCCAAAGCACAGGCTTATTATGCTGCCTGCGTCGCTTGTACGACCCAGCTGCCGGCAGGTTCCATTGACCCTCATTGTGTGCATTGTTCGGCCCCTGTGACACTTTTTCAGCCAGGGCCCCTGCTAAGAGGGGCCCAGGGGGAGCCACCTGTTGACACTGTCCTAGTGATGGGGACGGAGTTTGCAAAACTCTCTGAGACTATGACTAAGATACTAGAAGCCTTGCAGTCCAGGCCGGTATCTCAGCAAAGGGACTCTGTTGAATCATTGTTCCCTGGCCCCCCTCAGTTGGACCAACAATGTCCTCCCGGGGTATCTCATACATCCCAGACTGAGGGTTCTGACTTAGACCCCAGCCCCAGACCGACTAAGTGGGCTCGCTTAGAATTTCCCTCGACATCATATTGTTCAGGGTCTCAGCGGGGGGAATCTCTGGTTGATGATGCGGAGACAGCTGATCAGGATTCTGATCCTGAGGGCGCTCTCAATCTTAATACTCCAGACGGGGATGCCATAGTGAACGTTCTTATTGCGTCCATCGATCAAATGCTGGATTTTTCTCCCTCAGCTCCTCCGGCGGAGGAGTCAGCTTCTCTTACACAGAGTATGTTTCTGGACCACTCTGATTTCAGAGAGGCAGTCCAGATTCATCATGCTTGTCCAGATAAGCGGTTTTCTAAGCGCCTTAAGGATACACGTTATCCTTTTCCCCCTGACGTGGTTAAAGGTTGGACTCAGTGTCCCAAAGTGGATCCTCCAATCTCCAGACTGGCAGCTAGATCCATACTTGCAGTGGAAGAGGGGGCCTCGCTCAAGGATGCCACTGACAGGCAGATGGAGCTCTGGTTGAAATCCATCTATGAAGCTATCGGAGCTTCTTTTGCCCCAGCATTCGCAGCCGTATGGGCGCTACAAGCTATCTCAGCAGGTCAAGCGCAAATTGAAGCAGCCACATGCACGGCCGCGCCACAAGTGGCATCCATTACCACCCAGACCTCGGCAATTGCGTCTTACGCTATTATTGCTGTCCTGGACTCTGCGAGCCGTACGGCGGTCGCGGCCGCCAATTCGGTGGTACTCCGCAGGACCTTGTGGCTACGGGAATGGAAGGCAGATTTTGCTTCCAAAAAAAAGCGCTTAACCAGTTTGCCAATTTCTGGCGACAGGCTGTTTGGCGAGCGTCTGGATGAAATCATCACACAATCCAAGGGAAAGGATACATCCTTACCCCAGTCCAAACAGGACATACCCCAACAGAGGAGAGGGCAGTCGAGGTTTCGGTCCTTTCAGGGCGGGGCAGGTCCCAATTCTCGTCCAAAAGGTCTCAGAAAGAACAAAGGAACTCTGATGCATGGCGGTCTAAGTCACGTCCTTAAAAGGCCACCGGAGGCGCCGCTAACAAAGCGGCTTCCTCATGACTTCGACCTCCTCTAGTAGCATCCTCGGTCGGTGGCAGGCTCTCCTGCTTTCTTCAGCGCTCTATTGGGAGACCCAGACGATTGGGGTATAGCTACTGCCCTCCGGAGGCCACACAAAGCACTACACTAAAAAGTGCAAGGCCCCTCCCCTTCTGGCTATACCCCCCCGTGGTATCACGGGTACTCCAGTTTTCAAGCTTTGTGCGAAGGAGGTCAGACATTCCATGCATAGCTCCACAGATTTTAGTCAGCAGTAGCTGCTGACTATTTCGGATGGAAGAAAAGAGGGCCCATATAGGGCCCCCAGCATGCTCCCTTCTCACCCGTAGATGGTGTTGTAAGGTTGAGGTACCTATTGCTGGTACAGGGGCTGGAGCCCCACATGCTGTTTTCCTTCCACATCCCCTTGTAGGGCTCTGTGGAAGTGGGATCCTGCCGGCCTCAAAGCTCTGACGCCGGGCTCCATCCACAGACCCATAGCACCTGGTGGATGCCGAGCAGGAGTACCATCAGGGACAAGGCCCTGCATCATACAGGTACTCTGTGTCCCCGGCAGGCACAGACACACTCCGGGCTGGCTGGGTGTTGTAGTGCGCCGGGGACCGTAACGCTAGAGCTAGTGTTCCTACAGTTTAACTGGGGGACTTTTTTCTGTGTTGTGGGAACGCAGCGCCGACCCCCGCTGGACCGGCGGCGCTGCTGTGACTTTTAGTTCGCCGGGGACACGCCGACCGCGCTTTTACGGCGGTGGCGTTTATAAATCTAGTCCCCGGCTTTTGCGGCCTAGGACGCCGGCAGCTCCGATTCGTTCCCGCCCCCACCCTGTCAATCAGGGTAGGGGAGAGACGCTGTTTCACGGCAGCGACGAGGGCTGGAGCCTGATTTACATGCTCCAGCCCTCTCACTAGGCACAGAGGGAAGCAGGCTTCCCGCTCTTAGTCAGGAACGCCCAGGGCCCGCCCCCCCTCCTCTCTCAGGACGCCGGCAGCCATTACATGCATGTCTGGCTGGAGGAAGGACGCAAGGCTCTGGGAGACCTGGACTAGGGGGCTTTGGAGATCACACACCCGCTTTTAAGCGGGCGGTAAGCGGCTTTTCAGCTGGCCCCTCTAGTGCCTCAGTGTGTATTAGTGTACTGTGTCACTGGACATATATATATTTCCTTATTGCTTGCACTGTGAGGTCGCTTCCTGGCTGTATACCCAGATCGCTCTGAGGAGGCAGCAACATGTCATCCACAAAACGCAAGGCTGCCAAGGCTAGGGCTGTGTACACTGCGTGTGCTGCATGTGGGGCTGCTCTACCAGCAGGCTCCAAGGACCCCCATTGTGTGCAATGCTCAGATCCGGTGCTGCTTCGCCAGCCGGAGTCAGGAGAGATAGTGACCCAGGCTGAGACGCCTGTAAGTCCTGCCCCGGTGTCAGGGACAGACTTTGCAGTTTTTGCTGATAATATGTCTGTGACTATGGCAAAAATCCTTGAAACTTTGCAATCCATGCCTGGGGCTCAGTCTATGGACACGGCGAGGTCTCTGTCCTCTAATCCCCCTCAGTTGGATTTAATCCAGACTGCAAGGGGGTCCCCGGCTTCACAGGCTGAGTATTATGACTCAGATGATAGCCCCAGCCACCCTAAGCGGGCTCGCTGGGAAAGACCCTCAACGTCATCACACTGCTCAGGGTCTCAGCGCAATCAGTCGCTCTGTGATGCGTCTGATGAGAGTGATCAGGAGTCTTATCCTGGAACCCCTCTCAATCTGGATACCCCGGATGGGGACGCCATGGTAAACGAGCTTATCTCAGCCATCAATAGACTGTTGGATATTTCTCCCCCAGCCCCTTCTGCAGAGGAGGCAGCTGCAGAGCAGGAGAAGTTTCGTTTTCTCTATCCCAAGCGTAAATTAAGTGCTTTCTTGGATCACTCTGACTTCAGAGAGTCAATCCAGAAACACGACGCTCATCCAGAAAGGCGTTTCTCTAAACGTTCTAAGGATACACGTTTTCCTTTCCCCCCTGATGTGGTCAAGCGCTGGACCCAGTGTCCAAAAGTTGACCCCCCGATTTCCAAACTTGCAGCTAGATCCATAGTTGCAGTGGAGGATGGCGCTTCACTTAAGGATGCCAATGACAGACAGATGGACCTCTGGTTAAAATCTGTCTATGAAGCTATCGGCGCGTCGTTTGCTCCAGCATTCGCAGCCGTATGGGCACTCCAAGCTATTTCAGCAGGGTTAGCAAAAGTGGATGCTATCTTACATCCAGCGGTGCCGCAAGTGGCGTCCCTTACCTCGCAGATGTCCGCGTTTGCGTCTTACGCTATCAATGCGGTCCTAGAATCTACCAGCCGCACCTCAATGGCGTCCGCCAATTCGGTAGTTTTGCGCAGAGCCTTGTGGTTAAAGGACTGGAAAGCAGATGCTGGTTCCAAAAAATGTTTAACCAGCCTGCCTTTATCTAGAGATAGACTGTTTGGCGAGCCATTGGCTGACATCATTAAACAGTCCAAGGGTAAAGACTCTTCTTTGCCCCAGCCCGGATCAAGCAAACCTCAGCAGAAAAGATGGCAGCAGAAGTTTCAGTCCTTTCGAGGTTCGGGCAAGACACAATTCTCCTCGTCCAAAGGGACTCAGAGGACGCAAAGAAGCTCAGATTCCTGGCGGGCTCACGCGCGCCCCAAGAAAGCAAATGGAGGAACCGCTTCCAAAGCGGCTACCTCATGACTTCCAGCTCCCCCCCTCCGCATCTCCGGTCGGGGGCAGGCTCTCCCGCTTTTCCGTTATTTGGATGTCACAGGTCAAAGACCGGTGGGTGACAGACATTTTGTCTCGCGGGTACAGAATCGAGTTCAGTTCTCGTCCTCCAGCTCGGTTCTTCAGAACCTCCCCACATCCAGACCGAGCAGATGCCCTGCTGCAGGCGGTGGACTCCCTAAGAGCGGAAGGAGTAGTGGTTCCTGTACCGCCTCAGGAACAAGGGAGAGGGTTTTACTCCAATCTCTTTGTGGTTCCAAAAAAGGACGGCTCGTTCCGTCCTGTTCTGGATCTAAAGCTGCTCAACAAACATGTGCACGCCAGGCGGTTCCGGATGGAAACCCTCCGCTCTGTCGTGGCCTCAATGTCTCAAGGAGACTTCCTTGCCTCAATAGACATCAAGGATGCTTATCTCCACGTGCCAATTGCTACAGAACATCAACGTTTTCTACGTTTTGTGATAGGAAACGAACATCTTCAGTTCGTAGCTCTGCCATTCGGTCTGGCGACAGCCCCACGGGTTTTCACCAAGGTCATGGCGGCAGTGGTAGCGGTCTTGCACTCTCAGGGACACTCGGTGATCCCTTACCTAGACGATCTACTTGTCAAGGCACCCTCTCAAGAGGCATGCCAACTCAGTCTACATGCTACACTAGAGACTCTACAGACGTTCGGATGGATCATCAACTTTCCAAAGTCGAATCTGTCTCCGACACAGTCACTAACGTATCTTGGCATGGAGTTCCATACTCGAGCAGCGAGAGTGAAGCTTCCGCTGAACAAGCAGCGGTCACTACAGACAGGGGTGCAATCCCTCCTTCAGGGCCAGTCGCACCCCTTACGGCGCCTCATGCACTTCCTCGGGAAGATGGTGGCAGCCATGGAAGCAGTTCCCTTTGCGCAGTTTCATCTGCGTCCACTTCAATGGGACATTCTCCGCCAATGGGACGGGAAGTCAACGTCCCTGGACAGGAAAGTCTCTCTTTCCCAGACGGCCAAGGACTCTCTACAATGGTGGCTCCTTCCCACCTCATTGTCTCAGGGAAGATCCTTCCTGCCCCCATCCTGGGCAGTGGTCACGACAGATGCGAGTCTGTCAGGGTGGGGAGCAGTGTTTCTCCACCACAGGGCTCAGGGGACGTGGACTCCGCAGGAGTCCACCCTTCAGATCAATGTTCTGGAAATCAGAGCAGTGTATCTTGCCCTACTAGCCTTCCAGCAGTGGCTGGAAGGAAGGCAGATCCGAATTCAGTCGGACAACTCCACAGCGGTGGCATACATCAACCACCAAGGGGGGACACGCAGTCGGCAAGCCTTCCAGGAAGTCCGGCGGATTCTGATGTGGGTGGAAGCCACGGCCTCCACCATATCCGCAGTTCATATCCCCGGCGTAGAAAACTGGGAAGCAGACTTCCTCAGTCGCCAGGGCATGGACGCAGGGGAATGGTCCCTTCACCCGGACGTGTTTCAGGAAATCTGTCGCCGATGGGGAGTGCCGGACGTCGACCTAATGGCGTCCCGGCACAACAACAAGGTCCCGGCATTCATGGCGAGGTCGCGCGATCAAAGAGCTCTGGCGGCAGACGCATTGGTTCAAGATTGGTCGCAGTTCCGGCTCCCATACGTCTTTCCACCTCTGGCACTCTTGCCCAGAGTGTTACGCAAGATCAGATCCGATTGCAGCCGCGTCATACTCGTCGCCCCAGACTGGCCGAGGAGATCGTGGTATCCGGATCTGTGGCATCTCACGGTCGGTCGACCGTGGTCACTGCCAGACCGACCAGACTTACTGTCCCAAGGGCCGTTTTTCCATCAGAATTCTGCGGCCCTGAACCTGACTGTGTGGCCATTGAGTCCTGGATCCTAGCGTCTGCAGGATTATCTCAAGGAGTCGTAGCCACAATGAGACAAGCTAGGAAGTCAACGTCTGCTAAGATCTACCACAGAACGTGGAAGATTTTCTTATCTTGGTGCTCTGCACAGAGAGTATCCCCTTGGCCATTTGCATTGCCCACCTTTCTTTCCTTCCTGCAATCGGGGTTGGAAAAGGGCTTGTCGCTCAGCTCCCTTAAAGGGCAAGTCTCGGCACTGTCGGTGTTTTTTCAGAAGCGTCTAGCACGTCTTCCTAAGGTGCGCACGTTCCTACAGGGGGTCTGTCATATTGTGCCCCCGTACAAGCGGCCGTTAGATCCATGGGATCTGAACAGAGTACTTGTTGCTCTGCAAAAGCCGCCCTTCGAGCCTCTAAAGGACGTTTCCTTTTCTCGCCTGTCACAGAAAGTGGCGTTTCTTGTCGCGATCACATCGCTTCGGCGAGTGTCTGAGCTGGCAGCTTTGTCATCCAAGGCTCCTTTCCTGGTGTTCCACCAGGACAAGGTAGTGCTGCGCCCCATTCCGGAGTTTCTCCCTAAGGTCGTATCCTCGTTTCATCTTAATCAGGATATATCCTTGCCTTCCTTTTACCCTCATCCGGTTCACCGGTATGAAAAGGACTTACGTTTGCTAGATCTGGTGAGAGCACTCAGAATCTACATTTCCCGAACGGCGCCCATGCGCCGTTCCGATGCTCTTTTTGTCCTTGTCGCTGGTCCGCGCAAGGGATTGCAGGCTTCTAAAGCCACCCTGGCTCGATGGATCAAAGAACCAATTCTAGAGGCCTACCGCTCTGCGGGGCTTCCGGTTCCTTCAGGGCTAAAAGCCCACTCAACCAGAGCCGTGGGTGCGTCCTGGGCATTACGACACCAGGCTTCGGCTCAACAGGTGTGCCAGGCAGCAACCTGGTCCAGTCTGCACACTTTCACCAAGCATTATCAGGTGCATACCTATGCTTCGGCGGATGCCAGCTTAGGTAGAAGAGTCCTGCAGGCGGCAGTGACATCCCCGTAGGGGAGGGCTGTTTTTTTGCAGCTCTAACATGAGGTATTTCTTTACCCACCCAGGGACAGCTTTTGGACGTCCCAATCGTCTGGGTCTCCCAATAGAGCGCTGAAGAAGAAGGGAATTTTGTTACTTACCGTAAATTCCTTTTCTTCTAGCTCTTATTGGGAGACCCAGCACCCGCCCTGTTGTCCTTCGGGATTTTTTTGTTGTTTGCGGGTACACATGTTGTTCATGTTGAACGGTTTTTTCGGTTCTCCGATGTTTCTCGGAGTTAATTTGTTTAAACCAGTTATTGGCTTCCTCCTTCTTGCTTTGGCACTAAAACTGGAGTACCCGTGATACCACGGGGGGGTATAGCCAGAAGGGGAGGGGCCTTGCACTTTTTAGTGTAGTGCTTTGTGTGGCCTCCGGAGGGCAGTAGCTATACCCCAATCGTCTGGGTCTCCCAATAAGAGCTAGAAGAAAAGGAATTTACGGTAAGTAACAAAATTCCCTTCTTTGCGACACCTGGCTGCCACAAATAAAAGACCGCTGGGTGAGAGACATTCTGTCTCACGGTTACAAGATTGAGTTCACCTCTCGTCCCCCGACTCGATTCTTCAGGTCATTCCCGCCTCCCTAGCGAGCCGAGGCTCTTCTGCAGGCGCTGTGCACTCTGAAGGCAGAAGGAGTGGTGATCCCGGTTCCTCTTCAGCAACTGAGCCACGGTTTTTACTCCATCTTGTTTGTGGTCCCAAAAAAGGACGGGTCTTTCCACCCGGTCCTGGACCTGAAACTGTTCAACAAACATGTAAAACCAGACGGTTCAGGATGGAATCCCTCCGCTCCGTCATCGCCTCAATGTACCAAGGAGATTTCCTTGCATCGATCGATATCAAAGATGCTTATCTCCACGTACCGATTGCTCCAGAGCCCAGCGCTTCTTGCGCTTCGACATAGGAAACGAACACCTGCAATTCGTGGCACTGCCGTTCGGCCTGGCAACAGCCCCACGGGTTTTTACCAAGGTTATGGCTACTGTAGTAGCGCTCCTACACTCGCAGGGTCACTCGGTGATCCCGTACTTGGATGCTGATCAAGGCACCCTCTCAAGAGGCATGCCAACGCATCCTCGACGCTTCCCTGGAGACTCTCCAGGGTGTCGGGTGGATCATCAATTTTCCAAAGTCAAATCTGACACCGGCCCAATCGCTGACATATCTTGGCATGGAGTTTCATACCCTCTCAGCGATAGTGAAGCTTCCGCTGTTCAAGCAGTAGGCACTACAGAAAGGGGTACAATCTCTCCTTCAAGGCCAGTCACACCCCTTGAGGCGCCTCAGGCACTTCCTGAGGAAGATGGTGGCAGCAATGGAGGCAGTCCCTTTCGCGCAGTTTCACCTGCGTCCCCTTCAATGGGACATCCTACGCAAATGGGACAGGAAGCCGACGTCCCTCGACAGGACCGTCTCCCTCTCTCAGGCGACCAAAGCTTCCCTTCGGTGGTGGCTTCTTCCCACTTCGTTATCGAAGGGGATATCCTTCCTACCCCCATCCTGGGAAGTAGTCACGACGGACGCGAGTCTGTCAGGGTGGGGAGCGGTTTTTTCCCCACCACAGGGCTCAGGGTACGTGGACCCAGCAAGAGTCCTCGCTTCAGATCAACGTTCTGGAAATACGGGCAATGTATCTTGCCCAGAAAGCGTTCCAGCAGTGGCTGGAGGGCAAGCAGATCCGACTTCAGTCGGACAATTCCACAGCGGTGGCATACATCAACCACCAAGGCGGCACACGCAGCCGGCAAGCCTTCCAGGAAGTCCGGCGGATTTTGATGTGGGTGGAAGCCACGGCATCCACCATATCCGCAGTTCACATCCCAGGCGTGGAAAACTGGGAAGCAGATTATCTCAGTTGCCAGGGCATGGACGCAGGGGAATGGTCCCTTCACACGGACGTGTTTCAGGAGATCCGTTGCTGCTGGGGGGTGCCGGACGTCGACCTCATGGCGTCCCGGCACAACAACAAGGTACCAATGTTCATGGCACGGTCTCAAGATCCCAGAGCTCTGGCGGCAGACGCCTTAGTTCAGGATGGTCGCAGTTTCAGCTCCCTTATGTGTTTCCTCCGCTGGCACTGTTGCCCAGAGTGTTACGCAAGATCAGGACCGACTGCCGCCGCGCCATCCTCGTCGCTCCAGGCTGGCCAAGGAGGTCGTGGTACCCGGATCTGTGGCATCTCACGGTCGGCCAACCGTGGACACTACCAGACCGAACAGACTTGCTATCTCGAGGGCCGTTTTTTCCATCTGAATTCTGCGGCCCTCAACCTGACTGTGTGGCTATTGAGTCCTGGACCCTAGCATCTTCAGGGTTATCTCAAGACGTCATTGCCACTATGAGACAGGCTAGGAAACCAACGTCCGCCAAGATCTACCACAGGACGTGGAAAATTTTCCTGTCATGGTGCTCTGCTCAGGGTTTTTCTCCCTGGCCTTTTGACTGACCACTTTTCTGTCCTTCCTTCAATCTGGACTGGAAAAGGGTTTGTCGCTCGGCTCCCTTAAGGGACAAGTCTCAGCGCTCTCTGTGTTTTTCCAGAAGCGCCTAGCCAGGCTTCCACAGGTACGCACGTTCCTGCAGGGGGTTTGTCACATCGTTCCTCCTTACAAGCGGCCGTTAGAACCCTGGGATCTAAACAGGGTTCTGATGGTTCTTCAGAAACCACCATTCGAGCCAATGAGAGATATTTCCCTCTCACGACTTTCGCAGAAAGTGGTTTTTCTAGTAGCAGTCACTTCTCTTCGGAGAGTGTCTGAGCTAGCAGCATTGTCGTGCAAAGCCCCTTTCCTGGTGTTTCACCAGGACAAGGTGGTTCTACGTCCGGTTCCGGATTTTCTCCCTAAGGTGGTATCCTCCTTTCATCTTAATCAGGATATCTCCTTACCTTCTTTTTATCCTCATCCAGTTCACCAATGTGAAAAGGATTGGCACTTGTTAGATTGGGTGAGAGCACTCAGACTCTACATTTCTCGTACGGCGCCCCTGCGCCGCTCGGATGCACTCTTTGTCCTTGTCGCTGGCCAGCGTAAAGGGTCACAGGCTTCCAAATCAACCCTGGCTCGGTGGATCAAGGAGCCAATTATCAAAGCCTACCGTTCTGCTGGGCTTCCGGTTCCCTCAGGGCTGAAGGCCCATTCTACCAGAGCTGTGGGCGCGTCCTGGGCTTTGAGGCACCAGGCTACGGCTCAGCAGGTGTGTCAGGCGGCTACCTGGTCGAGCCTGCACACTCTCACGAAGCACTATCAGGTGCATACCTATGCTTCGGCGGATGCCAGCCTAGGTAGACGAGTCCTTCAGGCGGCGGTTGCCCACCTGTAGGAAGAGGCCGTTTTACGGCTCTATTATGAGGTATTATTTTACCCACCCAGGGACTGCTTTTGGATGTCCCAATTGTCTGGGTCTCCCAATAGAGCGACAAAGAAGAAGGGAATTTTGTTTACTTACCGTAAATTCCTTTTCTTCTAGCTCTAATTGGGAGACCCAGCGCCCGCCCCTGTTTTTTTGTGTACACATGTTGTTCATGTTGAATGGTTTCAGTTCTCCGATATTCCTTCGGATTGAAGTTACTTTTAACCAGTTTATAATTCTTTTTCCTCCTTCTTGCTTTTGCACCAAAACTGAGGAGCCCGTGGGAGCACGGGGGGTGTATAGGCAGAAGGGGAGGGGCTTAACACTTTTGAGTGTAATACTTTGTGCGGCCTCCGGAGGCATAGCCTATACACTCCAATTGTCTGGGTCTCCCAATTAGAGCTAGAAGAAAAGGAATTTACGGTAAGTAAACAAAATTCCCTTCTTTGTCTTGTTTACAAAAAACGAAAGAGGCTGGACACCGGCATTTGTGTCTGGACTCTGCGGCTCCTTCAGCCAGGCTCTAACCATCGTAGTTGTTTCCAGCACATATGTCTATTTCACCTCGTGATACCATTTGAGTTGTCCTGTAACTGGTTGTCAGATATACGTAATATGACTGTAAAAGTCCCTTAAAGGAGCCAAGGCACAGTGAATAGAGCTGAACACATTGAGTTCGTGAACAGCAGAATGATGCCGATATACAAGGTACCGGTGTGCTGGCAAAACGGACATCTCTCGGTGAAAACTTCCTATGGTGTTAAGGCCCCGTCACACACCGAGATAAATCTTTGGCAGATCTGTGGTTGCAGTGAAATCATGGACATATTGTTCCATTTGTACACAGCCACAAACCTGGCACTGATTGTCCACAATTTCACTGCAACCACAGATCTGCCACAGATTTATCTCTGTGTGTAAAGTGGCCATTATGCTCCATTAAAGGAGTTTCCTGAGCACTAGACCATTTTTTGCAGTTGGTGGGATTGGGGGATGGATCGATTTGACACTGGCACGACTCCTCAGTATTTTTGGTGTGAATGGTCTGTCACATGACCTTTTGTATGTGACTTCATACTGCCAACTAGTCTCGCTGATTCTCTCAATGGTCTCTCAAGTCATATTCTTGCGATCAGATGACTGGTATGTGTCATCACTGTGGCAACCATCAATCACAAGAAGGGGGTCCCAAGGTCAATGGTGTCAGTAGAGTGGTAGTGATCATGTGTGACTGCTGCCCTATTCATCTGAGTGGTGGTCGTGCATCTTACTTTTGTGCAAAAGGAGCAGATGACTTTGGAACCCTTGTTCTCGAGAACAGTGGGGGTCGCTACAGCCGGATCCCCCCAAGCAATTACAAATTTGTGTTGTCCTGTGAATAAATGATAAATGTAGCTCACGAGATGACCTCTTAAAGCTTGTGAATAATATAGTTTTATATTTTTGGGCAACATATGGACAAGCTAATATCTTTCTGCTTTTCATTGGGTTGTCCTATGGGTTATATAAAGATTAGTGTAAGTGTAGGAACCATTGTAATCAAGCTGCAGCCTCTGAGAGCAGGGTATGGCTTGTTGCCATCTGCACATAGTCACTCTTAGGCCGGGGCCACACGGGGATTATTGCGATCCCCTCGCATGACACTCTGCTCACGCTGGCAGTACAGCAGAGCCAAGTGTCATGCGAGTGTACCTGCGACTGAGGTCCAACTGTGTGAGCAAACCTCAGCTGCGGGGGGCGGGCTGGCTCTGAGGAGGGGAGAGAGGGATTTCTCTGCCTCTATCCTCCGTAGCCGGCTATTGCCATTCTCGCACTACACTAGCGGTACACCGGTGTACCGCGAGTTTAGTGCGATTTTTCTCTCGCCTCATAGACTTGAATGGATGCGAGAGAAAGAGTCTCGCATTGCACCCACAGGGTGCTGCGATTGTTTTCTCGGTCCGATTACAGCTGAGAAAATAATCGCACTCCACTTGCACCGTTTTTCTTGCCGTGTGTCTTAGGCCTTATACAACTTGTCTTCTAACAATTGCAGACCCTCATCAGTAGACCACAATCTGGATATGCATATTTATAATGGGGGGCAGGCGTTATAAAAGGACTCACTTTTTTACTTCTTCCTTTTGTAGATGGACAGAACCTACATATATTTAATTTTAGGCGTCCTCAGTGTTTTCTAGACTAGCTATTTTCCGAAGCCATATGTTTTTTACATCTCCGCTATCCAGGTTTATTTCCTCCTTTCTGTGTTAAATGTGAAAGAATACGTTGTCTATATTTTCTCAGAATGCAGTTATTTATGGTAATGATAGAAATGATTTCTTTATATGAGCAGGCGTTTTGGTTTTTTTTTCCTGTTGGAGGACTCAGTAATCCTTCATGGTGATCACAATGGACGCAAATGTCGATTGGATGCGGTCATTCTGATCATGTTGGGTACATGTTATAAATTATAATCCTGTTTTCTAAATAAATGTGACCGAGCTTATTCTAGGGCTTTTATATGATCAACCTAATTGTGAGAATAAATAACTCTTAAAATGAATGTCTGACTTCATCTGATCAATTGCCGCTCTTCTTTCTTTGTGTGATAATGATCTGATGCCTTGTTTCTTGAGGTTGGCTTCATGATATTCATCCTTCGTTAAAGTGGTTTTCCAGTTGAAAGAAGTTGCTCCATTCACCTCCTGTGGAGCTGCAGATCGCTTGGCTTTTTGCAGCAGCCCTGTAGAGAATGAATGGTTTAAAATTCCCCAATCTTAAGATCAATGTGAGTCTCAGCAGTGGATCACCCACCAATCAGAAAGTTATCACCTGTCATGGATAGACGAGAACTTGTTTTCACTAAACAACCCCTTTAATGTTTTGCACGGACGTGTAAAAGGTGCGGATGGCCCTCCGTGTGCAGTGATTTTGGCACATGGGTGTTCTCCGCGTGCTATCCATGATACTACACGGAGAAAAGGAACTTTCTGCTCACCTGTCCGGGTCGCTGCTGTCCTTGGTGCTGATGTCTTCCGCTCTGCGGTCTCCGACCCTGCTGACTCAACGTTGCTGCTGCTTCCGGCCCGAAGTTTAATGAACACAGTATGCGATGAGCATAATGAGCGGGGGTCAGAAGCAAGAAACGTGTTTCTCCAGTACGTGTCACACAGAGCGCATCCGTGCAGGCTGTGTGACACCCGTGCTGCCAGATTAAAATGGACATGTCTATGTCTGGAGCACACGGACACATGTATGCAACACGTGGTCCATGTGAAAAACCGCATGTGTGCGCAGACCCATTGATTTTCATGGGTCTATGTGTGCCCGTGTCTTTGGTACTAGTGAAAACAGACGTCACATGTACCAGGGACACGAATGCTTGAAGAGGGCCCAAGGGTGTATTACCATTCTAGTAAGTGATGGCATCACATACTGATCAATGTGAGTCTAATCTGATTGGATCTCCAGTGATCCTGTGATCCTGCAGCACTGTTCCTCTAAGGTCTCTTCCACATGTACATGTTTCTGGAAAGTGTCATCCGTTTTCACATGTACTGGGACATGCACACGCTAAGCCATTAAAATGTATGCTAATCTTCCCACCTCTGTGTTTTCACGTGGTCTGTGTGAACCTCATGAGTCCCTGTGAGACGTGCCTGTTTGTTTTTCCCCGCAGCATTGATCACACTAACCCATAAAAGACAATAAGTCTGTGAAAGATGTAAAGCACACAGATGACATCCATGTGACATGGACTAGAATTAAATGCATTCAAAGAATTACAGTTTAAGTGTTTAAAGATATGCAAAGATGATAGATAATAGAGAGCGAGGGATAGACTTTACAGATATTAACCAAACAAACAAAATAATTAAATGAAAAAAAAAAACAAAAAACCACATGGAGTCTTCCACATTCTTGATAAAACAGGTATGACATTTTCTTTATCGTTCCTTTGGGAGACCCAGACCTTGGGTGTTTAGCTTCTGCCTCCGGAGGACACACAAAGTACTACACTTAAAAGTGTAGCTCCTCCCTCGGAGCTTATACACCCCCTGGTGGTGAGCCAGTCCCAGCCAGTTTATCACTTTGTGTTTAGGAGGCATACATCCACACATGCATTCTCATATGATTTTTTCCTTTTTGGAATGAGATTGAAGAAGTGCGGGTCCACGTCTGGACCCACGGCATGTCCCTTCTCACCCCACTGTTTCGGTGGTGTTGTAAGGTTGATTCCAAGGCTGGAGCCTTACATGCTGTGCTCCTTCACCATCCCTCCTGGGCTCTGGCTTGAAGTGGGAGCCAGCGCGGTCTCCATGCCTGGCAGGAGACCGGTCTCCATCCGCAGCCCTTTAGGACCCTGCTGGACCGGAGCACTCATCCCCAGGGACCTGGCCCTGCGTCTCAGCAGCTAAGTACCTGAGACGTTTATATGTTGGGGGTCCCTGTGCTTTATTGTATGGGGAGAGTGTGCTTACTGTATTTATCTTGGCATTTCCGGCGGGTTCTCTAGCTGTCGCCCGAGAACCGCGCCGATGGTGCCTGCGCGTCGGCCTCGCCGTTCAAATTTAGGCCCCGGCTTTGCCGGAGGCCTAGTTTCTGTTCACTGCCCTTGCATGTCACTCATGCAGAGGGACCGGCTCGGCTCCTCCCGGCGGCCGTCCTGCACAGGGGAGGGACACTCCCCACTGCTGTGCGTGTCTCCTCCCCTATAGGTCTCTATGGCCCTCCAGATCCCGCTCTCCTACAGGAACGCCCTAAGTCCCGCCCCCTCTCTTCGCTCCGGCGGCCATTTTCTCAGACAGGGTTCACTCTGCGCTGGCCTGCACTCTGCATCCCTGCTGAGGTGCTGTGCATTGGGGGTCCGGGCTTCGGGATCTGGAGGGCACACAACACCGCTGCCAGCAGTCTGGTAAGCCACAACCGATCTGGTTGTGGACCTCTGTATATACTCTCTGGGGTTCATTCTCTTTGTAGAAGCTGTCCCCACTCCAGCAGCATATCTCACACGAGGAGCAAGGCTCCAAAGCTTTATACTGTATGCGCTGCATGTAAGCTCCTGCTGCCTGAACCGAGCACCTATCCACATTGTGATGTCTGTTCTAACTTGGAGGTGCCACAGCCTGGAGTCTCACCTCCAGTGGTCTCTCAGGCTGCTCCTGCACCTGTGGCTGAACCCCCGGCTTGGGTAGAATCCTTTTCTAGGTCTATCTCCCAGTCTTTTGCTGAGTCCATGGGACTTCTGTCCAGGACTTTGTTGAATATGCATCAGCCCCCTTCACAGGGTGCCTCTACTGCTAAGGGTCCCTTAGGATCTCTATCATCTGACCTCCGTCCACCGGAGCTCAGAGGATTCATCATCAGGGCCCAGACCCCGTCCTCCTAAGAGGAGACGCAGGGTTTCCTCTCCCTCCTCATCCCGCGGCTCTGATTCAAGAGCTGACTCGGAGGATGCCATTACAGGGGGCTCGGAGGCTAACTCCATGTATCCCATTGATCTTTCCGAGGGTGACTCAGATCTTAGTGACTTGATTGCTTCCATTAATTCTGTACTGGATCTCAATCCGCCAGTATCCGAGGAGCAACCCTCTCTGGCAGAAAAGCACCAGTTTACCTCGCCTAAGAGAGTAAAGAGTGTGTTCTTTAACCACTCCAGTTTTCAGGCCGCTGTGACCAAACCCAGGGCCTGTCCTGACAAACGCTTCCCAAAGCGTGGTTCTGATGACCGTTTTCCCTTTCCACTTGAGGTGGTCAAGGAGTGGGCTCATTCCCCAAAGTAGACCCTCCGGTGTCTAGGCTCTCAGCCCGGACCGTTGTCGGTGGCTGATGGCACCTCCCTTAAGGATTCCACTGACAGTCAGATTGACCTGGCCAAATCCATGTATGAAGCGGCGGGGGCCGCGTTTTCCCCAACTTTTGCAGCAGTGTGGGCTCTCAAAGCCATCTCTGCTTCTCTAGAGGAGATGCATTCCCTCACCAGGGAATCTATGCCCAGGGCCGTATTTACCATTAGGCACCCGTGGTCCGGTGCCTAGGGCGGCAGATTGTGAGGGGCGGCACCTTCTGGCAGCAAAAAAAAAAAAAAAAAAAATTTTTTTTTTTTTTTTTTTACATTTTTTTTTTTTGTGGCCGCCGAGCACAGGGAGCTGATTGACCCCGGAACTGCCGGCGCCTGCACTTCCGGGGTCACAGGCGCGCACCAATCAGCTCCTTCCTCTGTGCTGCGTCCACTGCTGTGTGGACGTCACATGCAGAGCTCACAGCAGGACGCCGCGGAGGACGTGATGGAAGCCGGTGTCAGAAGAGGATACTCACGTGAGCCAGGAAGATGGCGGCGGGCACTGGAGCAGGTAAGTGGATTCATAAGGAGCGTGGGAGTGTCTCTAATGCAGACCGGAGATCTGCGCATGCGGGGGGGAGGCGGCAAAGGCAGATACTGGAGGGAGGCAGAGGCTGAGACTGGGGGGAGGCTGGAGGGAGGCAGAGGCTGAGACTGGGGGGAGGCTGGAGGGAGGCAGAGGCTGAGACTGGGGGGAGGCTGGAGGGAGGCAGAGGCTGAGACTGGAGGGAGGCAGTGGCTGAGACTGGGGGGAGGCTGGAGGGAGGCAGAGGCTGAGACTGGAGGGAGGCAGTGGCTGAGACTGGGGGGAGGCTGGAGGGAGGCAGAGGCTGAGACTGGAGAGAGGCAGAGGCTGAGACTGGGGGGAGGCTGGAGGGAGGCAGAGGCTGAGACTGGAGGGAGGCAGAGGCTGAGACTGTGGGGAGGCTGGAGGGAGGCAGAGGCTGAGACTGGAGGGAGGCAGTGGCTGAGACTGGGGGGAGGCTGGAGGGAGGCAGAGGCTGAGACTGGAGAGAGGCAGAGGCTGAGACTGGGGGGAGGCTGGAGGGAGCCAGAGGCTGAGACTGGAGGGAGGCAGAGGCTGAGACTGTGGGGAGGCTGGAGGGAGGCAGAGGCTAAGACTGGGGGAGGCTGGATGGAGGCAGAGGCAGAGACTGGGGGGAGGCTGGAGGGAGGCAGAGGCTGAAACTGGGGGGAGACTGGAGAGAGGCAGAGGCTGAGACTGGGGGGAGGCTGGAGGGAGGCAGAGGCTGAGACTGGGGGGAGACTGGAGGGAGGCAGAGGCTGAGACTGTGGGGAGGCTGGAGGGAGGCAGAGGCAGAGACTGGAGGGAGGCTGGAGGGAGGCAGAGACTGGGGGGAGGCTGGAGGGAGGCAGAGGCTGAGACTGGGGGGAGGCTGGAGGGAGGCAGAGGCAGAGACTGGGGGGGAGGCTGGAGGGAGGCAGAGGCTGAGACTGGAGGGAGGCAGAGGCTGAGACTGGAGGGAGGCAGAGGCTGAGACTGGGGGGAGACTGGAGGGAGGCAGAGGCTGAGACTGGGGAGGCTGGAGGGAGGCAGAGGCTGAGACTGGGGGAGGCTGGAGGGAGGCAGAGGCAGAGACTGGGGGGAGGCTGGAGGGAGGCAGAGGCAGAGACTGGGGGGAGGCTGGAGGGAGGCAGAGGCTGAGACTGGGGGGAGGCTGGAGAGAGGCAGAGGCTGAGACTGGGGGGAGGCTGGAGGGAGGCAGAGGCAGAGACTGGGGGGAGGCTGGAGGGAGGCAGAGGCTGAGACTGGGGGGAGGCTGGAGGGAGGCAAAGGCAGAGACTGGGGGGAGGCTGGAGGGAGGCAGAGGCTGAGACTGGAGGGAGGCAGAGGCTGAGACTGGAGGGAGGCAGAGGCTGAGACTGGGGGGAGACTGGAGGGAGGCAGAGGCTGAGACTGTGGGGAGGCTGGAGGGAGGCAGAGGCAGAGACTGGGGGAGGCTGGAGGGAGGCAGAGGCAGAGACTGGGGGGAGGCTGGAGGGAGGCAGAGACTGGGGGGAGGCTGGAGGGAGGCTGAGACTGGGGGGAGGCTGGAGGGAGGCTGAGGCTGAGACTGGGGGGAGGCTGGAGGGAGGCAGAGGCTGAGACTGGGGGGAGGCTGGAGGGAGGCAGAGGCTGAGACTGTGGGGAGGCTGGAGGGAGGCAGAGGCTGAGACTGGGGGGAGACTGGAGGGAGGCAGAGGCTGAGACTGTGGGGAGGCTGGAGGGAGGCAGAGGCAGAGACTGGGGGGAGGCTGGAGGGAGGCAGAGACTGGGGGGAGGCTGGAGGGAGGCAGAGGCTGAGACTGGGGGGAGGCTGGAGAGAGGCAGAGGCTGAGACTGGGGGGAGACTGGAGGGAGGCAGAGGCTGAAACTGTGGGGAGGCTGGAGGGAGGCAGAGGCTGAGACTGGGGGAGGCTGGAGGGAGGCAGAGGCAGAGACTGGGGGGAGGCTGGAGGGAGGCTGAGACTGGGGGGAGGCTGGAGAGAGGCAGAGGCTGAGACTGGGGGGAGGCTGGAGGGAGGCTGAGACTGGGGGGAGGCTGGAGAGAGGCAGAGGCTGAGACTGGGGGAGGCTGGAGGGAGGCAGAGGCAGAGACTGGGGGGAGGCTGGAGGGAGGCAGAGGCTGAAACTGTGGGGAGGCTGGAGGGAGGCAGAGGCTGAGACTGGGGGAGGCTGGAGGGAGGCAGAGGCAGAGACTGGGGGGAGGCTGGAGGGAGGCTGAGACTGGGGGGAGGCTGGAGAGAGGCAGAGGCTGAGACTGGGGGGAGACTGGAGGGAGGCAGAGGCTGAGACTGTGGGGAGGCTGGAGGGAGGCAGAGGCAGAGACTGGGGGAGGCTGGAGGGAGGCAGAGGCAGAGACTGGGGGGAGGCTGGAGGGAGGCTGAGACTGGGGGGAGGCTGGAGGGAGGCAGAGGCTGAGACTGGGGGGAGGCTGGAGGGAGGCAGAGGCTGAGACTGGGGGGAGGCTGGAGGGAGGCAGAGGCTGAGACTGTGGGGAGGCTGGAGGGAGGCAGAGGCTGAGACTGGGGGGAGACTGGAGGGAGGCAGAGGCTGAGACTGTGGGGAGGCTGGAGGGAGGCAGAGGCAGAGACTGGGGGGAGGCTGGAGGGAGGCAGAGACTGGGGGGAGGCTGGAGGGAGGCAGAGGCTGAGACTGGGGGGAGGCTGGAGAGAGGCAGAGGCTGAGACTGGGGGGAGACTGGAGGGAGGCAGAGGCTGAAACTGTGGGGAGGCTGGAGGGAGGCAGAGGCTGAGACTGGGGGAGGCTGGAGGGAGGCAGAGACTGGGGGGAGGCTGGAGGGAGGCTGAGACTGGGGGGAGGCTGGAGAGAGGCAGAGGCAGAGACTGGGGGGAGGCTGGAGGGAGGCAGAGGCAGAGACCGGGGGGAGGCTGGAGGGAGGCAGAGGCAGAGACCGGGGGGAGGCTGGAGGGAGGCAGAGGCAGAGACTGGGGGGAGGCTGGAGAGAGGCAGAGGCAAAGACTGGGGGGAGGCTGGAGGGAGGCAGAGGCAGAGACTGGGGGGAGGCTGGAGGGAGGCAGAGGCAGAGACTGGGGGGAGGCTGGAGGGAGGCAGAGGCAGAGGCAGAGACTGGGGGGAGGCTGGAGGGAGGCAGAGGCTGAGACTGGGGGGAGGTTGGAGGGAGGCAGAGGCTGAGACTGGAGGGAGGCAGAGGCTGAGACTGGAGGGAGGCAGAGGCTGAGACTGTGGGGAGGCTGGAGGGAGGCAGAGGCTGAGACTGGGGGAGGCTGGAGGGAGGCTGAGGCTGAGACTGGAGGGAGGCTGAGGCTGAGACTGGGGGGAGGCAGAGGCTGAGACTGGAGGGAGGCAGAGGCTGAGACTGTGGGGAGGCTGGAGGGAGGCAGAGGCTGAGACTGGGGGAGGCTGGAGGGAGGCTGAGGCTGAGACTGGAGGGAGGCTGAGGCTGAGACTGGGGGGAGGCTGGAGGGAGGCAGAGGCAGAGACTGGGGGGAGGCTGGAGGGAGGCTGAGGCTGAGACTGGGGGGAGGCTGGAGGGAGGCTGAGGCTGAGACTGGAGGGAGGCTGAGACTTGAGGGAGGCTGAGGCTGAGACTGGAGGGAGGCTGGAGGGAGGCTGAGGCGGAGACTGGGGCAGGCTGGGGCTGGGGGGAGGCAAAGGCTGAGACTGGGGAAGAGAGGCTGATGCTGAGGGAAGATAGAGGCTGATGCTGGGGGAGAGAGGCTGATGTTGGGGGAGTGGGAGAGAGGGGCTAATGCTAGAGACAGAGGACAAGGGATGAGGGATAGTGCAATGACAAAATCGATTGGGTGGGGGGAGTGTAAGGACTCAGAATAAGAGGGGGCAGCATTGGGAGCTCATTGTGAAGAAGGGGCAGCATGTGTGGGATCAGTATGGAGTGGAGCAATGTAGGGGAGTCAATATCAAGAGTGAGGTAGTGTGTGTGGGGGGGGGTCTCAGCATAAGCGTTAGTGTGGTGGTCTTAGCATGAGTGGGGCAACATGAAGGTCTCATTATGGAAAAGAGGAAGGCAGCATTAGGAGCTCATGGAGAGGGACAGCATGCATGAGACATTGTGAGAAGGGGGCAGCATGCATGGGACACTGAGGAGGGGGCAGCATGCATGAGACATTGTGAGGAGGGGGCAGCATGCATGGGACATTGTGAGAAGGGGGCAGCATGCATGGGACACTGAGGAGGGGGCAGCATGCATGAGACATTGTGAGGAGGGAGCAGCATGCATGGGACATTGTGAGGAAGGAGCAGCATGCATGGGACATTGTGAGGAGGGAGCATCAAGCATGAGACATTGTGCGGAGGGAGCAGCATGCATGGGACATTGTGAGGAGGGAGCAGCATGCATGGGACATTGTGAGGCGGGAGCAGCATACATGAGACATTGTGAGGAGGGGGCAGCATGCATGAGACATTGTGAGGAGGGAGCAGCATTCATGGGACATTGTGAGGAGGGAGCAGCATGCATGGGACATTGTGAGGAGGGGCAGCATGCATGGGACATTGTGAGGAGGGAGCAGCATGCATGGGACATTGTGAGGAGAGAGAAGCATGCATGGGACATTGTGAGGAGGGGGCAGCATGCATGGGACATTGTGAGGAGGGGGCAGCATGCATGGGACATTGTGAGGAGGGGGCAGCATGCATGGGACATTGTGAGGAGGGGGCAGCATGCAAGGGACATTGTGAGGAGGGGGCAGCATGCAAGGGACATTGTGAGGAGGGAGCAGCATGCATGGGACATTGTGAGGAGGGGGCAGCATGCATGGGACATTGTGAGGAGGGGGCAGCATTCATGGGACATTGTGAGGAGGGGGCAGCATGCATGGGACATTGTGAGGAGGGGGCAGCATGCATGGGACATTGTGAGGAGGGGGCAGCAAGCATGGGACATTGTGAGGAGGGAGCAGCATGCATGGGACATTGTGACGAGGGAGCAGCATGCATGGGACATTGTGAGGAGGGGGCAGCATGCATGGGACATTGTGAGGAGGGGGCAGCATGCATGGGACATTGTCCTCACATCATGCTGCTCCCTCCTCACAATGTACAGATCATATTTCATAATCGAGGAAGGTGTGGTGGATATACAGTAGTTTATAAGGGAGGGCAGTGTGGTGTTTATTAGGGGCAGTGTCACAGTCACAGTATATAAGTGGGGACGGTGTGGTGGGAATATTTTATACTCATGCTATGTTTTGATGTGCCTGTGGTGATTCCCATTGGGGGGGGGGTTCGTTTCTTATTGATACTTTTTCAAGTGTTTTACAGAGTAGATCTGCCTTAAACAGATGTCGTGTGCGAAAACTCAGTTTTACGTTGTCACTAAGGGGCGCGACCACTTAAAGTGCCTAGGGCAGCATGAAGGCAAAATACAGCCCTGTCTATGCCCGAGATGGTTGCCTTAACTTCTCAAGCTTCAGCTTTTTCATCTTATGCCATGTCTGCCATGCTGGAGGCTTCTCACCGCACTTCGGTGGCTTCGGCTAATTCCCTCGTTATCCGCAGGATCTTGTGGCTTCGAGAGTGGAAGGCAGATGCTTCTTCTAAGAAATACCTTGCTGGGCTCCCTTTTGCTGGGTCCCGGCTGTTCGGAGAACAGCTGGATGAAATTATTAAAGAAGCTACTGGCGGGAAGAGTACTTCCATGCCACAAACCAAAACCAGGAAACCTGCCCAGGGTAGGAATCAGTCGAGGTTTCGCTCCTTTTGTTCCTCCAACTGGTCATCCTCTAAGCCCTCGGCCTCGTCCGCTAACTCAGCTAAGGACCAGAAATCCAACTGGTGCTCAAAAGCGCGTCCACAGAAGACCGCAGGAGGTGCTGCCACTAAGGCAGCCTCCTCGTGACTCTCTGCCCGCTCCGGCAATGTCCTTAGTCGGTGGCAGGCTCTCCCACTTTGGCGACGCTTGGTTTCAACAAGTCTCCGATCAGTGGGTGAGAGATATCATCTCCCATGGCTACAGGATAGAATTCTCTTCCAGCCCGCCAAACAGATTTTTTCTCTCAACTCCCCCCTGCTCCAAGGCCGCCGCCTTCTCACAGGCCGTGGCAGCCTTGCAGGCCAACGGAGTAATTGTACCAGTTCCCGCCCGGGAACGGTTCAGAGGTTTCTACTCAAATCTCTTCCTAGTTCCCAAAAAGGACGGTACCTTTCGGCCCATCCTGGATCTCAAGCTTCTCAACAAGCGTGTTCAGGTGCGGCACTTTCGCATGGAGTCTCTGCGATCAGTCATTGCCTCAATGACCCAAGGGGATTTCCTGGCGTCCATCGACATCAGAGATGCCTATCTGCATGTGCCAATTGCAGTTTCACACCAGCGTTGGCTACGTTTTGCAATAGGAGAAGATCATTTCCAATTCGTGGCTCTCCCCTTCGGGTTAGCCACGGCCCCTCGGGTTTTCACCAAGCTCATGGCAGCAGTGATTGTGGTTCTGCACCTCCAGGGGTTGGCAGTGATTCCTTACCTGGACGACCTTCTAGTCAAGGCTTCATCCAGCGCAGACTGTCAGCGGAGTGTCTTGCTCACTCTCGCCACTCTAGCCCAATTCGGGTGGCTTGTCAATCTTCCCAAGTCCACTCTGACTCCGACCCAGAGTCTCACGTACCTAGGGATGCAGTTTGAGACTTTGTTGGCTCTAGTGAAGTTGCCCTTAAACAAACAGCTGTCACTCTAGCTGGCGGTGCGCTCTCTTCTGAGGCCCCGCCGTTATACTCTCAGGCGTCTGATGCAGGTGCTGGGTCAAATGGTGGCGTCCATGGAGGCTGTTCCCTTTGCCCAGTTCCATCTGCGCCCCCCTGCAGCTGGACATTCTCCGCTGTTGGGACAAGCGGCCTTCCTCCTTACACAAGTTAGTGGCTCTGTCGCCACGGACCAGGAACTCCCTTCAGTGGTGGCTTCGGCCCCTCTCCCTGTCCCAAGGGCGCTCCTTCCTGGCCCCGTCCTGGGTGATTCTCACCAAGGATGCCAGTCTATCCGGCTGGGGAGCGGTATGTCTCCACCACAGAGCGCAGGGCACTTGGACTCCGTCCGAGTCAGCCCTTTCAATCAATGTGCTGGAAACCAGAGCCGTGCTTCTAGCTCTCCTAGCTTTTCACCACCTGTTGGCGGGCAGGCACATTCGAGTCCAGTCAGACAACGCGACAGCGGTTGCCTACATCAATCACCAAGGCGGGACACGCAGCCGCCTGGCAATGATGGAGGTACAACGCATCCTCCAATGGCCGGAGGACTCCAAGTCCACCATATCCGCAGTCCACATCCCAGGCGTGGAAAACTGGGAGGCAGATTATCTCAGCCGTCAAAGCGTGGACGATGGCGAGTGGTCCCTGCACCCGGCAGTGTTTCAGCCAATCTGCCGCAAATGGGGCACTCCGGACGTGGACCTAATGGCATCCCGTCAGAACAACAAAGTTCCTGTTTACGTGGCTCACTCCCACGATCCTCAGGCCTTCGCCGCGGACGCTCTGGTTCAAGACTGGTCCCAGTTTCGTCTGTCTTACGTGTTTCCCCCTCTAGCTCTCTTGCCCAGAGTCCTGCGCAAGATCAGAATGGAGGGCCGTAGAGTCATCCTCATTGCACCGGACTGGCCCAGGCGAGCTTGGTATCCAGACCTGCTCCACCTGTCCGTAGAGATGCCGTGGCATCTCCCAGACCGTCCAGACCTACTCTCGCAAGGTCCGTTTTTCCGCCCGAATTCTGCGGCTCTCAAATTGACGGCGTGGCTCTTGAGTCCTGGATTTTGACGGCTTCTGGTATTCCTCCTGAAGTCATCTCCACTATGACTCGGGCCCGTAAGTCTTCCTCCGCTAAGATCTATCACAGGACTTGGAGAATTTTCCTGTCCTGGTGTCGCTCTACCGGCCATCCTCCTTGGCCATTCTCTTTGCCGACCCTTCTGTCTTTTCTACAGTCCGGTCTGCAGCTAGGACTGTCCCTCAACTCTCAAGGGACAAGTCTCAGCTCTGTCAGTTCTGTTCCAGCGGCGTCTCGCTCGGCTGGCTCAGGTCCGCACCTTCATGCAAGGCGCGTCTCACATCATTCCGCCGTATCGGTGGCCCTTGGATCCCTGGGACCTTAACTTGGTCCTCACGGTATTGCAGAAACCTCCTTTTGAGCCTCTTGGGGAGGTTTCTTTGTATCGTCTTTCTCAGAAAGTGGCCTTTCTGGTTGCCATAACTTCTCTCAGGAGAGTCTCTGATTTGGCTGCGCTCTCTTCGGAGTCACCTTTTTTAGTCTTTCATCAAGACAAGGTGGTTCTCCGTCCGACTCCGGACTTTCTTCCTAAGGTGGTCTCTCCTTTCCACCTTAACCAGGACATTACCCTACCTTCCTTCTGTCCGGCTCCTGTTCATCGCTTTGAGAAAGCGCTGCATACTCTAGATCTGGTGCGTGCTTTCCGGTTCTATGTGTCTCGCACCGCTGCGCTTAGGCGGTGCACCTCTCTTTTTGTGCTAACAGGTCGGCGCAAGGGCCTCCCTGCTTCTAAGCCGACCTTAGCCCGTTGGATTAGATCGACCATTTCGGACGCCTACCAGAGTACTCAGGTGCCTCCCCCCGCCGGGGATCAAGGTACACTCGACCAGAGCTGTCGGTGCCTCTTGGGCTTTTAGGCACCAGGCTATGGCTCAACAAGTCTGTCAGGCTGCCACTTGGACTAGCCTGCATACCTTCTCGAAGCACTACCAAGTGCATGCTCATGCTTCGGCAGATGCGAGCTTGGGCAGACGCATCCTTCAGGCGGCTGTCGCCCATTTGTGAAGTTAGGTTCTGCCTACTTCTTAGTTTATACTGTTTCTTCCCACCCAGGGGCTGCTTTGGAACATCCCATGGTCTGGGTCTCCCAAAGGAACGATAAAGAAAAAGAGAATTTTGTTTACTTACCGTAAATTCTTTTTCTTATAGTTCCGTATTGGGAGACCCAGCACCCTCCCTGTTGCCTGTTGGCAATTTCTTGTTCCGCGTGTTATCACCGGCTGTTGTTGTGGACAGAGTCTCTGGTTGTTCCGGCTCTTGCTCTGTTCTACTTGTGGGTGGCTATTCTCCTTCAGCTTTTGCACTAAACTGGCTGGGACTGGCTCACCAGGGGGTGTATAAGCTCAGAGGGAGGAGCTACACTTTTAAGTGTAGTACTTTGTGTGTCCTCCAGAGGCAGAAGCTAAACACCCAAGGTCTGGGTCTCCCAAAACGGAACTATAAGAAAAAGAATTTACGGTAAGTAAACAAAATTCTCTTTTTTTTCAAATTCAATGACTGATTCTTATATTTTCTTATGTCATGCTTTAAAACCACTTCCATTTTTAACCATCACAGGTGGAGTTTGCACAAAACGCATGTAAAATTATATACAAGCAAATAACCAAGACAAATCTTTATTGTAACCAAAAAAGGACAGACATATTGTAAATTTGTTGGACTGGAAGTGCCCTGCCTTCAGAGGCGCGTGACAGTGAACACAGATACGTGAGGCACCGCTGGTGATGCATTGAATAGCATGTTAGTACACCCCTGTGGGCATGCTAATGTGACGCCCCTGGACTAGTCAGGGTGTCACAGGGGACTGCATGCTCTTTATTCTTAGTGCAGGACTCAACCCCTCTTGGTTCTGGGTTCCCAACCTGCAGCACTGCCTCCATCCGCATCCAAAAATCCCAATCGCATCTCACACCACACCCTGTCAGGCACACCAGTGGGCTGCTAAGCTGGAATAGGACCACCCACCTAGGGATCAGGCAGGGAGGTGACAAGTCAGTTCTGGAGTAGCCCTCGAGCAGTGAGGAGCTAGGAGTGAGCGTTTAACTCCCAGGAAGGAGAAATTGGGTTGCAGACGGTGGTCTGGACCCGGAGGAGTGGGAGACCTGGTCGCGGGATATTGGGATTGGGTGCCTGGCTTAGTCTCGGAGGACGGTCAGCAGCAAGTACAATAGCTGGTCTGGGACCGAAAGCACGTCGGGGTACTGGACCCTAGGTCGGAGAGAGGCTTCAAGCAACCCGGCAATTAACCTGCAGAGGATAGTGACTTTATGGATTGTTCCCACGAAGCTCAGAGATCGGGGGCACTAGTGCAACGAGGGGGATAGGGCTTTCCAACCAAAGCAGCCCACTGAAATCCCAAGCTTGAGCTCCTGACAGCACAGCTCCTTCACACAAAAAGTGGGGAGCGAGGCCTGGACAGCTTTCAAGCTTACGGGCCACTTGGACAGTACTAAAATTTGTGCACGGAGGCAGGCTCCGGACCATCAGGCAGTACTGCAGGGGACGGAGACCAGGATGAACTCCCCCAAGAGTGCAGCGGCACCCAGAGACTTGGTTTACTACGTTGTCAGTGTCTGCTTTCCTTCTGAGTGAGTATCTGATTAGCCCCTGCAACCAGCGAGCCTGCACACCCCTCTATCCAGAGTCCCGGGGCCTTCCCTACCCGTGGAGGGTAACGTCATCTGGCTGCCCCCATTCCATCACCCCGGGTACTCCCAACGGCAGCGGTGGTACTCCCCGTTACCGCACACCACTGGTGGCATCACGAACTATCTAATCCACTGTAAATAATCCCCCCATTACATTTTAGAGTGACCCTGAGCCCCCGGGTCCGGAGATCCTCAAGCCACGAGTAGCAACACCCGGATCCAAGCGGTTTGACCGCTGCTGGGGCAATACACTAACACGTTAAGAGGGCGGCTAGTCAGGGGATATAACGCCCTTGGGACTTGTCCCCACGTTCATTAGCATAAGATAAAATATGTTTGGAAATACTTTTTCTAAAGATCCCTTTACCTCTGCTATAACATACATGGACAGTTAGGCAGGAATTAGCAATATGCATCCAGAACTGCTCATGGCTCTGACAGGTTCCCTTTAACCCCTTCACGACCCATGACGGATCTATCCGTCATGGATCGAGTGAGGTTAATCCCCGCCCCCTGCCTTGGGCAGGTCGCAGCGATCTGTTTCTAACAGCTGACATGTGCGCCTGCAAGTTACAAGTGGAATCGCTTCCACCTGCAACTTTTAAACCCTTACATCTTGCTGCCAAAGTCTGTATATGCACATGGCCATTACTTTTACTTATCGCCGCCCCCACTGGAAGTTCCGTGCGTGATCACGTGACTTTCGGTGGTTGCCATGCTAGCACAGGGTCATGTGATGACTCCTGTAGATGACATGAATTGCTTTCGGTTTCACTCGAAGCAGAGAGTGAGCATATCTGCTGTTTACAGCTATATAACTGTGATCAGCAGATAGGGCAGAGCGATCGGATTGTTGATCCATATAGCCCCCTAGGGGGACTAGTAAAATAAAAAAAGAAGTTTTAAAAAAAAACAAAAACCTAAAAGTTCAAATCACCCCCCTTTCACCCCATTGAAAGTTAAAGGGTTAAAAAAATAAAAAATATACACATATTTGGTATTGCTGCGTTCAGAATTGCCCGATCTATCAAAATGTAAAATTAATTAATCTGATTGGAATTTTTTTGCCACTACGCCATTTACCAAACGCCAAAATTACGTTTTTTGGTTGCCGCAAGTTTTGCGCAAAATGCAATAACAGGCAATCAAAAAGTAGCATCTGTGCAAAAATGGTACCGTTAAAAACGTCAGCTCGAGATGCAAAAAATAAGCCGTCACTGAGCCATAGAGCCAGAAAAAATGAGAACGCTACGGGTTTCGGAAAATGGCGCAAAACGTATGCCACTTTTATTGGACAAGCGTGTGAATTTTTTTTAACCCCTTAGATACAAGTAAACCTATACATGTTTGGTGTCTACAAACTCACACCGACCTCAGTCATCACAACAACACATCAGTGTTACTATAGTGAATATAATATCCCATAACCTATTGTGCGATCACACTTTTTTTTGCAGTTTTTCCACACTTGGTAATTTTTTGCTGTTTTCCAGTACACTATATGGTAAAACTTATGGTTGCATTTAAAAGTACAACTCATCCCGCAAAAAAACAAGCCCTCATATGGCAGATTGACCGAAAAATAAAAAACTTATGGCTCTTGGAAGAAGGGGAGCAAAAAAAACAAAACGGAAAAACGGAAAGCGCCCAGGGGCTGAAGGGGTTAATTCGAGGTGTGAAAAAAAGCTGTGGCTTGTTGAGACTAGTGTGAAAGTCTTCATCAGAATCCTGCTCTTGATGTCCTGAATCTTCTGAATGAGGTGTATCTTCAAGTTTCTCTGGAGGTGAAGGAACAGGTATTGATGGGATGTCCGGTATATAATTTCCTTTTTATTTTTAAGGTTGAATCCCTCCACACTGCACGTACAAAGTAGTACGAAGTAGTCATTACTATAATTTTGTGGTTCCTCCCAGATCATAGGCACAACGAAACAAAAGCTCTCTTTCTTCTCTTTAGACCACTGTCATAGCTCTGCACAAACATAACACACTACATGTGGAGCTCATGGCTTGTCCTGCTCACCTAGTGTTACACCAAAGTACGCATAATACACTTTTCTAACGAAGTCCGTAATGTTCCTTCGTTGTTTCTTTACTACAGAACAACTGCAAATGTAGCAAACGTATTTTGCATGAAAAAGCTTATGTAGTTAATGTTTGTGGGGAAAAAAATGGTACGTGATGGAATTTTTTAGATGTTTTTACTGCGTTCAACGATCAAAAGTCTATAAAAATCACCTCTTACTCTTCAAACTATTTTACCCTTGCAGACCTGTGTAGCCAGCAAAGGTAAAGCAGACAGATGTGTGCTGATATTATCAGGCTGGGGAGGTCCATGATTATTGGGCCCTTCCCAGCCTAAACATACCAGTCTGCAGCCATCCCAGAAGTAGAGCATCACATGAGATACGCCAACTCTGTTACTTTGCCTTAGCTTTTCCCCATGCCCTTGTACAGTGGCAATCAGGGTAATGATCTTTAGGGTTCATGTGAGTGGCGGTGTCTCAAAACACATCTGGCATCAAGTCCTGGTGTTAGTAATAGGTGTCTATTTGACACCTCCATTACTAACCCAGTAGTCAAAAACACAAAATCCTTTATTAAAATTAACACTCCCTAAAACTTTTCCTTGTTCCCCACTTTATCACAAAAAAATCCATGCAGGTCCGCTGTTGCCCCCAAATCCACCGTAGTCCACAATTGAAAACATGAAAAAAAATACAAACAGAAAAATAAAACAAGACATTTACCCTTGTTCACCACTTTATTTAAAAAATGCCCACCCAGGTCTGACATAGTCCAGTGATTACAACAAAGCTTATGGAGCATCGTTCTGAAACTTCATAGACTTTTCTAACAGGCACTTCTGAAGAGTGGTAGTTACTGATGTCACCACTCTTCAGAGGCGCCAAGCCTTGCGGAGCACAGCGGTGGATTCACTGAATTACGCAGAAATGTGTGGATTTATTTTTTAAATAAAGTGGGAAACTGGGAAAGTTTCGGGGAAGGTTTATTTTGATAAGGGATATTTGTGTCTTTTTTTAATGTATTTGTTACTGGGTTAGTAATGGGGTGTCTGATTAACAATTCTCCATTACTAATCCTGTGCTTTTCGAACACTACACAGCTGCCATCAACGCCACAAAACATCTCGATTGCCACCGCATGAGAGCATCAGGAAGAGCCAAGGCTAAGTGCCAGAATTAGAGCATATTGGGCTGGCATTTTTAGGCTGGATAGGGCCTAATAACCATGGACCTCCCCAGCCTGATTATATCAGCCTGCAGCTATTTGCTTTACCTTTTCTGGTTATCAATAAAGGAGGGACCTTACATACCTTTGTTTTGTTTTTTCATTTAATTATTTGGTTAATAGCTGTATAATCTATCTAGCTATCATTTATCTCTGTATCTTTGCACATCTTTAACACATAAAATCCATCATTTTCCGTGTCATGCATTTTTTTTTCCGCTACGTCACATGGATTATATACATGCACACACGGATAGTCAGATGGGGGCCTCACATATTGTTTTACTTGCAAAGTGAAATTTTCAACCATCCAACTGTGCATGGAACCAAATTCACTCAAATGGCACTGAGTAGCAGTAGATGGCTGCGGAAGCCCCCTGTGCAGAGGAAGAAACTGTAAAGAGAAAGCCGCTTCATTCTCAATGGTATTTCTTGAGCTCAGGCCACCAGTAATCATTAAAGAAGTTGTGCAGGACTAAGATATTGATGACCTATGCTTAGGATAGACCATCAATATCTAAGTCAGTCAAGGAAGGGGGGACGACCACCACAATGTCCAGAGTTAGACAGCAGCAAAGGAACTGCAGAAAAGCTCTGGTGGTCTGTAGACGTCTGACCCTGAGGCCTGAGCCAGGAGTTGCTGAGTACCTGACATCCTCTAGACTGGATATCTACTGTAGACCCTGAGTCACCTACTCTGGACTGCCAGACTACTTTGGCTTCTACCCAGAAATAGTCGTGTAAGGTCTAGGGATTATTTAGAGAGTGAGGTGATAAATATACAATCTTTTGGGTCTGGATACTGTGATCCCTGTTGATCACAATAAAAGGGGACTTTTTGTCTCCTGTGTGAAAGTAGCAGCAGTGGAGTGTTTGTTTGATGAATTGAGCCCCCCAAATTTTCAACCAATAAAAAAAACTGCACAAATATATTATTTATTATAGCATCATTCATTCCATGGTGCTTTAGAGGTGAAAAGTGGTATACATAATAAAAACAAGTACAATATTCATAAACCATACAAGTCACTGACTGGTATAGAGAGAGGACCCTGCCCACAAGGGCTCACAGTCTACAGGGGATGGGTGAGAATACAGTAGGTGAGGGTGGAAATGGTCATGCATTGAGGGTTATTGCCAGTTGCAGGCTTGTCGGAAGAGGTGGGTTCCTTTTCAAGGTTTCCATGGTAGGCGAAAGTGTGATATATTGGGGTAGAGAGTCCAGGGTATCGGGGATGGAGGGGAGAAATCTTGGATGTGATTGTGGGAAGAGGAGATGAGAGGGGAGTAGAGAAGGAGATCTTGTGAGGTTCAGATGTTGCGTGCAGGTAAGCACAGGAAGACTAGGTCACAGATGTATGGGGAGACAGGTTGTGGATGACTTTCTATGCCATGGTTTTGAACTGGAGATTTTGGGCAATGGGAAGCCAGTGAAAGGATTGGCAGAGAAGAGAGGTCGGGGAATGGTGGGCAGATAGGTGGATTAGTTGGACAGCAGAGTTTTGGATAGATTGTAGGGGTGCGAGAGTGCTAGAAGGGAGGCCACAGACCAAGAGGTTGAGTAGTCGAGACGGGGGTTGATAGGGCCTGCACTAGTGTTTTTTTGCCCTGCACCTGTCGTTGGTTAGTGGGTCCCCGTGGCGTAGAGTGGCTGGGGGTCCCCTCCTGGTTGTCTTCTTAAGCAGTCCGTATGACGGTAGCGTGAACCCTGTGGGGTTGGAGTCTCTGGTCCTGTCCCTGGTTCTCCCTTTGCTACTGAGTCCCGAACTTCAAGGTCAGTGAGGTCCTTGATGGTCCCCTCACTGTGCAGATTTTATCAGGTCTGCTTGGAGCTTTTGCCTGACCTAGGATTCTGTACCCCGTTAGTGCGTAGTTCCGGGAGTACTCCACCGTACTCCACCGGCAACCAACCGCCTGGGCCCTCAGGTCACTATTTACTCCTGGTCAGTGCGTCTGCTCACTTCCACTGTCACTGCTAGACTGACTACTGTCTTCCTGACTGTCTACTGTCTTCCCCTCCCACCTGGTTGTCTAGTGGACTGGATTGGCTCCACCTCTAGGCAGCCATCTACTGGTCCAAGCCTAGCCTTGTACCATTCTATGGGGGAATGGTGGGGAAAAACAGGGATTTTTGTGAGTGTTTGTGTGTGACCGGCACTGGGGTTCTGGGTCCCTGGAGGTAGCCCCTGCATCCTGGTGGGGATGCAATACCTTATTGCTCCCTGATGGCTTCAGGGGCGCTACATTAGTGTCCCGTGCTCGTCTGACATTGGTCAATGGCCGCTATTCACCTACTTTGCTCACATTCCCTGCAGGCGGACATCCTGGGAGGTGTGAGCGCTGCTGCCCATTACTGGTCGCTGATTGTCTGCAGGGGTTATGTGGTATTACAATGTCACATGAGTGCTAGATACCTAACTGGCACAGTACTGGATACAAGTATATTGTGCTTTTATTTTACAAGGCTGACAGAGTATTTTAGAAGGGGTAGTCAGACAGAGTAATGGACAGCCCCTCTAATAATGTATACAATTTGTGCATAATCTGTGCCAATTCAACTTTCATTTCTTCTCTACATTTCATTTGAAATACTTATTTATTTTCCACAAAATAATAATAATAATTGTATACAGCTGACCCCTCCTTCATACACCCAGGCTGTCTGCACAGTGCAGTCTTATAGCGCGCTGCACTTCTACCTCCGGCCGCCAGGGGGCGCGCTGTGCCTGGAGACTCCTCCAGGAAGTGTCAGGCCTGGAGTGACAGGGGCGGTCGGAGGCGCCAGGACAAGTGACAGGAAGGGGCGGGGCCCGCGTGCACTGACAACACAGCCGCGGGCTCGCTTTCCAGCAGTGTCGGCAGCAGCTTCCGGCCGCGGTGTGTGGAGGACGCTCTAAGCGGGAAATTACCTCTGCCTTCTAGCGGTGTTATCGCGGCTCCGGGAGGTGTGAGCGCCGCTGCTGTGCGGGCAAAGCCAAGATGAGCGCGGCCGGCGGCGAGGAGATCATCCGTATCGCCAAGAAGATGGAGCGGATGGTGCAGAAGAAGAACACGGTCAGTGCAGCTCACACCGAGCCCCAGCCGGACAGGCAGCATAGTGTAGAAGACTGCGGGAGGACAAGGCCCATAGAGCCGCACAGGAGCCTGCATCCTCCGTCAGTGCAGCAGGAAAGCGCTGCCATAGCCGACCCCGGTACCACGACTGCACAGGGGCCCCGTCTGCGGGGGCTTCCCCACCCTGCTCGCTGTCTCCTGGCGCCTCTGCTTTCCTGAATACTTAGACCCCATGAAATGCTAATTCTGGAGCATCTCTGCTTATAACTGCCGATCCTCGGTTATTCCTCCTGGAAATGCATGAATAGACAGTGTTACCATCCTCCGTATGAGGGTCAGCGCTGATTGGACTGTCAGTGTAAGGACTGCTGCGTGGTGTCACTTTGTCAGGTTGTCAGTGAGGGGACTTATAGCTGCAATGCCCCTCTGGGAAATATTAAGTGAAAACTGTGGAAAAAGAAAGCGCAATAGGGTCTTACCCCAATATATATAGGGTGAAGCAAAGAATAATCCTACTCACCAATTCGGGTTGTGACAGTCACAACACCTATAGCAGCATGTAACACCAAGTCCCGGCAGCGGTCCCCAAGAGGCAGATAACAGAGAGTAGTAGAGAATGGGTTTCACAGCCGCGCCAAAAGACTACTGGATTCTTCTCAGATTAATGTTTCTTTTATTTCATAACAGGTCAAGTCTACGCGTTTCAGAAGGACACAGCTCCCTTCTTCAGGACAAACCAGCAAAGAATCATCAAATCTCAATTTGATGATTCTTTTCTGGTTTGTCCTGAAGAAGGGAGCTGTGTCCTTCTGAAACGCGTAGACTTGACCTGTTATGAAATAAAAGAAACATTAATCTGAGAAGAATCCAGTAGTCTTTTGGCGCGGCTGTGAAACCCATTCTCTACTACTCTCTGTCCTCTGGGAAATATTAGCATTGTCTCTCCAGTAAGGAGACAAACTCTAGCGCCACCTATTGGAAGTAGCAATCCTAAAAGTTAAGTGGCTTGTAACAAGCCTTTTCATATGACTATGAAGTCCTATGAAAAGGCTTGTTAAAAAGCCACTTTTGCCTTTTAGGATTGCTACTTACAATAGGTGGTGCTAGAGTTTGACTCCTTACTGGAGAGACAGTTTGTCAGGTTATTCATACATTTCCAGGAGGAGTAAGAGAGGAACATCACAAATTAAAGAACTCATACAAGATGACTGATAATTGGTAGTTTCAGAAATACATTTATTTACTAAAGTGGAGGTGTCTGGGGGGCTGCACTATGTTACTATTGGTTGTGAGCAGTACTGATTCTGACAACCGGCCTGTGGCGCTGTCACCAGTCTGTCAGCGGTGTCCTGCTCCACAGCATGATTTGTAAGTTTCTTGGCATCGCTGCCATGAGGTAGTGTGCACAGTGTGCCAGTGGGAAGAGGGGGTGCCTTGTTTGGCAGCTGGAAGCGGAGGGGGGGTGCCTTGTTTGGCAGCTGGAAGCGGAGGGGGGGTGCCTTGTTTGGCAGCTGGAAGCGGAGGGGGGGTGCCTTGTTTGGCAGCTGGAAGCGGAGGGGGGGTGCCTTGTTTGGCAGCTGGAAGCGGAGGGGGGGTGCCTTGTTTGGCAGCTGGAAGCGGAGGGGAGGTGCCTTGTTTGGCAGCTGGAAGCGGAGGGGGGGTGCCTTGTTTGGCAGCTGGAAGCGGAGGGGGGGTGCCTTGTTTGGCAGCTGGAAGCGGAGGGGGGGGGCCTTGTTTGGCAGCTGGAAGCGGAGGGGGGGGGCCTTGTTTGGCAGCTGGAAGCGGAGGCGGGGGGCCTTGTTTGGCAGCTGGAGGCGGGGGGCCTTGTTTGGCAGCTGGAAGCGGAGGCGGGGGGCCTTGTTTGGCAGCTGGAAGCGGAGGCGGGGGGCCTTGTTTGGCAGCTGGAAGCGGAGGCGGGGGGCCTTGTTTGGCAGCTGGAAGCGGAGGCGGGGGGCCTTGTTTGGCAGCTGGAAGCGGAGGCGGGGGGCCTTGTTTGGCAGCTGGAAGCGGAGGCGGGGGGCCTTGTTTGGCAGCTGGAAGCGGAGGCGGGGGGCCTTGTTTGGCAGCTGGAAGCGGAGGCGGGGGGCCTTGTTTGGCAGCTGGAAGCGGAGGCGGGGGGCCTTGTTTGGCAGCTGGAAGCGGAGGCGGGGGGCCTTGTTTGGCAGCTGGAAGCGGAGGCGGGGGGCCTTGTTTGGCAGCTGGAAGCGGAGGCGGGGGGCCTTGTTTGGCAGCTGGAAGCGGAGGCGGGGGGCCTTGTTTGGCAGCTGGAAGCGGAGGCGGGGGGCCTTGTTTGGCAGCTGGAAGCGGAGGCGGGGGGCCTTGTTTGGCAGCTGGAAGCGGAGGCGGGGGGCCTTGTTTGGCAGCTGGAAGCGGAGGCGGGGGGCCTTGTTTGGCAGCTGGAAGCGGAGGCGGGGGGCCTTGTTTGGCAGCTGGAAGCGGAGGCGGGGGGCCTTGTTTGGCAGCTGGAAGCGGAGGCGGGGGGCCTTGTTTGGCAGCTGGAAGCGGAGGCGGGGGGCCTTGTTTGGCAGCTGGAAGCGGAGGCGGGGGGCCTTGTTTGGCAGCTGGAAGCGGAGGCGGGGGGCCTTGTTTGGCAGCTGGAAGCGGAGGCGGGGGGCCTTGTTTGGCAGCTGGAAGCGGAGGCGGGGGGCCTTGTTTGGCAGCTGGAAGCGGAGGCGGGGGGCCTTGTTTGGCAGCTGGAAGCGGAGGCGGGGGGCCTTGTTTGGCAGCTGGAAGCGGAGGCGGGGGGCCTTGTTTGGCAGCTGGAGGCGGGGGGCCTTGTTTGGCAGCTGGAGGCGGGGGGCCTTGTTTGGCAGCTGGAGGCGGGGGGCCTTGTTTGGCAGCTGGAGGCGGGGGCGGGGGGCCTTGTTTGGCAGCTGGAGGCGGGGGCGGGGGGCCTTGTTTGGCAGCTGGAGGCGGAGGCGGGGGGCCTTGTTTGGCAGCTGGAAGCGGAGGGGCCTTGTTTGGCAGCTGGAGGCGGGGGGGCCTTGTTTGGCAGCTGGAGGCGGGGGGGCCTTGTTTGGCAGCTGGAGGCGGGGGGGCCTTGTTTGGCAGCTGGAGGCGGGGGGGCCTTGTTTGGCAGCTGGAGGCGGGGGGGCCTTGTTTGGCAGCTGGAGGCGGGGGGGCCTTGTTTGGCAGCTGGAGGCGGGGGCTGTGGTGCCAGTCAGTTTATTGGCCCCACTGTCTGCCCTTCAGACACAGAATACAGGCTGCCATCCCTGTGACCACTCTGCAGGCCAGTACAGAGGGCTGCTGCAGTTCTCTCTAAGGCCTCTTTTACACGTCTGTGAAAATCACGCATGTGTTTCACGGACATGTCAAAGGTGCGTTTTGCCCTCGGTGTGCTGTGTGTATGGCACACGTGTGTTCCCGTGTGTTATCTGTGATAACACACGGAGAACGGGAACTTAAAGCTCACCTGTCCCTGGCGTTGCTGTCCGTGGTGCTGATCTTCGGTCCTGCCGACTCCCCTCTGCTTCCGTCCACAGTGAAGTGAATATTTAATGAGCGGCGGTCGGCAGCAAGTGACAACATCGGGAGAGGCAGGAGAAGGTGAGTAAAGGTTTGGGGTTTTTTTCCTCGCAGATACATGTTTTCTCTGGTCCGTGTCACACGGAACACATCTGTGTGGTCTGTTTGTGTTCCGTGTGACACCCGTGATGCCGGCGAGAAAATGGACATGTTGACGTGTGGAGCACACGGGCACACGTATGCTCCACACGGTCCATGGCAGAATACGCACGTGAACGCAGATCCGTTGATTTTAATGGGTCTACGCGTCTCCGGTACGTGAGCAAAACTGACTTTCACACGTCCGTGCCTCCGGTACGTGTATGGAGACCTTAGGGCCACTTCACACTGCGGTCTCCTCCATGTTCAGTGAGCCCATCGGGGCTTAAATCTAATCCAAATGGGATTCTGGTGTATGTGTCGGCGGCCTATTGACTATTGGTGCAGTCACCGTGCGCGCAGTCGTGCACCATATTTGGCTGTATACACATACTGAAGGCTGACACCCAGGCTTAGTAGACTGCCCTAGTGTCTGCCACCAGTAGGCGTATTTGCCTGAAAATGGTGCACGACAGAGTGCATGGTGACTGTCTGCATCGTTATAGTCAATGCCCTTGTCGGTGCATATACCTGAGTTCCATTTTGTGAGGGGGGGGGGGGTTGGATGTAAGCCCCGCTGAGATCACTGAACGTGTAGAGCGCAGTGTGTAAGAGCAATACTTCCTGGGGGGTGGGGGGATGTTGTCAGAATATAGACCTAGCTTATTGTTAGTATCTAGACATGTAGTGCATATTAAGGTTCCCATACTCCCATAATAGCTTTGTCTGGCCAGCAGCAATCTCTCCTGACCCCCATTACACACATACAGACTCTGCTTGACGGAGCGTGCCTGTCTTCCTAATGAGGAGACCCTTCGGGCAGCGGCTTTTCCCTTTCAGAACATAATGTCCTGCCTGTTTCCCTTGATACCTTGTTTTCCCGAAAATAAGCCCGAATCTGATTTTGCAGGGAAATATAAGCCCTACTTCAAAACAAATATAAGCCATAGTTAGTCGGCATTAGAGGAAGTCAAACTGGGTAATTTCTCAGGGCCCCACTCTCAGGGACCCCCATAATTTCTATTCTGAGGTTAACACAGCTAAAGGACCTTTACATGAACATGATGTCACCAAAGGTCTCCTAACAGCAGGAGTCTAGAGCTGAAGAGGAGACAGGATCGTGTATCTATTTATCTGTCATCGCTATCTATTAGGATAAAAACAGGAAAAAGTGGACTTTAATAGCTCATGTGACATGGCAATGTGTTGGTTGCTGCCAACATTTATCAACCGAAATGTTGCCATAACACTATTAAAGTCCACTTTTTCCTATATATATATTTTTTTTTTTTTCTAGAGTGCTGCTCATTTTTTTTTTCTGATTATCTATAATACCCATGTGTTACAGGGATTGGAGAATTATTTTGATGTTCCAGAATGTGATATGATTGTATTTGAATAAATGTCAATTATTTTTTTTTTTTAATTTGTTTTCCAAGAATAAATGTGACTTGTTGATTGAGGAAAAAAGACTTCCCCTGAAAATAAACCCTCTCCTGTCTTATTTTTGGAGTAACGCTGGTATCACCTGCTGAGGAAGGATTGGCAGATGTGGTGTCCTGTGGACACGGTGTTCCTCCGCTGCTCGGTCTGGACTCTGGCTTCCCTCTTTGCAACTTCATGTACTGTCACTTTCTAACTTTTACTTTCACTATTGTAGCTTTCATCAGCAGGTGATCAATCCGTGTAGGGTATCTTGGTATGTTAGTGTTGGCAGGAGAAACGCTGCATACAATACACATTTTTGCTTGCGTTCATTCCCATTTACTTGAACGGATGACAAACAATGAAAGAATTGACATGCTGCATATGGAAAAAAAAGAAACAAACCCCCACTTTGGGCTAGGTCGCATACTGTTTTTGTGGCATATTTCAGTCCTGACAGTGAATGAGTTTTCGGAGTTCTGCACATGCTGTTTATTAAGATTTGAACCTTCAAAGCATTTTTTTTTTTTTTGCTTCATATCAATGTGTGATAGTGATGAGGTTCATTATGTGATGGCACAAAGCCGGATGTGAGTGTGTGTACACAGGGCATAGAGGGCTGTACACACAGAGGGTATTCCAGACTAAACAAGTCGGCACCTGTCCACTGTATGGTGGTAACATAGACCATGGTGGTCTCCACTGATCACCTATCTCTGGATTCCTGTTCTTAGCTGGTGACCGGAATACATGCAGGAGGAGAAGAGTAAAGCGTGAGGTCCGGATGAAGCGCGGGGCTGCATTTATGTCTGACACTGACAAAGATGGCCGGTCTACAGTGTCATGCACTAGTATGGAGTGGCTGGACACATCCCTAGTGCTTCACTGACCTGAAACCCCAGAAATATAAAAGCCATTGTTATGATTCTGCTGCCAATCCACTACAATGTCTAGACTGGAGCATATAATAGGTATATTTGTCCTATACAGGAGTGAGACCCATAAGGGTGCTTAACACTCTGCAACATCGCTAACGATGTATTTTCAGGGTCACGTCGTTAGTGACCCACATCCGGCGCCGTTAGAGACATCGCAGCATGTGACACCAAGGAGCGACGATCAATGATCGCAAAAGCGTCAAAAATCGCTGATCGTTGACACGTCGCTCCTTTCAATAATATCGTTGCTGCTGCAGGTATGATGTTGTTCGTCGTTCCTGCAGCACCACATATCGCTGTGTGTGACACCGCAGGAATGACGAACATTTCCGTACCTGCATCCACCAGCAATGAGGAAGGAGGTGGGTGGTGTGTTACGGCCGCTCATCTCCGCCCCTTCTCTGCTATTGGCCGGCTGCTTAATGACGCCGCAGAGACGTCGCTATGATGCCGAACACACCTCCCCCTTGAAGGAGGGATTGTTCGGCGGTCACAGCGACGTCGCTGTAAAGGTATGTGCGCGGGACGCTGCCGTAGCGATAACGTTCGCTACAGCAGCGATCACCAAATGTCGCACAAGTGACTGGGTGGGTGCTACCGCGCACGACATCGCTAGCTATCGCTAGTGATGTCGCAGCGTGTAAAGCACCCTATAGACTCTGCATCTAGGACTTCACACCCCGATCAATGGGTAAACAATGGGTCACTCCCGGCAGTGGTGCAGATGGTGTTACCTGCTACTTATGTACTGTATGCACTTTTGGGTACTGTTTTTCTTTCTTCTTACCATAAAGTTTTTCTTAAAATCATGTCTGTAGTTGGAGTTATCATTATGAGCCCTTTCATTAAAGGGGTCCTGTTGGGCCTCTCTAAAGGGGGCTTTACACGGTAGCGATATCGCTAGCAATGTGTAGCGATAGCGAGCGTGTAAGTACCCGCCCCCGTCGCGCATGCGATTTTGTGATCGCTGCCGTAGCGAACATTATTGCTACGGCAGCGTCACACATACCTGGTTGGCGTCGTCGCTGTGACTGCCGAACAATCCCTCCTTCAAGGGGGAGGGACGTTCGGCATCACAGCGGCTAAGCGGCCGGCCAATCAAAGCGGAGGGGCGGAGATGAGCAGGACGTAACATCCTGCCCACCTCCTTCCTTCCGCATTGCGGCCGGCGGCAGGTAAGGAGACGTTCCTCGCTCCTGCGGTGTCACACATAGCGATGTGTGCTGCCGCATGAGCGATGAACCACCTGGATAAACAACCCTTACCGATTTTTGAGTTTGCGACGACGTCTCCATGGTGAACGATTTTCACCATTTTTGAGGTCGTTTAAGGTCGCTGGTCAGTGTCACACGCTGCGATATCGTTAATGACGCCGGATGTGCGTCACTAACAACGTGACCCCCAACAACAAAACATTAACGATATCGTAGCGTGTAAAGCCCCCTTAAGTGTTTGACAGGCCTCTCCCTTGCATGTACCTGGCAATAGCCAGCAGTGGTGCTGGTAAGAGGATGCACTAGACCAGTCTGTTCTCTGGATTTCAAAGAATATTTTCTCTAAAATGCTGGAGTGGTTCAGAGAAACCTTTTTTACCTGGCTGTAATGGTGCAGCTGGACTCTGTGCTACCCGCGGCTTGGTCAGCATGAATCGCCTGACAAATTCACCTTGCATTCAAACTCCTGATCCTCAGCTCCCCTATGTAATCTATCAGAAGAGGGTCGGGAGGGTCTTCTACATCCAATGGTTGGCCGATCCTGCAGAAATTGACAGATTTAGCTGACTTTAATGTGTATAGAGATTTTTGCTCCGGTGGGCTCAGTGGTCAGCGTTTATTGTAGTGTTGACATGCTGTACATTAATGTGACCACGAGACAATCACTGTCCTTGGTGTTTGCATGCTGTATATGCAGACAGTGATTGGCTGCAGCAGTCACATGTGTTTTGCATCCCTGCAGGGAAATAGAGAGAGGCCGCTGGGGACCACCAAAGTGTGGAGGCTTGAACAGATCAAACCCTGCATGCGTCCAAATAACCCTGTACTGGTGATCATGGTCCCAAAGACACGCATAGTAAAGGGATCCACTTGGATCAGTTCCAGCACTACATATATTCTAGGTGACCTATTGGGAAGTCCTAGAAATTACTAAATAGCCTGCTTCCCTAATATAAACTGAATTGTATTAAAGCCTTCTGTTGGTGGCCAGCTGCTGCAGAACAGCTTTGTTGTATGCCGCGCATCCATACCTGCTCAGCAGGTGTGTGTCCTGCCATATGTAACCCATGTGCTATTGCCGTGATCATATACACTAGTCACAAAAAGTTAGGGATATTTGGCTTTAGGATGAAAATGTGAAGATGATCCAAAAATGCGCTCTAACATTTTCAGGTGAACTTATTGTGATCTAAACATTTTGAATGCACATGTCCAACTGGTCAATGTTTCAGTCATTTTTGCACTGCTTGCTGTTCTGTAACAAAAAGCTTAATGGCAAAATTGACAACAGATGTTTGATCCATGAATCGCCCCACTAAATTTTGGGGTTCAATTACAACTGGCATTTAAACAGTCCTCCTCATCACGCTGTTCACATTTTGACATCATGAGCAAAAAAACGACACCTAACAATTAAGTACCTCACCATTGTGAGGCTTCAAGCAGGATGTTCTCAAACGGAGGTGGCCACTGAGCTTGGTGTCCTCAGCAGGTTGCAACAGCGATACAGAGAGACTGGAAGAGTCACAGAAAGGCATAGGAGTGGACATCCTTTGGCCACATCCTACACTGATGACCACTTCATTATGAACAATGTCCTCTGGAACCAGATTATGAATTCCACACAACTCCAGGCACATTTAAGGGAGGTGAGAGGCACCTAAGGGTCACATCAGACCATTCAAAACATTTACATCAGCGTGGTCTGCATGCTAGACAACCTGCAAGGGTACCTGACCACACCACCAGGCACAAACATTGTCTAGCTGGAAGAGGGACCAGTGGGCCTCATCGCTGTTCACTGATGAATCAATTCATGCCAAGCAGAATAATGGCTGGCGCTTGTTTCCTACAGCACTGTTCTAGGTGTGCTGAGCGTCTCGAGAAAATCCTTCTTAGCTGAAGACTTCATCCACTATAAGTTCATGCTCAAAACCTACAACTCTGCTCTCCATCTGGCTAAACAAGTATACTTTACCAATCTCATCTCTTCACTAGCCAACAATCCTAAACGACTCTTTGAAATCTTCCTCTCCCTCCTGAGCCCTAAAGCACAGACCCCGGCCACGAACCTAAGCTCTGATGATCTGGCCACTTTCTTCTTACAAAAGATCAACGACATCCGCAAAGAAATCTTTGAAAAATCCCCTCAGAGCCTGGATCCCCTCCTCTCCCACACCTCAAGCTCACTATCAATATTTGAGCCTGTCACAGAAGAAGTGACGCGTCTCCTTGCCTCTTCCCGCCCAACAACATGCACCAGTGACCCTCTTCCCTCACATCTCCTTCAGGCTCTCTCCCCAGCTGTCTAACCAAAATGTTTAACCTCTCTCTTTCATCAGGTATCTTTCTTTATCGTTCCTTTGGGAGACCCAGACCATGGGTGTTTAGCTTCTGCCTCCGGAGGACACACAAAGTACTACACTAAAAAGTCTAGCTCCTCCCTCTGAGCTTATACACCCCCTGGTGAGCCAGTCCCAGCCAGTTTATCGCTTTGTGTTCAGGAGGCATACATCCACACATGCACTCTCATATGATTTTTTTCCTTTTGGAATGAGTTTGAAGAACTGCGGGTCCACGTCTGGACCCCTGGCATGTCCCTTCTCACCCCACTGTGTCGGCGGTGTTGTAAGGTTGGTTTCCTAGGCTGGAGCCTTACATGCCGTGCTCCTTCACCATCCCTCCTGGGCTCTGGCTTGAAGTGGGAGCCAGCACGGTCTCCATGCCTGGCAGGAGACCGGTCTCCATCCGCAGCCCTTTAGGACCCTGCTGGACCGGAGCACTCATCCCCAGGGACATGGCCCTGCGTCTCAGCAGCTAAGTAACTGAGATGTTTATATTTGGGGGTCCCTGTGCTGTATTGTTTGGGGAGAGTGTGTTTGCTGTATTTACTGACATTTCCGGCGGGTTCTCTAGCTATCGCCCGAGAACCGCGCCGATGGTGCCTGGGTGTCGGCCTCGCCGCTCAAATTTAGGCCCCGGCTTCACCGGAGGCCTAGTTTCGTTTCGCTGCCCTCACATGTCACTCATGCAGAGGGACAGCGCGGCTCCTCCCGGCGGCCGTTCTGCACAAGGGAGGGACACTCCCCACTGCTGTGAGTGTCTCCTCCCCTGTAGGTCTCTATGGCCCTCCAGATCCCGCTCTTCATGCCAGTTCCGCCCCCTCTCTTCGCTCCGGCGGCCATTTTCTCAGCGTTCACTCAGAGCTGGTCTCTGCATCCCTGCTGAGAGGTGCTGTGTTTGGGGGTCCGGGCTTCGGGATCTGGAGGGCACACAACACCGCTCTACACAGCACAGTGGTCTGGTAAGCCACAACCGGTTCTGGTTGTGGACCTCTGTGTATACTCTCTGGGGTTCATTCTCTGGCAGAGCCCCCACTTCAGCAGCATGTCTCACACGAGGAGCAAGGCTCCAAAGCTTTACTCTGTATACGCTGCATGTAAGCTCCTGCTGCCTGAACCGAGCACCTATCCACATTGTGATGCCTGCTCTACCTTGGCGGTGCCACAGCCTGGAGTCTCACCCCCAGTGGTCTCTCAGGCTGCTCCTGTGGCTGAACCCCTGGCTTGGGTAGAATCCTTTTCTAGGTCTCTCTCCCAGTCTTTTGCTGAGTCCATGGGACTTCTGTCCAGGACTTTGCTGAATCTGCATCAGCCCCCCTCACAGGGTGCCTCTGCTGCTAGGTCTCTCTCAGGACCGGAGCTCACAGAGGATTCATCATCAGGTCCCAGACCCCGTACTCCTGAGAAGAGACGTAGGGTTACCTCTCCCTCCTCCTCCCGCGGCTCTGATTCAAAAGCGGACTCGCAGGATGAGGAGGATGCCTTTACAGGGGGTTCGGAGGCTAACTCCATGTACCCCATTGATCTGTCCGAAAGTGACTCAGATTTTAGTGACTTGATTGCTTCCATTAACTCTGTACTGGATCTCAATCCGCCAGTCTCAGAGGAGCAACCCTCTCTGGCAGAAAAGCACCAGTTTACCTCGCCTAAGAGAGCAAGGAGTGTTAACCACTCCAGTTTTCAGGCTGCTGTGACCAAACCCAGGGCCTGTCCTGACAAACTCTTCCCAAAGCGTGGTTCTGATGACCGTTTTCCCTTTCCACCTGAGGTGGTCAAGGAGTGGGCTCAGTCCCCAAAGGTAGACCCCCCCCCCCCCCCCCGGTGTCTAGGCTCTCAGCCCGGACCGTTGTCGGTGGCTGATGGCACCTCCCTTAAGGATTCCACTGACCGTCAGATTGACCTTCTGGCCAAATCCGTATATGAAGCGGCGGGGGCCTCCTTTTCCCCGACCTTTGCAGCAGTGTGGGCTCTCAAAGCCATATCTGCTTCTCTGGAGGAGACGCACCAGGGAATCTACGCCCAAAATGGTTGCCTTGACTTCCCAAGCTTCGGCTTTTTCATCTTATGCCATGTCTGCCATGCTGGGGGCTTCTCACCGCACTGCGGTGGCTTCGGCTAATTCCCTCGCTATCCGCAGGATCTTGTGGCTTCGAGAGTGGAAGGCAGATGCTTCTTCAAAGAAGTACCTTGCTGGGCTCCCTTTTGCTGGGTCCCGGCTGTTCGGAGAACAGCTGGATGAAATTAAGGAAGCTACTGGCGGGAAGAGTACTTCCATGCCACAAACCAAGACCAGGAAACCTGCCCAGGGTAGGAATCAGTCGAGGTTTCGCTCCTTTCGTTCCTCCAACTGGTCATCCTCTAAGCCCTTGGCCTCGTCCACTAACTCAGCCAAGGACCAGAAATCCAACTGGCGCCCAAAAGCGCGTCCACAGAAGACCGCAGGAGGTGCTGCCACTAAGGCAGCCTCCTCGTGACTATCTGCCCGCCCCAGCAACGTCCTTAGTCGGTGGCAGGCTCTCCCACTTTGGCGACGCTTGGTTTCAACACGTCTCCGATCAGTGGGTGAGAGATATCCTCTCCCACGGCTACAGGATAGAATTCTCTTCCAGACCGCCAAACAGATTTTTTCTCTCAACCCCCAGTTCCCCCCTGCTCCAAGGCCGCCGCCTTCTCACAGGCCGTGGCATCCTTGCAGGCCAACGGAGTAATTGTACCAGTTCCCGCCCAGGAACGGTTCAGAGGTTTCTACTCAAATCTCTTCCTAGTCCCCCAAAAAGGACGGTACATTCCGACCCATCCTGGATCTCAAGCTTCTCAACAAGCATGTTCAGGTGCGGCACTTTCGCATGGAGTCTCTGCGATCAGTCATTGCCTCAATGACCCAAGGGGATTTCCTAGCGTCCATCGACATAAGAGATGCCTATCTGTATGTGCCAATTGCAGTTTCACACCAGCGTTGGCTACGTTTTGCAATCGGAGAAGATCATTTCCAATTTGTGGCTCTCCCCTTCGGGTTGGCCACAGCCCCTCGGGTATTCACCAAGGTCATGGCAGCAGTGATTGCGGTTCTGCACCTACAGGGGTTGGCAGTGATTCCTTACCTGGACGACCTTCTAGTCAAGGCTTCATCCAGCGCAGACTGTCAGCGGAGTGTCTCGCTCACTCTCGCCACTCTAGCCCAATTCGGGTGGCTTGTCAATCTGCCCAAGTCCACTCTGACTCCGACCCAGAGGCTCACGTACCTAGGGATGCAGTTCGAGACTCTGCCGGCACTTGTGAAGCTGCCCTTAGTCAAACAGCAGTCCCTCCAACTGCGCTCTCTGCTGTGGCCCCGCCGTTCTTCCCTCAGGCGTCTGATGCAGCTGCTGGGTCAAATGGTGGCGTCAATGGAAGCTGTTCCATCTGCGCCCCCTGCAGCTGGACATTCTCCGCTGTTGGGACAAGCGGCCTTCCTCCTTACACAGGTTAGTGGCTCTGTCGCCACAGACCAGGAGCTCTCTTCAGTGGTGGCTTCGGCCCCTCTCTCTGTCCCAGGGGCGCTCCTTCCTGTCCCCGTCCTGGGTGATCCTCACCATGGATGCCAGTCTATCCGGCTGGGGAGCGGTATGTCTCCACCACAGAGCGCAGGGCACTTGGACTCCGTCCGAGTCAGCCCTTTCAATCAATGTGCTGGAAACCCGAGCTGTGCTTCTAGCTCTCCTAGCTTTTCACCACCTGTTGGCGGGCAGGCACATTCGAGTCCAGTCAGACAACGCGACAGCGGTTGCCTACATCAATCACCAAGGCGGGACCCGCAGCCGCCTGGCAATGTTGGAGGTACAACGCATCCTTCAATGGGTGGAGGACTCGGGAGTCCACCATATCCGCAGTCCACATACCAGGCGTGGAAAACTGGGAAGCAGATTATCTCAGCCGTCAAACCGTGGACGGTGGCGAGTGGTCCCTGCACCCGGCAGTGTTTCAGTCAATCTGCTGCAAATGGGGCACTCCGGACGTGGACCTAATGGCATCCCGTCACAACAACAAAGTTCCTGTTTTACGTGGCTCGCTCCCACGATCCTCAGGCATTCGCCGCGGACGCTCTGGTTCAAGACTGGTTCCAGTTTCGTCTGTCCTACGTGTTTTCCCCCTCTAGCGCTCTTGCCCAGAGTCCTGCGCAAGATCAGAATGGAGGGCCGTCGAGTCATCCTCATTGCACCGGACTGGCCCAGGCGAGCTTGGTATCCAGACCTGCTCCATCTGTCCGTAGAGATGCCGTGGCATCTCCCGGACCGTCCAGACCTTCTCTCGCAAGGTCCGTTTTTCCGCCCGAATTCTGCGGCTCTCAAATTGACGGCGTGGCTCTTGAGTCCTGGATTTTGACGGCTTCTGGTATTCCTCCTGAAGTCATCTCCACTATGACTCGGGCCCGTAAGGCTTCCTCCGCTAAGATCTATCACAGGACTTGGAGAATTTTCCTGTCCTGGTGTCGCTCTACCGACCATCCTCCTTGGCCTTTCTCCTTGCCGACCCTTCTGTCTTTTCTACAGTCCGGTCTGCAGCTAGGGCTGTCCCTCAACTCTCTCAAGGGACAAGTCTCGGCTCTGTCAGTCCTGTTCCAGCGACGTCTTGCTCGGCTGGCTCAGGTCCGCACCTTCATGCAGGGCGCGTCTCAAATCATTCCGCCCTACCGGCGGCCCTTGGATCCATGGGACCTTAATTTGGTTCTCACGGTTTTGCAGAAACCCCCCTTTGAGCCTCTTAGGGAGGTTTCCTTGTATCGTCTTTCACAGAAAGTGGCCTTTCTGGTGGCCATAACTTCCCTCAGGAGAGTCTCTGATTTGGCTGCGCTCTCTTCGAAGTCACCTTTTTTAGTCTTTCATCAAGACAAGGTGGTTCTCCGTCCGACTCCGGACTTTCTTCCTAAGGTGGTCTCTCCTTTCCACCTTAACCAGGACATTACCCTACCTTCCTTTTGTCCGGCTCCTGTTCATCGCTTTGAAAAAGCGCTGCATACTCTAGATCTGGTGCGTGCTCTCCAGATCTATGTGTCTCGCACCGCTGCACTTAGGCGGTGCGCTTCTCTTTTTGTGCTGACCACAGGTCGACGCAAGGGCCTCTCTTCTTCTAAGCCGACCTTAGCCCGTTGGATTAGATCGACCATTTCGGACGCCTACCAGAGTTCTCAGGTGTCTCCCCCGCCGGGGATCAAGGCACATTCGACCAGAGCTGTTGGTGCCTCTTGGGCTTTTAGGCACCAGGCTACGGCTCAACAAGTCTGTCAGGCTGCCACTTGGACTAGCCTGCATACCTTTTCGAAGCACTACCAAGTGCATGCTCATGCTTCGGCAGATGCGAGTTTGGGCAGACGCATCCTTCAGGCGGCTGTCGCCCATTTGTGAAGTTAGGTTCTGCCTACTTCTTAGTTTTTCGGTTTCTTCCTACCCAGGGACAGCTTTGGAACGTCCCATGGTCTGGGTCTCCCAAAGGAACGATAAAGAAAAAGAGAATTTTGTTTACTTACCGTAAATTCTTTTTCTTATAGTTCCGTATTGGGAGACCCAGCTCCCTCTCTGTTGCCTGTTGGCATTTTTTCTTGTTCCGCGTGTTCTCACCGGCTGTTGTCATGGACAGAGTCTCCGGTTGTTCCGGCTCTTGCTCTGTCCTACTTGTGGGTGGCTATTCTCCTTCAGCTTTTGCACTAAACTGGCTGGGTCTGCTCACCAGAGGGTGTATAAGCTCAGAGGGAGGAGCTACACTTTTTAGTGTAGTACTTTGTGTGTCCTCCGGAGGCAGAAGCTAAACACCATGGTCTGGGTCTCCCAATACGGAACTATAAGAAAAAGAATTTACGGTAAGTAAACAAAATTCTCTTTTTTCCTTCATCATTTAAACATGCCATCATAACCCCTCTACTTAAAAAAACCTTCCCTCAATCAGAACTGTGCCGCTAACTACAGACCAGTCTCTAACCTTCCCTTTATCTCTAAGCTCCTGGAACGCTTGGTCCACTCGGCTAATCCGCTATTTATCTGAAAACTCACTTCTTGATCCCTCTCAATCTGGTTTCCGCTCTTTACACTCCACCGAAACGGCCCTGACCAAAGTCTCAAATGATCTATTAACAGCAAAATCTAAAGGCCACTATTCCCTATTGTTTCTCTTGGATCTCTCAGCTGCTTTTGACACTGTGGATCACCAACTTCTCACCATGCTCCGCTCTATTGGCCTCAAGGGCACTGCTCTCTCCTGGTTCTCCTCCTATCTCTCTGACCACTCCTTCACGGTTTCCTTTGCTGGCTCTTACTCCACTCCTCTCCCCCTCACCTTCGGGGTTCCTCTAGGCTCTGTCTTGGGCCCTCTCCTTTTCTCTCTATACACCGCCCCTATTGGACAAAACATCAGCCGATTCGGTTTCCAATACAATTTCTATGCTGATGACACCCAATTATATACATCATCTCCAATCCTCACCCCTGCTTTCTTACAAAATACCAGGTATTGTCTGTCTGCTGTCTCTCAAAGCATGTCCTCCCTCTATCTGAAACTGAATCTTTCCAAAACTGAGTTTCTTGTGTTTCCTCCCTCTACCAACCAATCTACACCCGACATCTCAATTACCTTCGATGATTCAATCATTATTCCCAAGCAGCATGCTCACTGTCTTGGGGTCATATTTGACTCAGAACTGTCCTTCATCCCCATATACATTCACTCACTCGCACATGTCGCCTACATCTCAAACATCTCCAGAATCCGACCATTTCTTAATTTGGAAACTGCAAAAACCCTTACTGTCGCTCTTATTCATTCCCGCCTAGATTACTGCAACTCTTTGATTGGTCTCCCTCGGACCAAACTCTCCCCTCTCCAATCCATCTTGAATGCAGCTGCCAGGGTCATATTCCTGTCCAGCCGCTTCACCGATGCCTCCACCTTGTGCCAGTCACTGCACTGGCTACCTATCAGCTACAGAATACAATACAAACTCCTATCCCTCACCCACAAAGCTCTCCACAGCTCTGCACCACCATATATCTCATCCCTCATCTTTATCATCCTACCCGCCCCCTTCGTTCCTCAAATGATCTTAGACTAACTTCCTCCATAATACGAACCTCACACCTCCATCTCCAAGACTTTTTCTCATGCCGCGCCAGTTTTCTGGAATGCACTACCCCAAAGAATGCGACTAACATCCAGCCCCCAAGTTTTTAAGCGTACATTAAAAACACATCTCTTCAGACAAGCTTATCATAATAACTTACTAACCTAACTCCCCCGTCCCACCGTCTAAATGCTACTCAGAACCTTCTCTCTCTTATTTCTGTCCTCACATCCTACATACAACCAATAGCACGTAAGGGCACCCAAAAGGCTACTGTCAAAAGACCAGATCATTCATCTTTATATGTAACTAATTAACTAGCATAACAATAGCCGGCCAGATCTACAAGTGTGCTTCACCTCTTGTGTCCCCCTTCTTCCCCATAGACTGTAAGCTTTCGAGCAGGGCCTTCATTCCTACTGTAGCTGTTGAATTATGTGCTATTTTGTTTGGTATCTGTCTATACAACCCCCACCGGATTGTAAAGTGCTGCGGAATATCTTGGCGCTATATAAATAAACTATTTATTATTATTATTATTATTATTATTATTATTATTATTATTATTATGGAAATCCTGAAAACATGCACTGTTGGCGGCCCTTGAGGACTGGAATTGGGGACCCATGCTATGGAGAATAGCGCAGTGCGTTAACGGACTGCGCTATTCTCCATAGTGATGGACTGCACTGAACGCAAGTGTGAAAGTGCCCTTACCTCTGGCACCCCCTCTGTTGTCAGTCTGTCTGCTATTGTTTGGGCTTCCCTGACATGATCCTGGGTCGGCACAGTCTGTGGGATTGTCCTATAGCCTGACTCCATAGCTCTGGGCTGGGAGTGTCCCTGTGTACAAGAAACGTTTACTGCTCACGTTTGTCATGTTTTATTCTCTCGGGTGTAATTTGTGGCCTGTACTAATCGCATCATATGAGCCCAGTGGCTGCTATTCACTGCTGCAGTTCCTTGATTTAGCAAAACTGATGTATCCTCATCACTATGGGCCCTGCCTCTGAGGAGTCGCCTTCAGCAGAAGGACCACCGCAGTCCAGCCCTGCCCCCTCATTTTAGTGATCGATGGGGTTCTCTGCACCATGATGTGTCTGAAGCCTGAGTTATACTTATTCATACATTTGACTGTCATTTATTTACTTTGGAAAGTGCATCCTCTCATCTAATAATTTTATTTTTTCAGCATTTGAGAAGTGAAAAGTTTACATATGTAGTAATGTCTCCTGGCGACTTCTGTGAGATTTCAAATCATTAATTTTTTTTTCTTTTTCTGTTCTCCTTCCTATAGGTTGGGGCTTTAGACTTACTCAAAGAACTTAAAAACCTTCCAATGACTTTGGAGCTTCTTCAGGTAAGAGTCGGGCAAGATCCGACACACATCTTCTGATCTGTACAGATGGAGAGCGTGTGGACTAAAGAGCGAGTGCTTAGACTGGTGCTTGTTTATGGGCAGATTGTCGCATCAAATGTATGAAAGTCAAACTCTGCTGGTTTGTGCCCCTTAAAGGGAATTGTGACCGCAGGTTTTTGCTGTATAATCTGAGAGCAGCATAATATGGGGCAAGAGACCCTAATTCCATGGTTCTGTCACTTACTGGGCTGCTTGGTGTAGTTTTGCTAGAATCCCGGTTTTGTCTGATGTAGATGTATCAGAGCTAAGGCTAGTTTCACACATGCGGCTTTTCGCTGGTTTGCCGCATCCGTCACAGCTCCAGTGCAATTCAGTTCAATGTCAACACAACAAGCTAAAATGTGATGCAGGAACAATACAGGTCGCAGTAGCGACCTGTATAACGATCTCAGCAGTCACTGGGACCCTGTCACACAGCGATGGTTCCTGCCCAGCAGGACATCATCGCCTCTGAAGAAAATGGCCTGGACCATTGTGCAACGACTAGAGATCTCACAGCAGGGGCCTGATCGCTGGTAGGTGTCACACATAACAAGATCGCTAACTGGATCACTACTGCGTCACAGAAACCGTGACTCAGCTGCGATCTCGCTAGCGATCTCGTTATGTGTGACGGTACCTTAAGTCTTCTGCTCTGTGTATAACCATACTATGACTGTCAGCTTCCTGTGGACACTGTACATTGTCAACAAGCTGCTAATCAGTGGGTGGGGGTGGGTTACACAGATAAACCTGACTGGTCTGCATGTGAGCTTTAAGGTACCGTCACACATAGCGAGATCGCAGCTGAGTTACGGTTTCTGTGACGCAGTAGTGATCCCGTTAGCGATCTTGTTATGTGTGACACCTACCAGCGATCAGGCCCCTGCTGTGAGGTTGCCGGTCGTTGCAGAATGGTCCAAGCCATTTTCTTCAAAGGCGATGTCCTGCTGGGCAGGACACATCGCTGTGTTTGACACTGTGTGACAGGGTCACAGTGATTGCTGAGATCGTTATACAGGTCGCTACTGCGACCTGTATTGTTCCTGCATCGCTGGTAAGATCTGACTGTGTGACATCTCACCTGCGACCTCCCAGCGTCTTACCTGCGATCCCTATCAGGTAGCATCGTTTTCAGGATCGCTGGTAAGTCGTGTGTGTGACTGGGCCTTTAGTCAGTGATAATCTGCTAATAAAATGTAGATTATATTGACACTACAGCATAAGTGGCACATCCTGAGATTCACCCTATATTATACTTTTCTCAGATTAAATAGCGAAAACCTGCTGACAGATTCCCTTAAACACAAGCCAACAAAACTGTATGGGGTATGCAGGCCATTCTTTCTGACCCCATACAGCGTGCATGCGGCTGCAACACATCCAGTTAACATGAAGTAACATGCTCCCTACAACGATGATTGAATGGCTCACATAAGTGGATACAGTCAGCTGAAGGATGAACGTTTTTCTAGTTTGTTGGCATGTGTACATGGGATTATGGAGGCATTATACCTAGTATTTGGTTAGGTACACCGTATACATTTTGGCGCTTTTTTCGATTTATTTTATAATGTTGCCATAGGCCTCCCATTTACCGAACAGGTTAAATGGACTCTGTCACCAGATTTTTGCTCCCTGATCTGAGAAGAGCATAATGTAGAGACAGAGACCCTGATTCCAGCGATTTGTCACTTACTGAGCTGTTTGCTGTCTTTTTGATAAAAACAATGCCTTCTCTGCTGCAGATCTAGCAGTTTTATACAGAATATGCTACCCAAATAGTCATGTAATGATGATCTACTGCTGATTTAAAGAGTGATTTTATCAGAACTACACTAAGCAGCCCAGTAAGTGACACTTCGCTGGAATCAGGATCTCTGCCCCTATGTTATGCTGCTCTCAGATTAGGTGGCAAAAACCTGCTGACAGTCCGTTTTAAATGTGTTCCTTTTGGCCTCCGCCTGCTGGATAACTCCTGCGCACCATGTAATTTCCCATACAGAGAGCCACTACAGACAAGTATATACCATGTAGTGTGTTTTGTACAATGGCTCCCTATGGTGGACAGATGCATCCTGCCTGTGGCCAGTTGTGTGCGTGTACCTTTTGTCGTGTGTGCAGCCTCAGTGAGCACAGATGCAAGATCTGTGTGACTTTACATGTTTTGGCACCGCGGTGGTCAGTGGTTGTCACGGTTCAGCTCTGGAGTCCCACCAAGGACATCTGAAAGGAGTTGAACCCTCACTCCTGACATACTGATATTAGGCATAAATACATTCAATTGGGGTCTCATTCTCAATGCTGCCATTCTTGTTACAAAAACAAAACAAAAATATGGGCAGGGCTATATGTATATTATAGGGCTTTTATTTTTATTATTAAGAAAATGGATTGTAGGGAGATAAAAAAACAAACAAAATCCATGAGCCATAACTTTGCTCATCTGGTCACAAAAAGGTGTGTGTGTGTGTGTGTGTGATGTTTTCCAGGATTCCTTCGTCCCTGAGGGTGACTAGAGCATGTGATTGATCACAATACACGTCTTCATACAGTGGCTGTGTAGATCCTGATACATTGGCACATACACAGGCTTTAATTTCCTTTCTGTGGGCTGCACTTTGTGTGTTTTTCTTTGTGTAACTTTCCTTTAATGGGAAAACACACAAGAAGTAATGGGCCGTGGTATTGGGGTTTCCTCTTTAACCACTCACCACTAAAATGAAGATTGGCAGAAGATTTACACTGTAACATGTTGGGCGTCCTGACCGCTGGTAAATCCTTTGCTTGGAGGGTGTTAGAAGGGTAAATGAGACTAGCCCTCCATTATAACTATAGGAACCTTTTTGTTATAATCTAATCTTCTAACCAAACCTGATAACCCCAGGATTTGACAAACTCTGACATTGAGAATATTGTAGGAGTGTTTTGGGAGGGGCTGTTCTATTATAATTTTTTTTTTGTGTTGAAAAAACACTTTCTTTAGGTCGCAAATGGTTCAACATCCAACTAGGTACTGTCACACTAAAGCGACGCTCCAGCGATCCCACCAGCAACCTGACCTGGCAGGGATCGCTGGAGTGTCGTTACATGGTCGCTGGTGAGCTGTCACACAAGCAGATCTCGCCAGCAACCAGTGACCAGCCCCCAGCCAGCAGCGACGCATGGAAGCGATGCTGCGCTTGGTAACTAAGGTAAATATCGGGTAACCAAGGAAAGGGCTTCTTGGTTACCTGATGTTTACCGTAGTTACCAGCGTCCGCTGAAGCCGGCTCCTGCTGCCTGCACATTTAGTTGTTGCTCTGTCGCTGTCACACACAGCGATGTGCGCTTCACAGCGGGACAGCAACAACTAAATAATGGTCCAGGACATTCAGCAACAACCAACGACCTCACAGCAGGGGCCAGGTTGTTGCTGGATGTCACACACAGCAACATCGCTAGCAACATTGCGGTTATGTCACAAAAGTCGTGCCTCAGCAGCGATGTTGCTAGCGGTGTTGCTTAGTGAGACGTGGCCTTTACACTTTTTTCTCCTTAACACATTTCACAATGCAGGGTATTAAAAATGTCTCTAAATTGTTTGTAGGATACATGTATTGTTCGGAGGTGACTATAAAGCTCATGAGACCTTTTAAAGGGTTTTCTTTTATCTGTAATGAATAATATTGCAGAGTGCTTTGAACACAAACTTTGCAATTGATCTCTTATTTATACTTCTACATTGTACAGAACACAGGATATGTTTTTAACACTATAACTTGGTTTCCTAGCAAAGTATCTAGCAGTGCTATAAAGGTTGCATGATATCTTGATTTGGCCAGCCCCAATTGTTCTTCAGGAGCACGCTGCTCCCCTGCGTCATCTCTTGCCAGGGCGGGTGGGGGTTCCCTGATTAGCAGTTTAGGCTGGTGGCATGGATCATCATTGGCCTGAGCAGTGCGTTCTCTAATGCTGCAAATGGAGACCTCAAAGGAGATAAGAAGCTCTGAAGATGCCCTGATCCAACAGTAGGCCAGCATCAGGCAGCTCTTTCAAGCTCTAAACCTAGCAGACCGGCCAGCACTGATAGACTG